>NC_090326.1:165611676-166216209 GCF_035084215.1 Heptranchias perlo | reverse complement strand
ACAGGAAATTAGGAAAGCAAAGAGAGGGCATGAAAAAATATACTGACGAGCAAAATTAAGGAAAACCCAAAAATGTTTTATAAATATATAAAGAGCAAAAGGATAACTAAGGAAAGAGTAGGGCACATTAGAGACCAAAAAGGTAGTCTGTGTGTGGAGGTGGTAGATGTGGGTATGGTTCTTAATGAATACTTGTGTCTGTCTTCACAAAAGAGAGGGACAATGCAGAGATTGTAGTTCAGGAGGAGGAGTGTGAAATATTGGATGGGATAAACATAGTGAGAGAGGAAGTATTAAAGGGTTTAGCATCTTTGAAAGTAGATAAATCACCAGGCCCGGATGAAATGTATCCCAGGCTGCCAAGAGAAGCAAGGGAGGAAATAGCAGAGGCTCTGACCATCATTTTCCAATCCTCACTGGCTATAAGCGTGGTGCCGGAGGATTGGAGGACTGCTAACGTTGTACCTTTGTTTAAAGAGGGAGAAAGAGATAGACCGAGTAATTACAGGCCAGTCAGTCTAACCTCGGTGGTGGACAAATTATTGGAATCAATTCTGAAGGACAGCATGAATCATCATTTAGAAAGGCACGGATTAATCAAGGACAGTCAGCATGGATTTGTTAAGGGAAGGTCGTATCTGACTAACTTGAATTTTTTGAGCAGGTAACAAGGAGGGTCGATGAGGGTAACGCGTTTGATGAAGTCTACATGGATTTTAGCAAGGCTTTTGACAAGGTTTCACATGGCAGACTGGTCAAAAAAGTAAAAGCCTATGGGATCCAAGGGAAAGTGGCTAGTTGGATCCAAAATTGGCTCAGTGGCAGGAAGCAAAGGGTAATGGTTGATTGGTATTTTTGCGACTGGAAGGCTGTTTCCAGTTGGGTCCCTTGCTTTTTGTGGTATATATTAATGATTTGGACTTGAATGTAGGGGGACTTGATTAAGAAGTTTGCAGATGATACAAAAATTGGCCGTGTAATAGATAGTGAGGAGGAAAGCTGTAGACTGCAGGAAGATATCAATGGACTGGTCAGGTGGGTGGAGAAGTGGCAAATGGAATTCAATCCAGAGAAGTGTGAGGTAATGTATTTGGGGAGAGTAAACAAGGCAATAGAGTACACAATAAATGGGAGGGTACTGAGAGGCGTAGAGGAACAAAGGGACTTTGGAGTGCATGTCCACAGATCACTGAAGGTAGCAGGACAGGTGGTTAAAAAGATATATGGGATACTTTCCTTTATTAGCCAAGGCATAGAATGTAGAACTGTATAAAACATTGGTTAGGCCACAGCTGAGTACTGCATACAGTTCTGGTCACCACATTACAGGAAAGATGTGATTGCACTAGAGAGGGTACAGAGGAGATTTACGAGGATGTTGCCAGGGCTGGAGAATTTCAGCTATGAGAAAAGATTGGATAGGATGGGGTTGTTTTCTTTGGAACAAAGGAGGCTGAGGGGCGATTTAATTATATGGGGCCTAGATAGAGTGGATAGGGAGGACCTATTTCCCTTAGCAGAGAGGTCAGTGACCAGGGGGCATAGAGTTGAAGTAATTGGTAGAAGGATTAGAGGGGAGCTGAGGAGAATTTTTTTCACCCAGAAGGAGGTGGGGGTCTGGAACTCACTGCCTGAGAGGGTGGTAGAAGCAGAAACCCTCAACTCATTTAAAAAGTACTTGGATGTGCACCTGAAGTGCCGTGACCTGCAGGGCTACAGACCAAGTGCTGGAAAGTGGGATTAAGCTGGATAGCTCTTTTTTGGCCAGCATGGACACAATGGACCGAATGGCCTCCTTCTGTGCCGTAACTTTCTATGATTCTATGATTCTATGAAATAGCACTGGTGGGGGGGGGGGGGTCCTTCATGCCCTTTAACTCCTGTTCAGCTATGCGAGGTTAGCACAGTGTGTTGGCTGGAGTGGGGAATTCGAAAATGCTACCGGCAGCTTCAAATCAGCGTTGCATGTTAATTTACATCATAATCTCCCTACTCTGCATGCTTCTGGTGTTTGTTAGGTGCACGTGTGCAAACGCCTTTACCAAGGTGGCGTCCTGCACACTTCATGCGCGCGCGACTCGGGAGCCATTTTCGAGGCTTAGTAGTCCGCATAACACCTGTGCCGTCCAATTTAGCCTCCTTTGTACCTAACCTGTGCTGCACTGACCCTGAGACTGTTTGATGGAACAGTGTAGAGGGAGTTTACTCTGTATCTAAACCAAGCTGTACCAACGCTGGGAGTGTTTGATAGGGCAGTGTAGAATCATAGAATCATAGGATCATAGAAAGGTTACAGCATGGAAGGAGGCCATTCGGCCCATCGAGTCCACGCCGGCTCTCTATGCAAGAGCAATCCAGCTAGTCCCACTCCCCCGCCCTATCCCCATAGCCCTGCAAATTTTTTCCTTTCAAGTACTTATCCAGTTCCCTTTTGAAGGCCATGATTGAATTTGCCTCCACCACCCCCTCGGGCAGTGCATTCCAGATCCTAACCACTCGCTGTGTAAAAATGTTTTTCCTCATGTCACCTTTGGTTCTTTTGCCAATCACCTTAAATCTATCCCTCTGGTTTTTGACCCTTCTGCCAATGGGAACAGTTTCTCTCTATCTACTCTGTCTAGACCCTTCATGATTTTGAATAGTTCTATCAAATCTCCTCGCAACTGTCTCTGTTCCAAGGAGAACAACCCCAGCTTCTCCATTCTATCCACGTAACTAAAGTCCCTCATCCCTGGAATCATTCTAGTAAATCTCTTCTGCATCCTCTCTAAGGCCTTCACATATTTCCTAAAGTGCGGTGCCCAGAACTGGACACAGTTTTATAAAGGTTCATCATGACTTCCTTACTTTTGTACTCTATGCCTCTATTTATAAAGCCAAGGATCCCGTATGCTTTTTTAACCTCTTTCTCAACCTGCCCTGCCACCTTCAATGATTTGTGTACATATACCCCCAGATCTCTCTGTTCCTGTACCCCTTTTAGAATTGTGCCCTCTAGTTTATATTGCCTCTCCTCATTTTTCCTACCGAAATGCATCACTTCGCATTTTTCTGCATTAAATTTCATCTGCCACTTGTCTGCCCATTCCACCAGCCTGTCTATATCCTCTTGAAGTCTATCACTATCCTCCTCACTGTTTACTACCCTTCCAAGTTTTGTGTCATCTGCACATTTTGTAATTGTGCCTTACACACCCAAGTCCAAGTCATTAATATATATCATGAAAAGCAGTGCTCCCAGCACTGACCCCTGGGGAACACCACTGCACACCTCTCTCCAGTCTGAAAAACAACCATTCACCACTACTTTCTGTTTCCTGTCACTTAGCCGATTCTGTTGCTACTGCCCCGTTAATTCCATGGGCTGCAATCTTGATGATAAGCCTACCATGCGGCACTTTATCAAATGCCTTTTGAAAATCCATATACACTACATCATCTGCATTGCCCTCATCTACCCTCTCTGTTACCTCATCAAAAAGTTAAATACAATTTGCCTTCAACAAATCTGTGCTGGCTTTCCCTAATCAATCCACATACGTGTAGAGGGAGCTTTACTCTGTATCTAACCCATGATGTACCTGCTCCGAGAGTGTTTGGTTGGACAGTGTAGAGGGATCTTTACTCTGTATCTAACCTGTGCTGTACCTGTCTTGGGAGTGTTTGGTAGGGCAGTGTAGAGGGAGCTATACTCAGCATCTAACCTGTGCTGTACCTGCTCTGGGAGTGTTTGATGGGGCAGGTTAGATGGACCTTTACTCTGCATCTAACTTGAGCTGTACTTTACATACTTGATGGGGCAGTTTAAAGGAAGCTATACTCAGCATCTAACCCTTTCTATAACTACTCTTAATGCTCCTTGATGGGACAGTGTATAATGAACCTTACTCTGTATTTAAGCTTTGTCGTAACTGACCTGGGAATGCCCGATAGAGCAATGTAGAGGGAGCTTTGCCCTCACACCAAAACTCACACACTTAAACATGTGTATGTGGGGGTTGAATATTAGGCCGGGCAGTTAAAATTGAGCAGGAGACTTACCCACTCCCTTCCCGAACCTATCTGGCCCAACAGCTAATTTTTCCTGAAGCCTGAGTGGGGGAGCAGTGGTGGCTTCCCCGCCAGGCCAAAGCTGTCGAGGACAAGAAGAGGCCTAGTAAGGTAGGTTTTTAAAAATGTATTTGATTGCCTTGTGGGCCGAGAGAAACAGGAGACCTTTGGCCTCTCCTTGCCCCTAGCTTCCATCACACTCCTCTGAGACTGTAATTTGTCTGCCGAACCTCACCGATCCACTTGCCTTGTTCCTGGAGTCTCCAAGCTGCCTGACTCTAACGGCTGAGCAGCCGCTTTCCACCGACTTCAAGGCCGCTGCGATGGGGGAAGTGAGAAAGCGGCCTGCTAATGAGATCCGGCCCGTAATATCGGCCAGGCCTTCCCGCTACCTCTCCCGGATGGGCCTCCCCTCGCCAGGCTGCATTCTTCCCCCGCCCCCCCCACTGTCGGAGTAAAAATCGACCCTTCGCTGTCTAGCCTAACCCATGAAGAACCGTCACTGTGTGTGAGGTCACCCAGGTGATTCAGGCGCCAGTGGCAACATGAGTCAGCACTTTCAGACAAAAGAACCAGAGGGGAGATGAGGAGGATATTTTTTACACAGACAGTTGTAATGATCTGGAATGCACTGCCTGAAAGGCCGGTGGAAGCAGATTCAATGGTAACTTTCAAAAGGGAATTGGATAAATAGTTGAAGGGAGAAATTTGAAGGGCTATGGGGAAAGAGCAGGGGAGTGGGACTCATTGGATAGTTCTTTCAGACAGCTGGCACAGGCATGAGAGGCCAAATGGCCTCCTTCTGTGCTGTATGATTCTGTATAAAGCGGAATTCATTTGGGCTGGAAAATAATATGAGTCCTTTAAGAGCTAATGTCGATGAATGACAATTCAGCCAGCGTTACTATACTTGTATTGCGACAGTGACATTAAGTACTTAACAATCTTTGATGTGCAGCATTAGTGCTAACTGCTTCATTTCCTATTAACAGCTCAATCGGTGAAGGCCTACGCTTCCAAACAGCGCGGTAAGTTCTAAGAGATAAGATTTGACGTCAATCAAACCCTTCTTTGTCGATAGCCGCAGTGGTAGTGGGCACTGCAGCTCCACACACTGCCTTCCAGACCTGGCTCAAGGCAATGAATCTCAGGACCAAAAGCCCAGCCACTTTAGGAATGCTGTCCCCAACCTGGAGGTTGAATTCAGCGGGAAGGTCAAAGTGGGCGGCGGGGGGTGAGGGGAAGATTTCCTCTGAGTGCTATAGGTGTTATCCTTCAATTTGGGGCCTCCAGCAGCTCTTGTGGGGCATGCATGTAAATGAGTGGATGGAAAGTGAGGGGCCAGGTGCTTACAATTTCCCAAGATGGCCTCCCTGAGGAAAGCGCTCTGCACTGGGTGCACTCCTAAGGTGGAATTATATCATAAACCCGTCCTTAATAAATGGGATGCAACTTCATTACTCACAATGCACATAGGAAATTCCCCCCGCTGTTAATATTGAATATCCATGAAAAATGCATGTAAACTGAACAATCACCAAAGCAATGAATGGGGTAATTTGAATAGAAATAAGAAAAGAACGATCTATACAAGAGTTGGGAACACGCAGAAAAAGGCTAAACAGGATATTAAGTGCAAAGAGGACCCTATGATCAGTGAATGATGTGAAGCACAACACAAACATTTTCCCATCTTTTTCAGGATAATACTAATAATTTATTCAGGATAACAAGGATGTCAAGGCCTTGGAGAGGGTGCAGAGGAGATTTACTAGAATGGTACCAGATATGAGGGACTTCAGTTATGTGGAGAGGCTAGAGAAACTGGGGTTGTTCTCCTTGGAGCAGAGAAGGTTAAAGGGACATTTAACAGAGGAGTTCAAAATTACAAGAGGTTTTGATAAAGTAGATAGGTAACAACTGTTTCCACTTGTGGGAGGGTCGGTAACCAGAGGACACAGATTTAAGATAATTGACAAAAGGACCACAGGGTTGATGAGAGGTTTTTTGACAAAGCGGGTTGTTATGATTTGGATGAAAGGCGGTGGAAGCAGATTCAGTAGTAAATTTCAAAAGAGAATTGAATAAATATTTGAAAAGGAAACATTTGCAGGGGTTTGGGGAAAGAGCGGGGGTGTGGGACTAATTGAATAGCTCTTTCAAAGGGCCAGCACAGGCACGATGGGTTGAATGGCCTCCTTCTGTGCTGTATGATTCTATGAATACTAACTTGCTCCACTTAATATTCTGTGCATAGTTCTGGTCTCCATATCACAAACTGGATATAGAGGCACTGGAGAATATGCAAAAGAGATTCATAAGGATGGTACCAGAACTGAGAGGATATACTTATCAGGAAAGGCTGAGCAGGCTGAGGCTCGTTTCTGTAGAAAAGAGAAGTCTGAGGGGTGACCTGATAGAGGTCTTTAAGATTATGAAAGGGTTTGATAGGGTAGACGTACTGAAGATGTATCCGCTTGTGCTGGAGACCAAAACTAGGAGCCATAAATATAAGATAGTCACTAATAAATCCAATAAGGAATTCAGGAGTAACTTTTTTACCCAGAGAGTGGTGCGAATGTGGAACTTGCTACCACAAGGAGTAGTTGAGGTGACTAGCATAGATGCATTTAAGGGAAAGCTAGATTAGCATTTGAGGGAGAAAGGAATAGAAGGATATGTTGATAGATTTAGATGAAATAGGGTGGGAGGAGGCTCATGTGGAGCATAAACAATGGCATGGACCAGTTGGGCCAAATGGCCTGTTTCTGAGCTGTACGTTCTATGTAATTAACATAGTATAGGCAGCGGTACACACTGACTATTCTGAGCCAAATGGTGCTGAAGGAGAACCAGGGAGGATATTTGTGGAGCCCCATTAAGCAGAAGTGGTGTTCCAAGGGCCGAAAGCAGAGATTTGTGTGCTGGGAGCGTCATTGAAAAATTGGGTGTTCACTGTCCACAATTTTCCATCTGTGAAAATGAATGGACGGAAAATCATTTGCATACGAAATTTCCAATATGTGCTTCCAAAGTCAAAGCCCTGTGCTGGGATTGTAAGAGACGAACATTAACCCCATTTGTAACAATATTCGAAGAGCAGCAACAAAACTGACCAAGAGATGTAATAGGCCCATTGGATTAATATCGATCACTGGTAAAATAATATAAAAAGGTAAAAACTGTAAATCTAAAATCTAAAAGCAGAAAAGGCTGGGAATGCACAGGTCTGTTGGTTATGTGTAAAGGGAGAAGACACATTTCGGGCAGGAGCCCCTCATCAGCTCAGACAAGAGTCCTTTATATAATGGATCAAAACAAAGAGGAGAGGGAACGGGAGGGGAAGAGGAGAACATCCAGGCAAAGGAGTACAGAAATACTGGCCGTTATTATATGGGATCAATAACCTGCGAGCAGGTTTTAAAATGCCGGGAAGTGGGGGAAAAGTCCTGGATGTTGTTACAAAAATTGTAGCAGCCACACTGTGGAAAAGCATTAGGAAGACCAAAGCTCCCAGATGGAAGGATCGCAGTGAACTGTAAGTAGGAGAATCAGGCAAAAAAAAAATTGATAATAATGGTGATTCTTATCTCTTTGCAATTTTTAAAATTCAGTATTGAAAAGCATGTTTAGATTTAAGCTTATATTACAAATGCTGGCTGTCATTGGATGAGAAAAACTTGGGGAGCCTAATGCAAGTTGAAGTAGCCACACCCAGTGAGCGCTACAGCGAGCAACGTTTGTAAAGGGAACCCTTAGATATCTAGAAAAATATCTTTACTAAATGTTAGCATAATCCAGCAAATAAAATGAGGCCAAAAACACTGAGCTGTTTAAAAGACGATTAGATCCCAAGAGCTTCGATGGGCCGAATGGCCTTTTCTTATCTCGGGCTGCACATGTAATGAAGTTCTTATTCAAAAACCTGTGGGATTATGATGAATGGGATTGAGACATGTCCAGTGCCAACATTTTCAGCTCTCTCCCTGCCAAACCGGCAGTGTACTTGACCAGGGAATGCTGAATTGGACATTATAAAGAGAGCATCATTGTACATGTAAACTGTTCAGTCCCTGACCTGGAAGTGCTAGAAATGAGACACAGTAAAGGGAGTTTTACTTGTGCAGGGTGGCCTGGAAATTCCTCCAGTGCATTAGGGTTAGGGTTAGGTTTAGGTTTAGTGGGGGGGGGGAGGTGGTGGGGTGGTGGTGTTGGGGGGCAGGGGGGGTTCCCCCAAACTACTGCTATGAGCAGCAGCGAGAGACTAGCAGAAGCCCCAGAGAAATGGGAGAAATGGCTGACTTAGCCATTCCTTGAAGGGTTCTCCCAGTTCTCTGCCAAAGAAACCACCCCCGCCCCCCACCCCTGCCAACAGGATATTCTAGGACAGCATCCTTTACTGTGGAGTTGACTTGGACTTCATGCAGTGATCGCTATCCTTATAGGTGTCCAAACAAGGTTCTTTTCAGGGAGGGAGTCGCCAGCCTGTCCAATTACCCACAAAACTCCTCTTCTTCCGTAGTATCACCAAATAATGGTTTATTCAACGGTGTTGTACTTGTGCCAGACAATGGTAGACACACTTTCAGTATGTTTAGATGTGCAAGACCTGAACTGAATTATATATTTTGCCAACAGCGACACTTACAGAACAGACCACCTGGAACGAAATTGGTAAGCGTGAGAATGAGTTCTCTTTTCAAAGAGAAAACTGGTGAAAGTGGTGGGCGGGTGAGATTGGTGGGTGAATGAGGTGGGCAGGTGAAAGAGGTGGGGTGGGTGAATGAGGTGGGCAGGTAAAAGAGGTGGAGTGGGTGAATGAGGTGGGCAGGTAAAAGAGGTGGAGTGGGTGAATGAGGTGGGCAGGTAAAAGAGGTGGAGTGGGTGAATGAGGTGGGCAGGTAAAAGAGGTGGAGTGGGTGAATGAGGTGGGCGGGTGAAAGAGGTGGGGTGGGTGAATGAGGTGGGCAGGTAAAAGAGGTGGAGTGGGTGAATGAGGTGGGCAGGTAAAAGAGGTGGAGTGGGTGAATGAGGTGGGCGGGTGAAAGAGGTGGGGTGGGTGAATGAGGTGGGCAGGTAAAAGAGGTGGAGTGGGTGAATGAGGTGGGCAGGTAAAAGAGGTGGAGTGGGTGAATGAGGTGGGCAGGTAAAAGAGGTGGAGTGGGTGAATGAGGTGGGCGGGTGAAAGAGGTGGAGTGGGTGAATGAGGTGGGCGGGTAAAAGAGGTGGGGTGGGTGAATGAGGTGGGCAGGTAAAAGAGGTGGGGTGGGTAAATGAGGTGGGCAGGTAAAAGAGGTGGAGTGGGTGAATGAGGTGGGCAGGTAAAAGAGGTGGAGTGGGTGAATGAGGTGGGCGGGTGAAAGAGGTGGGGTGGGTGAATGAGGTGGGCAGGTAAAAGAGGTGGAGTGGGTGAATGAGGTGGGCAGGTAAAAGAGGTGGAGTGGGTGAATGAGGTGGGCGGGTGAAAGAGGTGGGCAGGTAAAAGAGGTGGAGTGGGTGAATGAGGTGGGCGGGTGAAAGAGGTGGAGTGGGTGAATGAGGTGGGCGGGTAAAAGAGGTGGGGTGGGTGAATGAGGTGGGCAGGTAAAAGAGGTGGGCAGGTAAAAGAGGTGGAGTGGGTGAATGAGGTGGGCAGGTAAAAGAGGTGGAGTGGGTGAATGAGGTGGGCAGGTAAAAGAGGTGGAGTGGGTGAATGAGGTGGGCGGGTGAAAGAGGTGGGCGGGTGAAAGAGGTGGGTGGGTGAATGAGGTGGGTTGGGTGAATGAGGTGGGCAGGTAAAAGTGGTGGAGTGGGTGAATGAGGTGGGCAGGTAAAAGAGGTGGAGTGGGTGAATGAGGTGGGCAGGTAAAAGAGGTGGAGTGGGTGAATGAGGTGGGCGGGTGAAAGAGGTGGGGTGGGTGAATGAGGTGGGAAGGTAAAAGAGGTGGAGTGGGTGAATGAGGTGGGCAGGTAAAAGAGGTGGAGTGGGTGAATGAGGTGGGCAGGTAAAAGAGGTGGAGTGGGTGAATGAGGTGGGCGGGTGAAAGAGGTGGAGTGGGTGAATGAGGTGGGCGGGTGAAAGAGGTGGAGTGGGTGAATGAGGTGGGCGGGTAAAAGAGGTGGGGTGGGTGAATGAGGTGGGCAGGTAAAAGAGGTGGGGTGGGTAAATGAGGTGGGCAGGTAAAAGAGGTGGAGTGGGTGAATGAGGTGGGCGGGTGAAAGAGGTGGGGTGGGTGAATGAGGTGGGCTGGTAAAAGAGGTGGAGTGGGTGAATGAGGTGGGCAGGTAAAAGAGGTGGAGTGGGTGAATGAGGTGGGCGGGTGAAAGAGGTGGGGTGGGTGAATGAGGTGGGCAGGTAAAAGAGGTGGAGTGGGTGAATGAGGTGGGCGGGTGAAAGAGGTGGGGTGGGTGAATGAGGTGGGCAGGTAAAAGAGGTGGGTGGGTGAATGAGGTGGGCAGGTAAAAGAGGTGGAGTGGGTGAATGAGGTGGGCAGGTAAAAGAGGTGGAGTGGGTGAATGAGGTGGGCGGGTGAAAGAGGTGGGGTGGGTGAATGAGGTGGGCAGGTAAAAGAGGTGGGTGGGTGAATGAGGTGGGCAGGTAAAAGAGGTGGAGTGGGTGAATGAGGTGGGCGGGTGAAAGAGGTGGGGTGGGTGAATGAGGTGGGCAGGTAAAAGAGGTGGAGTGGGTGAATGAGGTGGGCAGGTAAAAGAGGTGGAGTGGGTGAATGAGGTGGGCGGGTGAAAGAGGTGGGCAGGTAAAAGAGGTGGAGTGGGTGAATGAGGTGGGCAGGTGAAAGAGGTGGAGTGGGTGAATGAGGTGGGCGGGTAAAAGAGGTGGGGTGGGTGAATGAGGTGGGCAGGTAAAAGAGGTGGGTAGGTAAAAGAGGTGGAGTGGGTGAATGAGGTGGGCAGGTAAAAGAGGTGGAGTGGGTGAATGAGGTGGGCAGGTAAAAGAGGTGGAGTGGGTGAATGAGGTGGGCGGGTAAAAGAGGTGGAGTGGGTGAATGAGGTGGGCGGGTGAATGAGGTGGGCAGGTAAAAGGGGTGGGTGGGTGAATGAGGTGGGCAGGTAAAAGGGGTGGGTGGGTGAATGAGGTGGGCGGGTGAAAGAGGTGGGTGGGTGAATGAGGTGGGTTGGGTGAATGAGGTGGGCAGGTAAAAGTGGTGGGTGGGTGAAAGTGGAGAGTGCGTGAAAGAGGTGGGTGAAAGTGGAGAGTGGGTGAAAGAGGTGGGGTGGGTGAAAGGTGGGGTGGGTGAAAGAGGTGGGTGGGTGAAAGTGGAGAGTGGGTGAAAGAGGTGGGTGGGTGAAAGAGGTGGGTGGGTGAAAGAGGTGGGTGGGTGAAAGTGGAGAGTGGGTGAAAGAGGTGGGCGGGTGAAAGTGGAGAGTGGGCGAAAGAGGTGGGCGGGTTAAAGTGGAGAGTGGGCGAAAGAGGTGGGCGGGTGAAAGTGGAGAGTGGGCGAAAGAGGTGGGCGGGTTAAAGTGGAGAGTGGGCGAAAGAGGTGGGCGGGTGAAAGTGGAGAGTGGGCGAAAGAGGTGGGCGGGTGAAAGTGGAGAGTGGGCGAAAGAGGTGGGCGGGTTAAAGTGGAGAGTGGGCGAAAGAGGTGGGCGGGTTAAAGTGGAGAGTGGGTGAAAGAGGTGGGCGGGTGAAAGTGGGGAGTGGGTGAAAGAGGTGGGCAGATTAAAGAGGTGGGCGGGTGAAAGTGGAGAGTGCGTGAAAGAGGTGGGTGCGTGAAAGAGGTGGGTGGGTGAAAGAGGAGAGTGGGTGAACGAGGTGGGCGGGTGAAAGTGGGGAGTGGGTGAAAGAGGTGGGCGGGTGAAAGTGGGGAGTGGGTGAAAGAGGTGGGCGGGTGAAAGTGGGGAGTGGGTGAAAGAGGTGGGCAGATTAAAGAGGTGGGCGGGTGAAAGTGGAGAGTGGGTGAAAGAGGTGGGCGGGTGAAAGTGGGGAGTGGGTGAAAGAGGTGGGCGGGTGAAAGAGGAGAGTGGGTGAAAGAGGTGGGCGGGTGAAAGTGGGGAGTGGGTGAAAGAGGTGGGCGGGTGAAAGTGGGGAGTGGGTGAAAGAGGTGGGCGGGTGAAAGAGGAGAGTGGGTGAAAGAGGTGGGTGGGTGAAAGTGGGGAGTGGGTGAAAGAGGTGGGCGGGTGAAAGAGGAGAGTGGGTGAAAGAGGTGGGTGGGTGAAAGTGGGGAGTGGGTGAAAGAGGTGGGGGGGTGAAAGAGGTGGGCAGGTTAAAGTGGTGGGGGGGTGGATCCCTTGATAGTTCATTGAGAAAATGCCAACGTTTGACATGGCACTGAGCTCAGCAGACGATGAAAGCAGCCCTTGGATTGGGCTGAATCAGTTGGCTCCATTATCTGTCAGTTGACAGTTATCTTCCATTGGCTGCAAGAAAAGGGATCAAATCTGTCGGGGTCCCTGCATCCAATTGCTATCAAGTGACCCTTACTAGAAAGTACACGTTTGTGTGGTCACGGGCGAGGGCAAGGATCGGGCTCATCTGCCATCCTATCGATGATGGAATAGCCTGTTGGCACTTGGGCATAGTAATGTACAGTTCCTGGCATCTGTGGCACCACATGAGAGTCAGTGGAGTGAAATTGATCTTTGGCCATAGCGCAAGGCTGGCGATAGCGAATCGGCAGGCCGTGACTTCGATGGAAAGGAAAATTGTGCACAATGTAAAAGGGCCTACTGATTCACTGGCACCTGCTTTCACTGAAGAACAATTTCACCCCCAGTGCCTTCAGGAGCGAAAACTGGAAGCAAAACAATTTTAAGTATGGTGTAGTATTACAGTGCATTAATATCAGAGGGGAAGGCAAATGGAAGTCCTCCATTTCCCCAGTGTACTTTTGCTTTTATCATAACCAACCCCCAAGTGTGTGTGCAGTGTAGGGAACACATTTGTAGTTGATTTATATACATGGCAAGTAGGCCATTCACATGAATGGTGCGTTACTCCACATCTTCCACCACCGATAGTTCATTGATACACAATTAACATTGACAATTCATATTTATTTATATTACCATGTCGAGCTTGAGCTTATTGCAATGCACCCTCTCAGACCTAAAGGCCTAGGATTGAAGTCTTCCGGCCCATTTCTTACCCAGAGAGGTTTGAGTAGACAGAAAGAATGTAAAATGACCAATCCATGGATATTTAGGGGTGAATGACATGTAAACTGCATTCGTGGCACAAAGCCCTACTCTATCGGAGGACGTTAGAGAATTGGGCATAGAGGGTCCCAGTGCTCCATTCATGGCACACCCAAGTTCCCTTAATTATAATTCAGGTTGGAGAATCATGTGCAGTGCATTATTACATTTCCAATATGCAACAGGGCAAGACTCCTGGCGAAAGCACGCAATCGGAAAATGACCCCTTGCAGCATTACAAGGCGACTGAATAAGTCTTTGAGAATCATAGAAAGTTACAGCACATGAAGGAGGCCATTTGGCCCATCGTGTCTGTGCCGGCCAAAAAAGAGCTATCCAGCTTAATCTCACTTTCCAGCACTTGGTCCATAGCCCTGTAGGTCACGGCACTTCAAGTACTCATCCAAGTACTTTTTAAATGAGTTGAGGGTTTCTGCCTCTACCACCCTTTCAGGCAGTGAGTTCCAGACCCCCACCACCCTTTGGGTGAAGAAGTTTCTCCTCAGCTCCCCTCTAATCCATCTACCAATTACTTTAAATCTATACTTACTGGTCACTGACCCCTCTGCTAAGGGAAATAGGTCCTCCCTATCCACTCTATCTAGGCCCCATATAATTTTATATACCTCAATTAAATCTCCCCTCAGCCTCCTTTGTTCCAAAGAAAACAACCCTAGCCTATCCAATCTTTTCTCATAGCTAAAATTCTCCAGCCCTGGCAACATCCTTGTAAATCTTCTCTGTACCCTCTCTAGTGCAATCACATCTTTCCTGTAATGTGGAGACCAGAACTGTAGCTGTACTCAAGCTGTGGCCTAACTAATGTTTTATACAGTTCTAACATAACCTCCCTGTTTTTATATTCTATGCCTTGGCTAATAAAGGAAAGTATCCTGTATGCCTTCTTAACCACCTTATCTACCTGTCCTGCTATCTTCAGGGATCTGTGGACATGCACTCTACACCTCTCAGTACCCTCCCATTTATTGTGCATTCCCTTGCCTTGTTTGCCCTTCTCAAATGCATTACCTCACACTTCTCTGGATTGAATTCCATTTGTCACTTTTCTGCCCACCTGACCATTTCCATGATTCTGCCTGGTTAGATATTTGATGAGAGTAAACTTTCTTCTCAATAAGTAAGAATAGGATTTGTTTACTGTAGCAACGAGATCCGGGCCTCTCTTTCCACTTGGGCATGACTTCTCAATGTTGGACAGTGCCCATGAGTTGGCCACCTTTGGTGACGTGTACTACGTGAGAAGGAAATGTCACAGGGGGAAGGGAGAAATCTGCTGAGATAATTAAATGCCTCGCAAGCTTTGTATCTGATGATTTTTATGCTTTCTGTCAACAGAGCAGATAAAGCAGAAGTATTTGGATGATATCGGTAAGTTCCAGAATAAGGTCAGAGTCAAAAGGAAGGGTGCTTCTATTTTCTAAACACATAAGCTTTGAAATGACTGCTGGGGATATCAGCGGCAAATACTTCATGGGGCCTGATTACACAGTCAGTCACTGCCGACCCAGAGCTGCGCTCAGTGAGAGTGTCGGGCGGGAAATGGCGTACCTTCCGTGCCTGATCTTTCCACCTATTTAAATTAACGGATGGACAAATCATTGTGAGTCCATGATTTCCTCAATCACTGCTCCCTAAAACCCTTAGCCTGTGCCCAGATTGCCCATGGAACCCACCCTAACCAAGACTTCATTCCTCTGCTATTTTAACGGGGGTGTTAGATAACTTGGTCCTTTAAATGGGTGAACTCTTCCATTAAAACAATAGGCAAAGGGATGTCATAGGAACGAGTGAAACGTTAATTGATAATGTAGAGAAATTGTAAATTCTAAGCTGTGGAACTTTGCTTTGGTAGAAACATATAAACTGACCACGATTAGACTAATTTAAATATCTATGTCGCATTCCTGGTGAAGTGCCACAGGGTTGGGGGTTAGATTATTGGGCACCAGCAGCTATTAAAGAGCTGCTGGCTGCCCTTCATGTTTTGACATTTCTTGGGGCCAATCTTCAAGCTCAAATCGCACTACCTCTAGGGAAGCTGGGAACACCTGGCTGAACTCACAAAGTACTGCAAGTGTGGCACATGCATTGTAACCATGAGCATAGGCCTCCCTTGAAACAGATTGTGAGGCATCCCAGATGCATTGTGATGGCTTATTAAATTCTGGGGCCTTAATGAGCGTCGAAGCCTGTCGGAGCCCAGGGCATTCATGCTTAAAGTGCTTGTGTGCCGCATTGCTCTGCCCCACAGAGCTTTCCAGCACCTAGCGATCATGATATCCGCTCCATAGGGTTGATATCTGTTAGATTTTAACCATCGGCAAGACTTAAACTTACTACTGTTTTCTGTCAACAGAAAAGAAGGACGCTGAAGAATTGATTAGAAGAGGTAAAGAGCTATCATGAAGATCTGGGTCATGAAGCAGTGGTGGGAATTGGTGGGGCGAGGAAGTTGCTTGTTCATCTTCTCAGCTGGTGATACAATGGTGGAAGAACCAATAATCTGGGACAATCACGCCTTAGAAAACTGGTAATACTTAAAGACACCCTGGTGGTACTGGCCATTGCTGGACCAAGGTACTTTGGGTGGATTTTCCACTGTTCAGGTAGTAGAACAATGGGTGGGAGTGGAAAATATGGCGGGGGACTATTTCACCAGCTCACCATGGCCAGCCACTACTACCAGGATTTTCCTAAATATATTAATGACTAAAGTACGTCATGGGGCATCATACCTGTCAATAATGCCATAGCAATATTGGGCACAGAGAACACCAGAGCCTTTCTGACATCCAGCATTGCCATGGTGGACAGGGTAGGACATAAATTTGAAATTCCCCCAAGGACATTTGAGATCGCAAGGTCATCAATTAGACTCTGAAGATGACAACATTTTACCCCTTCTCTTCAGCTGCCCCCACAGGCCACCAGCCTCACTGTGCTGTGGCAGGTGCCCAAGGCCCCAGGGAGCATTGGAACATCCCCCAATGGCCCCAGAATACCATGGCAACCCCACCTTACATTAGGAGAAATGGGAGACGTACCAGGGCCAGCATACCAGCCAAAGGGTGTGGGGCACAAAGCCCAACTACCATCAGTTAGAATGGATTCCCACTGATGGGAAAATCCAGCCCGATGTGTCGCGGAGTGAATGGAAGCTGGGTTAAGGCATGAAAACCGAAGGTTGAGTACTTTATGGATATCTCTGTAATCTCCTGCCAAGGAGCTCCTCAGGTCTTGCACGGGGCTGACTTTTCTGTCATTATGTTTGTGTGTATTAGTTCGCCTGAGGAAAATCAGGCAGGGAATTTGGCCGTGTCCCCATAACGGAACTCACCTGATTTTCCTCTGCACTCAACTGATCCAATATTCCAGGAGAAGCTATCCTCTAATGTCCATAAGCCAGGGCCATTCCATGTTTGGGCTTGGAGCATTAGATGGACTGTAGCTGCATCTCAGTGTCCTGGACCACATCAATCCAAAATGTCTCCCCCAAACACCAGCGACAAAACTGTTGCGCTGTGCACTGCTACTCTAGACAGAGCACATGCAGCAATGCCTTCTCTCCCCACCCACA
Source organism: Heptranchias perlo (assembly GCF_035084215.1). Classification (NCBI taxonomy): domain Eukaryota; kingdom Metazoa; phylum Chordata; class Chondrichthyes; order Hexanchiformes; family Hexanchidae; genus Heptranchias; species Heptranchias perlo. The sequence continues at coordinate 166,199,429 of NC_090326.1, read as the reverse complement.
CCATAAATAATTTATATTAAAAGATAATCTCTTTCTGAGATATGTACGGAGAGAGACAACCCCATTTTATTAAAGTTAGATCCTACAATGTACTTGTCAATGACTATTTCTTCAGCATTATTAATTTGTATTGTCACAGCAAAATCAAATGTTTTCACTGAGTATATTTTATGTCGAGCGAGTGCTTAACTTTTATTCTCTGTCTAGGCCATGGAGCAGCGTACTTGCCACCCACACAACTAGTGACATGTAAGCTCTTGATCAACAAACTCTTGAAGTAATGGGTTAGATGGGCCAGGATTTTCTGCTGGTGTGGAAACCTTTGGGAATTCATGGGTGCGCCCCCTGACGCCAGCTGAATTTTGACAGGGTGAAGGTCATTTGCATTTTTTGGGGGTTCTGGCCTCATCTAGGGGTCCCACCTGAGTAAAGGTCAAAAACTCAGGCCTCAGATGCCTGCCACAGCTTAACGTAGCCCTGGCCACTGTGATGGCCAAAGAAGGTCCATTTTCTTTGAATTTATAGTGAAAGAAATACACTGTAGCCTGTGCAGTCGATGCCCCATGATCAGTGGCAATACTGAGGGGCTGCTGCACTGTCAGAGGTGCCACCTTTCCAATGAGACATTAAACCGACGCTTGCCCTCTCAGGTGCACATAAATAAACCCATGACACTATTTCAAAGAAGAGCAGGGGAGTTCTCCATGGTGTCCTGGTCAAACTTTATCCCTCAACCAACACTTAAAACAGTCAGTTATTTCATTGCTGCTGCATTTCCTGGGTTACAACAGTGACTACACTTCAAAAGCACTTCATTGGCTGTAAATGCTTTGAGAAGACCTGTGGTCGTGAAAGGTAAGTTCTTTCTTTCACTTTGGAAAACGTGGATTTCTAAAGGGTAGGTTATGCTTGACCAATCTTTAAGACTACAAGGAGTTCAGATAATGTAAAGAGAGATAAATTTTTTTCCACTGGTCAGCAAAATGGTGATGAGACGGCATAGATTTACAGAAACCCCTCGAGTCTATTCTGCTATTATATTAGATCATGGCTGATCTGTACCTCAACTCCTTTCTTCCATATCTCTTGATACCCAACAAGAATCTATTAATCTGAGTCTTGAAAATTTGAATTGACCCCTAGCACCCACAACTTTTCGGGGGAGTGAGTTCCAGATTTCCACCACCCTTTATGTGAAAATGTGCTTTCTGATTTCACTCGTAAACGGCCTAGCTCTAATTTTAAGATTATGCCCTCTTGTTCTGGATTCCCCCACTAGAGGAAATAGTTTCTCTCTGTTGTGCCCAAAACTGAACGCAGTACTCCAGATGGGGTCTGACCAAGGCTCTGTACAACTAAAGCATCACTTTCTCACTATTGAATTCCAATTCCCTTGAGATAAAAGCCAACATTGCTTTAGCCTTTTTGATTATTATTTGTATCCGTGCTCCAGCTTTTAGTGATCTGTGCACATGGACAGCTAAATCTCTTTGCTCCTCCATAACTCCTAGTCCCTCTTCATTAAGAAAATATTCTGATTTGTCTTTTTCAGATCCAAAGTAGACCTCACACTCTCCCACATTGAACTCCATCTGCCATAGTTTTGCCCACTAACCACTCTGTCTATGTTCCTTTATAACTTCCTCCTCCCATCTACATAACTTACTGTGCCTCTGAACTTAGTGCCATTTGCAAACTTGGATATACAGCTCTCTATTCCATCATCCAAGATAATATATATGGTAATCACAAAAAGAATGAAAGGGGAGGTTTGATAAAAAATAAAATCTTTACACTGAGGGTGGTTAGAATGTGGAATTCTCTGTCACATAAGAACATAAGAAACAGGAGCAGGAGTAGGCCATCAGGCCCCTCAAGCCTGCTCCGCTATTTAATAAGATCATGGCTGATCTTCTACCTCAACACCATTTTCCTGCACAATCTCCCCATCCCTTGATGCCTTTAATATCTAGAAATCTATCGATCTCTGTTTTGAATGTACTCAATGACTGAGCCTTCACAGCCCTCTGGGGTAGAGAATTCCAAAGATTCACCACCCTCTGAGTGAATAAACTCCTCTTCATCTCAGTCCTATTAGAGATTACTTGAAAAAGAGGAATATTAAAGGGTACATAGGCTGAGCAGGAGAGTGAGATTAGACTGGGTGACTCATGTGGAGAAAACACTGGCATAGGTTTGGTGGGCCAAAGAGCTATTTTTTTTGCCCTGTAACATTCTGTTATAGAAGAAAACAGACATGATTTGACACTTATTGGCAGTCTTGCTCAGGCCATAGGTTAGTTGGTGCGAGGGAGATTGAAAAACTTCATACTGATGCAATAGGTAGCACTTCTAACTTTTAAAGCCCCTCCCCCTCACGACGGGCGGGAGAGGGTCGGGGGTTAAAAATGTAAAATCACGTAAAGTGATCCCAACTCGCGGCGTACGCACCTGCTGCCACTTTTATGGCGCCAGGTTGCGAGGTGTGTCTGTCCAACTTACGAGAGGCGGGACACTTCATTATAATACTTATATCTGGCTCTCACAGTGCAATTGGGAGCCTGATTTAAATTTATCTCTGGCTGGCCGGATCACCTAGGGCTCAGATCCAACAGGCAAGTGCTTTTTATAGCACTGCTTGTGGGCCAGGAGGAGCCCGAGTGCTCCCCCCAGCCCCTCAAGCTAGCCTTCTGCCACAATCCACCAATCCCCTCCTCTAAACCCGCGATCCCAAGCCTTATGCCCTGCCATTTTTCCCTGCCTTCCGATTGATGTTTCGACACCCCCTTTATGCACTATGATCTTTGCCGACTGCCCCCTTCAACCTGCAGTCTTTTCCGATTGCTGGGGACCTATCAATTTGGCCGGCTGCCAGGCGGGAAACAGAATTAAAAAATGACGATGAGGTCCTGCTGTTAAATTCGGCAGCACTCTCGCCTTCCCAGGATTTCCGGGTCCCACCCCACCTCCCCACAAAGATTGGGGCCATGGTGTTGGAGCAGAGTAGCGGATTTGGCCTACATCAAACAGTACTCTGCATCCTTAATACCGATGCTCATGTGATGTCATTGTACTTTGATGAATTCAAATTTCACAAAAGAAAGAATGACTCATTCTGCTGAGGAAACTTTAAACAGTTCCAATCATTAAATGATGTCTTGTCCAACATTACTGCACTTGTGCATTGATAGTATGTTTCAACACTTCCAGTAGTTAGATTCTTTCTGAAATAAATGTTTCTATTTTCTGTTTACTATTAACAGCGAGAATAAGGAGAGATGCATTAGCCCATGCTCTGGAAATGTGCGATAGAGATGAGCCCGGAGGTAAGTGTTCAAATCAAGAATGATCCAAAAGGCTTTTGAACTGCGCTTTCAACAGTGAGAGGCCAAAGCATTCCATTGGTTTTCCAAAAAACAAGCAAAGGCATTGTACATCCCTACTGCAAATGTGCCAGATCGCTGCCATAACACCCAATAGGCAGTCTGCACAGTCCTCATAGGAATTGATATGGGAACATAGGAACAGGTGGAGGCCATTCAGCCCCTCGAGCCTGTTCCATCATTCAATTAGATCGGTACCTCAGCTCCATTTACTCACCTTTGCTCCATATCCCTTGATGCTCTTACTTAACAAAAAGCTACTGATCCTAGTCTTGAAAATTTGAACTGACCCCCAACATCCACAGCCTTTTGGGGGAGACAGTTCCAGATTTCTACTACCCTTTGTGTAAAAAATTGCTTCCTGATTTCACTCCTAAATGGTTTAGATCTAATTTTAAGATCATGACCGCATAGTCCAGATTCCTTCACCAGAGTAAATAATTTCTCTGTATCCACCCTATCAAATGCCTTTATAATTTTAAACACCTCGATTACCCTTCAACCATCTAAACTCAAAAGGGAATTACAAGCCAAGTTTATTCAACCTATCCTCATAATTTAACCTTTTAAGCCCTGGTATCATTTTGGTGAGGTCAATACCCTTGAATATCGCTACCCTAGTGACATCTTTTGGGATGGATTGGCTAAACTGATATGGACAAAATTGAGAGGTGACACTGATAAGTGAAGATGTCTTCTTTTGTTAGCTCTTTCAAAGAGCTGGCACAGGCATAATGGGCCAGATGGCCTCCTTTTGTGCTGTATCATTCTATGATTCTATATTACAAAAAACAAGAAGCATGAGACATGAGTCAGAAGGTTGTGGGTTCAAGCCCCACTCCAGAGACTTGAGCACATAGTCCATCCAGGCTGACACTCCCAGTGCAGTATGGAGGGAGTGCTGCATTGTCAGAGGAGCAGTCTTTCGCATATGTTAAACCGAGGTCCTGCCTGCCCTCTTTGGTGGACATAAACAATCTCATGGCACTATTTCAAAGAAGAGCAGGGGAGCTCTCCCAGTTGTCCCGGCCAATATTTATCCCTCAACAACTTCACTAAAACAGATTGTCTGGTCATTATTACATTACTGTTTGTGGGACCTTGCTGTGTGCAAATTGGCTGCTGCGTTTTCTATACTACAACAGTGATTACATTTCAAAAAGTACTTAATTGACTGTAAAGCACTTTAAGATGTCTTGAGTTCGTGGAAGGCGCTATATAAATGCAAGTCTTTCTTTCCTTTCTTATAAGACACGCTGGAAGTTCAGTGGATTACTATGAGAAACTATTTCACTGTGACAATGATTGACTTACTCTGGTCTCCATATGGTCCAATCAATTTAATGAATGACCAGTATTCTCCTATTGTTGCCTCAATGTACTGGCTTATGTTGGGGTAAGGCTCCCTTGCTGCCAGCTTCTCTCTGATACATACCTCAAAGGGGATTCTTCACATACAATCATGGGCAATGAATGTCAATAGGGCGATGTGATATTCTACCTTATCCTATGGGGCTAATTTTACAAAATATCACAGTCAGCAGGAAACCCCGCCTGCATGGTGGGGTGGGAGCATATCGGCCTATTCAGGTGTGTATGTGTGTGTGGGTGCTCCTCATGATTTTCCATCTACAGTGGATGGCAAATCTACAGAAGCATGTAACCGAATTCCCAATATGTGGTCCTGGTGAGTAGGGCTGGGAGCCTTTATGTCCTTGCACTTTCCAGCAGGGTCTCACTGGATATCAAATCAGAGTGTGAACTTGGACTGATTTTTCCCATTCGTAGTCCAAGGGGCACTGAGGCCAATCAGAGAACCTATTCTGCTGCCCTATACAGTTTACAAGTAGAAGTGCCGATCAGGATTAGAAACTGCAGTAAGAGTATGGTGACCTGGATCTCCTACTCAATGCAAATGACTGGAAATAATTCGGATGATCTATTTCCATCATTTGCATACTATTACATTACACCCTCCACTCCCTCCTTCCCCATGCCCCCATTTTTGGACAGATATACTGCATTACCTGGTCACTTCTGCCAGATATCAGATAGCTGTCAACATGGGCAGAAGGATTCCGCAACCTATTTCCCACATGTGCCTGTCCCAGTTTCTCTGAAAGGTCAATGGAGGAGGGGAGAGTAAGATCCAAGCTGTTACTTTGTCAAGATTGTTACAGGCTTTGGAAACTTATCCGAGAGCAGCAAAATGACGGGATAGATTTGTTCAAGAATGTACGATCTGGATTACCAGAAAGTTTGGTTGTCCACCATATTTGACGCATAAATTGACATCACCAGCTGTCAACAGACCGTGTAAACCTTTAGTTGCGCCCATAGTTCATAACACTGAACAAATAATTGTTCAACATTGTATTAGATGTTGATAGCAACATGCATTACTTACTATTTTTTTAGATGATGGGCATAATTTTGACTGATTTCTTCCATTCTCTGTTAACAGAATTGCTATCACCATCGTTCTTTCATTATGCACCTGACATAGACACGAAAGTTTTCTCTCCACAGAAATACCTCAAACCACGTCCTCGAAATGCGGGTGAGTTCTAGGATAAGGTTTGAGTGACATTCAGACTAAATTTTGGACTCCTTCCTAAGGAAGGGAAGAATTACTCACCACGGATTTCTAATGTAAAAGAAATCCATTTATAAAGAACAGGTTGAGAATTTCATTGCACTGAAAGCACAAATGAAATCTTACCCCTTGTGAGTCAGTGGTCAGGCACAGTGTTTGCAAGACTGTTACTGTAACTTCAACTTGAAAATAACTGGTGCATATGCTTGAATTGAAAACCAAAAAAGCTGGAAATACTCAGCAGGTCAGGAAGTATCTGGGAGAAACAGAAATTGAAGTTTGAGGTCTTAGACCTTGCATCCCGAGGAACAGTCTAAAACCTGAAGCATCGACTTCTGTTTCTCCACAGATGCTGCCTTACCTGCTGGGTATTTCCAGCTTCTTCGGTTTTTGTTTTCAGATCTCCAGCGACTGCAGTATTTTGCTTTTTGTTTATGCTTGAATCAATGTATTTTTGTGTGTGTGTGTGTGCTCGTGTGTGTGTATCTGTGGTTACCAAAAAATTTGGTGAGCTAGTAAGTTCGTTAAGTGGATAGCCACACTGGTTAACAACCGACATGAATTTCCACCCTACAGAAGGGTGCACCTCTTTAGCTGTTCCCATCCACTGAACAGTGCTCTGTTCAATATTATCGTGTTCATGTTTGGTAGCCACTTTCAGAGATGGGGTTTGATGCGTAGACCGTGTAATGACTACTTTCATTCTCTTCTCTACAGCTGAAGTGAGAGAGAGGATGGCATCCCATGTAGCGAGAGGTAAGTCCTTGAAAAATGTCAGATCCGAATTGACAGTATATGCTGTTTTGAACATAGGAACGTAGGAACAGGAGTAGGCCATTCAGCCCCTCGTGCCTGCTCCACCATTTGATAAGATCATGGCTGATCTGTGATCTAACTCCATATACCCGCCTTTGGCCCATATCCCTTAATACCTTTGATTGCCAAAAAGCTATCTATCTCAGATTTAAATTTAGCAATTGAGCTAGTATCAATTGCTGTTTGCGGAAGAGAGTTCCAAACTTCTACCACCCTTTGTGTGTAGAAAAGTTTTCTAATCTCACTCCTGAAAGGTCTGGCTCTAATTTTTAGACTGTGCCCCCTACTCCTAAAATCCCCAATCAGCGGAAATAGTTTCTCTCTATCCACCCTATCCGTTCCCCTTAATATCTTATAAACTTCGATCAGATCACCCCTTAACCTTCGAAACTCCAGAGAATACAACCCCAATTTGTGTAATCTCTCCTTGGAACTTAACCCTTGAAGTCTGGGTATCATTCTAGTAAACCTACGCTGCACTCCCTCCAAGGCCAATATGTCCTTCCGAAGGTGCGGTGCCCAGAACTGCTCACAGTACTCCAGGTGCGGTCTAACCAGGGTTTTGTATAGCTGCAGCATAACTTCTGCCCCCTTGTACTCTAGTCCTCTAGATATAAAGGCCAGCATTCCATTAGCCTTCTTGATTATTTTCTGCACCTGTTCATGACGCTTCAATGATCTATGTACCTGAACCCCTAGGTCCCTTTGGACATCCACTGTTTTTAACTTTTTACCATTTAGAAAGTACCCTGTTCTATCCTTTTTTGATCCAAAGTGGATGACCTCACATTTGTCTACATTGAATTCCATTTGCCACAGTTTTGCCCATTCACCTAATCTATCAATATCCCTTTGTAATTTTATGTTTTCATCTACACCGCTTACAATGCCACCAATCTTTGTGTCATCGGCAAACTTAGATATGAGACTTTCTATGCCTTCATCTAAGCCGTTAATAAATATTGTGACTGATTGAGGCCCCAAGACAGATCCCTGCGGGACTCCACTAGTCACATCCTGCCAGTGTGAGTACCTACCCATTATCCCTACTCTGTCGCCTTTCGCTCCGCTAACTTCCTAACCAAGTCCGTACTTTTCCCTCGATTCCATGGGCTTCGATCTTAGCTAACAGTCTCTTATGTGGGACCTTATCAAATGCCTTCTGGAAGTCCATATAAATAACATCCATCGACATTCCCCTGTCCACTACTTTAGTCACCTCTTCAAAAAATTCAATCAGGTTTGTCAGGCACAACCTACCTTTCACAAATCCATGCTGGCTCTCTCTGATTAACTGAAAATTCTCGAGGTGTTCAGTCACCCTATCCTTAATTATAGACTCTAGCATTTTCCCCACAACAGATGTTAGGCTAACTGGTCTATAATTCCCTGGTTTCCCTCTCCTTTCTTAAAAAGCGGAGTGACATGTGCAATTTTCCAATCCAGAGGGACAGTTCCTGAATCCAGAGAACTTTGAAAGATTATAGTTAGGGCATCTGCAATGTGCTCACCTACTTCCTTTAAAACCCTGGGATGGAAACCATCTGGTCCTGGGGATTTGTCACTCTTTAGTGCTATTATATTCTTCATTACTGTTGCTTTACTTATGTTAATTTTATCGAGTCCCTGTCCCCGATTCAATATTAGTTTTCTTGGGATTTCTGGCATGCTATCCTCTTTTTCTGCTGTAAATACTGACGCAAAGTAATTCTTCAACATGTCTGCCATTTCCCCATTGTCAATGACAATATCCCCACTTTCAGTTTTTAAGGGGCCAACATTGCTCCTGACCACCCTCTTTTTCCTAATGTAACTATAAAAGTTCTTCGTATTGGTTTTGATATCCCTTGCAAGTTTCTTTTCATACTCTCTTTTTGTAGCTCTTACTATCTGTTTTGTGACCCTTTGTTGATCTTTGTATCTTTCCCATTCGCCAGGACCTGTGCCATTTTTTTGCCTTTTTGTATGCCCTTTCCTTCTGTCTTATACTGTCCTTTACCTCTTTAGTTGTCCATGGCTGTTTTTTTTGGCAAGTAGAGTTCTTGCCCCTCAGGGGTATAAACCGATTCTGTATCATGTTAAATGTTTCTTTAAACATTTCCCACTGATCATCAGTCGTTTTACCCATTAACAGATTTGCCCACTTTACTGTGGACAGTCTCTGTCTCATCCCATTGAAGTCGGCCTTACCCAAGTCTAGAATCTTAGCAGCTGACTCACTTTTTTCCCTTTCAAACACTACATTGAACTCGATCATGTTATGATCGCTATTGGATAGATGTTCACGCACAGTTAAGCTGTTAACTAAATCTGGTTCATTACTCATTACTAAATCTAATATGGCTTGCCCCCTCGTTGCCTCTAGGACATACTGCTGCAGAAAACTATCCCGAACACACTCAAGAAATTCACTACTTTTCTGACAGTTGCTAGTCTGCTTTTCCCAATCTATGTGAAGGTTAAAGTCCCCCATTAAGACCACTATGCCTTTGATAAACGCTTGTCTAATCTCTGCATTTACACAATCTAGCACTTCAGAGCTGCTGCCAGGGGTCCTATACACAATTCCCACTATAGTCTTAGATCCTTTCCTATTTCTCAATTCAACCCATAAGGTCTCTGTTGTCTGCTTACCTCTCGTTATATCCTCCTTTATCATTGAAGTGATTTCATCTCCAATCATTAAAGCTACTCCTCCCCCTCTTCCATTTTCCCTATCTCTCCTGTAGACCTTATAACCCGGTATATTTAGTTCCCAATCCTGACCATCCTGCAGCCATGTCTCAGTGATAGCTATCATGTCATACCCTCCAATTTGAATTTGAACCTGTAGTTCATTTAATTTATTCCTTATACTCCGTGCATTTGTATATAGAACTCTTAGTTGGGCCACACACCCGAGCCTGACCTTCAGCTTTGATGCTGGGTTAATCACCTTACACCTTTTAGTTTTCACTTTATCTGTAGTGTCTAAAGTACACTTTCTTTCTGCTGCTCTACGCTTTTCCCTTTCACTTGTTCTTGAACAATTGTTTGTATTATTTGTATTGTAAATTCCCCCTGGGTCTTCCCCTCTCTTGCTGCTCTCAACTTTACTCCCTTCTGACTCCCCGCTCAGGTTCCCATCCCCCTGCCACTCTAGTTTAAACCTTCCCCAACAGCACTAGCACACACCCCCACGAGGACATTGGTCCCGGTCCTGCTCAGGTGTAACCCGTCCCGCTTGTACAGGTCCACCTTCCCCAGAACCGGTCCCAATGTCCCAGGAATCTAAATCCCTCCCTCCTACACCATCCCTGCAGCCACGCATTCATCCTGTCTATTCTCCTGTTCCTATACTCACTAGCACGTGGCACTGGTAGTAATCCTGAGATCATTACCTTTGAAGTCCTGCTTTTGAATTTATCTCCTAAATCCTTAAATTCACCTTGCAGGACCTCATCCCTTTTTTTACCTATGTCATTTGTACCGATATGGACCACGACTACTGGCTGTTCACCCTCCCCCTCCAGAATGCCCTGCAGCCTTTCCGTGACATCCTTGACCCGAGCACCAAGGAGGCAACATACCATCCTGGAGTCACATTTTCAGCCACAGAAACGCCTATCTGTTCCCCTTACAATTGAATCCCCTATCATTATAGCCCTGCCACTCTTCTTCCTCCCCTCCTGTGCAGCAGAGCCACCCATGGTGCCATGAACTTGGCTCTTGCTGCTTTCCCCTGATAAACCATCTCCCCCAATAGTATCCAAAGCGGTATATCTGTTTGAGAGGGAGATGGCCCCAGGGGACTCCTGCTCTACCTGCCTAGTCCTTTTACTCTGTCTGGCGGTCACCCATTTCCTTTCTTCCTGCGTAATCTTTACCTGCGGTGTGACCACCTCACTGAACGTGCTATCCACGATAGTCTCAGCATCGCGGATGCTCCACAGTGAATCCATCCACAGCTCCAGCTCCGAAATGCAGTTAGCCAGTAGTTGCAGCTGGACACACTTCCTGCACACATGGTCGCCAGGGACACTGGTCGTGTCCATGACTTCCCACATAGTGCAGGAGGAGCATATCACGGGTGCAAGCTGTGCTGCCATGACTTGCCCTAGATTTACCCTGCGTTCACCTCTCAGACTCTCCTCCCGCTCTCGGGACTCTCCTTTTATACTGTGCTCACCTCTCGGACTCTCCTGCCTCACCTGTGACGTCGCACAGTAGTTTTCTCTTGTTGCAGGTCTGCTGCTGCTTTTATTCCCCGCTCTCAGTCTTCTGCTGCTCAGGTCCACCGCCGCTCTGTGGAAAAAGTTAGGAAAAGCAAGGCAAAGCAGCACCTCCTTGCCCCACTTCACCGAGCTCCCACACTCACCAAACTCACTCTGTGCTCCGTTGCACTCCGTGCTGTTGCACTAACAGGCCCCTGTTTTTCTACTGTTTGTGACTCAGATGAGTCAGGCCTGCTCCACCTTCAGGAACCAGTTTAATCTAGCTAACCAATTAACTAATGACAGCAGCTCTCTCTGCTGAATCCTGACAGAAACTTAAAATTTTAAACTTTAAAATTGAACTTAAACAGTTGATAGCAATTTATACTAGATTTTAAAGAGATTAACCCTTAAACTCCCACACTAACCAAACTCACAGCTGTTCACTCTGTGCTCCGTTGTTTGGTGTTCTTAACTTTCTAAATTTAACTTAAGCTCGATGTCTGTATCAGGGATATGGGAATTTCCTCGGTGGGGGGGGGTTTTCTGATCAGTCATTATAACTTCAGCGTAAGATCAATGTAAACCCAGTTCTCACGTGTATCTGGGTTTTCTGCCAATCTTCTGTTGAAGTTCCAGCAGCTAATCAGGAGAACGCTGTGGAAATTCTCGGCCAGTGAGGGTGATTTCAACCTCGCCTGCCCATCGGGAAACTGACGCTGGTTCTTTCCATTGACATCAATGGAGACTAATGTTGAGCGAGGCGTAAAACTAGTGTTCCACGCGATCCCATAGGTTTCCCGCCCAGCCAATTAAATTAAAATTGCCCCTTTATGTCTGTATCATCTTATGCCTTTAGCCACCAAAAAATTTGCTGATCTAACAAACTTGTTAAGAACGTGTGTGTGTGTGTGTGTGTGTGTGTATACGTGCGCCTATTTCTTTGTGATTGAGCATGTGCGTTGTATAAGAGTGTGTATTTTTCTGTGAATACGTCGCTTTGTGTGTATGTGTGTGGGAGATTGTGTACATGTACAGAAAACATAGAAAATAGGAGCAAGAGCAGGCCATTCAGCCCTTCGGGCCTGCTCCACCATTTAAAATGATCATGGCTGATCGTCTAATTCAGTACCCTGTTCCCGCTATTTCCCCATATCCCTTGATTCCTTTAGTATTAAGATAAATATCTATCTCCTTCTTGAATACATCTAATGACTTGGCCTCCACTGCCTTCTGTGGTAGAGAATTCCACAGGTTCACCACCCTCTGAGTGAAGAAATTTCTTCTCATCTTGGTTCTAAATGACATACCCCGTATCCTGAGACTGTGACCCCTGGTTCTGGTCTCCCCAGCCATTGGGAACATCCTCCCTGCATCTAGTCTGTCTGGTCCTGTTAGAATTTTATATGTTTCGATGAGATCACCTCTCATTCTTCTAAACTCGAGTGAATATAGGCCTAGTCGACACAATCTCTCCTCATACGTCAGTCCTGCCATCCCAGGAATCAGTCTGGTAAACCTTCATTGCACTCCCTCCATGGCAAGGACATCCTTCCTCAGATAAGGAGAACAAAACTCCACACAATACTCCAGATGTGGTCTCACCAAGGCCCTGTATAACTGCAGTAAGACATCTCTGCTCCTGTACTCAAATCCTCTTGCAATGAAGGCCAACATACCATTCGCCTTCCTAACTGCATGCTGCACCTGAATGCTCGCTTTCAGCGACTGGTGTACAAGGACACCCAGGTCTTGTTGCACCTCCCCTTTTCCCAATCTATCACCATTCAGATAACAATCTGCCTTTCTGTTTTTACAACCAAAGTGGATAACCTCACATTTATCCACGTTATACTGCATCTGCCGTGTTCTTGCCCACTCACTCAACTTGTCTAAATAACATTGGAGCCTCTTTGCATCCTCCTCACAGCTCATATTCCACCCCAGCTTTGTGTCATCTGCAAACTTGGAAATGTTACATTTGGTTCCCTCATCCAAATCATTGATATATATTGTGAATAACTGGGGCCCAAGCACTGATCCCTGCGGTACCCCACTGGTTACTGCCTGCCGCCCGGAAAAAGACCCGTTTATTCCCACTCTCTGTTTCCTGTCTGTCAACCAATTCTCAATCCATGCCAGTATATTCCCCCCAATCCGATGTGCTTTAATTTTGCACACTAACCTCTTGTGTGGGACCTTATCAAAAGCCTTCTGAAAATCCAAGTACACCACATCCACTGGTTCTCCCTTATCTATTCTATTAGTTACATCCTCAAAAAACTCCAGTAGATTTGTTAAGCATGATTTCCCTTTCATAAACCCATGCTGACTTTGTCCAATCCCGTTAATGCCTTCCAAGTGTTCTGTTATCACATCTTTTAGAATAGACTCTAGCATTTTCCCCACTACTGATGTTAGGCTAACTGGTCTGCAATTCACTGTTTTTTCTCTCCCTCCTTTTTTAAATGGTGGGGTTACATTTGCCACCCTCCAATCTGTAGGAACTGTTCCAGAGTCTATCGAATTTTGGACAATTAATCAATGTTGACTGCCTGTGTGCAGGAGCAATGTATGCTCAGACAGAAAGGCCTGGGGCCTACTTCATGCTTGATGAACCAAGCGTTTCATAACGTATCTATGTCGCTTTTACATAGAAAGTACAGCACAGAAACAGGCCATTCGGCCCAATAGGTCCATGCCAGCGTTTATGCTCCACACGAGCCTCCTCTCACCCTTCTTCATCAAACCCCATCAACATATTCCTTTCTCCCTCATGTGTTTATCTAGTTTCCCCTTAAATGCACCTATGCTATTCACCTATTCCTTGTGTTAGCGAGTTCCACTCTCTGGGTAAAGAAGTTTCTCCTAAATTCTCTATTGGATTTATTAGTGACTATCTTACATTTATGGTCCCTAATTCTGGTCTCCCCTGCAAGTGGAAACATCTTCTCTACGTCTACCCTCTCAAACCCTTTCATAATCTTAAAGACCTCTATCAGTCACCCCTCAGCCTTCTCTTTTCTAGCCCCAACTGGTTCAATCTTTCCTTTTTTTTCATTTGTTCATGGGATGTGGGCATCACTGGCGAGGCTGGCATTTATTGCCCATCCCTAATTGCCCTTGAGAAGGTGGTGGTGAGCCCCCTTCTTGAACCGCTGCAGTCAGTGTGGTGACGGTTCTCCCACAGTGCTGTTAGGAATGGAGTTCCAGGATTTTGACCCAGCGACGATGAAGGAACGGCGATATATTGCCAAGTCGGTATGGTGTGTGACTTGGAAGGGAACGTGCAGGTGGTGTTGTTCCCATGTGCCTGCTGCTCTTGTCCTTCTAGGTGGTAGAGGTCGCGGGTTTGGGAGGTGCTGTCGAAGCATCCTTGGCGAGTTGCTGCAGTGCATCCTGTGGATGGCACACACTGCAGCCACTGTGCGCCGGTGGTGAAGGGAGTGAATGTTTAGTGTGGTGGATGGGGTGCGAATCAAGCGGGCTGCTTTGTCCTGGATGGTGTCGAGCTTCTTGAGTGTTGTTGGAGCTGCACTCATCCAAGCAAGTGGAGAGTATTCCATCACACTCCTGACTTGTGCCTTGTAGATGGTGGAAAGGCTTTGGGGAGACAGGAGGTGAGTCACTCGCCGCAGAATACCCAGCATCTGACCTGCTCTTGTAGCCACGGTATTTATATGGCTGGTCCAGTTCAGTTTCTGGTCAATGGTGACCCCCAGGATGTTGATGGTGGGGGATTCGGTGATGGTAATGCCGTGGAATGTCAAAGGGAGGTGGTTAGACTCTCTCTTGTTGGAGATGGTCATTGCCTGGCACTTGTCTGACGCGAATGTTACTTGCCACTTATGAGCCCAAGCCTGGATGTTGTCCAGGTCTTGCTGCATGCGGGCTCGGACTGCTTCATTATTTGAGGGGTTGCGAATGGAACTGAACACTGTGCAATCAGCAGCGAACATCCCCATTTCTGACCTTATAATGGAGGGAAGGTCATTGACGAAGCAGCTGAAGATGGTTGGGCCTAGGACACTGCCCTGAGGAACTCCTGCAGCAATGCCCTGGGGCTGAGATGATTGGCCTCCAACAACCACTACCATCTTCCTTTGTGCTAGGTATGACCCCAGCCACTGAAGAATTTTTCCCCTGATTCCCATTGGCTTCAATTTTACTCGGGCTCCTTGGTGCCACACTCGGTCAAATGTTGCCTTGATGTCAAGGGCAGTCACTCTCACCTCACCTCTGGAATTCAGCTCTTTTGTCCATGTTTGGACCAAGGCTGTAATGAGGTCTGGAGCCGAGCGGTCCTGGCGGAACCCAAACAGCATCGGTGAGCAGGTTATTGGTGAGTAAGTGCTGCTTGATAGCACTGTCGACGACACCTTCCATCACTTTGCTGATGATTGAGAGTAGACTGATGGAGCGGTAATTGGCCGGATTGGATTTGTCCTGCTTTTTGTGGACAGGACATACCTGGGCAATTTTCCACATTGTCGGGTCGATGCCGGTGTTGTAGCTGTACTGGAACAGCTTGGCTCGAGGCGCAGCTAGTTCTGGAGCACAAGTCTTCAGCACTACAGCCGGGATGTTGTCGGGGCCCATAGCCTTTGCTGTATCCAGTGCACTCAGACGTTTCTTGATATCACATGGAGTGAATCGAATTGGCTGAAGACTGGCTTCTGTGATGGCGGGGATATCGGGAGGAGGCCGAGATGGATCATCCACTCGATACTTCTGGCTGAAGATGGTTGCAAATGCTTCAGCCTTGTTTTTTGCACTCACGTGCTGGACTCCGCCATCATTGAGGATGGGGATGTTTGCAGAGCCTCCTCCTCCTGTTAGTTGTTTAATTGTCCACCACCATTCATGACTGGATGTGGCAGGACTGCAGAGCTTTGATCTGATCCATTGGTTGTGGAATTGCTTCGCTCTGTCTATAGCATGTTGCTTCCGCTGTTTAGCATGCATGTAGTCCTGAGTTGTAGCTTCACCAGGTTGGCACCTCATTTTTAGGTACGCCTGGTGCTGCTCCTGGCATGCTCTTCTACACTCCTCATTGAACCAGGGTTGATCCCCTAGTTGTTGGTAATTGTAGAGTGAGGAATATGCCTGGCCATGAGGTTACAGATTGCGCTGGAATACAATTCTGCTGCTGCTGATGGCCCACAGCGCCTCATGGATGCCCAGTTTTGAGCTGCTGTGGGTCTGGAGTCACATATTGACCAGACCGGGTAAGGACGGCACGTTTCCTCCCCTAAAGGACATTAGTGAACCAGATGAGTTTTTACGACAATCCTGTCGTTTCGTGGCCACCATTATTGATACTAATATTTCCTGATAGGTATAATCTCTCAGTTCTGGTATCATCCTCGTAAATCTTTTTTGCACCCTCTCCTGTGCCTCTATATCCTTTTTATAATATGGAGACCAGAACTGTTCACAGTACTGCAGGTGTGGTCTAACCAAGGTTCTGTACAAGTTTAACATAACTTCTCTGCTTTTCAATTCTATCCCTCTGGAAATGAACCCGAGTGCTTGGTTTTCTTTTTTTTCTTTTTTGTGGCTTTATTTCCCTGCTTCACTACTTTTAGTGATTTGTGTACCTGTACCCCAAGATCCTTCTGCTCCTCTCCCCCTTTTAGGCTCTTATTATCCAAGCAGTGTGTGGCCCCTTTATTCTTCCTACCAAAATGCAATATCTCACACTTAACTGTATTGAAATTCATTTGCCAATTACATGCCCGTTCTGCAAGTTTATTAATGTCTTCCTGTATTTTGTCGCAGTCCTCCTCGGTATTAACCATATCCCCCAATTTGTTATCATCCGCAAATTTTGAAATTGTATTTCCGATTCCTGAGTCCAAAATCGATTATGTAAATGGTGAACAACATTGGTCCCAGCACCATACCTCAGTATCTCTTATGCACCAATCATTTGCGTTAATGAGAGTATCGCCACCTTGGGAGGGTCAGCGCCCATAGACTGAACGCAGCTATAAAAAGGTTGCTGCTAGTTGGGTTCCTTTCAGCAACATTGCAAGTTTTACTGGATCACTTAGCAACAGTTTGGGCCCGATATTAGGAGCGAGGCGGGTTGCCAGCGGGGGGGTCGACTGGGCGCGTGGGTAACCCGCCCAGTAAAATCGGTGGGTTCCGCACTTGATCGTAAGTAAATTGAAGCCACTTACTTTGGCTTGGGTTTCGCGCTCAAAAGCTGCGCAGCAGGCGGACTGCGCACCCGCGTCATAGGCTGTCAGCTGGAGCAGCCCTATTTAAAGGGGCAGTCCTCCACTGACTGATGCTGCAGAAAGGAGCCAAAATTACAGCATGGAGCAGCCCAGGGAGAAGGCTGCTTCCAGGTTTAATGATGCCTCACTCCAGGTCCTACTGGATGGGGTGAGAAGGAGGGGGAGGACAGAGATCTTCTCCCTGGCGGGCGGGAGGAAGTGGTCTGCCTCTGCTACCACGAAGGCCTGGCTCGAGGTGGCAGAGGAGGTCACCAGCACCACCAACATATCACGCACCTGCATACAGTGCAGGAGGCGCTTCAATCACCTAAGTAGGTCAGCCGAAGTGAGTACACTTACTCATTCCCCAACACTCCGTCTGCCTCATCACCGCCCCCACCCCACATCTCCTTCTGCACTGCCAACACTACTCTATCACATCACTCCTCACACCCACTCAAAGCTCATCCTCATCTTACCTGCATTTACTCACCTCGCCAGTATTCATCCCACCACTACCACTCAACCCAATCCTCATACAATTTCATGGCTCTGTCTCATACTCACCCTCTGATGCATCTCTTTCACGGTCAGCCTCACCCCACCTGCCACTACCCGTGCTGCAGCCACAGGGCATGCATCACATATGTGCAGTAGGAAGCGTAAGGCAAACGTGTCGTGAGCATGAAGGGGGTGCACAAGGGTGTTTGAGGGTTTGTCATGGTTTTTACTTATATTTGATTTCTGATCAACTCACACTACATATTATATTGTCACCACTACTGCCACGTCTTGGCCATTCTTGACTGGCTTGTGCAATAAGGCCCTTTCATGAGGTTCTCCATGAACACCCTTGATGCCACCCATTGGGTCACCCTACAGTGGGTGTATGTGTAGTTGCACGACTACTTTGTGCAGGTGCCTGTTGTGCAGCACTGTGTTGTGTGGCTCCACGTGGTGGAGGTGGACGGTGTGCCTGGCGAGGCTGGTGATGTTGCTTGTCCTCCAATGGAGTGATGAATGCAGCTGACGATCCGGATTCTTTCCCCTCAGTCTGGTTCAGTAATAACTGAAGTCGAATACATTTTAAAGTTCAACACATCTTTAATAGCAGGGTTCTTAGTCTGCAGCATTGATTTGGACTCCTGATAGAGTCCCTCTATGCTGGCAGAGCAAGAACAAGAAACATACAGAAATCCACACGTTTTTATACAGATGAATAGGGGTTGGAACATACTTAACGAGGGTCAACACCAATCATAAGCCGGGCATAGGTTGCCATGTGAGGTTACATTATTTCCGGCCAATCATAGATCGTCCATGTGCTGATCATGCTGCTGTTAGACATCAAAGGGGATAACTTCCTCACTTTCCAACTTAGAATGTTCTTCCCTGTTCCTTCTGTTCCTTATCTCCCAACCTGGAATGTCTTT
Source organism: Heptranchias perlo (assembly GCF_035084215.1). Classification (NCBI taxonomy): domain Eukaryota; kingdom Metazoa; phylum Chordata; class Chondrichthyes; order Hexanchiformes; family Hexanchidae; genus Heptranchias; species Heptranchias perlo. Next base: position 166,180,784 of record NC_090326.1, on the reverse strand, counting down.
CAACTTTGGCTAAGCTCGTTACCTATATTGATCTGCCATAAACATGGAGACATTCAGACCAGTCCTTGACTCACATCAAAGACCTATCATTGATAAGACAATGCAGGCCTGCTGACTACGCAAACATATGGCCCAGCAGGAGGGCCAGGCCACTTGTATCAATCTCAGTTACTAACTAATTAACCCTTTCTAACCATTTTGCATTCTGCTTCTTTGCCACGTAGACATTTTAATATTTTACCAAAAACTGACCACGTAGGGATTCTCATAGCAATGGAACCCCCCCACCCCCCCACCCCCCAATCCTGACGGTGTGAGTGTGAGGGGGTCCACAAAGTAGGTAAATGTGTTTGGACAGCAGAGTTTCGAGTATGATTTAATAATTTTGAGTGTGGAGACAACAGTGTGGCAGGCAAAACGTTGTCTGAAGTGACAGAGTGCCCTGCTGCAATGGGCTCGATTTTAGGGTCGGGTTACCTGCGGGTTTCCAGCGGGGGGGGCCCCGAAAATCCCGATCTCCGATCACGTGACCGGATTCGGACGAAATCCCGGCCACTTCCGGGTACCGCGCTGACGTGCGGGGCTGCGCGCGCAAGCCCCGCTGGTGGGAATCCCGCAGGCAATTAAAGCCAGCGGGGTTCCACTTGAGAGCACTTAACTTGCTCGTTGTGGTCAGTTAATGAGCTGAAGCAGCTGTCAAAAGAGGAAGTGTGGGATTTTAGGTTCAAAGCAGTCAGTTTCCCACACTGGGGGAAACAGGACCCTTCAAACCAGGCGTGTTGCAGCCAGCAGCCTGTGGCAGGTGCCAAGGTGCGCTCCACGGGGGAGCGCCCTCACCCACGCAGGAGGCCACCGCGTCACATAGGGCAACCCCTGCCCCCCACCACCCCCCGGCCAAGCCAGAGGACAGACCGACACGAAACCGCAGCCCCAGTCCGAGGACCCACACACCTACCCTGCACAACCCCTCAGATCAACACCTGCCAGTTGGGTGGTGTGTGGACACCCTCGGAGGACGAAGAGCATGACCACCACCAGCAGCCTCGCAGTCCACGCCGTCCGCCGCAGAGACGTGGATCCCCCCAACACGGTGTGGTTGCACGCCCACCTGCACAGCAGGAGGGAGGGCTACCGCAGAGAGAGACGCGTCGCAGAGGGCACTACCCTCGCCACAGGGTCCACAGACCAAGGCGCAGCTCCCCGGACCTCTCCGAGCAGCAGTGCACAGGGAGGCGCAGATTCGCTCGACATGTAGTCGTGGAGATCTGCAGCCTCTTTCATGCCGAGCTGCTCCTGGCTGGCCCCAGCACCAACTGCTTACCTGTCGCTGGCAAAGTCACCACTGTCCTCCACACCTTCTCCTCCGCATCCTTCCAGGGTGCAGCCGGCAACACCGCCGATGTCTCTCAGTTGTCTGCGCGGACGAGCCCTGCAAATACACCTGCACCTACTCTGCAGTAACACGATGGGTGGCATCAGTGGTGGGTCCTCATAGTGATACCCAGGAGCGGGCATTATTGGACACAATGGACAGGATTCGCGGAGACATGGCAGTGGTGGTGTCAATATAATGTGTGCTGTTTGTGGCTCTGAAATTCAATATGGGTAACACCCATGACAAACCCTCAGACACCCTTGTGCACCCCCTTCATGCTGACGAGACGTTTGCCTTACCCTGCCTACTGCACATATGTGATGCATGCCCTGTGGCTGCAGCACAGGTGGTGGCAGGTTGAGTGAGGCTGGCCGTGAGGGAGATGCACGAGAGGGTGAGTATGGGATGGAGCCATGAGATTGTATGAGGATTGGGTCGCGTGTTAGTGGCAGGATGAGTACTGGCGAGGTGAGTAGGTGGAGGTAAGATGAGGATGGGGTGTGAGTGGGCATGAAGGGTGATGTGACAGAATAGTGTTGGCGGTGCCGAAGGAGATTTGGGGTGGGGGCAGTGTTGTGGCAGACGGAGTGTAGGGGAAAGACTTCGTGTTCTCACTGTGGCTGACCTACTGCGGTCATTGCAGCGCCTCCTGCACTGTATGCAGGTGGGCGATATGTTGGTGGCGCAGGTGACCCCGTCTGCCACCTCGAGCCAGGCCTTCTTGGTGGCAGAGGCAGGCCGCTTCCTCCCGCCCGCCGGGGGGAAGATCTGTGTCCTCCCCCTCCTCCTCACCCCATCTGATGATACCTGGGGTGAGGCATCATTAAACTGGGAGCAGCCTTCCCCCTGGGCTGCTCCATGCTGCAATTTGTCCCATTGGTTGCAGCATCTGTCAGTGGAGGACTGCCCCTTTAACTAGAGAGCCTCCAGCTGACAGATCGTACTGCGCATTCGCAGCCCGCCCGACGCGCAGGCCAGCGCCGTGGACCCCGGAGGAGCAGGTAATTGGATCCTATTAGTGGATTGCCTGCTACGATCGCGTGGGCAACCCACTAATTTCGCCGTTCGCGTTTTCGACGCTCCCGGAGGACCACCCGCTGGGAACCCGCAGGCCTGCTAAATTCGAGCCCAATGAATGAGGGTTTACCTCGCACCTGTTAAATGGACCTTTGCAGCTGCCACTGGCTGCTGACTGCAACACGTCCGTTTAAACAAGGAGTGTTTCCTCCAGCATGGGAAACACGCTCTGGGTAGTCCAAAATCCGAAACCTCCTAAATTCTCCAACTAATGAGGTCTGTAAATGATCTCAAGTACCCAGATAATGATCTTAAGTGGGATCCCGCCGGCTTTCATTGCCGGTGGGAGTCCTGCATGCGGGGGCTGCGCGCACCGATTCGCATTATTGGGGAACCTGGAAATGGGCGGGTTGGAGCCGGGCTCCAGACTCGCTCCGGGAATCCCCAATTTTAGGAGCCCCCCCACCACGAACGCACCCGCTCGGCCATCCGAAAATTGACCCCTTTGTTTCTGCATGATTTAGGTACTTCTTGGAGCCTCCCTGATAACTAATAAAGTAAATAAATATAACAAGGTTAGATAGAGATGGCAGGGCAGGTAGTGTGTCACAACTGCAGCATGTGGGAGTTGGTGGAGACCAACGGGAGGCAGTGGGGTCCTTCTTTAAATATGCAGATCAGATTCCCACGACATCATTGTGGCCCGACTGCAATTTTAACCTGAGGCCTGGGGTGAGGGAGGCTGTTGTGGCTTCCTTGCCCCAGGCCAGCCTTGGAGGCAAAGAGGAGGCCCAGAAAGTAATTTTACTTTTTCTTTGGTTTCCCTTGTTGGCCAGGAGGAGTGGGAGTGTGTCTCTGGGCCCCACAAGGACACCTTGGGCCTCCCTTGCCTTGGGCTTCCCTCCCCCACCCCTCTCCTGACCTCCTCCCTTTCCCGAGTGCCGGGGTCCATTGGTGGTGGGCCTCCTACTCCCTGAAATTCCACTCCAGCCTGCTGGCCAGCGAGTGTTTCCGGCGGTAGACTGAATTATAATCTCCTGGGCCTCATGGTGCGGAGGGGCCGGACAGCTTACCGCTCGCCTCAGCACCGCCAGGGAGTTAAAACCATGAGGGGGTTGGGGGGGAGGGTTACGTTTCCATCTCTTACTGTCACTTCCATCCAGGCTGCTGTGGTCATACTCCTGACTCCGGACCGTGGCAATACAGCTTGTAAAAAAGATCCACCCTACTCTGTCGCTCCACCTGCGGGAGTCCCTTGAAAGCAGCATCTATTCTGCCTCTGTTGTCTGGCCTCTGGCATTTTTGCTTTAAACATTTGGATGGAAAATCAGGGCCTGCGAACCCACAATTTCACAACTGGCAACTCCCTATGTGCATCACTCCCTGTAAGAAGTGGCCAATCGCAAAGACAGTCGTGATACTTTTCACATAGAGGTCTGCTAAAGCACATGGAATAGTCTAACCAGGGATGCAGTGGAAGCAGAGGCTGTTTGAAATTTCAAGAGGGTGTGTACATTTTGGCTGATTGGGCTGAAGGGACCAGAGGTAAAATGTGGTCAGGAGCTGGTGACATTTTAGCACTGACCAGACAGATATAAATGATTTGTTCTGTTTCTGTACAGTCTGATGTTCCTATAGATATTGGGTGGGGATGGAGGGTAGGGTGGGGGTGGCTAGTTAAGTATATCTAGTGATGCATCTCAGATGACCCTGGTCTGTTGGATGCCAGGGATGCTCCTCATTCTCAATCACCTCAGGGAGGAATTTCCCAGAGTTTTTCCTGAAATTGACCACACATTTTTTTTCCTCTGCCTTGCCCAGGGGTTGGCATTACTGACGTTTGGGGAGGCTGTACCCTCTAACGGATAGACTGAGCGTGGTTTCTTCACATCGCTTCCCCCCCGCCCCCCATATGTTAGTGTGACTTTCAATGCTTTCAGCCCCAAATGTAAAAGATTTAGACTGAACATTTCTTCATTTTTCTCTCTCAACAGGAGAACACTTGCAAGCCATTGCAGATGTAGAGCGAAAGGGTAAGTTGCAAAATGAGGAGAGGCTCACAAATGGATTGACGTGCTTTGACCACAGTGGACAGTTCCACTAACTAGTCACATTTCCTGATGTGAAGCCATGCAACTAAAATATTTATTTTCTCTGCCACAGTTGCGGAGCAAAAAAGACGGGCTCAGGAAAGGGAACAAGAGAGATTGGCACGTAAGTTATAAAACAAAGCTAAAGTTAAGATGGAGCTTCAATGTACTGTACCAGGGTGTGATAGGATATTTATTTGCCAAATGTGCTCCTGTGGGGGTTTGCTGGGAATGCCAAATCAGAAACTCTCCACTTTAGTGTTTTAGAGGGAGTGAACAGTGCTGTGGGACCTTGATTCAAAATAAGTCCAAATTGGTGGGGTATTCATTTCTTCACTGTTTTGATTGCGAGTCAAAGACCAGCCCTCCCATTATCCCTGTCCCTGTCAAGCTTTAGTCACTCCCGATTAACCTCATCCTCAATTTCAAATGCATATATGATCTCATCCCACCTGACCTCAATAATTTCTCCCAGCTGTAGACCCCCTGGACGCACTCTCATTAGAACATAAGAACATAAGAAATAGGAGCAGGAGTAGGCCATACGCTCCCTCGAGCCTGCTCCATCATTCAATAAGATCATGGCTGATCTTCTACCTCAACTGTACTTTCCCGCCCTAAACCCATAATCCCTTGATTCCCCTAGTATCCATAAATCTATCGATAAATCTATCGATCTCAGTCTTGAATATACTCAACGACATCCACAGCCCTCTGGGGTAGAGAATTCCAAAGATTCACAAGCTTCTGAGTGAAGAAATTTTTCCGCATCTCAGTCCTAAATGGCCGTCCTCTTATCCTGAGACTATGCTCCCTAGTTCTGGACTCTCCAACCAGGGGAGACAGCCTCTCAGCTTCTACCCTGTCAAGCACTCTAAGAATCTTATATGTTTCAATGAGATCACCTCTCATTCTTCTAAACTCCAGAGAGTATAGGCCCATTCTGCTCAATCTCTCCTTATAAGACAACCCTCTCACATCCCAGGAATCAATTTCGTGAACCTTCGTTGCACCGCCTCTAAGGCAAATATATCCTTCCCCAGGTAAGGAGACCAAAACTGTACACAGTACTCCAAAAGCATAAGAACATAAGAACTAGGAGCAGGAGTAGGGCCGTACAGCCCCTCGAGCCTGCTCAGCCATTCAATCAGATCATGACTGATCTTCGACCTCAACTCCACTTTCCTGCCCAATCTCCATGTCCCTTGATTGTCCTTTCTCACCCTTTCACTTACCCCACCAATCAAAGCTGCTCCTCCAATAATTATTCCACTATAACTCTGGAATTACCTTTGCTTTCAATGCTAATGTCCTTTATGGTGTTTTTTGTTTGATATCAGCTTACAGTAGTTGTTGTGCAGTGTTTCCAAATGTGAACTTATTTTGTTTTCCATTGTGTGTTAACAGTACAAATGGAGCTAAGGAGGAAGGAAAGTAAGTACAGAGGCAGTTTGGAGACATTTTGATTCTGTGTTTACCTTTGAGAATAACATTTGCATTTTTAAATCAGTAAGATTTTGAAGGAATCTTTTTCTTCTTTATCAACAGTGATGGCGAGACAACAAAAATCACCAGTGAAGAAAAAGCGAACACGTAGGAAATACTGCAATCAGCAACAATGGGAAATTTATGCTAATCAAACATTTTTTGTTCAATAATATTGTGTACAGGTCAAAGGTGACACTGGGCATTGCTGGCCTCGAACACTCTCCACGTGTCTCCCCTCTCCAGCCACAGAATGAAGAGGCAATTGCAGCACCTCTGACTAGGGTTGCCAACCCTCCCGGATTGCCCTGGTGTCTACAGATAATTAAAGATTATTCTCCTGGACACTACTGCGAGCAACCCGGGAGAGAAAAATCAGAGGAGGCATTAAAAGCAATAGTGTGCATCTTTCATTTTTGTTTATTAGATACAAAAGTATTGGAGGAGGATAAAAAGGCTGTTTAACTGGGCTGGAGATGGGAGGTCATGTGATGAAACCTCCAGGAATATGTCCAACCAGAGTTGGCGACACTAACTCTGGCTAAGATTTGACAATTTTTCTTTGGCTTTGTTCTTGTTTATACCCTGACCCACGGAGTGTATTTATACCCTGACCCACGGAGTGTATTTATACCCTGACCCACGGAGTGTATTTATACCCTGACCCAGGGAGTGTATTTATACCCTGACCCACGAAATGTATTTATATCCTGACCCACGGAGTGTATTTATACACTGAACCACAGAGTGTATTTATAACCTGACCCACGAAATGTATTTATATCCTGACCCACGGAGTGTATTTATACACTGAACCACAGAGTTTATTTATACCCTGACCCACGAAATGTATTTATATCCTGACCCACGGAGTGTATTTATACCCTGACCCACGGAGTGTATTTATACACTGAACCACGGAGTGTATTTATACACTGACCCACGGAGTGTATTTATACCGTGACCCACGGAGTGTATTTATACCCTGACCCACGGAATGTATTTATACCCTGACCCACGGAGTGTATTTATACCCTGACCCACGGAGTGTATTTATACCCTGACCCACGGAGTGTATTTATACCCTGACCCACGGAGTGTATTTATACCCTGACCCACTGAGTGTATTTACACCCTGACCCACGGAGTGTATTTATATCCTGACCCACGGAGTGTATTTATACACTGAACCACGGAGTGTATTTATACCCTGACCCACGGAGTGTATTTATACCCTGACCCACGGAGTGTATTTATACCCTGACCCACGGAGTGTATTTATACCCTGACCCACTGAGTGTATTTACACCCTGACCCACGGAGTGTATTTACATCCTGACCCACGGAGTGTTTTTATACCCTGACCCACGGAGTGTATTTATACCCTGACCCACGGAGTGTATTTATACCCTGACCCACTGAGTGTATTTACACCCTGACCCACGGAGTGTATTTATACCCTGACCCACTGAGTGTATTTACACCCTGACCCACGGAGTGTATTTATACCCTGACCCACGGAGTGTATTTATACCCTGACCCACTGAGTGTATTTACACACTGACCCACGGAGTGTATTTATACCCTGACCCACTGAGTGTATTTATACCCTGACCCACGGAGTGTATTTATATCCTGACCCACGGAGTGTATTTATACCCTGACCCACGGAGTGTATTTATACCCTGACCCACTGAGTGTATTTACACCCTGACCCACGGAGTGTATTTATACCCTGACCCACTGAGTGTATTTACACCCTGACCCACGGAGTGTATTTACATCCTGACCCACGGAGTGTATTTATACACTGAACCACGGAGTGTATTTATACCCTGACCCACGGAGTGTATTTATACCCTGACCCACTGAGTGTATTTACACCCTGACCCACGGAGTGCATTTATACCCTGACCCACGGAGTGTATTTATACCCTGACCCACGGAGTGTATTTATATCCTGACCCACGGAGTGTTTTTATACCCTGACCCACGGAGTGTATTTATACCCTGACCCACGGAGTGTATTTATACCCTGACCCACTGAGTGTATTTACACCCTGACCCACGGAGTGTATTTATACCCTGACCCACTGAGTGTATTTACACCCTGACCCACGGAGTGTATTTATACCCTGACCCACGGAGTGTATTTATACCCTGACCCACTGAGTGTATTTACACACTGACCCACGGAGTGTATTTATACCCTGACCCACTGAGTGTATTTATACCCTGACCCACGGAGTGTATTTATATCCTGACCCACGGAGTGTATTTATACCCTGACCCACGGAGTGTATTTATACCCTGACCCACTGAGTGTATTTACACCCTGACCCACGGAGTGTATTTATACCCTGACCCACTGAGTGTATTTACACCCTGACCCACGGAGTGTATTTATACCCTGACCCACTGAGTGTATTTACACACTGACCCACGGAGTGTATTTATACCCTGACCCACGGAGTGTATTTATACCCTGACCCACGGAGTGTATTTATACCCTGACCCACGGAGTGTATTTATACCCTGACCCACGGAGTGTATTTATACCCTGACCCATGGAGTGTTTTTATACCCTGACCCACGGAGTGTATTTATACCCTGACCCACGAAATGTATTTATATACTGACCCACGGAGTGTATTTATACACTGAACCACAGAGTGTATTAAAACCCTGAGCCACGAAATGTATTTATATCCTGACCCACGAAATGTATTTATACCCTGACCCACGGAGTGTATTTATACCCTAACCCACGGAGTGTATTTATACCCTGACCCATGGAGTGTTTTTATACCCTGACCCACGGAGTGTATTTATACCCTGACCCACGAAATGTATTTATATCCTGACCCACGGAGTGTATTTATACACTGAACCACGGAGTTTATTTATACCCTGACCCACGAAATGTATTTATATCCTGACCCACGGAGTGTATTTATACCCTGACCCACGGAGTGTATTTATACACTGAACCAGGGAGTGTATTTATACACTGACCCACGGAGTGTATTTATACCCTGACCCACGGAATGTATTTATACCCTGAGCCACGGAGTGTATTTATACCCTGACCCACGGAGTGTATTTATACCCTGACCCACGGAGTGTATTTATACCCTGACCCACGGAGTGTATTTATACCCTGACCCACTGAGTGTATTTACACCCTGACCCACGGAGTGTATTTATATCCTGACCCACGGAGTGTATTTATACACTGAACCACGGAGTGTATTTATACCCTGACCCACGGAGTGTATTTATACCCTGACCCACGGAGTGTATTTATACCCTGACCCACGGAGTGTATTTATACCCTGACCCACTGAGTGTATTTACACCCTGACCCATGGAGTGTATTTATATCCTGACCCACGGAGTGTATTTATACCCTGACCCACGGAGTGTATTTATACCCTGACCCACGGAGTGTATTTATACCCTGACCCACTGAGTGTATTTACACCCTGACCCACGGAGTGTATTTATATCCTGACCCACGGAGTGTATTTATACACTGAACCACGGAGTGTATTTATACCCTGACCCACGGAGTGTATTTATACCCTGACCCACTGAGTGTATTTACACCCTGACCCACGGAGTGTATTTATACCCTGACCCACTGAGTGTATTTATACCCTGACCCACGGAGTGTATTTATACCCTGACCCACGGAGTGTATTTATATCCTGACCCACGGAGTGTTTTTATACCCTGACCCACGGAGTGTATTTATACCCTGACCCACGGAGTGTATTTATACCCTGACCCACTGAGTGTATTTACACCCTGACCCACGGAGTGTATTTATACCCTGACCCACAGAGTGTATTTATACCCTGACCCACTGAGTGTATTTACACACTGACCCACGGAGTGTATTTATACCCTGACCCACTGAGTGTATTTATACCCTGACCCACGGAGTGTATTTATATCCTGACCCACGGAGTGTATTTATACCCTGACCCACGGAGTGTATTTATACCCTGACCCACTGAGTGTATTTACACCCTGACCCACGGAGTGTATTTACACCCTGACCCACGGAGTGTATTTACACCCTGACCCACGGAGTGTATTTATACCCTGACCCACAGAGTGTATTTATACCCTGACCCACGGAGTGTATTTATACCCTGACCCACGGAGTGTATTTATACACTGACCCATGGAGTGTATTTATACACCGACCCACAGAGTGTATTTAAACACTGACCCACAGAGTGTATTTATACCCTGACCCACGGAGTGTATTTATTTATGAGGGGGTGGACATATGAGGAGAGGTTGAGTAGATTGGGACTCTACTCATTGGAGTTCAGAAGAATGAGAGGCGATCTTATTGAAACATATAAGATTGTGAAGGGGCTTGATCGGCTGGATGCGGTAAGGATGTTTCCAAGGATGGGTGAAACTAGAACTAGGGGGCATAATCTTAGAATAAGGGGCTGCTCTTTCAAAACTGAGATGAGGAGAAACTTCTTCACTCAGAGGGTAATAGGTCTGTGGAATTTGCTGCCCCAGGAAGCTGTGGAAGCTACATCATTAAATAAATTTAAAACAGAAATAGACAGTTTCCTAGAAGTAAAGGGAATTAGGGGTTACGGGGAGCGGGCAGGAAATTGGACATGAATTTAGATTTGAGGTTAGAATCAGATCAGCCATGATCTTATTGAATGGCGGAGCAGGCTCGAGGGGCCGATTGGCCTACTCCTGCTCCTATTTCTTATGTTCTTATGTTATGTTCTTATACCCTGAGCCGCAAAGTGTATTTATACACTGACTCAAGGAATGTGTTTATAGCCTGACCAACGGAGTTTATTTATACCCTTACCTACGAAGTTTATTTCTACCCGACCCATGGAGTGTATTGATACACTCACCCACGGATTGTATTTATACCGACCCATGGAATGTGCTTCTACCCTGACCCACGGAGTGTATTTATTCCCTGACCCACGGAGTGTATTTATTTCCTGACCCACGGAATGTATTTATACCCTGACCCACGGAGTGTATTTATACACTGACCCACGGAGTGAATTGAAACACTGACCCACGGAGTGTATTTAAACTCTGACCCACAGAGTGTATTTGTACCCTGACCCACGGACTGTATTTATACCCTGACCCATGGAGTGTATTTATACCCTGACACATGGAGTGTATTTATACACTGACCCACGGAGTGTATTTACACAGTGACCCACGGAGTGTATTTATACCCTGACCCACGGAGTGTATTTATACCCTGACCCACGGAGTGTATTTATACCCTGACCCACGGACTGTATTTATACCCTGACCCACGGAGTGTATTTATACACTAACACACGTAATGTATTTATACCCTGATCCACAGAGTGTATTTACACACTGACCCACGGAATGTATTTATACCCTGACCCATGGAGTGTTTTTATACTCTGACCCACAGAGTGTATTTATACACTGACCCGAGGAATTTGTTTATACCCTGAACTACGGAGTTTATTTGTACCCTGACCCACGGAGTGTATTTAAACACTGACCAACAGAGCGTATTTATACACTGACCCAAGGAGTGTATTTATACCCTGACCCATGGAGTTTATTTATACCCTGAGCCATGGAATGTATTTATATAATGATCCATGGAGTGTATTTATGCACTGACCCACGGTGTGTATTTACACACTGACCCACGGATTGTATTTATACCCTGACCCACAGAGTGTATTTATACCCTGACCCACAAAGTGTATTTATACACTGACCCAAGGAATGTGTTTATAGCCTGACCAACGGAGTTTATTTATAACCTTACCTACGAAGTTTATTTCTACCTGACCCTCGGAGTGTATTGATACACTCACCCACGGATTGTATTTATACCGACCCACGGAGTGTATTTATACACTGACCCACTGAGTGTATTTATACCCCGACCCATGGACTGTTTTTATTTCCAGACCCAAGGAATGTATTCATATGCTGACCCAAGGAATGTGTTTATACCCTGACCCACGGAATGTATTATTCCCTGACCCACGGAATGTATTATTCCCTGACCCACGGAGTGTATTTATACCCTGACCCACGGACTGTATTTATACCCTGACCCACGGAGTGTATTTATACCCTGACCCACGGAGTGTATTTATACCCTGAACCACGGAGTCTATTTATGCACTGACCCACGGAGTGTATTTATACCCTGACCCACTGAGTGTATTTATACCCTGACCCACGGAGTGTATTTATACCCTGACCCACGGAGTGTATTTATACCCTGACCCACGGAGTGTATTTATACCCTGACCCACGGAGTGTATTTATACCCTGACCCACGGAGTGTTTTTGTACACTGACCCATGGAGTGTATTTATACCCTGACCCACTGAGTGTATTGATACCCTGACCCACATAGTTTATTTACAAACTGACCCACTGAGTGTATTTATACCCTGACCAACTAAGTGTATTTATACCCTGACTCACAGAGTTTATTTACACACTGACCCACGGAATGTATTTATACCCTGACCCACGAAATGTATTTATATCCTGACCCACGGAGTGTATTTATACACTGAACCACGGAGTGTATTTATATCCTGACCCACGGAGTGTATTTATACACTGACCCACGAAATGTATTTATATCCTGACCCACGGAGTGTATTTATACACTGACCCACGAAATGTATTTATATCCTGACCCACGGAGTGTATTTATACACTGAACCACGGAGTGTATTTAAACCCTGACCCACGGAGTGTTTTTGTACACTGACCCATGGAGTGTATTTATACCCTGACCCACTGAGTGTATTGATACCCTGACCCACATAGTTTATTTACAAACTGACCCACTGAGTGTATTTATACCCTGACCAACTAAGTGTATTTATACCCTGACTCACAGAGTTTATTTACACACTGACCCACGGAATGTATTTATACCCTGACCCACGAAATGTATTTATATCCTGACCCACGGAGTGTATTTATACACTGAACCACGGAGTGTATTTATATCCTGACCCACGGAGTGTATTTATACACTGACCCACGAAATGTATTTATATCCTGACCCACGGAGTGTATTTATACACTGACCCACGAAATGTATTTATATCCTGACCCACGGAGTGTATTTATACACTGAACCACGGAGTGTATTTAAACCCTGACCCACGGAGTGTATTTATACCCTGGCCCACGGAGTGTATTTATACCCTGACCCACGGAGTTTATTTATACCCTGACCCGCTGAGTGTATTTATACCCTGACCCACGGATTGTATTTATACCCTGACCCACGGACTGTGTTTATACCCTGAAATTGAGTGTATATACTGATCCACAGAGTGTATTTACACACTGACCCACGGAATGTATTTATACCCTGACCCACAGAGTGTATTTCGACCCTGACTCATGGAGTGTTTTTAAACTCTGACCCACGGAGTGTATTTACACACTGACCCACATAGTGTATTTATACCCTGACCCACGGAGTGTATTTCTATACTGACCCATGGAGTGTATTTATGCACTGACCCATGGAGTGCATTTATACCCTGACCCAAGGAATGTGTTTATACCCTGACCCACGGTGTTTATTTCTAGCCTGACCCACGGACTGTATTGATACACTCACCCACGGATTGTTTTTCTACCCTGACCCACGGAATGTTTTTCTACCTTGACCCATGGAGTGTATTTATGTACTGACTCACGGAATGTATTTATACTCAGACTCTTGGAGTTTATTTAAACACTGACCCATGGAGTGTATTTATTCCCTGACCCACGTAGTGTATTTATACACTGACCCATGGAGTGTATTAAAATACTGACCCACGGACTGTATTTATTTCCAGACCCAAGGAATGTATTCATATGCTGACCCAAGGAATGTGTTTATACCCTGACCCACGGAGTTTATTTATACCCTGTCCCACGCAGTGTATTTATACCCTGACCCAAGGAATGTGTTTATACCCTGACCCATGGAGTTTATTCATACCCTGACCTACGAAGTTTATTTATACCCTGACCCACGGAGTTTATTTCTAACCTGACCCACGGAGTGTATTGATACACTCACCCACGGATTGTATTTATACCGACCCACGGAGTGCATTTACACCCTGACCCACGGAGTGTATTTATACACTGACCCATGGAGTGTAATTGCACCCTGACCCACGGAATGTATTTACACCCTGACCCACGGAGTGTATTTATACACTGACCCACGGAGTGTATTTATACACTGACCCACGGAGTGTATTTACACCCTGACCCTCGGAGTGTATTTATACCCTGACCCACGGACTGGATTCATTTCCTGACCCAAGGAATGTATTTGTACACTGACCCACGGAGTGTATTTATACCCTGACCCAAGGAATGTATTTATACACTGACCCACGGAGTGTATTTATACCCTGACCCACGGACTGGATTCATTTCCTGACCCAAGGAATGTATTTATACACTGACCCAAGGAATGTATTTATATACTGACCCACGGAGTGTATTTACAAACTGACCCAAGGAATGTGTTTATACCCTGACCCACGGAGTTTATTTCTAGCCTGACCCACGGAGTGTATTGATACACTCACCCACGGATTGTATTTATACCGACCCACGGAATGTTTTTCTACCCTGACCCATGGAGTGTATTTATGCACTGATTCACGGAGTGTATTTATGCACTGACTCTCGGAGTTTATTTAAACACTGACCCATGGAGTGTATTTATTCCCTGACCCACGTAGTGTATTTACACCCTGACCCATGGAGTGTATTTATGCACTGACTCACGGTGTGTATTTATACTCAGACTCTCAGAGTTTATTTAAACACTGACCCATGGAGTGTATTTATTCCCTGACCCACGTAGTGTATTTACACCCTGACCCATGGAGTGTATTAAAATACTGACCCACGGATTGTATTTATACCCTGACCCACGGACTGCATTTATATCCTGACACAAGGAATGAATTTAGACACTGACCCAAGGATTGTGTTTATACGCTGACCCATGGAGTGTATTTCCGCCCTGACCCACGGAGTGTATTTATACCCTGACCCACGGACTGTATTTATACCCTGAAATTGAGTGCATTTACTGAACCACAGAGTGTATTTACACACTGACACACGTAATGTATTTATACCCTGATCCACAGAGTGTATTTACACACTGACCCACGGAATGTATTTATACACTGAACCACGGAGTGTATTTAAACCCTGACCCACGGAATGTATTTATGCACTGACTCACGGTGTGTATTTATACTCAGACTCTCGGAGTTTATTGAAACACTGACCCATGGAGTGTATTTATTCCCTGTCCCACGTAGTGTATTTATACACTGACCCATGGAGCGTATTAAAATACTGACTCACGGACTGTATTTATTTCCAGACCCAAGGAATGTATTCATATGCTGACCCAAGGAATGTGTTTATACCCTGACACATGGAGTGTATTTATACCCTGACACATGGAGTGTATTTATACCCTGACACATGGAGTTTATTTATACACTGACCCACGGAGTTTATTTAAACACTGACCCATGGAGTGTATTTATCCCCTGACCCATGGAGTGTATTAAAATACTGACCCATGGATTGTGTTTATACGCTGATCCATGGAGTGTATTTGGACCCTGACCCACAGAATGTATTTATACCCTGACCCACGGAGTGTATTTATACACTGACCCACTGAGTGTATTTATACCCCGACCCATGGACTGTTTTTATTTCCAGACCCAAGGAATGTATTCATATGCTGACCCAAGGAATGTGTTTATACCCTGACCCACGGAATGTATTATTCCTTGACCCACGGAGTGTATTTATACCCTGACCCATGGAGTGTATTTATACACTGACCCATGGAGTGTATTTATACCCTGACACATGAAGTGTATTTCTACACTGACCCATGGAGCGTATTAAAATACTGACTCACGGACTGTATTTATTTCCAGACCCAAGGAATGTATTCATATGCTGACCCAAGGAATGTGTTTATACCCTGACCCACGGAATGTATTATTCCCTGACCCACGGAGTGTATTTATACCCTGACCCATGGAGTGTATTTATACACTGACCCATGGAGTGTATTTATACCCTGACACATGAAGTGTATTTATACACTGACCCATGGAGCGTATTAAAATACTGACTCACGGACTGTATTTATTTCCAGACCCAAGGAATGTATTCATATGCTGACCCAAGGAATGTGTTTATACCCTGACCCACGGAATGTATTATTCCCTGACCCACGGAATGTATTATTCCCTGACCCACGGAGTGTATTTATACCCTGACCCATGGAGTGTATTTATACACTGACCCATGGAGTGTATTTATACCCTGACACATGAAGTGTATTTATACCCTGACCCACGGAGTGTATTTATACACTGACCCACGGAGTGTATTTATACCCTGACCCACGGAGTGTATTTATACCCTGACCCACGGAGTGTATTTATACCCTGACCCACGGAGTGTATTTATACCCTGACCCACGGAGTGTATTTATACCCTGACCCACGAAGTGTATTTATACACTGACCCACGGAGTCTATTTATACCGTGAACCACGGAGTGTATTTATACCCTGACCCATGGAGTGTATTTATACCCTGACCCACGGACTGTATTTATACCCTGAAATTGAGTGTATTTACTGAACCACAGAGTGTATTTACACACTGACACACGTAATGTATTTATACCCTGATCCACAGAGTGTATTTACACACTGACCCACGGAATGTATTTATACACTGAACCACGGAGTGTATTTAAACCCTGACCCACGGAATGTATTTATGCACTGACTCACGGTGTGTATTTATACTCAGACTCTCGGAGTTTATTTAAACACTAACCCATGGAGTGTATTTATTCCCTGTCCCACGTAGTGTATTTATACACTGACCCATGGAGCGTATTAAAATACTGACTCACGGACTGTATTTATTTCCAGACCCAAGGAATGTATTCATATGCTGACCCAAGGAATGTGTTTATACCCTGACCCACGGAGTTTATTTATACCCTGTCCCACGGAGTGTATTTATACCCTGACCCAAGGAATGTGTTTATACCCTGACCCATGGAGTGTATTTATACCCTGACCCACGGACTGGATTCATTTCCTGACCCACGGAATGTATTTATAGCCTGACCCACTGAGATTATTTCTACCCTGACCCACGGAGTGTATTTATACCCTGACCCATGGAATGTATTTATTTCCTGACCCAAGGAATGTATTTATACCCTGACCCACGGAGTGTATTTATATACTGACCCACGGAGTGTATTTATATACTGACCCATGGAGTGTATTTGTGCACTGACCCACGGTGTGTATTTACAAACTGACCCAAGGAATGTGTTTATACCCTGACACATGGGGCTCGAATTTAGCAGGCCTGCGGGTTCCCAGCGGGTGGTCCTCCGGGAGCGTGGTCAACACGCTCGGCGAAATTAGTGGGTTGCCCACGCGATCGTCGCAGGCAACCCACTAATAGGAATCAATTACCTGCTCCTCCGGGGTCCACGGCGCTGGCCTGCGCGTCGGTCGGGCTGCGCATGCGCAGTACGATCTGTCAGCTGGAGGCTCTCTAGTTAAAGGGGCAGTCCTCCACTGACAGATGCTGCAACCAATGGAACAAATTGCAGCATGGAGCTCCCAGTTTAATGATGCCTCACCCCAGGTATCATCAGATGGGGTGAGGAGGAGGGGGAGGATACAGATCTTCCCACCGGCGGGCGGGAGGAAGCGGCCTGCCTCTGCCACCAAGAAGGCCTGGCTCGAGGTGGCAGAGGGGGTCACCTGCGCCACCAACATATGGCCCACCTGCATACAGTGCAGGAGGCGCTGCAATGACCGCAGTAGGTCAGCCGCAGTGAGAACATGAAGTCTTTCCCCTACACTCCATCTGCCACAACACTGCCCCCACCCCACATCTCCTTCGGCACCGCCAACACTATTCTGTCACATCACCCTTCATACCCACTCAAACCCCATCCTCATCTTACCTCCACCTACTCACCTCGCCAGTACTCATCCTGCCACTAACACGCAACCCAATCCTCATACAATCTCATTGCTCCCATCCCATACTCACCCTCCCGTGCATCTCCCTCACGGCCAGCCTCACTCAACCTGCCACCACCTGTGCTGCAGCCACAGGGCATGCATCACATATGTGCAGTAGGCAGGGTAAGGCAAACGTGTTGTGAGCATGAAGGGGGTGCACAAGGGTGTCTGAGGGTTTGTCATCGGTGTTACCCATATTGAATTTCAGAGCAACAAACAGCACACATTATATTAACACCACCACTGCCATGTCTCCGCGAATCCTGTCCGATGTGCTCCTGGGTATCACTATGAGGACCCACCACTGATGCCACCCATCGTGTTACTGCAGAGTAGGTGCAGGTGTATTTGCAGGGCTCGTCCGCGCAGACGACTGAGAGACATCGGCTGTGTAGCCGGCTGCACCCTGGAAGGATGCGGAGGAGAAGGTGTGGTGGGCAGTGGTGACTTTGCCAGCGACAGGTAAGCAGTTGGTGCTGGGGCCAGCCAGGAGCAGCTCGGCATGAAAGAGGCTGCAGATCTCCACGACTACATGTCGAGCGAATCTGCGCCTCCCTGTGCACTGCTGCTCGGAGAGGTCCGGGGAGCTGCGCCTCGGTCTGTGGACCCTGTGGCGAGGGTAGTGCCCTCTGCGACGCGTCTCTCGCTGCGGTAGCCCTCCCTCCTGCTGTGCAGGTGGGCGTGCAACAACACCGTGTTGGGGGGATCCACGTCTCTGAGGCGGACGGCGTGGACTGCGAGGCTGCTGGTGCTGGTCATGCTCTTCGTCCTCCGAGGGTGTCCACACACCACCCAACTGGCAGGTGTTGGTCTGAGGGGTTGTGCAGGGTAGGTGTGTGGTTCCTTGGACTGGGGCTGCGGTTTTGTGTCGGTCTGTCCTCTGGCTTGGCGGGGGGTGGTGGAGGGCAGGGGTTGCCCTATGTGACGCGGTGGCCTCCTGCGTGGGTGAGGGCTCTCCCCCGTGGAGCGCACCTTGGCACCTGCCACAGGCTGCTGGCTGCAACACGCCTGGTTGGAGGGAGACTGTTTCCCCCAGTGTGGGAAACTCACTGCCTTGAACCTAAAACCCCACACTTCCTCTTTTGACAGCTGCTTCAGCTCATTAACTGACCACAACGAGCAAGTTAAGTACTCTCAAGTGGAACCCCGCTGGCTTTAATTGCCTGCGGGATTCCCACCAGCGGGGCTTGCGCGCGCAGCCCCGCACGTCAGCGTGGTACCCGGAAGTGGCCGGGATTTCGTCGCGATCCGGTCACGTGACCGGAGATCGGGATTTTCGGGGCCACCCCGCTGGGAACCCGCCGGAAACACGCTCCTAAAATCGAGCCCATGGAGTGTATTTTACACTGACCGACAGAGTGTATTTACATACTGACCCACGGAATGTATTTATACCCTGACCCATGGAGTGTATTTATACCCTGACCCACCGACTGTATTTATACCCTGAAATTGAGTGTATTTACTGAACCACAGAGTGTATTTACACACTGACACACGTAATGTGTTTATACCCTGACCCATGGAGTTTATTTATACCCTGACCTACGAAGTTTATTTATACCCTTACCCATGGAGTGTATTTATACCCTGACCCAAGGAATGTGTTTATACCCTGACCCATGGAGTTTATTTATACCCTGACCCACGGAGTGTATTGATACACTCACCCACGGATTGTATTTATATACCGACCCGCGGAGTGTATTTATACACTGACCCACGGAGTGTAATTACACCCTGACCCACGGAGTGTATTTATACACTGACCCACTGAGTGTATTTATGCACTGACCCACGGAGTGTATTTACACCCTGAGCCACGGCGTTTATTTATACCCTGACCCAAGGAATGTATTTATACCCTGACCCACTGAGATTATTTATACCCTGACCCACGGAGTGTATTTATTTCCTGACCCAAGGAACGTATTTGTATGCTGACCCACGGAGTGTATTTATACACTGACCCACGGCGTTTATTTATACCCTGACCCAAGGAATGTATTTATAGCCTGACCCACTGAGATTATTTATACCAAGACCCACGGAGTGTATTTTTACACTGACCCACGGAGTGTATTTACACCCTGACCCACGGAGTGTATTTATACCCTGACCCACGGACTGGATTAATTTCCTGACCCAAGGAATGTATTTGTATGCTGACCCAAGGAATGTGTTTATACACTGACCCATGGCATTTATTTATACCCTGACCCAAGGAATGTATTTATACGCTGACCCACTGAGTGTATTTATACCCTGACCCACGGAGTTTATTTATACCCTGACCCAAGGAGTGTATTTATACCCTGACCCAAGGAGTGTATTTATACACTGACCCACGGAATGTATTTATACCCTGACCCAAGGAGTGTATTTATACCCTGACCCACGGAGTGTATTTATACCCTGACCCACGGAGTGTATTTATACCCTGACCCACGGAGTGTATTTATACCCTGACCCAAGGAGTGTATTTATACCCTGACCCAAGGAATGTATTTATACCCTGACCCAAGGAGTGTATTTATACCCTGACCCACGGAATGTATTTATACCCTGACCCAAGGAGTGTATTTATACCCTGACCCAAGGAGTGTATTTATACCCTGACCCAAGGAGTGTATTTATACCCTGACCCAAGGAGTGTATTTATACCGTGACCCACGGAATGTATTTATACCCTGACCCAAGGAGTGTATTTATACCCTGAGCCAAGGAGTGTATTTATACCCTGACCCAAGGAGTGTATTTATACCCTGAGCCACGGAATGTATTTATACCCTGACCCACGGAGTGTATTTATACCCTGACCCACTGAATGTCTTTAGACCCTGACCCACGGAGTGCATTTAAACCCTGACCCACAGAGTGTATTTATGCACTGAACCTCAGAATTTGTTTATACCCTGACCCACGGAGTTTATTTATACCCTGACCCACGGAGTGTATTTATACCCTGACCCACGGAGTGTATTTATGCACTGACCAACGATGTGTATTTACACACTGACCCAAGGATTGTATTTATACCCTGACCCACGGATTGTATTCATACCCTGACCCACAAAGTGTATTTATACACTGACCCAAGGAATGTGTTTATTCCCTGACCCACGGAGTTTATTTATACCCTTACCTACGAAGTTTATTGATAACCTGACCCATGGAGTGTATTTACATACTGACCCACGGAATGTATTTACACCCTGACCCATGGAGTGTATTTATACCCTGACCCACAGAGTGTATTTACATACTGACCCACGGAATGTATTTACACCCTGACCCACGGACTGTATTTATACCCTGAAATTGAGTGTATTTACTGAACCACAGAGTGTATTTACACACTGACACACGAAATGTATTTATACCCTGATCCACAGAGAGTATTTATTTCCAGACCCAAGGAATGTATTTATATGCTGACCCAAGGAATGTGTTTATACACTGACCCACGGAGTTTATTTACACCCTGACCCATGGAGTGTATTTATACCCTGAGCCACGGAATGTGTTGATACCCTGACCCACGGAGTGTATTTATCCCAAGAACCACGGATTGTATTCATACCCTGACCCACAAAGTGTATTTATACACTGACCCAAGGAATGTGTTTATACCCTGACCCACGGAGTTTATTTATACCCTGACCCACGGAGTGTATTGATACACTCACCCAAGGATTGTATTTATACCGACCCACGGAATGTGTTTCCACCCTGACCCACGGAGTTTATTTATGCACTGACCCACGGAGTGTATTTACACACTGACCCACAGAGTGTATTTATACACTGACCCACGGAATGTATTTATACCCTGACCCACAGAGTTCATTTATACACTGACCCACGGAGTGTATTTATAGCCTGACCCAAGGAATGTGTTTATACCCTGACCCACGGTGTTTATTTCTAGCCTGACCCACGGAGTGTATTTATACCCTGACCCACGGAGTGTATTTAAACTCTGACCCACAGAGTGTATTTATACACTGACCAACGGAGTGTATTTATACCCTGACACACGGAGTGTATTTATACCCTGACCCACGGAGTGTATTTATACACTGACCCACGGAGTTTATTTTTCCCCTGACCCATGGCGTGTATTCATAGCCTGACCCACGGAATGTATTTATACCCTGACCCATGGAATGTATTTATACCCTGACCCACGGAATGTATTTATACCCTGACCCACGGAATGTATTTATACCCTGACCCACGGTGTTTATTTATACCCTGACCCACGGAGTGTATTTATACACTGACCCACGGAGTGTATTTATACACTGACCCACAGAGTGTATTTAAACTCTGACATACAGAGTGTATTTATACCCTGACCAACGGAGTGTATTTATACCCTGACCCACGGAGTGTATTTATACCCTGACCCACGGAGTGTATTTATACACTGACCCACGGAGTTTATTTTTCCCCTGACCCATGGCGTGTATTCATAGCCTGACCCACGGAATGTATTTATACCCTGACCCATGGAATGTATTTATACCCTGACCCACGGAATGTATTTATACCCTGACCCACGGAATGTATTTATACCCTGACCCACGGTGTTTATTTATACCCTGACCCACGGAGTGTATTTATACACTGACCCACGGTGTGTATTTAAACTCTGACACACAGAGTGTATTTATACCCTGACCAACGGAGTGTATTTATACCCTGACCCACAGAGTTTATTTACACACTGACCCACGGAGTGTATTTATACACTGACCCACAGAGTGTATTTACATACTGACACACGGAGTGTTTTTACACACTGACCCACGGAGTTTATTTATACGCTGACCCATGGAGTGTATTTATACCCTGACCCATGGAATGTATTTATACCCTGACCCACGGTGTTTATTTATACCCTGACCCACGGAGTGTATTTATACACTGACCCACGGTGTTTATTTATACCCTGACCCACGGAGTGTATTTATACCCTGACCCACAGAGTTTATTTACACACTGACCCACGGAGTGTATTTATCCCCTGACCCATGGAGTGTATTTAGACCCTGACCCACGGAGTGTATTATATAACCTGACCCACGGAGTGTATTTATACACTGACCCACAGAGTGTATTTATACACTGTACCACCGAGTGTATTTACACACTGACACACGGAGTGTTTTTACACACTGACCCACGGAGTTTATTTATACCCTGACCCACGGATTGTATTCATACCCTGACCCACAAAGTGTATTTATACACTGACCCAAGGAATGTGTTTATACCCTGACCCACGGAGTTTATTTATACCCTGACCCACGGAGTGTATTGATACACTCACCCAAGGATTGTATTTATACCGACCCACGGAATGTGTTTCCACCCTGACCCACGGAGTTTATTTATACCCTGACCCATGGAATGTATTTATACACTGACCCACGGAGTGTATTTACACACTGACCCACAGAGTGTATTTATACACTGACCCACGGAATGTATTTATACCCTGACTCACAGAGTTTATTTATACACTGACCCACGGAGTGTATTTATAGCCTGATCCAAGGAATGTGTTTATACCCTGACCCACGGAGTGTATTTATACCCTGACACACAGAGTGTATTTATACCCTGACCAACGGAGTGTATTTATACCCTGACCCACGGAGTGTATTTATACCCTGACCCACGGAGTGTATTTATACCCTGACCCATGGCGTGTATTCATAGCCTGACCCACGGAATGTATTTATACCCTGACCCACGGAATGTATTTATACCCTGACCCACGGAATGTATTTATACCCTGACCCACGGTGTTTATTTATACCCTGACCCACGGAGTGTATTTATACCCTGACCAACGGAGTGTATTTATACCCTGACCCACAGAGTTTATTTACACACTGACCCACGGAGTGTATTTATACACTGACCCACAGAGTGTATTTACATACTGACACACGGAGTGTTTTTACACACTGACCCACGGAGTTTATTTATACGCTGACCCATGGAGTGTATTTATACCCTGACCCATGGAATGTATTTATACCCTGACCCACGGTGTTTATTTATACCCTGACCCACGGAGTGTATTTATTCCCTGACCCACAGAGTGTATTTATACCCTGACCCACAGAGTTTATTTACACACTGACCCACGGAGTGTATTTATCCCCTGACCCATGGAGTGTATTTAGACCCTGACCCACGGAGTGTATTATATAACCTGACCCACGGAGTGTATTTATACACTGACCCACAGAGTGTATTTATACACTGAACCACCGAGTGTTTTTACACACTGACCCACGGAGTGTTTTTACACACTGACCCACGGAGTTTATTTATACCCTGACCCACGGACTGGATTAATTTCCTGACCCAAGGAATGTGTTTATACACTGACCCACGGCATTTATTTATACCCTGACCCAAGGAATGTATTTATACGCTGACCCACTGAGTGTATTTATATACTGACCCATGGAGTGTATTTATACCCTGAACCACGGAGTTTATTTATACCCTGACCCAAGGAATGTATTTATACGCTGACCCACTGAGTGTATTTATATACTGACCCATGGAGTGTATTTATATACTGACCCACGGAGTGTATTTATACACTGACCCACGGAGTGTATTTATACCCTGACCCATGGAGTGTATTTATATACTGACCCATGGAGTGTATTTATACGCTGACCCACTGAGTGTATTTATATACTGACCCATGGAGTGTATTTATACCCTGACCCACTGAATGTCTTTAGACCCTGACCCACGGAGTGCATTTAAACCCTGACCCACAGAGTGTATTTATGCACTGAACCTCAGAATTTGTTTATACCCTGACCCACGGAGTTTATTTATACCCTGACCCACGGAGTTTATTTATACCCTGACCCACTGAATGTCTTTAGACCCTGACCCACGGAGTGCATTTAAACCCTGACCCACAGAGTGTATTTATGCACTGAACCTCAGAATTTGTTTATAGCCTGACCCACGGAGTGTATTTATACCCTGACCCACGGAGTGTATTTATGCACTGACCAACGATGTGTATTTACACACTGACCCAAGGATTGTATTTATACCCTGACCCACGGATTGTATTCATACCCTGACCCACAAAGTGTATTTATACACTGACCCAAGGAATGTGTTTATTCCCTGACCCACGGAGTTTATTTATACCCTTACCTACGAAGTTTATTGATAACCTGACCCATGGAGTGTACTTATACCCTGACCCACAGAGTGTATTTACATACTGACCCACGGAATGTATTTGCACCCTGACCCATGGAGTGTATTTATACCCTGACCCACAGAGTGTATTTACATACTGACCCATGGAATGTATTTACACCCTGACCCACGGACTGTATTTATACCCTGAAATTGAGTGTATTTACTGAACCACAGAGTGTATTTACACACTGACACACGAAATGTATTTATACCCTGATCCACAGAGTGTATTTTTTTCCAGACCCAAGGAATGTATTTATATGCTGACCCAAGGAATGTGTTTATACACTGACCCACGGAGTTTATTTACACCCTGACCCATGGAGTGTATTTATACCCTGAGCCATGGAATGTGTTGATACCCTGACCCACGGAGTGTATTTATCCCCTGACCCACGGATTGTATTCATACCCTGACCCACAAAGTGTATTTATACACTGACCCAAGGAATGTGTTTATACCCTGACACACGGAGTTTATTTATACCCTGACCCACGGAGTGTATTGATACACTCACCCAAGGATTGTATTTATACCGACCCACGGAATGTGTTTCCACCCTGACCCACGGAGTTTATTTATACCCTGACCCACGGAGTGTATTTATACCCTGACCCACGGAGTGTATTTGCACACTGACCCACAGAGTGTATTTATACACTGACCCACGGAATGTATTTATACCCTGACCCACAGAGTTTATTTATACACTGACCCACGGAGTGTATTTATAGCCTGACCCAAGGAATGTGTTTATACCCTGACCCACGGTGTTTATTTATACCCTGACCCACGGAGTGTATTTATACACTGACCCACGGAATGTATGTATACCCTGACCCACGGTGTTTATTTCTAGCCTGACCCACGGAGTGTATTTATACACTGACCCACGGAGTGTATTTATACACTAACCCACGGTGTGTATTTAAACTCTGACCCACAGAGTGTATTTATACCCTGACCAACGGAGTGTATTTATAACCTGACCCACGGAGTGTTTTTACACACTGACCCACAGAGTGTATTTATACACTGACCCACAGAGTGTATTTACACACTGACACACGGAGTGTTTTTACACACTGACCCATGGAGTTTATTTATCCCCTGACCCACTGAGTTTATTTATACCCTGACCCACGGAATGTATTTATACCCTGACCCACGGTGTTTATTTCTAGCCTGACCCACGGAGTGTATTTATACACTGACCCACGGAGTGTATTTATACCCTGACCCACGGAGTGTATTTGCACACTGACCCACAGAGTGTATTTATACACTGACCCACGGAATGTATTTATACCCTGACCCACAGAGTTTATTTATACACTGACCCACGGAGTGTATTTATAGCCTGACCCAAGGAATGTGTTTATACCCTGACCCACGGAATGTATTTATACCCTGACCCACGGTGTTTATTTATACCCTGACCCACGGAGTGTATTTATACACTGACCCACGGAATGTATTTATACCCTGACCCACGGTGTTTATTTCTAGCCTGACCCACGGAGTGTATTTATACACTGACCCACGGAGTGTATTTATACACTGACCCACAGAGTGTATTTATACCCTGACCAACGGAGTGTATTTACATACTGACACACGGAGTGTTTTTACACACTGACCCACAGAGTGTATTTATACACTGAACCACCGAGTGTATTTACACACTGACACACGGAGTGTTTTTACACACTGACCCATGGAGTTTATTTATCCCCTGACCCACTGAGTTTATTTATACCCTGACCCACGGAATGTATTTATACCCTGACCCACGGTGTTTATTTATACCCTGACCCACGGTGTTTATTTATACCCTGACCCACGGTGTTTATTTATACACTGACCCACAGAGTGTATTTACACACTGACACACGGAGTGATTTTACACACTGACCCACGGAGTTTATTTATACCCTGATACCATAGAGTGTATTTATACACTGACACAGGGAGTGAATTTATACACTGACCCAAGGATTGTATTTATACCGACCCACGGAATGTGTTTCCACCCTGACCCACGGAGTTTATTTACACACTGACCCACGGAGTGTATTCATACCCTGACCCATGGACTGCATTTATATCCTGACCCAAGGAATGTATTTATACACTGACCCAAGGAATGTGTTGATACCCTGACCCACAGAGTGTATTTATACCCTGACCCATGGAGTGTATTTATACACTGACCCACAGAGTGTATTTATACCCTGACCCACAGAGTTCATTTATATACTGACCCACAGAGTGTATTTATACCCTGACCCATGGAGTGTATTTATACACTGACCCACGGAGTGTATTTACACACTGACCCACGGAGTGTATTTATTCCCTGACCCACAGAGTGTATTTATACCCTAACCCACAGAGTGTATTGATACACTGACCCACTGAATGTATTTATACCCTGACCCACAGAGTTTATTTACACACTGACCCACGGAGTGTATTTATACCCTGACCCACGGTATGTATTTAAACTCTGACCCACAGAGTTTATTTACACACTGACCCACAGAGTTTATTTTTCCCCTGACCAATGGAGTGTATTTATAGCCTGACCCAAGCAATGTATTTATACCCTGACCCACGGAATGTATTTATCCCCTGACCCACGGAGTGTATTTGTACCCTGACCCACGGAGTGTATTTATACCCTGACCCACAGAGTTTATTTACACACTGACCCACGGAGTGTATTTATCCCCTGACCCACGGAGTGTATTATATAACCTGACCCACGGAGTGTATTTTCCACTGACCCACGGAATGTATTTATACCCTGACCCACAGAGTTTATTTACACATTGACCCACGGAGTGTATTTATACACTGACCCACGGAGTGTTTTTATACACTGACCCACGGAGTGTATTTATACCCTGACCCACGGAATGTATTTATACCCTGACCCACGGAGTGTATTTATACCCTGACCCACGGAGTGTATTTATACACTGACCCACGGAGTGTATTTATACCCTGACCCACGGAGTGTTTTTATACCCTGACCCACGGAGTGTATTTATATACTGACCCACGGAGTGTATTTAGACCCTGACCCACGGAATGTATTTATACACTGACCCACGGAGTGTATTTATACACTGACCCACGGAGTGTATTTATGCACTGACCCACGGAGTGTATTTATACCCTGACTCACGGTTGAAGTGCTCACATGGAGTCACTCTTTCATTACTAGAGCAGTATGATTTGGTATGATCTTGGCTGATTGAAAGAAACTGATAACGGGAACTTTGATTCACCAGATGGGTGGAGTGTTGGTTTGGATTGAAGCCTTAAATGAAGGGTTGCCTTGTCAAGGGCAGATGGACATGGCAATCAAAAAGGCTGAGCATATGTTCATGAATTGATCGAGGCAGATGAGCGTCCCAGTCCAGAAAGAGGGAATATCAGTGAATGATTTATGCACACAGGCACACATGTACTCTCCAGAACAGCCTGAATGATTTGTAAAAGTTCCCGTCAGCACTCTGTAAACGATCTGTAAACATTAGTAACCCGTTAAAAAATAAATGGGCTAATATCTGTGCTAAAATAACAGGGAGTATGACTTTACATAAATGCTTTCAGCCTTAGTATCCCATGGTAACATTTCAGGACCACCTCTGATAAACACACGAGACCACAGGATAATTACAGATGAGGAAGATTGTTCAGCCTATATTAGTTCATCCACCCACAAGCAGCCTTTAGTCTCCCCAATGCAGCATCTTAATTGTTTCTTAAATGATTCCAGAGTTTTCGTCTCCATCCCTCTATCTGGAAGTCCAAGTATTGATTACTCGGTGTGTGAAGACAAGTTAATTTCCTGGTATCATTCCTAAAGTTTCCTTTTACTGGTTTGAACCAGTGTCCCCTTGTCCGACAATTTGAGTTCAAGCAATAGTGTGGATTTACATTTTCCATACCAGTTAACATTTTAAGACGCCTCTATTGATCACCTCATCAGACAACTCCTTTCCAGGCTCAAAAAACCCGAATTTCTCTTGTCTTTTCTCATATCTCAGACACTTGACATCAGCCTTTTCTCTGCACTGCCTCCAGCACTTGAATATCTCCCTAATGTCTCGGTGACCAGACCTGGCCACAGTACTCAAGGTGTGGTCTGACCAGACAACAACAACAACATCTTGCATTTATATAGCACCTTTAACACGGTAAAACATCCCAAGGCGCTTCACAGGAGTGTAATCGGACAAAATCTGACACCGAGCCACACAAGAAGATATTAGGACAGGTGACCAAAAGCTTGGTCAAAGTGGTAGGTTTAAGGAGCATCTTAATGGAGGAAAGAGGTAGAGAGGTGGAGAGGTTTAGGGAGGGAATTCCAGAGCTTAGGGCCTAGGCAGCTGAAGGCACGGCTGCCAATGGTGGAGTGATTAAAATCAGGGGATGCGCAAGAGGATGATTTGGAGGGTTGTAGGGCTGGAGGAGGTTACAGCGATAGGGAGAGGTGAGGCCATGGAGGGACTTGAAAACAAAGATGAGAATTTTAAAATGGAGGCATTGCTGGACTGGGAGCCAATGTAGGTCAGTGAGCACAATGGTGATGAGTAAACCTTGGAGCCATGTACAGTTTGATCATGACTTCCTCTGACTTGTATCCTACACTTTTGGGTCTGTAGTTTAACATTTTATTAACTTTGATGATTGCTGCTCTGCACTGGTTGGACATATTTAGTGTCAAGTCTACTTTCCACTTCATCCTTAGCTATTTCAACACCATTCATGCTGTACATATGTGTCTTATTTTTCCACCTTATGTGCAGTACTTTACACTTGTCTGCATTCAATTTCATTTGCTATTTATCTGTCCAAATCACTCTGTAGTTTTTGAGCTGCTTCCTCCAATTCCACTGCCCCTTCCAGTTTCACATTGTGTTTCTGAGTCTACGCACATGCACAATTATAATAGATATCGTGATAGAAATTGATGCAAATGGCAGGAATAGAAATTCAAGCATAAATGCGCATGTAATTCACCTCTCCTGTGAAGATAGTTAATAGCTCTGAAAGAACAGCCAGGAAGTGCCAAAGGACTGGCTACTTAGGTAATGAATCTTTTGACTGCCAAAGTATTTGGCTATCAAATGTAATGAGTAAGCAGCCTAACTTGCTACCTAAAGTGTGAATTTGTAGCCCTGCCTGGGGTCGTTTAATTGTTCATATTGTCAGATCATTACTTGTTCACCAGTTAATCGTCGTTTCCTTTCATAGGACCACACACTGTTAAAAATCTAAGCGACCAAGAAATGCAACAATATTTCCAACAAACTGGGCTTAATCTTAAAACTAGATATCCACCTCCACCTCCAGAACCAGAGAAAAAGAAAAGTAAGTTTGAGTCTGAAAGAAATTTGGGCTTGCTGAGGCAATGCATGCGCCTGTTTGTTTATTAGTGTTTGCACATGCATGGGCCAATGTGTCCAAGACTCCATGGGGCCAGTAACATGACGCTGGACAGCAGGTGTGATGAAGCTGCCTGGAAAATTGAATGCAGACGTCTGAGTTCTTCAGTGTGCCTGAACGCAAGTGCCAAGTGCAAAGGGAGCTGTGTGGCGGCATCCAAGTTGTGCAATAGGCTCATTAGACCCCCGCCCGGGTTCTGTTTAAATACCATCCCATAGTGCAGCTGGAATGCCTGGGCAGCCTGCACAAAGCTGCAGAAAAGGCTTCTGTTATTTAAAAAAATTAAAGTAAGAAAATTGGGCAACCCTGCCCTTTGTAAGAAAATTGGGCAACCCTGCCCTTTCCCCACTCCCCGCCCTTTCCCCGCTCCCCGCCCTTTCACTGCACCCCGCCCTTTCCCCGAACCCCGCCCTTTCCACGAACCCCCCCCATCCTCGCTCTCTGCCCTTTCCCCGAACCCCGCCCTTTCCCCGAACCCCGCCCTTTCCCCGCTCTCTGCCCTTTCCCTGCACACCGCCCTTTCCCCGAACCCCGCCCTTTCCCCGCTTCCCGCCCTTTTCCCGAACCCCGCCCTTTCCCCGCTCTCCGCCCTTTCCCCACTCTCCGCCCTTTCTCCGCCCTTCCCCGAACCTCGCCCTTTCCCCACTCTCCGCCCTTTCCCCGCACCCCGCCCTTTCCCCGCTCTCCGCCCTTTCCCCACACCCCGCCCTTTCCCCGCTCTCCGCCCTTTCTCCGCTTCCCGCCCTTTCCCCGCTCTCCGCCCTTTCCCCGCTCTCCGCCCTTTCCCCGCTCTCCGCCCTTTCCCCGCACCCCGCCCTTTCCCCTTTCTCCGCCCTTTCTCCGCCCTTTCCCCGAACCCCGCCCTTTCCCCGCTCTCCGCCCTTTCCCCGCTCTCCGCCCTTTCCCCGCTCTCCGCCCTTTCCCCGCAACCCGCCCTTTCCCCGAACCCCGCCCTTTCCCCGAACCCCGCCCTTTCCCCGCTCTCCGCCCTTTCCCCGCTCCACGCCCTTTCCCCGCTCCCCGACCTTTCCCCGAACCCCGCCCTTTCCCCGAACCCCGCCCTTTCCCCGCACCCCGCCCTTCCCTCGCACCCCGCCCTTTCCCTGAACCCTGCCCTTTCCCCGCACTCCGCCCTTTCCCCGCACCCCGCCCTTTCCCCGCACTCCGCCCTTTCCCCGCACCCCGCCCTTCCCTCGCACCCCGCCCTTTCCCTGAACCCCGCCCTTTCCCCGCACTCCGCCCTTTCCCCGCACCCCGCCCTTTCCCCACACTCCGCCCTTTCTCCGCCCTTCCCCGAACCTCGCCCTTTCCCCACTCTCCGCCCTTTCCCCGCACCCCGCCCTTTCCCCGCTCTCCGCCCTTTCCCCACTCTCCGCCCTTTCTCCGCCCTTTCCCCGCACCCCGCCCTTTCCCCGCTCTCCGCCCTTTCCCCACACCCCGCCCTTTCCCCGCACTCCGCCCTTTCCCCGCACCCCGCCCTTTCCCCGCTCTCCGCCCTTTCTCCGCTTCCCGCCCTTTCCCCGAACCCCGCCCTTTCCCCGCACTCCGCCCTTTCCCCACACCCCGCCCTTTCCCCGCTCTCCGCCCTTTCTCCGCTTCCCGCCCTTTCCCCGAACCCCGCCCTTTCCCCGCTCTCCGCCCTTTCCCCGCACCCCGCCCTTTCCCCGCTCTCTGCCCTTTCTCCGCCCTTTCCCCGAACCCCGCCCTTTCCCCGCTCTCCGCCCTTTCCCCGCTCTCCGCCCTTTCCCCGCTCTCCGCCCTTTCCCCGCAACCCGCCCTTTCCCCGAACCCTGCCCTTTCCCCGCTCTCCGCCCTTTCCCCGCTCTCCGCCCTTTCCCCGCAACCCGCCCTTTCCCCGAACCCCGCCCTTTCCCCGCACCCCGCCCTTTCCCCGCTCCACGCCCTTTCCCCGCAACCCGCCCTTTCCCCGAACCCCGCCCTGTCCCCGAACCCCGCCCTTTCCCCGCTCTCCGCCCTTTCCCCGCTCTCCGCCCTTTCCCCGCTCCACGCCCTTTCCCCGCTCCCTGCCCTTTCCCCGAACCCCGCCCTTTCCCCACACCCCGCCCTTCCCTCGCACCCCGCCCTTTCCCCACACCCCGCCCTTCCCTCGCACCCCGCCCTTTCCCCGAACCCCGCCCTTTCCACGAACCCCCCCCATCCTCGCTCTCTGCCCTTTCCCCGAACCCCGCCCTTTCCCCGAACCCCGCCCTTTCCCCGCTCTCTGCCCTTTCCCTGCACACCGCCCTTTCCCCGAACCCCGCCCTTTCCCCGCTTCCCGCCCTTTTCCCGAACCCCGCCCTTTCCCCGCTCTCCGCCCTTTCCCCACTCTCCGCCCTTTCTCCGCCCTTCCCCGAACCTCGCCCTTTCCCCACTCTCCGCCCTTTCCCCGCACCCCGCCCTTTCCCCGCTCTCCGCCCTTTCCCCACACCCCGCCCTTTCCCCGCTCTCCGCCCTTTCTCCGCTTCCCGCCCTTTCCCCGCTCTCCGCCCTTTCCCCGCTCTCCGCCCTTTCCCCGCACCCCGCCCTTTCCCCTTTCTCCGCCCTTTCTCCGCCCTTTCCCCGAACCCCGCCCTTTCCCCGCTCTCCGCCCTTTCCCCGCTCTCCGCCCTTTCCCCGCTCTCCGCCCTTTCCCCGCAACCCGCCCTTTCCCCGAACCCCGCCCTTTCCCCGAACCCCGCCCTTTCCCCGCTCTCCGCCCTTTCCCCGCTCCACGCCCTTTCCCCGCTCCCCGACCTTTCCCCGAACCCCGCCCTTTCCCCGAACCCCGCCCTTTCCCCGCACCCCGCCCTTCCCTCGCACCCCGCCCTTTCCCTGAACCCTGCCCTTTCCCCGCACTCCGCCCTTTCCCCGCACCCCGCCCTTTCCCCGCACTCCGCCCTTTCCCCGCACCCCGCCCTTCCCTCGCACCCCGCCCTTTCCCTGAACCCCGCCCTTTCCCCGCACTCCGCCCTTTCCCCGCACCCCGCCCTTTCCCCACACTCCGCCCTTTCTCCGCCCTTCCCCGAACCTCGCCCTTTCCCCACTCTCCGCCCTTTCCCCGCACCCCGCCCTTTCCCCGCTCTCCGCCCTTTCCCCACTCTCCGCCCTTTCTCCACCCTTTCCCCGCACCCCGCCCTTTCCCCGCTCTCCGCCCTTTCCCCACACCCCGCCCTTTCCCCGCACTCCGCCCTTTCCCCGCACCCCGCCCTTTCCCCGCTCTCCGCCCTTTCTCCGCTTCCCGCCCTTTCCCCGAACCCCGCCCTTTCCCCGCACTCCGCCCTTTCCCCACACCCCGCCCTTTCCCCGCTCTCCGCCCTTTCTCCGCTTCCCGCCCTTTCCCCGAACCCCGCCCTTTCCCCGCTCTCCGCCCTTTCCCCGCACCCCGCCCTTTCCCCGCTCTCTGCCCTTTCTCCGCCCTTTCCCCGAACCCCGCCCTTTCCCCGCTCTCCGCCCTTTCCCCGCTCTCCGCCCTTTCCCCGCTCTCCGCCCTTTCCCCGCAACCCGCCCTTTCCCCGAACCCTGCCCTTTCCCCGCTCTCCGCCCTTTCCCCGCTCTCCGCCCTTTCCCCGCAACCCGCCCTTTCCCCGAACCCCGCCCTTTCCCCGCACCCCGCCCTTTCCCCGCTCCACGCCCTTTCCCCGCAACCCGCCCTTTCCCCGAACCCCGCCCTTTCCCCGAACCCCGCCCTTTCCCCGCTCTCCGCCCTTTCCCCGCTCTCCGCCCTTTCCCCGCTCCACGCCCTTTCCCCGCTCCCTGCCCTTTCCCCGAACCCCGCCCTTTCCCCACACCCCGCCCTTCCCTCGCACCCCGCCCTTTCCCCACACCCCGCCCTTCCCTCGCACCCCGCCCTTTCCCCGAACCCCGCCCTTTCCCCGCACTCCGCCCTTCCCTCGCACCCCGCGCTTTCCCATCTCTCTGCCCTTTCCCCGAACCCTGCCCTTTCCCCACACCCCGCCCTTTCCCCGAACCCCGCCCTTTCCCCGCTCTCCGCCCTTTCCCCACACCCCGCCCTTTCCCCAAACCCCACCCTTTCCCCGAACCCCGCGCTTTCCCCGCTCTCTGCCCTTTCCCCGCACCTCGCCCTTTCCCCGCTCCACGCCCTTCCCTCGCACCCCGCCCTTTCCCCGAACCCCGCCCTTTCCCCGCACTCCGCCCTTCCCTCGCACCCCGCGCTTTCCCATCTCTCTGCCCTTTCCCCGAACCCTTCCCTTCCCTCGCACCCCGCCCTTTCCCCACACCCCGCCCTTCCCTCGCACCCCGCCCTTTCCCCGAACCCCGCCCTTTCCCCGAACCCCGCCCTTTCCCCGCTCCACGCCCTTTCCCCGCTCCCCGCCCTTTCCCCGAACCCCGCCCTTTCCCCGAACCCCGCCCTTTCCCCGAACCCCGCCCTTTCCCCGAACCCCGCCCTTTCCCCGAACCCCGCCCTTTCCCCGCACCTCGCCCTTTCCCCGCTCTCCGCCCTTTCCCCGCTCTCCGCCCTTTCCCTGCTCCACGCCCTTTCCCCGCTCCCCGACCTTTCCCCGAACCCCGCCCTTTCCCCTTTCCCCGCCCTTTCCCCTTTCCCCGCCCTTCCCTCGCACCCTGCCCTTTCCCCGCACCCCGCGCTCTCCCCGCTCTCTTCCCTTTCCGCGCACCCCGCCCTTTCCCCGAACCCCGCCCTTTCCACGCTCCCCGCCCTTTCCCCAAACCCCGCCCTTTCCCTGTTCTCCGCCCTTTCCCCGCTCCCCGCCCTTTCCCTGCTCCCCGCCCTTTCCCCGCTCCCCGCCCCGAACCCCGTCCTTCCCCGCACCCCACCCTTCCCCGCTCACCGCCCTTTCCCCGAACCCCGCCCTTTCCCCGCTCCCCGCCCTTTCCCTGCTCTCCGCCCTTTCCCCTCACCCCGCAGTTTCCCCGCTCTCCGCCCTTTCCCCGCTCTCCGCCCTTTTCCCGCTCCCTGCCTTTTCCCCGTTTCCTGCCCTTTCCCCGCTCCCCGCCCTTTCCCCGCACCTGCCCCGATGGCATCAATTCTGCCCCCTTCCTTTGCCCTCTGTACGGTGCCTCTCCCCTCACTGGAAAAGTGCCGAGTGCACTATGCTTCAGTCTGATATTGGCTGCTCGTGCTCGATCTGCAGCCCCCACATTCTCAGTGTGTTTCATGAGAGATTTACCCAGAGTTTGACTAAATTGTGGAGATGACTGACTGATCAGTCAGTTTTATCCGGGGTGGGGGGAGAGGTGGAGTGGTGAGGGACTCTGACCCTTTGTTTTATCCGGGGTGGGGGGAGAGGGGGAGTGGTGAGGGACTCTGACCCTTTGTTTTATCCGGGGTGGGGGGAGAGGGGAAGTGGTGAGGGACTCTGACCCTTTGTTTTATCCGGGGTGGGGGGAAAGGGGGAGTGGTGAGGGACTCTGACCCTTTGTTTTATCTGGGGTGGGGGGAGAGGGGGAGTGGTGAGGGACTCTGACCCTTTGTTTTATCCGGGGTGGGGGGAGAGGGGAAGTGGTGAGGGACTCTGACCCTTTGTTTTATCCGGGGTGGGGGGAAAGGGGGAGTGGTGAGGGACTCTGACCCTTTGTTTTATCCGGGGTGGGGGGAGAGGGGGAGTGGTGAGGGACTCTGACCCTTTGTTTTACCCCGGTTGGGGGGAGAGGGGGAGTGGTGAGGGACTCTGACCCTTTGTTTTATCCGGGGTGGGGGGAGAGGGGGAGTGGTGAGGGACTCTGACCCTTTGTTTTATCCGGGGTGGGGGGGGGAGAGGGAGACTGGTGAGGGGCTCTGACCCTTTGTTTTATCCGGGGTGGGGGGAGAGGGGGAGTGGTGAGGGACTCTGACCCTTTGTTTTATCCGGGGTGGGGGGGGGGAGAGGGGGAGTGGTGAGGGGCTCTGACCCTTTGTTTTATCCGGGGTGGGGGGAGAGGGAGAGTGGTGAGGGGCTCTGACCCTTTGTTTTATCCGGGGTGGGGGGAGAGGGGGAGTGGTGAGGGGCTCTGACCCTTTGTTTTATCCGGGGTGGGGGGAGAGGGGAAGTGGTGAGGGACTCTGACCCTTTGTTTTATCCGGGGTGGGGGGAAAGGGGGAGTGGTGAGGGGCTCTGACCCTTTGTTTTACCCCGGGTGGGGGGAGAGGGGGAGTGGTGAGGGACTCTGACCCTTTGTTTTATCCGGGGTGGGGGGGGAGGGGGAGACTGGTGAGGGGCTCTGACCCTTTGTTTTATCCGGGGTGGGGGGAGAGGGAGAGTGGTGAGGGGCTCTGACCCTTTGTTTTATCCGGGGTGGGAGGAGACGGAGAGTGGTGAGGGGCTCTGACCCCTTGTTTTACCCCGGGTGGGGGGAGAGGGGGAGTGGTGAGGGGCTCTGACCCTTTGTTTTACCCCGGGTGGGGAGAGAGGGGGAGCGGTGAGGGGCTCTGACCCTTTGTTTTACCCCGGGTGGGGAGAGACGGGGAGTGGTGAGGGGCTCTTACCCTTTGTTTTACCCTGGGTGGGGAGAGACGGGGAGTGGTGAGGGGCTCTGACCCTTTGTTTTACCCCGGGTGGGGGGAGAGGGGGAGTGGTGAGGGGCTCTGACCCTTTGTTTGCCAGTGATGCTCGTCAGGTGCTCTGGTCACATTATTGGCCCCTCCTTGTGAGGTCACATGTTAGTTTGTTCGGCCGCCTTTGAAGTTTTTCTCTTGTGTCCCTGCGCCACATGCTGTCCCTGCTGAAGTGGTGTTGTGGTGACTGTATGGGACGAGCAACCTGAGGTCAGGAGGTCAAATCCCAGCTTGGCAAGTCGTGAATTGAATTCAATAAATCTGCTAAATTGTGAGCTAGAAGCAGAAAAAAAAATTACACTTAAAGCTACCAGATTGTCATTGAGAAAAACCTAACTGCTCACTAATGTCCTTCAGGGAAGGAAACTTGCCACCCACTACCTAGTCTGGCCTAAATGTGACTCCAGTCTCACACTACATGGTTGACTCTTAATGCCCACTGAAGTAACCCAGCAAGTCACCCACATATGCCAACTGGCAATGGGCAATCAGTGCAGTTATGCCAATTTCATCACATCCTGAAAACTAATTAAAAATTGTGGCCCTCGAATATGCTTGTGACAAGCCACCTGCTTGACCAGTACGTTTCCAGACCAACGAGGAAGGAGGCATTGCTAGATTTGGTTCTGAGGAATGAGACGGGCCAAGTGGAGCAAGTGTCAGTGGGGGAACATTTAGGGAACAGTGATCATAGTATCATAAGGTTTAGAATAGCGATGTAAAAGGACACGGACCACTCTAAAGTAAAAATACTCAATTGGAGGAGGGCCAATTTCAATGGGATGTGAACAGAGCTGGCCTGGGTAAATTGGAATCAAAGATTGGCAGGCAAAGTTGAACAGTGGACGGCCTTCAAAGAGGAGATGGTTCAGGTGCACTCTAGGTACATTCCCACAAGGGAGAAAAGTAGGGCAATTAAAGCTAGAGCTCCCTGGATGACAAAAGAGATAGAGAGTAAGTTGAACCAGATGTCAGGTTGATAATACAAGTGAGAACCAGGCTGAATATAGAAAGTTCAGAGTGGAAGTGAAAAAGGAAATAAGAGGGGCAAAGAGAGAGTATGAGAATAGACTGGCGGCCAACATAAAGGGGAATCCAAAAGTCTGCTATAGGCATATAAACAGTAAACGGGTGGTAAGAGGAGGGGTGGGGCCGATTAGGGACCAAAAAGGAGATCTACTCATGGAGGCAGAGGGCATGGCTGAGGTCCTAAATGAGTACTTTGCATCTGTCTTTACCAAGGAAGAAGATGCGGCCAGAGTCTCAGTTGAGATACTGGATGGGCTAAAAATTGATAAAGAGGAGGTACCAGAAAGGCTAGCTGTACTTAAAGTAGATAAGTCACCCGGTCCAGATGGGATGCACCTTAGGTTGCCGAGGGAAGTGAGGTGGAAATTGTGGAGGTACTGGCCATAACCTTCCAATCCTCCTTAGATACGGGGGTGGTGCCAGAGGACTGGAGAATTGCAAATGTTACACCCTTGTTCAAAAAAGGGTGTAAGGATAAACCCAGCATATTGGCCAGTCAGTTTAACGTCAGTGGCGGGGAAATTTTTAAAAACAATAATCCGGGACAGAATTAGCAGTCACTTGGACAAATGTGGATTGATTAGAGAAAGCCAGCACGGATTTGTTAAAGGCAAATTGTGTTTAACTAACTTGATAGAGTTTTTTGATGAGGTAACAAAGAGGTTAGATGAGGGCAATGCAGATGATGTGGTGTATATGAACTTCCAAAAGGCGTTTGATAAAGTGCCACATAATAGACTTGTCATCCTTTTAAGATGGAAATGAGGAGGAATTTCTTCTCCCAGAGGGTCGTGAATCTTTGGAATTCTTTACCCCAAAAAGCTGTGGAGGCTGAGTCATTGAATACATTCAAGGCTGAGTTAGACAAATTTTTGATCAGCAAGAGAGTCAAAGGATATGGGGAAAAGTAGGAAAATGGAGTTGGGGTAAAAATCAGATCAGCCATGATCTCATTAAATGGTGGAGCAGGCTCAAGGGGCCGAATGGCCTACTCCTGCTCCTATCTCTTATGGTCTTATGCTCTTATGGTCGTATGGTTATCAAGATTGAAGCCCATGGAATAAAAGGGGCAGTAGCAGCATGGATACAGAATTGGCTAAGTAACAGGAAACAGAGAGTAGTCGTGAATGGTTGTTTTTCAGACTGGAGGGAGGCGTACGGTGGTGTCCCCAGGGGTCGGTACTGAGACCACTGCATTTCTTGATATATATTAATGGCTTGAACTTGGGTGTACAGGGCATAATTTCAAAATTTGCTGATGACACAAAACTTGGAAGTGTAGAGAACAGTGAGGAGGATAGTGATAGACTTCAAGAGGATATAGACAGGCTGGTGGCATGGACGGACACATGGCAGATGAAATGTAACACAGAAAAATGCGAGGTGATACATTTCGGTAGGAAAAATGAGGAGAGGCAATATAAACTAGAGAGCACAATTCTAAAAGGAGTACAGGAAC
Source organism: Heptranchias perlo (assembly GCF_035084215.1). NCBI lineage: Eukaryota > Metazoa > Chordata > Chondrichthyes > Hexanchiformes > Hexanchidae > Heptranchias > Heptranchias perlo. The sequence continues at coordinate 166,140,943 of NC_090326.1, read as the reverse complement.
AGAGAGATCTGGAAGCCTATGCACACAAATTGTTGAAGGTGGCAGGGCAGGTTGAGAAAACGGTCAAAAAAGCATACGGGATCCTGGGCTTTATAAATAGAGGCATAGAGTACAAAAGCAAGGAAGTTATGATGAACCTTTATAAAACACTGGTTCGGCCACAACTGTGTCCAATTCTGGGCAGCGCACTTTAGGAAAGATGTGAAGGCCTTAGAGAGGGTGCGGGAAAGATTTACTAGAATGATTCCAGGGATGATGGACTTTAGTTACGTGGATAGACTGGAGAAGCTGGTGTTGTTGTCCTTGGAACAGAGAAGGTTGAGAGGAGATTTGATAGAGGTATTCAAAATCATGAAGGGTCTAGACAGAGTAGATAGAGAGAAACTGTTTCCATTGACAGAAGGGTCAAGAACCAGAGGACATAGATTTAAAGTGACTGGCAAAAAAAACCAAAGGTGACATAAGGAAAGATTTTTTTACACAACGAGTGGTTAGGATCTGTAATGCACTGTCTGAGGGACTGGTGGTGGCAGATTCAATCATGGCCTTCAAAAGGGAACTGGAAAAGTACTTGAAAGGAAAAAATTTGCAGGGCTACAGGGATAGGGCGGGGGAGTGGGGCTAGCTGGATTGCTCTTGCATAGAGCCAGCATGGACTCGATGGGCTGATTGGCCTCCTTCTGTGCTGTAACCTTTCTATGATTCCTCAAGCTGCTAGTGAGCTATTCAACTGGGAGGCCTGAGACTGTCCCATAATTGGGCTTGGGGCCTCACTTCAATGAGCTGCTGGTGTCTATTGCGCTTCCACAAGCAGCTTGCCTATCTTGGAAAACAAATTTTGGTTCACTTGTCTCGCTGGCAGTAGCCCTCAGCTAAGTGCTAAGGGCGGTGGCGGTGGGGGAGGCGGTGGGGAGGGAGAGTGGGAGGGGAGCCGATCGTGAACATCAGGAGTGCAGCGGATCCTGTCCTGCTCCTCTTGACGCGACATGAATTTTTAAAATATTAAATTGACCTCTTTGGTGGCGGCCGCTTGCTGAGCCGCATCCATGCCTGGAAAAGCTGAGTGGAACAGGCCCGACACCAGCTACCCTCAGGGCAGCCATGTTTCCTGAAGAGGTCCTAATACAGTCATTAGAGCCCTGCTTAGTAAATGCAAGAGGCCTAATGCCTGTTTTAAGTGGCTGCTACGGACTCCTGAAAAATGACCCAACCCTTTTCGGATTGGACATTTTTCAGGCATCCTTGGGGCACAGGACATTGGTCCCCGAAATTGGGATTTGTTGTGCCCAGTTTACATCCGTAAAACAGATGCAACAAGGTCCAATTTCTGCCTCTATGAGTCCTGAAAATCTATTCCATCTCCTTGGCTGTGCTGCAGGTTAAGAAAGTTTGGCTTGTTTTATTTCAAAACGAGAAAAATTTAAGCTAACCTAGTTTAAGATTTCCAGATTAGTAAAGAAATTAAGACGATTGATTCAAACAATTCGTTCACTATGTTGACAGGATCAAATCCCTGAAATACAGTTAAAAAATAAGGAAGTTAGGGCAAGAGGGAAGTTAGGTGAAACCTTCTCACCTAAAGGGTGAAAGAATTAGGCATAATTTGTCAGGGAAGAACATTAAAATGGACAGTATAAATGGGTTCAAGCAAAAAGGGGGGCGATCACATTCGGGGTGGACGAGGGTTAGCAGCACAAGCGGGACTACGGCGGGAAGTCAACAGATTTTCAGGAGAGTTGTTAGAATGTGGAACTCGCCACCACATGGAGTGGTTGGTGCGAATAGCGTAGATGCATTTAAGAGGAAGCTACTTAAGTACATGAGGGAAAAAGGAATAGATGGTTATGCTGATATGGTGAGATGAAGTAAGGAGGGAGGACACTCGTGTGGAGCATAAACACCGGCATGGACCAGTTTGGCCAAAGGGCCTTTTTCTGTGCTGTAAATACTGTGTAATTCTATGTAACATTACTCTATCTGTGCTTTCATTGAAGGCTTGCCTGTCAGTGCTTACCGTAAGTCAGTTTTTTTGTTGATGTTCTAGATTTGAGCTAAGTGTCTGTCTTTTTTTGTTAACAGAGCCGGCGGGTTACAGCCCTTTTCCTCTTGCACGGACACCTCCACCACCCAAACCATGGCCAGATGTACGATCGTTGAAACCAGCACCACTGCCAATGTCACTTCCAATACCGAGGGCCCTCCAGACCCCAATGATGCCTGCTCGTAAGTTCTGAAATTGCAAGAATTCTTTAATGGCAAGATATTGGAGCACCTTTTTGAAAGTGTAATGATTAGAGAGGTGATCTAGTGAGTAACTGATCTGTATGTACCTGATAACAAGGAAAGCAGGAGCTCCCCCACCTTCCCCTTGACCGTGCCTCCTCTGATACGGGGTGGGGGTCACATTCGGGTTGGACGAGAGGTAACAGCACAAGTGGGAGTGCGGTGGGAAGCTCACAGATTTTTGGGGAGATTCTTTTTTTTGTGGTCGGTAAGATGTGATGTGACCTTAAATTGGCCTCCGAGCTGTGAAGATTATTGGTTGCTTTGAAAGTGGAGCCAAAGGCGGAACAAAAGAACTGGACACATTTGTTCAGAAACTGCATGACCAAGATCTACCAAGATATTTTTACTGGGTAAACAGCCTAACTGGCTACCAAAAAAAAACAATGTGGGCATTTTAATCTAGCCTGCCTGACAGGAAGCTGACAGGATCGGATCGACCTCCTGTTTCAAAATGGGCAGTTCCCATCAGTTCCCCGCCAGGCAGGTTAGGTTAAAATGACCCCACATTGTGAATTTCCTATGGGTAGTCCATCTGCCTGAATCACTTCTTGTGCAACATTAATTTACCTGTGCTTTCATTGCCGGCTTGCCGGCCAGTATATCCCGTAAGTAGATTCATTTTTGATGTTCTAGTTTTGAGCTAAGTGTGTCTGTCCTCATTTTTATTAACAGAAGCACCGGAGGTCTGCATGGTACAATCACCACAGCCACAACCACTATCATTGGTAGTGCCAGGGTCACTGCCAGCGCCAATGATGCCTACTTGTAAGTTCTGAAATTGCAAGAATTCTTTAATGGCAAGATAATGGAGCACCTTTTTGAAAGTGTAATGATTAGAGAGGTGATCTAGTGAGTAACTGATCTGTATGTACCTGATAACAAGGAAAGCAGGAGCTCCCCCACCTTCCCCTTGACCGTGCCTCCTCTGATACGGGGTGGGGGTCACATTCGGGTTGGACAAGAGGTAACAGCACAAGTGGGAGTGCGGTGGGAAGCCCACAGATTTTTGGGGAGATTCTTTTCTCTGTGGTCAGTAAGATGTGATGTGACCTTAAACTGGCCTCCGAGCTGTGAAGATTATTGGTTGCTTTGAAAGTGCAGCCAAAGGCGGAACAAAAGAACTGGACACATTTGTTCAGAAACTGCATGACCAAGATCTACCAAGATAGTTTTACTGGGTAAACAGCCTAACTGGCTACCAAAAAAAACAATGTGGGCATTTTAATCTAGCCTGCCTGACAGGAAGCTGACAGGATCGGATCGACCTCCTGTTCCAAAATGGGCAGTTCCCGTCAGTTCCCCGCCAGGCAGGTTAGGTTAAAATGACCCCACATTGTGAATTTCCTATGGGTAGTCCATCTGCCTGAATCAATTCTTGAGCCACAGTGATGTAATAGAGGTCTTTAAAATTATGAAGGGGTTTGATAGGGTAGATGTAGAGAAGATGTTTCCACTCATAGAAACACTCGCGGGGGAGTCCAAAACAAAGGGCCATGAATATAAAATAGTCACTAATAAATCCAATCCAATAAAGAATTCAGGTGAAAATTCTTTACCCAAAGAGTGGTTCGAATGTGGAACTTATTACTACATGGAGTAGTTGAGGTGAGTGGGATAGATGCCTTTAAGGGGAACATAGGAACATAGCAACAGGAGTAGGCCATTCAGCCCCTCGAGCCTGTTCTGCCATTCAATGAGATCATGGCTGATCTGTATCCTAACTCCATTCATATCCCTTAATACTGTTGGCCAGCAAAAATCTATCAATCTCAAATTTAAAATTATTAATTGAGCTAGTATCTACTGCTTTTTGTGGGAGAGAGTTCCATACTCCTACCATCCTTTGCATGAAGAAATGTTTCCTATCTTCTTTCCTGAATGGCCTGACTCTGATTTTAAGGTTGTGTTCCCTTGTCCTGGACTCCTCCAACAGTGGAAAAGGCTTCTCTCTATCTACCCTATCAATTCCTTTCAAAATCCTAAAAACCTTAATCAAATCAACCCTAACCTTCTATATTCCAGGGAATACAAGCCTGCTTTATCTAATCTCTCCTCATAATCTAACCTTTGGAGCCCTGGTAACATTCTGGTGAATCTGCGCTGCACTCCTTCCAAGGCCAATATATCCTTTAGAACATAAGAAATTGGAGCAGGAGTAGGCCAATCGGCCCCTCGAGCCTGCTCCGCCATTCAATAAGATCATGGCTGATCTGATCCCAACCACAAATCTAAAGAACACAAGAGGTAGGAGCAGGACCCGGCCACACAGCCCCTGGGCCCTCTGCGCCACCCACAGGGCATTGACCGATCCGAACTCAGCTTCATGTCCAATTTCCTGCCTGCTCCCCATAACCCCTAATTCCCTTTACTTCTAGAAAACTGTCTATTTCTGTTTTAAATTTATCTAATGATGTAGCTTCCACAGCTTCCTGGGGCAGCAAATTCCACAGACCTACCACCCTCTGAGTGAAGAAGTTTCTCCTCATCTCAGTTTTGAAAGAGCAGCCCCTTATTCTAAGATTATGCCCCCTAGTTCTAGTTTCACCCATCTTTGGTGTGGTGCCCAGAACTGTACAAAGTACTCCAGATGTGGTCTAACCACGGCTTTGTATAGCTGTAACAAAATTTCCTCCCCTTTAGCTAGCCTTTATATTCTAGCCCTCTAGTTATAAAGGCTAACATTCCATTAGCCTTTTTGATTATTTTTTGTACCTGACTACTACATTTTCGTGATCTGTGAACATGGACCCCTAAATCTCTTTGGACCTGCACTGTTCCTAGCTTTTCACCATTTAAAAAATACCCGGATCTATCCTTTTTTGGTCCATAATGGATGACCTGGCACTTGCATTAAAATCCATCTATCACAGTTTTGCTCATTCACTTAATTTGTCAATGCCTCTTTGTAATTTTATGCTCCCATCTACACTACTTACTATGCCACCAATCTTTGTGTCATCGGCAAACTTGGATATATAGCTCTCTATTGTGTTATCTAAGTCATTAATAAATACAGTGAATAGTTGAGGCCCCAGCATGGATCCTTGTGGGACACCACCAGTCAATTCCTTCTAATTTGGGTACATACCTATTACCCCAACTCTCTGACTTCTACCGCCTAACCAATCTCCTAACCAGGTCAATAATTTGCCTTCAATTCCATGAGTTTAATTTTAGCTAACAGTCTCTTATGTGGAACCTTATCAAATGGCTTCTGCAAGTCCATATAAATTACATCCAAAGACATTCCCCTGTTTATACTTTAGTTACTTCCTCAGAAAATTCAATTAGGTTCGTTAGACATAACCTACCCTTTACAAATCCATGTTGGCTCTCTCTAATTAGCTCAAATTTCTCTTAAGTGCTCAGTCACACTGTCCTTAATTATAGATTTCAATAACTTCCCCACAACTGATGTCCATAATTTCCTGGTTTTTCTCTCTCACTTTTCTTGTTTAAAAGGGAGAAAAGGATAGACCAAGTAATTACAGGCCTTACCTCGGAGGTGGGCAAATTATTGGAAACAATTCTGAGGGACGGCATAAATCGTCATTTAGAAAGGCATGGATTAATCAAGGACAGTCACCATGGATTTGTTAAGTGAAGGTCATGTCTGACTAACTTGATTGAATTTTTTGAGGAGGTAACAAGGAGGGTCGATGAGGGTAGCGTATTTGATGTAGTCTACATAGATCTTAGAAAGACTTTTGATAAGGTCCCAAATGGCAGACTGGTCAGAAAAGTAAAAGCCCATGGGATCCAAGGGAAAGTGATTAGTTGGATCCAAAATTGGCTCAGTGGCAGGAAGCAAAGGGTAATGGTCGACGGGTGTTTTTGTGACTGGAAGGCTGTTTCCAGTGGGGTTCCACAGGGTTCAGTACTAGGTCCCTTGCTTTTTGTGGTATATATTAATGATTTAGACCTCTATGTAAGAGGCATGATTAAGAAATTTGCAGATGATACGAAAATTGGCCATGTGGTTGATAGTGAGGAGGAAAGCTGTAGACTGCAGGAAGATATCAATGGACTGGTCAAGTGGGCAGAAAAGTGGCAAATGGAATTCAATCCAGAGAAGTGTGATGTAATGCATTTGAGGAGGGCAAACAAGGCAAGGGAATACACAATATTTTTTTTTTTATTCGTTCATGGGATGTCGGCATCGCTGTCAAGGCCAGCACTTATTGCCCATCCCTAATTGCCCTTAAGAAGGTGGTGATGAACTGCCTTCTTGAACTGCTGCAGTCTGTGTGGTGAAGGTTCTCCCACACTGCTGTTAGGTAGGGAGTTCCAGGATTTTGACCCAGCAACGATGAAGGAACGGCGATGTATTTCCAAGTAGGGATGGTGTGTGACTTGGAGGGGAACGTGCAGGTGGTGTTGTTCCCATGTGCCTGCTGCCCTTGTCCTTCTAGATGGTAGCGGTCGCGGGTTTGGGAGGTGCTGTCGAAGAAGTCGAGGTGAGTTGCTGCAGCGCATCCTGTAGATGGTACACACTGCAGCCACACTGCGCCGGTGGTGAAGGGAGTGAATGTTTAGGGTGGTGGATGGGGTGCCAGTCAAGTGGGCTGCTTTGTCCTGGATGGTGTCGAGCTTCTTGAGTGTTGTTGGAGCTGCACTCATCCAAGCAGTAGAGAGTATTCCATCACACTCCTAACTTGTGCCTTGTAGATGGTGGAAAGGCTTCGGGGAATCAGGAAGTGAGTCACTCGCCGCAGAATACCCAGCCTCTGACCTGCTCTTGTCAGTCAGGCCCTGGGAGTCCTCAACATTGACTCTGGACCCCATGAAATCTCATGGCATCAGGTCAAACATGGGCAAGGAAACCTCCTGCTGATTACCACCTACCGCCCTCCCTCATCTGATGAATCAGTCCTCCTCCATGTTGAGCACCACTTGGAGGAAGCACTAAGGGTAGCAAGGGCACAGAATGTATTCTGGGTGAGGGACTTCAATGTCCATCACCAAGAGTTGCTCGGTAACACCACTACTGTTGGAGGCCAATCATCTCAGCCCCAGGACATTGCTGCAGGAGTTCCTCAGGGCTGTGTCCTATGCCCAATCATCTTCAGCTGCTTCATCAATGACCTTCCCTCCATCGTAAGGTCAGAAATGTGGATGTTCACTGATGATTGCACAGTGTTCAGATCCATTCGCAACCCCTCAGATAATGAAGCAGTCCGAGCCTGCATGCAGCAAGACCTGGACAACGTCCAGGCTTGGACTGATAAGTGGCAAGTAACATTCGCGCCAGACAAGTGCCAGGCAATGACTATCTCCAACAAGAGAGAGTCTAACCACCTCCCCTTGACATTCAACGGCATTACCATCGCCGAATCCCCCACCATCATGTACAGCATAAACACCAGCAAGGACCTTTTGGGCCAAATGGCCCGTTTCTGTGGTGTACATTCTATGTAATTCTATGGGAGGGCTAGGGTACACAAGAAACTTCTATATTCAGTAATTTGGGAGATAGTGTATTTACAATTATATTTCAATTCTGTGTAACCTACATGAATGTTAAAATATTGCATTACTGGAATTTTATTATAAAATTTAAAATGTGTACTTCTGCTTTCATTGACGGCTTGCTGGTCAGTACTTACAGTATGTAGATTCTTTCTTTGATGTTCTAGTTTTGAGTTAAGTGTGTTTGTCCTCTGTTTAATTAACAGTTGCACCGAGACCAATGCCGACGTCACAGACATGCGCAGTGAGGCCCAAACGTAAGTTCTGCAGAAATTCTTTAATGGCAAGATATTGGAGCACCCTTTCAAAAATGTATTGAATGGAGAGGTGTTTCAGTGAGGGAAGGAAGAAGCGGGAGGGGGGAAGTAACTGTACTAATTAGACATAGCATAATGGCAGTAGAAAAAAGGGACATAACTAACAGAAGGATGGAAACAGAATCCATATGGATTGAAATAAAAGATAAGAAGGGATTGATCACGCTAAAAGGGGTATATTACAGACCACCTAATAGTGGAAAGGAGGTGGAGGAAGAAATATGTAAGCAAATATGTGAAAATGAGTAAAGGGCATAGAATAATAATCATGCACGATTTTAACCATCCCCAAATAAACTGACAAGAGATAGGTAAAGGGGTACGGGGAATGGAGTTTTTACAATGTGTGCAGGACTCCTTTCTTACCCAGTATGTAAAAAGCCCAACAAGAGAGGAAGCATTGCTGGATCTAGTAATGGGAAATGAACCAGAATAGGTAAGAAAAGCAAGCATAGGGGAACAACTAGGCAATAGCGATCACAACATAATAAGGTTTAAGATAAAGATTGAGAAGGACATAAGTAAGACGAAGACCAAAGTAATAAATTGGAAAAAAGCTGATTTTAAGGGGATGAGAATGGAACTAGGGAAAATAAACTGGACAAATTTACTGACAAAAGAAATAGAACAGCAGTGAGAAACATTTAAAATGCTGATCAAAGAGTCCAGGAGAAATATATCCCACTAAAAAGCAAGAACAAACTAGCCAGTAATGACACACCATGGATAAATAAAGAAATAAGGGCAAAATTGAAACTAAAGAAAAAGGCAGATATTAGGTACATAGACAAAGGAGAGGATGACAAAAGGGAATACGAAGAGGTTAGGAAGGCAAAGAAAAACTACAAAATTAAATTACCAAGGAATATAAAAAGAAATAGTAAAGTATTCTACAGTCACATAAATAACAAAAGAAAAATCAGGATAGGGAAAGGACCACTAAGGGATACACACGATAAAATCACAGGTAATGACAGTGAAATAGCAGAAATATTAAATAATTTCTTTGCCTCAGTATTTACCAGGGAGACTAATATAGTGGACATGACATTAGAAGATGAGATCAAAAAAGATATAAAGACATTTAAGATAGAAAGGGGGGAGATAATTGATAAACTAATCAAATTTAGAGAGGATAAAACCCCTGGTCCGGATGGATTGCATCCGCGCATATTAAAAGAAGTCAGGGAGGTGATAGCAGAGGCACTATTACACTTGTCAGTGGCTCCAAAACTAGAGGTCATAAATATGAAATAGTCTCTAATAAATCCATTAGGGAATTCAGGAGAAACTTCTTTACCCAAAGAGTGGTAAGAATGTGGAACTCGCTACCACAAGGAGTAGTTGAGGCAAATAGCATAGATGCATTTAAGGGGAAATAAGCACATGAGGGAAAAAGGAATAGAAGGGTCTGCTGGAAGGGTTAGATGAAGTAGGGAGGGAGGAGGCTCGTGTGGAGCATAAACGTTGACAGAGACCAGTTGGGCCGAATGGCCTGTTTCTGTGCTGTAGTTTCGATGTAACTCGATGTAAACCTATCGAATCCCTTAATCATTTTAAACGCCTCAATTAGATCACACCCCTCAGCCTTCTAAACTCAAGGGAATACAAGCCAAGTTTATGCAACACTGCTCCCCAGTGGCAGAGAAGAGGGAGCTCGATGCTGATAGTGGGACACTGCTTCACTCCCTAGCTCTGTAGTACCTTAATGCACAGTAAACAAGATTCATTAAGAATTTTTCAAATTACTGGCTTTCCCAGGGTGTTGCTCATGGGTAATCTCAGGCCTTCAGCTATAGTTGTGATGTTCGGTTGGTTACCTAATCTGTCCATTTAAGGCCACTGCTCGAGTACTTGCTGTAGGAATCCAATGATTTCTCCTCATATGTGGTCAGTAAATTGCTCATAAATTTCAGGCTCCAGGTTACAACCCAGGATGAAATAGCTGGTGTTCTTTTTTTTCAAAAGAATGTATTCCATCAGTAATAAAATGTGACATCTGGAATATGACATCTAGAGTACGTATGATATATCACTCCTCCACTAAACCACCTTAAGTTGGTGCCTCCTGGTCTTTGAAAGTGAGAAGAATTGTTTTAAATAAGATATTTTGGAATTCATTAGATATGACATGATCTTGAACTGGTCCAGCACAGCTTGTTGAGATACTTACTGGCTCTTAAAGTATGGTCAGAGGAAAAGCTAAAGCAATAGACATATTTGTTCAGGATTGCATGGCCCTAGGGCTATCAGGAATTCCAAGCCTGGAATTTCCAATGCTGCTCATCCATTATTGCAGCATTAATCAGGGGGCCAGAAGCATAAAATGGATGAAAATTCCACCTCCGATCTCTGCCCACTTTGCACCCTTTTTCCAGTGGGCGAGACTAACGGTGGCACCCTCATCAAACAGTCATGTGCTTCATTTAAATATTAGTAAGGTGGGCGTATCCACCCTACATACAATTTCCTTCCATTTGGGCATGTAGGACGTCCAACTATTTAAAATGGATGTTCAGTGTTACGAGGGATAGTGAGTATACTGGAGCTCAGAGAACTTGTGCATTCTGGATTTTATTCACTCTACCAATGATGGCCGTGCCTTCAGCTGCCTAGGCCCAAATCTCTGGAATTCCCTCCCTAAACCTCTCTGCTTCTCTACCTCTCTCTCCCCCTTTCAGACACTTCTTAAAACCTACCTCTTTGACCAAGCTTTTGGTCACCTGTCCAAGTATCTCCTTATGTGGCTGGGTGTCAAATTTCGTTTCATAATCGCTCCTTTGAATCATCTTGGGACGTTTAACTGTGGAGGCTAAAGGCCTGATATAAATGCAAGTTGTTGTTGTTGTTGAAGGGACATAGACTATAAGACCATAAGAGATAGGAGCAGGAGTCGGCCATTCGTCCCCTCGAGCCTGCTCCGACATTCAATGAGATCATGGCTGATCTGATTTTTACCTCAACTCCACTTTCCCGCCTTCTCCCCATATCCTTTGACTCCCTTGCTGATCAAAAATTTGTCTAACTCAGCCTTGAATGTATTCAATGACTCAGCCTCCACAGCTTTTTGGGGTAAAGAATTCCAAAGATTCACGACCCTCTGGGAGAAGAAATTCCTCCTCATTTCCGTCTTATTCTGAGACCAAGCCCCCTAGTTTAGATTCCCCCATGAGGGGTAACATCCTCCCAGCATCTACCCTATCGAGTCCCCTCAGAATCTTGTATGTTTCAATAAGATCTCCTCTCATTCTTCTAAACTCCAATGAGTATAGGCCCAACCTGTTCAATCTTTCCTCATAAGACAACCCTTCCATACCCGCAATCAACCTAGTGAACCTTCTCTGAACTGCCTCCAATGCAAGTATGTCCTTCCTTAAATAAGGGCTCCAGAACTGTACTCAGTACTCCAGGTGTGGTCTCACCAGCACCCTGTACAGTTGTAGCACGACTTCCCTGCTTTTATACTCCATCCCCCTAGAAATAAAGGCCAATATTCCGTTTGCCTTCCGGATTACCTGCTGCACCTGTATGTTGACTTTTTGTGTTTCATGTACGAGGACACCCAGATCCCTCTGTACCGCATCATTTTGTAGCATTTCTCCATTCAAATAATATTTTACTTTTTTATTTTTCCTCCCAAAGTGGATGACTTCACATTTTCCCACATTATATTCCATCTGCCAAATTTTTGCCCATTCACTTAACCTGTCAATATCCCTTTGCAGACACTTTGCGCCCTCATCACAACTTGCTTTTCCACCTACCTTTGTATCATCAGCAAATTTGGCCACAAGACACTTTGTTCCTTCATCCAAGTCATTGATATATATTGTAAATGGTTGAGGCCCCAGCACTGATCACTGCGGCACCCCACTAGTTACAGATTGCCATTTTGAGAATGACCCTTTTATCCTGACTCTTTGTTTTCTGTTAGTTAGCCAATCCTCTATCCATGCCAGTATATTACCCCCAACACCATGAGCTCTTATCTTGTGCAGTAATCTTTTATGTGGCACCTTATCGAATGCCTTTTGGAAATCCAAATATACTGCATCCATTGGTTCCCCTTTATCCACCCTGCCCGTTACTTCCTCAAAAAACTCTAATAAATTTGTCAGATACGATTTCCCCTTCATAAAACCATATTGACTCTCCTTGATTGTATTATGAGTCTCCAAATGTCCTGTTACTACTGCCTTAATAATGGATTCTAGCATTTTCCCAATGACAGATGTTAGGCCAACTGGTCTATAGTTACCTGCTTTCTGTCTCACTCCCTTCTTGAATAGGGGTGTTACGTTTGCGGTTTTCCAATCCGCTGGGACCTTTCCAGAATCTAGTGAATTCTGGAAGATTACAACCAATGCATCCACTATCTCTGTAGCCACTTCCTTTAAGACCCTCGGATGCAAGCCATCAGGTCCAGGGGACTTGTCAGCCTTTAGACCCATTAGTTTACCTGGTACTTTTTCTCTAGTGATAGTGATTGTTTTTAGTTCCTCCCTCCCCTTTGCCCCTTGATTTTCTACTCTTATTGCTATGTTATTAGTGTCTTCTACTGTGAAGACAGATATAAAATATCTGTTCAATTCCTCTGCCATTTCCTTGTTTCCCATTATTATTTCCCCAGTCTCATCCACTAAGGTACCAATGTTTACTTTAGCTACCCTCTTCCTTTTTATATACTTGTAGAAGCTTTTACTGTCAGTTTTTATATTTCTTGCTAGTTTACTCTCATAATTTATTTTCTCCCTCTTTCTTATTCTTTTAGTCATCATTTACTGGTTTTTAAAGTTTTCCCAATCGTCGGGCTTACCAATAATCTTTGCCATGTTATATGCTTTTTCTTTTAACCTGATACCATCCTTTACTTCCTTAGTTAGCCATGGTTGGTTCACCCTTTTTGTGGAGTCTTTCCTCCTAACAGGGATATATTTTTGTTGCGAGTCATAAAATATCTTTTTAAATGTTTGCCACATAGTAATACAAAGATATTACTGATGGCTAAGCCGTTTCTTAAATGTTTTTCTTCCTTTATTTTGTTTTTCTTTCTCTCGCTGGCACTCGTGAACCTTTGTGTCAGTTGTTTTAAAATATTTATTTTTTTGGCCCCATTGTCAACAACAATAACTTGTATTTATATCACACCTTTAACGTACTAAAATGTCCCAAGGTGCTTAACAGGAGCGATTATCAAACAAAATTTGACACCCAGCCACATCAGGAGATATTAGGACAGGTGACCAAAAGCTTGGTCAAAGAGATAGATTGTAAGGAGCATCTTAAGAGGGGAGAGAGAGGTAGAGAAGTGGGGAGGTTTAGGGAGGGAATTCCAGAGCTTAGGGACTAGGCAGCTGAAGGCATGGCCGCCAATGGTGGGGCGATTAAAATTGGGGATGTGCAAATGGCCAGAATTGGAGGAGTGCAGAGATCTTGGAGGGTTGTAGAGCTGGAGGAGGTTACAGAGATAGCGAGGGGCAAGGCCATGGAGGAATTTGAAATCAAGCATGAGAATTTTAAAGGCATTCCCGGACCGGGAGTCAATGTAGGTCAGCGAGCACAGGGGTGATGGGCGAATGGGACTTGGTGCGAGTTAGGATGAGTTCACGTTTATGGAGGATAGAAGATGGGAGGCCAGCCAGGAGAGCTTTGGAACAGTCCAGTCTAGAGGTAACAAAGGCATGGATGAAGGTTTCAGCAGCAGATGAGCTGAGGCAGGGGCAGAGACGGTCAATATTACGGAGGTGGAAATAGGCGGTCTTGGTGATGGAGAGGATATGGTGCCGGAAGCTTATCTCAGGGTCAAATAGAACGCCACAGTTGTGAATGGTCTGGCTCAGCCTCAGACAGTGGCCAGGGAGAGGGATGGAGTCAGTGGCTAGGGAACAGAGTTTGTGGCGGGGACCGAAGACAATGGTTTCGGTCTTCCCAATATTTAGTTGGAGGAAATTTTTGCTCAACCAGTCGGACAAGCAGTGACAAATGAGAGACAGTGGAAGGGTTGAGAGAGGTAGTTGTAAGGTAGAGCTGGGTGTCATCAGGGTACATGTGGAATTTGATTCACAGCTAGCATTCGGATTGGCTGTACTTTGCCAAGATGCCACCAACTATTTATGCAGGCCCTGGCACGCACATCTGGCAGTGACCATGACGAGCTCTCTGGGTCAGCAGAAAAGATTTCCAAAAGTCTTGCAGAATGTTGTCCCCCTCTGTTGCATTTCCCTTCAATTGTCTCAATCCTTTAAATTTCACTAGCATGTAATTTTCCGGCTCCCACCACTATGTGCTTCTTGTACCTGCCTGAATCTGTACCTGAAACTATACTAATGAGGTACCTTGGAAAACTGGATACAAACAGCCAACTTGCACTTTCCAGAAACTGCCAGGAGCCATTCTGGTGTAAATTACACTAGTGCCAAAACATCTAGGCTGTGGTGCGCTAGCAAATTTACTGAGTGTAACTGCATGCCAGAAACAATGTGAATCTCCTTTAGGTTGTCCACATCACAGAATAATTATTTGTTCAACGAATATTATTTAATTTATGGCTCGTTGACCAACGTTGGCTCCCGATCTGGCAAAACTTCGATTTTAAAACTCTCTTCCTTGTTTCCTCGCCCCCTCCCTATCTCTGTAACCTCCTCCAGCCCTACAATCCTCCGAGATCTCGGTGCTCCTCCAATTCTGGCCTCTTGCACATCCCTGATTTTCATCGCTCCACCATTGGCGGCCGTGCTTTCAGCTGCCTAGGCCCTAAGCTCTGGAATTCCCTCCCTAAACCTCTCCGCCTCTCCCCATCTCTCTCCTCCTTTAAGACGTTCCTTAAAATCTACCTCTTTGAACAAGCTTTTGGTCACCAGTCCTAATATCTCCTTATGTGGCTCAGTGTCAAATTTTGTTTGATAATCCCTCTTGTGAAACGCCTTGGGATGTTTTACTACATTAAAGGTGTGATATAAATTCAAATTGTTGTTGTCTACCACTGTTCAATATTTACTGTACTTATATTTTCCAATGTTTTTTGTTTACTAACAGACAAACCAGCCCCCATTACTATTCCACCAGAATATTTACAGGAGCCATATTTGTCACGTAAGTCCTGGAAGTGAAGAAGTTGTTTAAATGAAAGATATTTAAGCTCTCTTTTGAAAAAGTAACGATTGGATTCCATCTCCCTCCCCTCCCCAATGTCTGTGAATGTATTTAGTCAGTTGGTGAGCTAATGTTTTCCTGCAAAATCTGTTTGTGCCGAGTTTTCTGATTCTAATTGGGACTGTGTTCACTGTGCTAGCATTGGGCTCAGTGACCCTAGATTTGGAGGGAGAAAAAAATCAGCCTGAGTTCTTATCCTTGATTTTGTCCGTGATACTGTGTGATTAACATGACATATCAAGGAACATCATCAGTCTGATGCCCCCTGCAGTCATGTAGCCTGTTGGTACTCATTATCAAGGCTTATTTATGAAAAGCGTCAATTTGGGTGCCAACTGGTGCCCATAGAACTGCAACAAGGAAAACTGTTGAGGGATGCAGGAAACTCATGAGAAAAAAAAATTGTGCTGTGCGGTTCATGCTTGACAGTTTTTCTGTTCTCTGTTTGCAGAAGAAGCAAGGGACAAGTACAATGCAATGATAGGTAAGTTCCAAAATGAGTAGGGTTGAAAAAAATTGGAAAAGGTAGTGATTTAAGGGGACGCCCAGTGTGAAGAGGCAATGGAGTGTTCAAAGGACTTTATCAGAGTATGGGCACAGATGGGATTAAAGCCTAAGTAACTTAGCTCAGCTGTTGGTATTCTTATTTTTGGATCAGAAGGTTGTAAGTTCAAGTCCCACTCTGTAATTTTAGTGCATGAATCCAGGCTGACATGCCAATGCAGTACTGAGCAAATACTGCTTTGTCAAAGTTGCCATTTTTGATGAAGTGTTAAACCAAAGCCTCATCTGCCTGTTCAGGTGGATGTAAAAGATCCCATGACACCATTTGAAGAAGAGTCGGGAATTCTCCCTGGTGTCCTGGCCAACATTTATCCCTCAACCAACATCACTAAAACAGATTAACTGGTCATCTGTCTCATTGTTGTTTTTGGGACCTTGCTGTGTGCAAATTGGCTGCTGCATTTGCTTATATAATAGTGACTACACTTCAAAAATACTTGATTGGCTATGAAACACTTTGGGATGTCCAATTCAGGTGGAAATTGAAGATCACACTGGGGATCAGTCAGCATCTGTAAAAGGAAAAGCTAAAGTGCCTAACCCTTTATTTGGTGCTTGGGGTGTGTACCCTTCTTTCGATCTAATGAAGGGTACACACCTCAAATGTCACAGCTTGGCTTTTCTTTTTTACAGATGCTGACTAACCTGTGGTTTATTTCCAACATTACCTGTTTTTAGTTTAGATTTGCAGCATTTGCAGTAGTTTTCCATTTTAGTTCAAAGGTCCCATAGCATATTTGAAAAGCACTAAGTTCTCTTGGTGCCTTGCCAATGTTCTTCCCGCAATCACATCAATCAAAAGCAGATGAACTGATCATTC
Source organism: Heptranchias perlo (assembly GCF_035084215.1). Taxonomy (NCBI): domain Eukaryota; kingdom Metazoa; phylum Chordata; class Chondrichthyes; order Hexanchiformes; family Hexanchidae; genus Heptranchias; species Heptranchias perlo. The sequence goes on along the minus strand of NC_090326.1, from coordinate 166,124,335 downwards.
ATTTAATGACTGTTTGCAGGACCTTGATGTTGCAAAATGGTTGTTGCGTTTGCCCACCTAACAACAGTAATTCATTGTACGCAAAGTACGTACCACCCTCATCAACCCTCTCCGGTACTTCATTTCTGCGCAGTCTTTCCTTGATTTCTGCACAGTCTTTAATATAGTTGAACACTCCCATCCTCCTCCATTGTCTTTCCTCCGAGGGCCACCTCCGCAGCACTACCTTTCTGTGATTTACCCTCCCGCAACCATAAGGCCACTTCCAGTATTCCTTTAAGTTCCATCCTGGGCTCCCTCCTATTTTTTCTCTATAAGCTGCCTTTTGCCAACCTAACAAATAAACCTGGGGGTCAGCCACCAGAAAAAATGTGAATTTCTCTTGGGTTGCGCACATCCTCTTGTACTGTTCAGCATTTACTGTACTTAGATTTACTTTTGATGTAGTTTTGTACTATTTGCTTGTATTGTCTCTTGATTAATAGGGAGACAGCGCCTGCATTTTGATTTCACTGAAATCCAGACACCAGAGCGAGTGCAGCAGCTATGGAAATTATTGGACAAACAGACGAAACAACAGGAAATGCATGCGAAACAACAGGAAAGGCGGGTGAAAGAATCGGATAAACTGCAAGAACTACGATACAAACACGAATTGATGCTTCATCAACACCAAGTGAAAATGACAGAACTGAAAAAGGCAATGAAATGCTCAGAAACGCCACCGGAACAAAAACAGCGAATTGCAAAGCAACTGAAGTTAATGCATGGGCAGCAGCAGGAAATAAAACAACAACTGATGATGATATTGGAACAACTAGTGAAGTATGCAGATGAAGAAGAAGCAAAGCAGAAAATGATACAACAGCACCAGCAAGAGGCACAAGCTACATGTAAGTTATGAAAGTTAAGAAGTCCTTTAGAGTTATTTGAACTCTCTTTTGGCAATGGGGACAATGCGGCTCTTGCCGATGGCAGTGAATAGCTGAGCCATGCAGACCTGAGAGGTCCCAGGTTTGATCATGTCCTGTGCACTCTTGGCTGGGCTCGCCAGGGCCACAGTACAAGCCCTGCAATTGGCCTCAGAGCCATTAAAGCAGTTGCAGACGCAATGCCGAAATAGCTTCAGGAACAAAGAGCTGGGGTGGCAGGGAAGGAAATCCAGTTACATCGAGTTACATCGAAACTACAGCACAGAAACAGGCCATTCAGCCCAACTGGTCAATGCTAGCGTTTATGCTCCACACGAGCCTCCTCCCTCCCCACTTCATCTAATGCTATCAGCATATCCTTCTATGTCTTTTTCCCTCATGTGCTTATCTTAAATGGTCTATGCTATTTGCCTCAACTACTCCTTGTAGTAGCGTGTCCCATATTCTTACCAACCTTTGAGTAAAGAAGTTTTTCCTGAATTCCCTGTTAGATTTATTAGCAACTATTTATATTTATGACCTCTAGTTTTGGACTCCCCCACAAGTGGAAACATTTTCTCTACATCTACCCTATCAAACCCTTTCATTATCTTAAAGACCTCTATCAGGTCACCCCTCAGCCTTCCCTTTTCTAGAGAGAAGAGCCCCAGCCTGTTCAGCTTTTCCTGATAAGTATATCCTCTCAGTATCATCCTTGTGAATCTTTTTTGCACCTTCTCCAATGCATCTATATTCTTTCTATAATATGGAGACCAGAGATGTTCTCAATACTCCAAGTGTGGTCTAAGGTTCTATACATGTTTAACATAACTTCTTTGCTTTTCAATTCTATCCCTCTAGAAATGAACCCCAGTGCTTGATTTGCCTTTTTTATGGCCTTATTACCCTGTGTCGCTACTTTTACTGATTTGTGTATCTGTACCCCTTTGCTCCTCAATCCCTTTTAGACTCTTATCATCCAGGTAGTATGTGGCCTCCTTATTCTTCCTACCAAAATCCACTACCTCACACTTATTTATATTGAAATTTATTTGCCAATTACACGTCCATTCTGCAAGTTTATTATTGTCCTCTTGCATTTTGACACATTCTTCCTTTATATTAACTACACTCCCAATTTGGTGTCGTCTGCAAATTTTGAAATTGTGCTTCCAATTCCCGAATCCAATTCATTAATGTAAATTGTGAACAACAGAGGTCCCAGCACCGATCCCTGTAGAACACCACTTCCCGCCTTTTGCCAGTCTGAGTAGCTACCCTTAGCCCCTACTCTCTGTTTTCTGTTTTGAAGCCAACTTGCTATCCATTCTGCTACGGGCCCCCTGACTCCACATACTCTGACCTTAGTCATAAGTCGACAGAGTGGTACCTTATCGAGGGCCTTTTGAAAATCCAAATATATTACATCTACACATTACTCTTGAATACCTTTTCTGTTACTTCTTCAAAGAATTCAATAAGGTTGGTCAAACATGAGGGTTCCTACTCCTGATCATGATCTGGAGACCACTGTTGGAAGTACATGTGTATACATTGGAAGAACAGGATCAGGCATAGCTGTGTTTCCCCTGTACTACCCCTAACACACAGTGAAATAGCTTATAGGCACTCAGTGTGGACCCTCACAAATGCATAAAGGTCACTTGGGCAAGGTATCGGATGGAGGCTAGAAGTTGTGGAACTATACCACACAAAGTGCCTACATCTCCAGGAGGGTTTGTGCAGGGGAGAAAATTGGCAAGAAAAAGATAATGATTTAAGGGTGGCTCAATATGTTGGGGCAACGGATGGTTCAAAGGATTGTATAGAGTGTTGGTACAAGCTGCAGTTCTCCACATTAATGTCAAAACTGGAAATGACAAATGCACAGTATCTGACAGGGAGAGACAGGCCAATGTTTATGGTGGGACTCTTAAGAGTGTTAAAGGCCTGGACACAGGTTGCACACTCTCCACTTCAGCATGGCATGGTCCCATGGCATCATCCCATGCAATGGTCCCACGTCATGATCCCATGCCGTCTGCTGAGGAGCTTCAGTAAGTGGCATTTTGGACATTTTATTGCTTAAAAGTGGATCTTTGATTTCAACTTGGAGCCCTGCTCTCCTTTGAAGGTGCTATTGTTGTAGCCTGGCAGAGTCAGAAAAATAAATATATTACTCTAGAAATTCCTCCTCTGCAGGCTGCAGAATTCTGGTAGTGTCACGGCGGGGTGGAGCAATTTGGGTCTGAACCTGGATCTGCTGGGTTTCCCGAGGGTAGGAGATGCTTTGCTATTGGGAACCATAGTTGAATCGTAGAATCATAGAATCATAGAAAGGTTAAAGCATGGAAGGAGGCCATTTGGCCCATCGAGTCCATGCCGGCTCTATGCAAGAGCAATCCAGCTAGTCCCACTCCCCGCCCTATCCCTGTAGCTCTGCAAATTTTTTGCTTTCAATTTCTTATCCAGTTCCCTTTTGAAGGCCATGATTGAATCTGCCTCCACCACCCCCTCGGGCAGTGCATTCCAGATCATAACCACTCACTGAGTAAAAAAGTTTTTTCTCATGTCATCTTTGGCTCTTTTCCCAATCACCTTAAATCTATGTCCTTTGGTTCTTGACCTTTCCACCAATGGGAACAGTTTCTCTCTATCTACTCTGTCTAGACCCTTCACGATTTTGAATACCTCTATCAAATCTCCTCTCAACCTCCTCTGTTCCAAGGAGAACAACCCCAGCTTCTCCAGTCTATCCATGTAACTAAAGTCCCTCATCCCTGGAATCATTCTAGTAAATCTCTTCTGCACCCTCTCTAAGGCCTTCACATCTTTCCTGAAGTGCGGTGCCCAGAACTGGACACAATACTCCAGCTGTGGCCGAACCAATGTTTTATAAAGGTTCATCCTGACTTCCTTGCTTTTGTACTCTATGCCTCTATTTATAAAGCCCAGGATCTCATATGCTTTTTTAACCGCTTTCTCAACCTGCCCTGATACCTTCAATAATTTGTGCACATATACCCCCAGATCTCTCTGTTCCTGTACCCTTTTTCGAGTTGTGCCCTCTAGTTTATATTGCCTCTCCTCATTCTTACTACCGAAACGGATCAGCTCACATTTCTCTGCTTTAAATTTCATCTTCCACGTGTCCGCCCATGCCACCAGCCTGGTCTATGTCCTCTTGAAGTCTATCACTATCCTCCTCACTGTTCACTACACTTCCAAGTTTTGTATCATCTGCATATTTTGAAATTGTGCCCTGTACACCCAAGTCCAAGTCATTAATATATATCAAGAAAAGCAGTGGTCCCAGCACCGACCCCTGGGGAACACCACTGTACACCTCCCTCCAGTCCGAAAAACAACCGTTCACCACTACTCTCTGTTTCCTGTTGCTCAGCCAATTCTGTGTCCACGCTGCTACTGCCCCTTTTATTCCATGGGCTTCAATTAGGATGACAAGCCTATTATGCGGCATTTTATCAAACGCCTTTTGAAAGTCCATATACACCACATCAACTGCATTGCACTCATCGACCCTCCCTGTTACCTCATCAAAAAACTCTATCAAGTTATTTAAACACAATTTGCCTTTAACAAATCCATGATGGCTTTCCCTAATCAATCTACACTTATCCAAGTGACTGTTAATTTTGTCCCGGATTATCGTTTTTAAAGGTTTCCCGCCATCGAGGTTAAACTGACCGACCTATAGTTGCTGGGTTCATCCTTACACCCTTTTTTGAACAAGGGTGCAACATTTACAATTCTCTAGTCCTCTGGCCCCACCCCCGCATCTATGGATGTTTGGAAAAATATGGCCAGTACGTCCGCAATTTCCACCCTTACTTCCCTCTGCAACCTAGGATGCATCCCATCCGGACTGGGTGACTTATCTACTTCAAGTACCGCTGGCCTTTCTAGTACCTCCTTTTTATCAATTTTTAGCCCATCCAGCATCTCAACTACATCTTCCTTTACTGAGACTCTGGCAGCATCTTCTTCCTTGGTAAAGACAGATGCAAAATACTCATTTAGTACCTCGACCATCCCCTGTACCTCCATGAGTAGATCTCCTTTTTAGTCCCTCATCGGCCCCACCCCTCCTCTTACTACCCGTTTATTATTTATAAACCCATAGAAGACTTTTGGATTCCCTTTTATGTTGGCTGCCAGTCTATTCTCATACTCTCTCTTTGCCCCTCTTGTTTCCTTTTTCAATTGGCCTCTGAACTTTCTATTTAGCCTTATTCTCACTTGTGTTATCAACCTGATATCTGCCATATGGCCCTTTTTTCTGCTGCATCTTACTCTCTATCTCTTTTGTCATCCAGGGAGCTCTGGCTTTAGTTGCCCTACCTTTCTCCCTCGTGGTAATGTACCTAGACTGTACCCGAACCATTTCCTCCATAAAGGCCGTCCACTGTTCAATTTTACCTGCCAATCTTTGATTCCAATTTACCCGGGCCAGATCTGTCCTCATCCCACCAAATTGGCCCTCCTCCAATTGAGTATTTTTACTTTAGAGTGGTCCATGTCCTTTTCCATAGCTATTCTAAACCTTATGATACTATGATCTCTGTTCCCTAAATGTTCCCCCACTGACACTTACTCCACTTGGCCCGCCTCATTCCCCAAAACCAAAAAGGCCAAAAGCCATGATACTTTACCCAAGTTGCCAAGAGGAGAAATGGTAAGAATCAACCGCATGTATAGGCCAAACCAGGTAGGGTCCCTTCGTTAAAAGGCATTAGTGAACCAGTTGGATTTTAAAATGATAATCCAATTAGCGTTAAATCACAAATTCGGTTTCATCCCATGCCATGGTGAGACTTAAGCTTATTATCACTGGGGTGCTAGACTCGTACCCTAAACACAACACTACTCCACTCGTGCTCAGAAAGTAATTGTTAGGTATTGCCAAACTTGGGTTTTCTAAGCCTGTAGCTTGTAGGGAGGAGGGAAGATTGCGGGGATTAAGTATTTCCACAGTTTTAGGGTTCTGGGAAAGAATGAGCTGAATAGATGAGGGTGCATTGAGTCTGGCTTTAAATACACTGAAGATGCAGGAGGAAGAAAAGGATGTAGTGTGGTGCAGAGGAAGACTAAACATATAGATAAACAGATCAATAGTAGAGTGGAGGGCGGGAGGAGAGAGAGAATTCAGAGACTAAAAGATAGAGAAGAATTGCCTGTCAGATGACAAGCAATTTTTTGAGCTCAAACAGGTGCCGGCAGACCCTCCCCAAATATGGGAATGGTATTCCACCGATTGAGCTTTCATTGAGTTGCTGAGGAGAAAAGAACAGTTTGTGGCACAAAAGAAAACGAATGAGATGAAGGTGTTCAGTATTTTTCAAAATCATGAGGGATTTTGATAGAGTAGATTGGGAGAAACTGCTTCCAGTGGCATAAGAGTCGCTAACCAAAGGACACAGATTTAAGATAATTGGTAAAAGAACCAGAGGCGACATGAGGAAACATTGTTTACACAATATCTCCACTTCAGCCTCACCGCGATCTCCCGCACTGTGATCTCCCCAACCGCAATCACCCTCCCCCTCCCCCGATGATCTCCACTTCAGCACCCCGCCATCTCCCACCGCGATCTCCCCCACCCCGATCTCCACTTCAGCCCCCTGCGATCTCCCCCCCGCGATCTCCCCCCCCGCGATCTCCCCCCCCGCGATCTCCCCCCCGCGATCTCCCCCCCGCGATCCACCCCCGGCGATCTCACCTGTGACCTCCCCCCGGCGATCTCCCCACCGCGATCTCTCCCCCGCGATCTCTCCCCCGCGATCTACCCCTGCGATCACCCCCCGCGATCTCCACTTCAGCCCCCTGCGATCTCCCCCACCGCGATCTCCCCACCGCGATCTCCACTTCAGCCCCCTGCGATCTCCCCCACCGCGATCTCCCCGCCGCGATCTCCCCCCCGCGATCTCCACTTCAGCCCCCTGCGATCTCCCACACCGCGATCTCCCCCTCGCGATCTCCACTTCAGGCCCCCACAATCTCCACTTCAGCCCCCTGCGATCTCCCACACCGCGATCTCCCCCTCGCGATCTCCACTTCAGGCCCCCACGATCTCCACTTCAGCCCCCTGCGATCTCCCCCACCGCGATCTCCCCACCGCGATCTCCACTTCAGCCCCCTGCGATCTCCCCCACTGCGATCTCCCCCTCACGATCTCCCCCTGCGATCTCTCATCCGTGATCTCCAGTTCAGCCCCCTGCGATCTCCCCCACCGCGATCTCCCCCACCGTGATCTCCCCCCCTACGATCTCCACTTCAGGCCCCCGCGATCTCCACTTCAGCCCTCCGCGATCTCCCCCACCGCGATCTCCCCCCGCGATCTCCACTTCAGGCCCCCGCGATTTCCCCACCGCGATCTCCACTTCAGGCCCCCGCGATCTCCCCCCCGCGATCTCCACTTCAGGCCCCCGCGATCTCCCCCCCGCGATCTCCACTTCAGCCCCCTGCGATCTCCCCCACTGCGATCTCCCCCACCGCGATCTTCCCCCCGCAATCTCCACTTCAGCCCCATGCGATCTCCCCCACCGCGATCTCCCCACCACGATCTCCACTTCAGGCCCCCGCGATCTTCACTTCACCCCCTGCGATCTCCCCCACCCCCATGATATCCACTTCAGCCCCCTGCGATCTCCCCCCCGCGATCTCCCCCCCGCGATCTCCCCCCCGCAATCTCACCACCATGATCTCCCCCGCCGCAATCTCCCCCCCGCGATCTCCTCCCGCTATCTCCCCCCACGATCTCCTCCCCACGATCTCCGCTTCAGCTCCCCCGCGATCTCCCCCACCGTGATTTCTCCCCCCCCCCCATAATCTCCACTTCAGCCCCCCATGAACTCCCTCACCGCAATCTTCCCCCGCGATCTCCCCCTGGCCGTAACCTTCCCCACCACAATCTCCCCCCTCCACGATCTCCACTGCAGCCCCTCGCGATCTCTCCCCCGCGATCTCCCCCCGCGATCTCCTCCCCACGATCTCCACTTCAGCCCCCTGCGATCCCCCCACAGCAATCATTCCCCCACGATCTCACCCCCGTGATCTCCCCTGCCGCGATCTCCCCCCAGCGAACTCCCCCCCGTGAACTCCCCCCGCGATCTCCTCCCCCGTAATCTTCCCCACCGCTATCTCCACTGCAGCCCCCCGCGATCTCTCCACTGCGACCTCCCCCCGTGATATCACCCCCATGATCTCACTCCCGTGATCTCCCCAACTGCGATCTCACCCCTGCAATCTTCCCCCCCATGATCTCCTCCCCACGATCTCCACTTCAACCCCCTGCGATCTCCCCCACTGTGATCTCCCCCCTGCGATCTCCACCCCCGTGATCTCCACTTCAGCCGCCTGCGCTTTCCCCCTCTGCCATCTCCCCGCCGTGATCTCCACTTCAGCCCCCCACAATCTCCCCCCCGCGATCTCCTTCCTGCAATCTCCGCCCCCCCCCCGGTGATCTCCACTTCAGCCCCCTGCAATCTTTTTTTTTATTCGTTCATGGGATGTGGGCGTTGCTGGCGAGGCCGGCATTTATTGCCCATCCCTAATTGCCCTTGAAAAGGTGGTGGTGAGCCGCCTTCTTGAATCGCTGCAGTCCGTGTGGTGAAGGTTCTCCCACAGTGTTGTTAGGAAGGGAGTTCCAGGATTTTGACCCAGTGACGATGAAGGAACAGCGATATATTTCCAAGTCGGAATGGTGTGTGACTTGGAGGGGAATGTGCAGGTGGTGTTGTTTCCATGTGCCTGCTGCCCTTGTCCTTCTAGGTAGTAGAGGTCGCAATCTCCCTCCTGCGATCTCCTTCCTGCAATCTCCCCCCCGGTGATCTCCACTTCAGCCCCCTGCGATCTCCACTTCAGCACCCCCCGCGAACTCTTATATACTCAGGGGCCGTCGTATTCGGCAGCACCTCCGCATTCCCCACTACAACCCCCTCCTGCTCCCTCCCCGTAAATATCAGGGTCTATGATTCTATGATTCAACATGAGGTTAAAAACTGTGAATGTGCTGCCAATGCTACTGTGTGGCTGCCAAAAGGAATTTGATCTTTCTCTGCAAGGGAAATGTCAGTAGTCACGTCACTAGACAAAGACGAGTCAACGTTATTGTACTTGAGTTTTGTTACCATTCAGTATTTAGCTTATTTTGATCTCCAAGTAACTTCAATTATCTATTTAATGGCAGGTTTAAAACCGGACACTCGGATGGCCGGAGATGAAGAGCTTCCCACTGGATTTGTACTTCAACCTCCGCCACTAGGAAAGAGATTAAAAAGATGTAAGTTCTGAAATGTCAGTCAGCTTGGATCAGTCGGTAATCCTCTTGCTCCTAGATCAGCAGGTTGTGGGCTCTGCATCAGGAGTTTTGGCTCATAATCTAAGTTTGACACTTCAACGCCAAAACAGAGGGAGTTGCTGCATTTTTCAAGCTTCTGTCCTTTATATCAGAGATTAACCTGAGGTCTTGACTACCTACTCGTGGTTCAGCTGGATTCCTTTTTAGTTATTTGTTCCCAGGATGCAGGTAATGCCGGCAAAGCCGTATTTATGTTGCCCATTGCTAGTTGCCCATAGAAGGTGATGGTGGGCCTTGCTCTTAACCAACTTCAGACCTCGTCCCACGATGATATTAGGTATGGAATTCCAAGTTTTTGACCCAGCAAAGATAAAGGAATGGCAATATATGTCCAAGTCAGGCTGGTGCGTGACTTTGAGGGGAATATGGAGGTGATGATATTTCCATGTTCTTCCTGCTCTTGTCATAAGAACAAAAGAAATAGGAGCAGGAATGGGTCATTCGGCCCCTCGAGCCTGCTCCGCCACTCAATAAGATCATGGCTGATCTTCGACCTCAACTCCATTTTCCTGCCTGATCCCCATATCCCTTGATTCCCCTAGAGTCCAAAAATCTATTGAGCTCAATCTTGAATATACTCAATGGCTGAGCATCCACAACCCTCTGGGGTAGAGAATTCCAAAGATTCACGGACTTCTGAATGAAGAGATTCCTCCTCATCGCACTCCTAAATGTCCGACCCCTTATCCTGAGACTATTTCCCCTAGTTCTAGACTCTCCAGCCAGGGGAAACATCCTCTCAGCATCTACCCTAACAAGCCCTCTTAGAATCTTATATGTTTCAATGAGATCACCTCTCATTCTTCTAAACTGCAGAGAGTAAAGGCCCATTATCCTCAACCTCTCCTCATAGGACAACTCTCTCATCCCAGGAATCAATCTAATGAACCTTCGTTGCATCACCTCCAAGGCAAGTACATCCTTCCTTAGGTAAGGAGACCAAAAATGCACACAACATGCCAGGTGTGATAACACCAAAGCCCTGTACAATTGTAGCAAGACTTCCTTACTCTTGTACTCCAACCCCTTTGCAATAAAGACTAACATACTATTTGCCTTCCTAATTGCTTGCTGTATTCCATTTTTCTATTTTCCCTACCAAAGTGATTAACCTCACATAAGATTAGGGCTCATGGGATTGGAAGTATTATATTAGCATGGATTGAGGATTGGTTAATGGACAGAAAACAGAGAGTAGGAAAAACGGGACATTTTCAGGTTGGCAGCTTGTAACTAGTGGAGTGCCGCAGCAGGGATCAGTGCTTGGGCCTCAGCTATTTACAATCTATATTAATGACTTGGATGTTGGGACCGAGTGTAATGTATCCAAGTTTTCTGACAATACAAAACTAGGTGGAAAAGTAAGCTGTGATGAGGACGCAAAGACTCTGCAAAGGGATATCGACAGATTAAGTGAGTGGGCAAGAAGGTGGCAGATGGTACAATGTGGGGAAATGTGCGGTTATTCACTTTGGTAGGAAGAACAGAAAAACAGAATATTTTTTAAATGGTGAGAAACTATTAAATGTTGGTGTCCAGAGGGATTTGGGTGTACTTGTACACAAAACACAGAAAGTTAACATGCAGGTACAGCAAGCAATGAGCTTGATTTACAATGGTGGCGGGTTGGCAGCGGGGGAGGGTTAAGGTTCACGTGGCAAACCCGCATGAACAAAACTTACTGTTTCCAACGCGATCGCATGTTGATTGATAGTGATTAACATCCTCTCCGGGTTTCAGGCCCGGCAGCTGGCCTGATTGACAGGTTGGCTGCCGTCAGGATCTGCAACACAAGGTGGGGGGAGAGAAAGAGAGAGAGCGAGACGTCATCCGGCGCTGGAACAGAAGATCGGAGGGGGTGGGGGAGAGTGGAAGATCAGGGGGTAGAATGGAAGATCGGGGGGGGGGGTGAATGGAAGATCGGGAGGGAGAATGGAAGATCAGGGGGGAGAGGGGAAGATTGGGGGGGCGGGAGAAGGGAAGATCGGGGTGGGAGGGGGAAGATCGGGGTGGGGGTAGAGGGGGAGATTTCCACGATTTTCGGAGCCCTCCCCCACTCCCATCGCACCCGCAATTGCCTCCTAAAATCATGCCCAATGTGTATGTTGGTATGTTGGTCATTATTGCAAGGAGGTTGGAGTACAAAAGTAAGGGGAATGAGGTGGGCCAAGTGGAGTAAGTATCAGTGGGGGAACATTTAGGGAACAGCGATCATAGTATCATAAGGTTTAGAATAGCGATGTAAAAGGACACGGACTACTCTAAAGTAAAAATACTCAATTGGAGGAGGGTCAATTTCAGTGGGATGAGAACAGATCTGGCCCGGGTAAATTGGAATCAAAGATTGGCACGCAAAACTATAATCGAACAATGGGCGGCCTTTAAAGAGGAGATGGTTCGGGTACAGTCTAGGTACATTCCCACAAGGGAGAAAAAAGTAGGGCAACTAAAGCCAGAGCTCCCTGGATGACATAAGAGATAGAGAGTAAGATGAAGCAGAAAAAAGAGGCGTATGACAGATGTCGGGTTGATAACACAAGTGAAGGCTGAATAAGGCTGAACATAGAAAGTTCAGAGGGGAAGTGAAAAAGGAAATAAGAGGGGCAAAGAGAGAGTATGAGAATAGACTGATGGACAACATAAAAGGGAATCCAAAAGTCTTCTATAGGTATGTAAATAGTAAACACGTAGTAAGAGGAGGAGTGGAGCCGATTAGGGACTAAAAAGGTGATTTACTCATGGAGGCAGAGGGCATGGCCGAGGTACTAAATGAGTACTTTGCATCTGTCTTTACCAAGGAAGAAGATGCTGCCAGTAAAGGAAGATGTAATTGAGACACTGGATGGGCTAAAAATTGATAAAAAGGAGGTACTAGAGTAGATAAGTCACCCGGTCTGGATGGGATGCACAATAGTTTGCTGAGGGAAGTAAGGGTGGAAATTGTGGAGGTACTGGCCATAATCTTCCAAACATCTGTAGATACAGGGGTGGTGCCAGAGGACTGGAGAATTGCAAATGTTACACCCTTGTTCAAAAAAGAGTGTAAGGATAAACCCAGCAACTATAGGCTAATCAGTTTAACCTCGGTGGCGGGAAACCTTTAGAAACAATAAACTGGGACAGAATTAACAGTCACTTGGACGAGTGTGGATTGATTAGGGAAAGCCAGCATGGATTTGTTAAAGGCAAATCGTGTTTAACTAACTTGATAGTTTTTTGATGAGGTAACAGAGAGGGTAGATGAGGGCAATGCAGTTGATGTGGTGTATATGGATTTTCAAAAGTCTTTTGATAAAGTGCCGCATAATAGACTTGTCATCAAGATTGAAGCCCGTGGACTAAAAGAGGCAGTAGCAGCATGGATACAAAATTGGCTAAGTAACAGGAAACAAAGATTAGTGGTGAACGGTTGTTTTTCGGACTAGAGGGAGGTGAACAGTGGTGTTCCCCAGGGGTCAGTACTAGGACCACTGCTTTTCTTGATATATATTAATGTCTTGGACTCAGGTGTACAGGGCACAATTTCAAAATATGCAGATGACACAAAATTTGGAAGTGTAGTGAACAGTGAGGAGGATAGTGATAGACTTCAAGAGAATATAGACAGACTGATGGACACGTGGCAGATGAAATTTAAAGCAGAAAAATGCGAGGTGATACATTTTGGTAGGAAGAATGAGGAGAGGCAGTACAAACTAAAGGGCACAATTCTAAAAGGGGTACAGGAACAGAGAGACCTGGGGATACAAGTACACAAATCGTTGAAGGTGGCAAGGCAGGTTGAGAAAGTGGTTAAAAAAGCATACGTGATCCTGGGCTTTATAAATAGAGGCATAGCGTACAAAAGTAAAGAAGTCATGATGAACCTTTATAAAACACTGGTTCGGCCACAGCTGGAGTATTGTGTCCAGTTCTGGGCACCGCACTTTAGGAAAGATGTGAAGGCCTTAGAGAGGGTGCAGAAGAGATTTACTAGAACGATTCCAGGGATGAGGGACTTTATTTACATGGATAGACTGGAGAATCTGGGGTTGTTGTCCTTGGAACAGAGAAGGTTGAGAGGAGATTTGATCGAGGTATTCAAAATCATGAAGGGTCTAGAGAGAGAAACTGTTCCCATTGGCAGCAGGGTCAAGAACCAGAGGACACAGATTTAAGGTTATTGGCAAAAGAACCAAAGGTTGACATGAGGAAAAACTTTTTTACACAGCGAGTGGTTGTGATCTGGAATGCACTGCCCGAGGGGGTGGTGGAGGCAGATTCAATCATGGCCTTCAAAAGGGAACTGGATAAGTACTTGAAAGGAAAAAATTTGCAGGGCTACGGGGATAGGGAAGTGGAGTGGGACTACTTAATAGTAGATTCCTGCATTTTCCCGACGACAGATGTCAGGCTAACTGTCCTATAGTTCCCTGTTTTCTCTCTGCTTCCTTTTCTGAATAGCAAGATTGTCCTTCTTGGTGGTAGAGGCCACAGGGCTGTGGGGTTCAACATCTCATGGCTCTTTTCAAATAGGTAGAGTGTTATTCTGGTGTCCTGGCCAACATTCCTCTTTCAACCAATACCATCAAAAAAAAATAACAGACTAACTGTTCATTCATTCCTTTGCTTTATGTTGGATCTTACTTTACCCAAAATCATACCAAGTTTGCAACAAAGCACTTCAAAAATATGACATAGGTGTTAAGTAATCACCTGGTTGAAGCGTATAGAAGAAAATCAGGCAGGAAGGATTACATGCAAGTAACCAAGTTTGCCCGATTTAGGAACATAGGAACATGAGTAGGCCCATTCTACCTTTCGAGCCCGTTCCACCATTGAATGAAAATATGGCTGATCTGTATCCTAACTCCATCCACCCACCTTGGCTCCATATCCCTTAATAACCTTGGCTAGCAAAAATCTATTGCTCTCAGATTTAAAATTATTAATTGAGTTAACATCTACTGCTTTTTGTGGGAGAGAGTTCCACACTTCTACCACCCTTTGTCTGAAGAAGGGTTTCCTAGCTTCTCTTACTTTTCACAGTTCTGATGAAGGGTCATCGACCTGAAACGTTAACTCTGTTCCTTTCTCCACACATGCTGCCTGACTTGCTGAGTATTTCCAGCATTTTCTGTTTTCATTTCAGATTTCCAGCATCCGCAGTATTTTGATTTTGATTTCCTAACTTCTCTCCTGAATGAGGAGAAATTTCTTCACTCAGAGGGTGGTGAACCTGTGGAATTCTCTACCACAGAAGGCAGTGGAGGCCAAGTCATTAGATGTATTCAAAAAGGAGATGGATATATCTCTAATTGCTAAAGGGATCAAGGGATATGGGGAAAAAGCAGGAACAGGGTACTGAGTTAGATGATCAGCCATGATCATTTTGAATGGCAGAGCAGGCCCGAAGGACCAAATGGCCAACTCTTGCTCCTATTTTCTATGTTTCTATGTTTCTATGAATGGCTTGGCAGAAAAAGTTTCTCTCTATCTACCCTATCAATTCCTTTCAAAATCCTATAAACCTCAATCAAATCACCCCTTAACCTTCTATAGTCCAGGGAATACAAGCCTAGTTTTGTAATTGCTCCTTATAATCTAACCCTTGGAGCGTTCAAATCCATCTGCCAGAGTTTTGTGCACTCACTTACTCTATCAATGTCTCTTTGTAATTTTATGCTCCCGTCTACGCTACTTACTATGTCACCAATTTTTGTGTCATTGGCAAACTTGAACACATAGCTCTTTATTATGTTATCTAAGTTATTAATAAATTCAGTGACTACTTGAGGCCCCAGCACAGATCCTTGTGAGACACCACTAGTCACTTCCTTCCAATTCGAGCATGCATCCATTACCCCAATCCTCTGTCTTCTACCGCTTAACCAATCTCCTAACCAGGTCAATAATTTGCCTTCAATTCCATGAGCGTTGTGGAAATTTATCGAATGCCTTCAGGAAGTCCATATAAACTACATGCATAGACATTCTTTAGTTACTTCCTCAAAAAATTCAATTGGCTTCTTTAGAGATTACCTACCTCCCCGTCCATTTTAAATGAATTATACGTGCTATGGCAGAGCCTTGTCCAAAGACATGAAATTCAGCATGGGTCAAAATTTAAATCATTACATGGTAATTGGACCACACATGCCTGCCGCATAGCCTCGTTTAGACTCCCAAAATTGCAGGCTGCAATTGCAGGTTGCAGGTCCATCATATTGACTTTCTTTAATGCGCCCTGTAGTTCTTTCTTGGAGCTACAGGGTAAATATGCTTGTTCATTGTGTTGTTTAAAGTACATGGGGTCGATTTTCACCGTCTCCGCCTGGCGTTAACAGGGTGGTAATGACCTCAAAGTGGGCTGGGTAGACCTACCACCCCTGTTAACACTGCCGATGTGACCAGCACCATTTTAAAAGGGTCCTACCGCCAGGTGTCCAAAGTGCCTGCCTGTTTCAGGCATTAGTCACCTAATATGGAAATCAGGGTCCTATAACATAAATAGGACTCCGATTGCCATATATGGTTGGAACTAATCGGATATTGTGCCATGCAGACTCCAATCAGTTCCACGGGCAATGGAACCGAAGAGGCTCGCCAAAGGTAAGTGACGCATCATTTTCATGGGCACCAGAGGAGCAGGAATGCACCTCCAGGGCACCCCCGCCCTACGTGATCACGACTGCCCACCCCCCACCACCCCCCCACAAATAATTTACCTTTCTAGTGGCAGCCCAGCCTGATCTTAAGGCCTCAATCTGGTGAGCTGTTTGGCGCTCCCCAACTTGCCTGCAAAATTTAAATAAGGCCGGGGCCTCAAAATGGCGGGGGCCTCACAGTCGCTAGAATGGGAAGCTAGCCAGCGCACTCCGCTGGTCACGCACTCGAAAGTCAAAATCGATCTCTATCTGTTTTCTGGCTGAAGACCATATATATATATATATATCATACATCTTAAGACACATTGCATAATATTTCAAAGGATGTTAGTGTTATCTTCAATTAAGAACATAAGAACATTAAAGAAGAAAGACTTGCATTTCTATAGCACCTTTCACGATCTCAGGATGTCACAATGTGCTTTACAGGCAATGTGCTTTTGAAGTGTAGTCACTGTTGTAATGTAGGAAATGCAGGAGCTGATTTGCACACAGCAAGGTCCCACAAATGGCAAGGACTCTGTATTTTAATGAGCACAGAATCCATCCTCTCTGTAAGGGGTTTCTTTTTTTACTGTTTCTCGGGCTTATAGTAGGTCAGCCAGTTATGTTTTTCCTGAGCTGCCCTGCCCGCAGTGCGGTTGCGAATCGCTTACCCCTTCCTGATTCTGAGCTGAGGACTTATCGAGTGGTAACAAAGACAGACAAACAGACCAGTGGATTGGTATAAGGAAAACCAATGTTTATTAATAAGAAAACTAAAACTACAAGGTAAATAGTATAATACAGAAGATAAAGAAATCGCTATGGATGTAATACAGTCTTACACTTATCGGGTTGAAAGAAACAGACACATCGAGGGAAAATTCTAAAATCACAAGTTTAGCAATATCCCTTAACCCCCAACCTTACACTTATGCTAGGTTGTCTTGTGGCAGCCAGAAAATTAATGCTCACCGGTGAAAACAGATGAAAAGGCCTGGCCCCTGTGCCTGCTGCTGCCGTCGACATGTGGTTGCGAGGTTTACTGGATGGCTTCCTTCTTAGTTGCTAGCAGACAGACAGGATAGGGCCAAGAGGCGAAGAGAGCAGCTACTACCCTGAAATATACTGGGCAGCTTCAGTTATACCCTCTTGGTAACAGGTTTTTTCATACCTTATCAGCTTGCTTCATTGTTTGATTTAAGCACGAAACGTAAGACAAAGGACCCCATCTCTGGCCCATTTACATTATGGCCGTTTCCTGTATCGATCTGTATGCTAACTGCTTTACCATTGTTCCGAATGTACCTTGATGGTTCACCTTTTGTCCTGCGATCACTTCCTGCTCGAATTTTGATGTGTTGGCCGGCCATGTTGATAGCTTGCCTCAGGGCTAGAATGCAGCTGCATTGTTTAAAGAAACCTGTCTAGACACGAAACCTGCCAAGTTGTTGAGAATGCAATTTCAAATCTGCCGGTCCTCGGCCATGTGTCTGACTGCAGCCATTTTGAGAGACCTTGGATTTTTTAAAACAGTCACACCAGGGTTTCTTTAATAACTCCAATAAATCTTCGGGGTGGGGGGAACATGTGAAATTTTGCGAATCCCTTCACTCCCCCCTGTGGATACTTAAACTTGCTTGAAGTGTCCATGCAAGGTGAGCAAAGATTTCTGACTGTCGCAAACAACCTTCCCCTTTATTTACCTATCCCTAATCCCTCGACACATACATTCCCTTACTTGGAGAGAACCCCAGTGTATGGCAGGCATTCGGATAGAAAACAAGGTTGAATTACAACAATCCCAGCACGGAGGGGTCCAAATACCCCTGCACCACTTGGGATGAAACAGTATTTCGCATACTATACAACACAACAATGAACAATCTTTATTCAAAATAACATCAAAACGTAAACATTACTTTATTGAAAACAACAAACGGAAGGGACCATCTTTATTAAAATAATGAAGCAGGCTGCCATCGCTCGCAAGGGATGCGTCCCCGAACTCACACGGGTGTTTCGTCTACCCGAGCATACTGGTCCTTCCATACCCTTTGTGTTCTAACTACTACCTCGAGACCCCTATTCCTACACTGGACGCAAACCAGGTAGAGGACGATCCCGAGCTGACAGATTACTAGCACGTGTGATGCCAGACGAATCCAGGAGGGGACCTCTATATTCTCAAAGATGTCCCACCAGGGTGGGGTCGTAATACTCAGAATATCGGCCCCTATCTGGACAGTCTTCTGTTCCAGCGTGTAAAAGTGTTTTTGGGACACCCCTACTGCTTTTAATAATTTAACGAGGTGTTCTGGGAGAGGGGGGATCTGATAGCCAAAGTGGGCTACATACTTTTGGAGGTTGGTGAAATTCTCTTTCACAGTGAGGTGAACAGTGGATGGTTCAGGGATGGGGACAATTCGTGTCTGTGCCACTTGAACTTCTGCCTGGGGTTTAAAGCAGAAACTGCTGTCACTCACCGCACACCAGCTGTGCTGACCGTGCTGGTAGTGAGACGCTGCTGTGGTGATGCAATATGTCCCACCTCCTATATACGCCACCTGTGGGGGAACATGGCCTTGTGCCGTGGCTTCCATGGTGCAGTTTATAGGCTTCGCGTCAGCAGCTCTGAACCCGCACTGCGGTTTTGAATAGGCGTTCAAGTGCTGGGGACACAGGATTATGTGTGATCCCCGGCTCTGGCACCCCGAGAGGTCAGTACCTGTCATACCATGCTCCCACTTTATGACGTAGGGCGGGACCGCTGTGAAATGAAGGTGTGCACCCCCCTGAATGACATCAATGTTCTCCACCCTGTACACCGGCGCGGGTCGGGCCGTCCCGCCCATGACTGGCATCCTTACAACTATCCCTATGATGGTGTGGTTGGAACGCCCACAGTCCACTGGGACTGGGTAGGCCTCAGAAGCTAGGCGGAGCTGGCACGGACTTAATGTATTCTCAAAAGGGTGGAGGGCTGCGAGGTGTTTGTTGCTGATCCAGGAGGGGACTAAACCTTGCTTTAAATCCTCCAGATTGCTGCGGGCCTCGCCCAGCAACCATGCCCCATACAGCACGCACACTTCATTCTGCGCCGCCTGGTCTGACGCATTCCGACCCTCCCTAATGAGCGCATTCACCGTCTTTGCATACTTTTCCAGCTCCGCTATGATCTCCTTTAAGTGGAGAGTCATGGCCTGATCTTCGTGCAGTTCCGAACCCACCACCTTATTCGCATCGATTAATATTTTCTTTAATTGAGTTTTTAAACCATTAATCTGGGTCTGCAGCTCGATGTCATCTAAGCTGTTGATGACAGAAGACCCCGTGTTAAAACCAGTTAAGACATCGTTAAAAACACCCCTTCTTTGTCTCCCAATCCCGTCCAAAAGCTCATGGGTGTATAGTCTGGTTCTGTCAACGTCTGAAAAATCAAACTGATAAAAATTTACGGAACATCTCTTTTAAGAGGGCTTGATACAACTGTGCGGTCTGTGTGGGGCACCACGCGGGTAGGTGTACCTCGGTGAGGTTCAAAATCACGGAGGCTACCGCGTAGTGCACCCCTTGATACAGTGCCTGGTCTGTAGGTACTAGCACCAAGCCGTTCCCTGGTCCCTTGGTGGTGGCGGGGCATCCCTCTACTATCATACGTGACGTCACAGTCGTGGGCAAGGGCTGTCGGGGGCGGGTTACTAATTCAGTGGCATTAACCGAGATTGGGGAGTATGGGATCACGCATGCGCTCAGGCGCGATTTCCAGTCAATCCCCCTCCCGTTATCTTGCCACTGGCTGTGGAAAATGATGGAAATGCCTGTGGGGCAGACTTTCTCTGAACCCCACATACAGACATAGATCCCCTGATCCGGTTCCCACCATTTGTCCCAGCACACACTTAACCCTCCCTGGGTCCCTGTGATGGTCCTGTGGGTGTTATTCCCTAACCTTTCCCACTCTACCCTGGGGTTCCCCATATCCTTACTTAATTTCCTAAGCCACCACCACCTATCCAGGGGAACATTGCCTTTACATGACAAACATATTCCTTTTCCCACAGTGACGCTAATCCTTGGGGTGACAATTCGTATCCTCGGGCACTGGAGGGAGGTCTCCCTGTATGAAAAACCGGCCTGGCTCGAGTACTGGGTCGAATTTGACCCCAGCCATCCGGGCCAGCTCCCCTCGTGAGTGTACAAGGCGATTTCATCCGCCTCGCGTAGGCCACTCCCATCGTGGGCGAGGGGCGCTGTTTTTCCGGAGCATCCGAAGATGTGGTGGTCCTCGGTATCGCCCCTTCTCGCGAGGCTCAGCCCAGACAGGGCGAGCAGGATCACTCCTCCGAACATTCCCTGTAAAAGATAAAGAACATCTAGCCGGGCTCCCGATAGGCTGCCTGGCTTGGGTGAAGTGTGAGCGGGTCCCTGGACCTCGGCTCACGGAGACAACACTGGAACGGTTCCACACCTTATAATAAACCTATACATCTTAACTTAAAACTACAAACTTAACTGCTAAAGTTATATACATCCGCCGCCCGTCTCCGAGCGGCCAGCTCAAATTCTGTCAGGACTGCTGCAGGCTGCTCCCTGCGGCGTGGCTGTACTGAGCTTTACTTCCGGTCCCTCACAGCCCGCGACTGCTGGCTGAGGACCTTTGTCTTTCGACTTAACTTTAGCACGGGAGGTAGCCCTTTTAAACTGGGGAGCCGGCGACCATGCCTTCCTAGGCTGGGGTGTCCGAGGGGACCTCCTAGGAAGTGCTGTTGGTGGGGCTACCCTGGCGAGCGGACCCTTGCTGTGGATCACAGTCCTCGCTGGCTGGGGACTTTTCCCCTGTGGCTCCTCCCTTCCCAAGTCTGAGCTGGGGACAGGCAACCCCCTGCTGTTTTCTGCCTGTTGCTGAGAGTCTTCCTCTCCAGGTTCAAAACCTAGGTCGGGGGCGGGACTACCTGCCTCGAGCTCCTCCTCCTCCCCACCTGAGTCCCAGAAGAGAGGGGGAGTGGTTTGGACAGGGGTCTGGGTGACTCCTCCCCTGACTGCACCTGCAGGTGCTGCCTGTGAGCTGTGACCTGCTGGGAGCTGGGGATTTCTAACCTCGGGTTGGATCCCAGCTGCCTGCTTTTTCGCCTCCACAGTACTGGGGACTGGTAGCTCTTGGACCGCTTCCCTCCGAGCCTTGTCTATGGCTCTTTCCCCTGCGCGGACGGTCAGGCCCAGGAATTTCACCTCCTGCTGACCGATCTGCGCTTTCTTCTCTAGTCATAGCGGGGCATCGTCAGGGGGGGCTGAGGGAGCTACCACACCAGTAGTGGCTGCTATTCTTCCCTGGCTGGCCATAAAAGATCGCATGGCCTCAAAAAATGACTCCATGGCAGCGGGGGCAATTCCTGCCTCTGCCTCCCCCGTCGCTGCCTTTTGCGCTGGGGCGGTGGGATTCTTTCCCTTAGTATCCTTCCAGGGGTTTTTACAATCTTTGCGCAAGTGGCCATCCTTCCCGCACCCAAAGCAGTTTAACTTAGCCTGGGCGGGACGATTCCCTTCCTGGTGCCATTCCCTTTTATGCTGGGCCCCTGGTTTAACCTCGTGGACTTTCCCCTTGAGTTGGGGCGTCTCGATACCCCTGATATTTTTAAATGCTATCGTGAGCTGGCGGATCACCGTTTCCTCGGTGGTCTGGGGGCTACGGGGGTCAAACCAGGCCGCAGCTCGTGTTCGAATTTGGGGCAGGCAGTTTGTCATGAGACAGCGGAGCCAGTGGGCTAATTGATCTCTGTTCAGGAGTGTCCGCCCTGGCATTCCCGGGCATGCGCTCCGGTAGACTGGCCACAGCCTGTCTGCGAAAGCCTGTGGGGACTCCCCAGGGAGCTGTACCATTTTTCCCACCCGGGCGAACGGACTCCCATCATTTAGTCCCATGGCCTCCAATATCTCTTCCCTTAACTCCTCGTAATCTTTCTGCCCCCTTTTGCACTCATCTGATAAGGTTTGGAGGAGGTCACCCCCCAGAGAAAACAGCAGCATTTTTGCTTGTTCTGCTTCATCGCAGTCATTAACGCAAGCTGCCTGCTCTATCTCACGGAAGTGTAGAGAGGGGTCTCCCTCCACTGTAAGCTTAGGGATATGGCTAACCATGGCCCTGAGCTGTGGGGTGCCATGCGGCACTACAAACTGGTTCTGGATGGCCCCTAGGTCCTCGCCATCGGCGGGCGGGCCATACCTCCGTTGTCGGAGGGGGTACACTGGTCCCGGTCCTGGTCTATCTACCAGGAATTGCTGGTTCTCCCCTAATGCTTCATCCTCCACCCCCCCTTGCTGCCAGACCTCCTGAAAACTCGGGGCTATGGGTGGTGGCCGTGAAGCCTCTGGTTCCCTAACCAGTGTCGTTCTGGGAGCTGCCTGTGGGACTTCCCTGCTTGGGTTGCCGGTAAAATCCGACTGGCCCGCCTTCGGGCTAAGGAGGCATACCATGCCCTTCGCCCTCGCTAAGGCCATGCCCAAACGTTCTATTTCTTGCCTGCAGGGGCGATGATCTGCGTCCTCAAACCCCTGGGCGCAGGCCAGCTTATATGCTGCCTTTACCTCGCCTACTTTCTCCTCCTGCTCTTTTAATTCTTGCGTGAGGCTGTGGATCTTATCCATTAACCTAGCCTCACTGCCTCTCGCCTCTCTGACCTGGTATTCCAGGTGTTCCATTCTACCTCTAGCGCTACTTCTGAGCTCAGCGATCTGGTATTCCAGGCGCTCTACCTTTGCCTGGTGGTCCCTTGCCATCTGCGCCCTTTCTTGGCTAATTGCCTGGAGCGCTGCTACCCCTTGCTCTTCGGCTGCTGTCTTTTCCTGCAGCTCTAGGGTCAACTGTTTAATCTTGGCTGCTCGCGCTGCTACAGCACGGTCTAGAACTAAGACCTGCTTTTTAAAACACAAGAGCCAGACCGCCTTCTCAATACCTTTCTTATACTGTTTACTTGCTGTCCACTGGATGGCTGCATCTATGGGACGCTCGGCCTTTAACATATCGCCCACCCACTTTTTCGCGATATTTACCTTGCCGCACACATAGGCAGACAACCTTATCTCCATTGCGGATTCCTCCTCCGCACCACTGTCTGTCTTGTTACACACTTTCGCCTCAGCTCCTGGCTGGCTCGCCATTTCTGTAAGGGGTTTCTTTTTTTTACTGTTTCTCGGGCTTATAATAGGTCAGCCAGTTATGTTTTCCTGAGCTGCCCTGCCCGCAGTGCGGTTGCGAATCGCTTACCCCTTCCTGATTCTGAGCTGAGGACTTATCGAGTGGTAACAAAGACAGACAAACAGACCAGTGGATTGGTATAAGGAAAACCAATGTTTATTAATAAGAAAACTAAAACTACAAGGTAAACAGTATAATACAGAAGATAAAGAAATCGCTATGGATGTAATACAGTCTTACACTTATCGGGTTGAAAGAAACAGACACATCGAGGGAAAATTCTAAAATCACAAGTTTAGCAATATCCCTTAACCCCCAACCTTACACTTATGCTAGGTTGTCTTGTGGCAGCCAGAAAATTAATGCTCACCGGTGAAAACAGATGAAAAGGCCTGGCCCCTGTGCCTGCTGCTGCCGTCGACATGTGGTTGCGAGGTTTACTGGATGGCTTCCTTCTTAGTTGCTAGCAGACAGACAGGATAGGGCCAAGAGGCGAAGAGAGCAGCTACTACCCTGAAATATACTGGGCAGCTTCAGTTATACCCTCTTGGTAACAGGTTTTTTCATACCTTATCAGCTTGCTTCATTGTTTGATTTAAGCACGAAACGTAAGACAAAGGACCCCATCTCTGGCCCATTTACATTATGGCCGTTTCCTGTATCGATCTGTATGCTAACTGCTTTACCATTGTTCCGAATGTACCTTGATGGTTCACCTTTTGTCCTGCGATCACTTCCTGCTCGAATTTTGATGTGTTGGCCGGCCATGTTGATAGCTTGCCTCAGGGCTAGAATGCAGCTGCATTGTTTAAAGAAACCTGTCTAGACACGAAACCTGCCAAGTTGTTGAGAATGCAATTTCAAATCTGCCGGTCCTCGGCCATGTGTCTGACTGCAGCCATTTTGAGAGACCTTGGATTTTTTAAAACAGTCACACCAGGGTTTCTTTAATAACTCCAATAAATCTTCGGGGTGGGGGGAACATGTGAAATTTTGCGAATCCCTTCATCTCCCCACAAGGAAAATCATAGAATCATAGAAATCAAGGCAAAGAAATAGGTCATTGAGCCATCATGCTTCAGCCATTGCTGGCTCTTACCTGGACCTATTGACCCTAATTCCATTGCCTTGCCCTTTACCAATATTCTTTTATATTCTCCCTTTCCAAGTACAGTAATTATCTGTTCCCTGGGACCTTTCTATTTTTAGTCCTGTTAACATTTTTTAAATACAAATTCCTTCTAAAATTTATCTTCAGTAGTGGCTCTTCTGTACTCTCCTCAGATATTCCTGCAGTTAAGCTTTCAGCTTCCCCCGTAAAAACAGAGGCAAGATATTTATTAAGCACGTCCACCTTACTTATTGTCAAGTGCAGCTGGCTCTCTCTATTTCTGACTATCCCCACTCCACCTTTGACTAAAGAAACAGCTTGCATTTATATAATGCTTCCACATCCTCAGGATGTCCCAAAGCGCTTCACTGTCAATCAAGTACTTTTCAAATGCAGCCATTGATGTAATGTAGGGAAACACAGCAACCAATTCTCACACAACAAGGTCCCACAAAGAGCAATGAGATAAATGACCAGATAATCTGCTTTGGTGGTGGCAGCTGAGGGATAAATATTGGCCAGGCCGCCAGGAAACTTCTACAGTTCTTCTTCAAATAACGGCATGGGCTTTTTTATGTGCACCTGAGAGGGACAGACGGGGCCTCAGTTTAACATCTCACACGAAAGTCAGCACCTCCGACAATGCATAGAATATGTACACAAGCCTCTGAAGTGGGGCTTCAAACCCACAACCTTCTGACTCTGAGGTGAGAGTGCTACCACTGTACCAATGCTGTATAAAAGCAACTCTTTTTTTCCAAGTTGACTATCCGCTTTATGTGCTTAAAACCCTGCTAATTTACATCGAGTCGACAACACAGAAACAGGCCATTCAGCCCAACTGGTCAATGCCGGTGTTCATGCTCCACACGAGCCTCCTCCCTCCCTACTTCATCTAACCCTCCCAGCATATCCTTCTATTCCTTTTTCCCTCAGATGCTTATCTAGCTTCCCCTTAAATAAATCTATGCTATTTGCCTCATTTACTCCTTGTGGTATTGCATTTCACATTCTTACCATTCTTTGGGTAAAGAAGTTTCTTCTGAATTCCCTATTGGATTTATTAATGACTACCTTATATTGATGACCTCTAGTTTTGGACTCCCCCACAAGCAGAAACATTTTCTCTACGTCTACCCTATCAAACCCTTTCATTATCTTAAAGACCTCTATCAGGCCACCCCTCAGCCTTCTCTTTTCTAGAGCAAAGAGCCCCAGTCTGTTCAGCCTTTCCTGATAAGCATATCCTCTCCGTTCTAGTATCAGTTTTCCTTTTCTGCTGTCCACCAGTTTTCATTTATATTCCCCTTAGCTTTCCAAATCTCCTTTTCTTTTTGCTTTCTTTTTATATTTCTCTTATTTTTCTTTTATATTATCCCCTTGCCCGATATTTATCACACCTTTTCTGAAGCACATTTTTGCTGAGATCATGAACTTTGGACTGATTATTTTTATTCTTTGTCTACTGACAGCAATGGCAACACATCCCCCCCTGGAAGAAAGATTCATCGAACCAGCACTTATGCTCCCCCAACCTTTAGCAGAATCAACACCAGATGTCTGCCCACTACCATTCGACACTCCAAGTAAGTTCTGGAATGAGAAGAGGATACAATAACTTTAACCTCAGTGATAAAGATGGGTACAGGAGTATGCTGGATATAGAAATAGTTAATTCACTCCTTTCAAAAAAAATTGGGGATCTCTGGGATTCGAAATTTAAAGGGGTAAATATAATCAGAAGGTAAAACATAAAATCTCTAAGGGACTCTTGGACTCCATGGAATAAATCCAGTCAATAGAATCTATTAATGCCATTAGTGGAATACTTAAAGCACATGAATTAAATGTAAAGAACACAGAAGATCAATGTGTAAATTCCAGCAGCAGAAGCTATAAACTCCACCAGTGGAATCTATAAACTCCATCAGTGGAATCTATAAACTCCATCAGTGGAATCGATAAACTCCCATCAGTGGAATCGATAAACTCCATCAGTGGAATCGATAAACTCCCATCAGTGGAATCGATAAACTCCATCAGTGGAATCTATAAACTCCATCACTGGAATCTATAAATTCCATCAATGGAATCTATAAACTCCATCAGTGGAATCAATAAAGTCCATCACTGGAATCAATAAATTCCATCAATGGAATCTATAAACTCCATCAGTGGAATCTATAAACTCCATCAGTGGAATCTATAAACTCCATCAGTGGAATCTATAAACTCTACCAGTGGAATCTATAAACTCCATCAATGGAATCAATAAATTCCAACAATGCAAACAAAAAAACTCCATCAATGGAATCTATAAATTCCACCAATGGAATGTATTAACACCATCAGTGGTACATATAAACTCCATCAATGAAATCAACAAACTCCATCATTGGAATCTCTAAACTCCATCAATGGAATCTATAAACTCCATCAATGGAATGAATAATCTCCATGAGTGGAATCTGTAAACTCCACCAGTGGAATCTATAAACTCCATCAGTGGAATCTATAAACTCCATCAGTGGAATCAATAAACTCCCATCAGTGGAATCGATAAACTCCATCAGTGGAATCGATAAACTCCATCAGTGGAATCTATAAACTCCATCAGTGGAATCTATAAACTCCATCAGTGGAATCTATAAACTCCATCAGTGGAATCGATAAACTCCATCAGTGGAAGCAATAAACTCCATCAGTGGAATCTATAAACTCCACCAGTGGAATCTATCAACTCCATCAGTGGAATCGATAAACTCCCATCAGTGGAATCGATAAACTCCATCAGTGGAATCAATAAACTCCCATCAGTGGAATCGATAAACTCCATCAGTGGAATCGATAAACTCCCATCAGTGGAATCGATAAACTCCCATCAGTGGAATCGATAAACTCCCATCAGTGGAATCTATAAACTCCATCAGTGGAATCTATCAACTCCATCAGTGGAATCTATAAACTCCATCAATGGAATCTATAAACTCCATCAATGGAATGAATAATCTCCATTAGTGGAATCTGTAATCTCCACCAGTGGAATCTATAAACTCCATCAGTGGAATCTATAAACTCCATCAGTGGAATCAATAAACTCCCATCAGTGGAATCGATAAACTCCATCAATGGAATCGATAAACTCCATCAGTGGAATCTATAAACTCCATCAGTGGAATCTATAAACTCCACCAGTGGAATCTATCAACTCCATCAGTGGAATCTATAAACTCCATCAGTGGAATCGATAAACTCCCATCAGTGGAATCGATAAACTCCCATCAGTGGAATCGATAAACTCCATCAGTGGAATCTATAAACTCCATCAGTGGAATCTATAAACTCCATCAGTGGAATCTATAAACTCCATCAGTGGAATCTATAAACTCCATCAGTGGAATCTATAAACTCCATCAGTGGAATCGATAAACTGCATCAGTGGAATCAATAAACTCCATCAGTGGAATCAATAAACTCCATCAGTGGAATCTATAAACTCCCATCAGTGGAATCGATAAACTCCATCAGTGGAATCGATAAACTCCCATCAGTGGAATCGATAAACTCCATCAGTGGAATCGATAAACTCCCATCAGTGGAATCGATAAACTCCATCAGTGGAATCGATAAACTCCATCAGTGGAATCGATAAACTCCATCAGTGGAATCTATAAACTCCATCAATGGAATCAATAAACTCCATCACTGGAATCTATCAACTCCATCAGTGGAATCAATAAACTCCATCACTGGAATCAATAAATTCCATCAATGGAATCTATAAACTCCATCAGTGGAATCTATAAACTCCATCAATGGATTCAATAAATTCCAACAGTGGAATCTATAAACTCCATCAATGGAATCAATAAATTCCAACAATGCAAACAAAAAAACTCCATCAATGGAATCTATAAATTCCACCAATGGAATGTATTAACACCATCAGTGGTACATATAAACTCCATCAATGAAATCAACAAACTCCATCATTGGAATCTCTAAACTCCATCAATGGAATCTATAAACTCCATCAATGGAATGAATAATCTCCATGAGTGGAATCTGTAAACTCCACCAGTGGAATCTATAAACTCCATCAGTGGAATCTATAAACTCCATCAGTGGAATCAATAAACTCCCATCAGTGGAATCGATAAACTCCATCAGTGGAATCGATAAACTCCATCAGTGGAATCTATAAACTCCATCAGTGGAATCTATAAACTCCATCAGTGGAATCTATAAACTCCATCAGTGGAATCGATAAACTCCATCAGTGGAAGCAATAAACTCCATCAGTGGAATCTATAAACTCCACCAGTGGAATCTATCAACTCCATCAGTGGAATCGATAAACTCCCATCAGTGGAATCGATAAACTCCATCAGTGGAATCAATAAACTCCCATCAGTGGAATCGATAAACTCCATCAGTGGAATCGATAAACTCCCATCAGTGGAATCGATAAACTCCCATCAGTGGAATCGATAAACTCCCATCAGTGGAATCTATAAACTCCATCAGTGGAATCTATCAACTCCATCAGTGGAATCTATAAACTCCATCAATGGAATCTATAAACTCCATCAATGGAATGAATAATCTCCATTAGTGGAATCTGTAATCTCCACCAGTGGAATCTATAAACTCCATCAGTGGAATCTATAAACTCCATCAGTGGAATCAATAAACTCCCATCAGTGGAATCAATAAACTCCATCAATGGAATCGATAAACTCCATCAGTGGAATCTATAAACTCCATCAGTGGAATCTATAAACTCCACCAGTGGAATCTATCAACTCCATCAGTGGAATCTATAAACTCCATCAGTGGAATCGATAAACTCCCATCAGTGGAATCGATAAACTCCCATCAGTGGAATCGATAAACTCCATCAGTGGAATCTATAAACTCCATCAGTGGAATCTATAAACTCCATCAGTGGAATCTATAAACTCCATCAGTGGAATCTATAAACTCCATCAGTGGAATCTATAAACTCCATCAGTGGAATCGATAAACTGCATCAGTGGAATCAATAAACTCCATCAGTGGAATCAATAAACTCCATCAGTGGAATCTATAAACTCCCATCAGTGGAATCGATAAACTCCATCAGTGGAATCGATAAACTCCCATCAGTGGAATCGATAAACTCCATCAGTGGAATCGATAAACTCCCATCAGTGGAATCGATAAACTCCATCAGTGGAATCGATAAACTCCATCAGTGGAATCGATAAACTCCATCAGTGGAATCTATAAACTCCATCAATGGAATCAATAAACTCCATCACTGGAATCTATCAACTCCATCAGTGGAATCAATAAACTCCATCACTGGAATCAATAAATTCCATCAATGGAATCTATAAACTCCATCAGTGGAATCTATAAACTCCATCAATGGATTCAATAAATTCCAACAGTGGAATCTATAAACTCCATCAATGGAATCAATAAATTCCAACAATGCAAACAAAAAAACTCCATCAATGGAATCTATATATTCCACCAATGGAATCTATTAACACCATCAGTGGTACATATAAACTCCATCAATGAAATCAACAAACTCCATCATTGGAATCTCTAAACTCCATCAATGGAATCTATAAACTCCATCAATGGAATGAATAATCTCCATGAGTGGAATCTGTAAACTCCATCAGTGGAATCAATAAACACCAACATTGGAATCGAGAAACTCCATCAGTGGAATCTATAAACTCCATCAATGGAATCAATAATCTCCATTAGTGGAATCAGTAAACTCCATCAATGGAATCAATAAACTCCATCAATGGAATCTGTAATCTCCATCAGTGGAATCTATAAACTCCATCAGTGGAATCTACAAATTCCACCAATGGAATCTATTAACACCATCAGTGGTACATATAAACTCCATCAATGAAATCAACAAACTCCATCATTGGAATCTCTAAACTCCATCAGTGGAATCAATAAACTCCATCAGTGGATTCAATGAACTCCATCAGTGGATTCAATGAACTCCATCAGTGGAATCAATAAACTCCATCAGTGGAATCAATAAACTCCATCAGTGGAATCAATAAACTCCATCAGTGGAATCAATAAACTCCATCAGTGGAATCAATAAACTCCATCAGTGGATTCAATGAACTCCATCAGTGGAATCAATAAACTCCATCAGTGGATTCAATAAACTCCATCAATGGAATCTGTAAACTCAATCAGCAGAATCGAGAAACTCCAACAGTGGAATTTTTAAACTCCATCAATGGAATCAATAACCTCCATCAGTGGAATCTATAAACTCCATCAATGGAATCAATAAATTCCATCAATGGAATCTATAAACTCCATCAGTGGAATCTATAAACTCCATCAATGGATTCAATAAATTCCAACAGTGGAATCTATAAACTCCATCAATGGAATCAATAAATTCCAACAATGCAAACAAAAAAACTCCATCAATGGAATCTATATATTCCACCAATGGAATCTATTAACACCATCAGTGGTACATATAAACTCCATCAATGAAATCAACAAACTCCATCATTGGAATCTCTAAACTCCATCAATGGAATCTATAAACTCCATCAATGGAATGAATAATCTCCATGAGTGGAATCTGTAAACTCCATCAGTGGAATCAATAAACACCAACATTGGAATCTATAAACTCCATCAGTGGAATCTATAAACTCCATCAATGGAATCAATAATCTCCATTAGTGGAATCAGTAAACTCCATCAATGGAATCAATAAACTCCATCAATGGAATCTGTAATCTCCATCAGTGGAATCTATAAACTCCATCAGTGGAATCTACAAATTCCACCAATGGAATCTATTAACACCATCAGTGGTACATATAAACTCCATCAATGAAATCAACAAACTCCATCATTGGAATCTCTAAACTCCATCAGTGGAATCAATAAACTCCATCAGTGGATTCAATGAACTCCATCAGTGGATTCAATGAACTCCATCAGTGGAATCAATAAACTCCATCAGTGGAATCAATAAACTCCATCAGTGGAATCAATAAACTCCATCAGTGGAATCAATAAACTCCATCAGTGGAATCAATAAACTCCATCAGTGGAATCAATAAACTCCATCAGTGGAATCAATAAACTCCATCAGTGGATTCAATAAACTCCATCAATGGAATCTATAAACTCCATCAATGGAATGAATAATCTCCATTAGTGGAATCTGTAAACTCCATCAGTGGAATCAATAAACACCAACATTGGAATCTATAAACTCCATCAGTGGAATCTATAAACTCCATCAATGGAATCAATAATCTCCATTAGTGGAATCAGTAAACTCCATCAATGGAATCAATAAACTCCATCAATGGAATCTGTAATCTCCATCAGTGGAATCAATAAACTCCATCAGTGGAATCAATAAACTCCATCAGTGGATTCAATGAACTCCATCAGTGGAATCAATAAACTCCATCAGTGGATTCAATAAACTCCATCAATGGAATCTGTAAACTCAATCAGCAGAATCGAGAAACTCCAACAGTGGAATTTTTAAACTCCATCAATGGAATCAATAACCTCCATCAGTGGAATCTATAAACTCCATCAATGGAATCAATAAATTCCATCAATGGAATCGATAAACACCATCAGGGGAATCTATAAACTCCATCATTAGATTCTGTAAACTCCATCATTGGAATCTCTAATGTCCATCAGTGGAACCTATAAAATCCATCAGTCGAATTTATAAACTCCATCATTAGAATTGATGAACTCCTCAGTGGAATCAATAAACTCCATCAGTGGAATCAATAAACTCCATCAGTGGAATCTATAAACTTGATCAATTGAATCTATAAACTCCATCAGTGGATTCTATAAACTCCATTCATGAAATCAATAAACTCAATCAGTGGAATTAATAAATGCCATCAGTGGAATCTATCAACTCAATCAATGGAAACAATAAACTCCAATATTGGAGTCAATAAACTCTTCCAGTGGAAACAATAATCTCGATAACTCGAAGCAATAAACTCCATCAGTGGAATCTATAAACTCCATCAGTGGAATCTATAAACTCCATCAGTGGAATCTATAAACTCCATCAGTGGAATCTATAAACTCCATCAGTCGACTCAAAAAACTTCCTCAGTGGAATCCATAAACACCGGCCGTGGAATCTATAAACTCCATCAGTGGAGTTTACAAACTCCATCAATGGAATGAATAAACTCCCTCAGTGGAATCAATAAAATCCATCATTGGAATCTATGAACTCCATCAATGGAATTTACAAACTCCATCAGTTGAATTTGTAAATTCCATCAGTGGAATCAATAAACTCCACCAGTGGAACCTATAAACTATATCAATGGAATCAAGAAACACCATCCGTGAAATCTATAACCTCCATCAATGGAATCTATTAAATCCACCAGCGGAATCTACAAACTCCATCAATGAAACCAATAAACTCCATCAGTGGTATCAATAAACTCCATCAGTGGTATCAATAAACTCCATCTGTGGAATCAATAAACAACATCATTTGAATCAATAAACTCCAACATTGGAATCTATGAACACAATCAATGGACTCAATAAACTCCATCAGTTGAATCTATAAACTCCATCAATGGAATCAAGAAACTCCGTCTGTGGAATCAATAAAATCCATCAGTGGAATCAATAAACTACATCATTGGATTCAATAAACTCTGTCAGTGGAATCCATCAACTCCATCGGTGAAGTTTATAAACTCATTCAGTGGAATCGATAAACTTGATCAGTGGAATCTATAAACTCAATCAGTGGAATCCATAAACTCCATCAGTGGAATCGATAAACTCCATCAATGGAATCTATAAACTCCATCAGTGGAATCTATAAACTCCATCAGTGGAATCTATAAACTCCCATCAATGGAATCAATAAACTCCATCAGTGGAATCTATAAACTCAATCAGTGGAATCCATAAACTCCCATCAGTGGAATCTATAAACTCCATCAGTGGAATCCATAAACTCCATCAGTGGAATCTATAAACTCCATCAGTGGAATCTATAAACTCCATCAGTGGAATCTATAAACTCCATCAGTGGAATCGATAAACTCCATCAATGGAATCAATAAACTCCATCAGTGGAATCTATAAACTCAATCAGTGGAATCCATAAACTCCATCAGTGGAATCTATAAACTCCATCAGTGGAATCTATAAACTCCATCAGTGGAATCAATAAACTCAATCAGTGGAATCCATAAACTCCATCAGTGGAATCTATAAACTCCATCAGTGGAATCGATAAACTCCATCAGTGGAATCTGCAAACTCCATCAGTGGAATCGATAAACTCCATCAATGGAATCTATAAACTCCATCAGTGGAATCTATAAACTCCATCAGTGGAATCGATAAACTCCATCAATGGAATCAATAAACTCCATCAGTGGAATCTATAAACTCAATCAGTGGAATCAATAAACTCCATCAGTGGAATCTATAAACTCCATCAGTGGAATCTATAAACTCCATCAGTGGAATCTATAAACTCCATCAGTGGAATCTATAAACTCCATCAGTGGAATCTATAAACTCCATCAATGGAATCAATAAACTCCATCAGTGGAATCTATAAACTCAATCAGTGGAATCCATAAACTCCATCAGTGGAATCTATAAACTCCATCAGTGGAATCTATAAACTCCATCAGTGGAATCAATAAACTCAATCAGTGGAATCCATAAACTCCATCAGTGGAATCTATAAACTCCATCAGTGGAATCTATAAACTCCATCAATGGAATCAATAAACTCAATCAGTGGAATCCATAAACTCCATCAGTGGAATCCATAAACTCCATCAGTGGAATCTATAAACTCCATCAGTGGAATCGATAAACTCCATCAATGGAATCAATAAACTCCATCAGTGGAATCTATAAACTCCATCAATGGAATCAATAAACTCCATCAGTGGAATCAATAAACTCCATCAGTGGAATCTATAAACTCCATCAGCGAAATCTATAAAATCCATCAATGGAATCTATAAATTCCCGAAATGGAATCAACGAACTCCATCGGTGGAATCTATAAACTCAATCAGTGGAATTTATAAACTCCATCACTGGAAACTCTAAACTCCGTCAATCAAATCAATAACCTCCATCAGTGGAATCAATAAACTCAATCAGTGGAATCAATAAATTCCATCAGTGGAATCGATAACTCCATCAGTGGAATCAATAAACTCAATCAGTGGAATCCATAAACTCAATCAGTGGAATCTATAAACTCCATCAGTGGAATCTATAAACTCCATCAGTGGAATCTATAAACTCCATCAGTGGAATCCATAAACTCCATCAGTGGAATCCATAAACTCCATCAGTGGAATCTATAAACTCCATCAGTGGAATCAATAAACTCAATCAGTGGAATCTATAAACTCAATCAGTGGAATCTATAAACTCCATCAGTGGAATCAATAAACTCAATCAGTGGAATCTATAAACTCAATCAGTGGAATCTATAAACTCAATCAGTGGAATCTATAAACTCCATCAATGGAATCAATAAACTCCATCACTGGAATCTATCAACTCCATCAGTGGAATCAATAAACTCCATCACTGGAATCAATAAATTCCATCAATGGAATCTATAAACTCCATCAGTGGAATCTATAAACTCCATCAATGGATTCAATAAATTCCAACAGTGGAATCTATAAACTCCATCAATGGAATCAATAAATTCCAACAATGCAAACAAAAAAACTCCATCAATGGAATCTATATATTCCACCAATGGAATCTATTAACACCATCAGTGGTACATATAAACTCCATCAATGAAATCAACAAACTCCATCATTGGAATCTCTAAACTCCATCAATGGAATCTATAAACTCCATCAATGGAATGAATAATCTCCATGAGTGGAATCTGTAAACTCCATCAGTGGAATCAATAAACACCAACATTGGAATCGAGAAACTCCATCAGTGGAATCTATAAACTCCATCAATGGAATCAATAATCTCCATTAGTGGAATCAGTAAACTCCATCAATGGAATCAATAAACTCCATCAATGGAATCTGTAATCTCCATCAGTGGAATCTATAAACTCCATCAGTGGAATCTACAAATTCCACCAATGGAATCTATTAACACCATCAGTGGTACATATAAACTCCATCAATGAAATCAACAAACTCCATCATTGGAATCTCTAAACTCCATCAGTGGAATCAATAAACTCCATCAGTGGATTCAATGAACTCCATCAGTGGATTCAATGAACTCCATCAGTGGAATCAATAAACTCCATCAGTGGAATCAATAAACTCCATCAGTGGAATCAATAAACTCCATCAGTGGAATCAATAAACTCCATCAGTGGAATCAATAAACTCCATCAGTGGATTCAATGAACTCCATCAGTGGAATCAATAAACTCCATCAGTGGATTCAATAAACTCCATCAATGGAATCTGTAAACTCAATCAGCAGAATCGAGAAACTCCAACAGTGGAATTTTTAAACTCCATCAATGGAATCAATAACCTCCATCAGTGGAATCTATAAACTCCATCAATGGAATCAATAAATTCCATCAATGGAATCTATAAACTCCATCAGTGGAATCTATAAACTCCATCAATGGATTCAATAAATTCCAACAGTGGAATCTATAAACTCCATCAATGGAATCAATAAATTCCAACAATGCAAACAAAAAAACTCCATCAATGGAATCTATATATTCCACCAATGGAATCTATTAACACCATCAGTGGTACATATAAACTCCATCAATGAAATCAACAAACTCCATCATTGGAATCTCTAAACTCCATCAATGGAATCTATAAACTCCATCAATGGAATGAATAATCTCCATGAGTGGAATCTGTAAACTCCATCAGTGGAATCAATAAACACCAACATTGGAATCTATAAACTCCATCAGTGGAATCTATAAACTCCATCAATGGAATCAATAATCTCCATTAGTGGAATCAGTAAACTCCATCAATGGAATCAATAAACTCCATCAATGGAATCTGTAATCTCCATCAGTGGAATCTATAAACTCCATCAGTGGAATCTACAAATTCCACCAATGGAATCTATTAACACCATCAGTGGTACATATAAACTCCATCAATGAAATCAACAAACTCCATCATTGGAATCTCTAAACTCCATCAGTGGAATCAATAAACTCCATCAGTGGATTCAATGAACTCCATCAGTGGATTCAATGAACTCCATCAGTGGAATCAATAAACTCCATCAGTGGAATCAATAAACTCCATCAGTGGAATCAATAAACTCCATCAGTGGAATCAATAAACTCCATCAGTGGAATCAATAAACTCCATCAGTGGAATCAATAAACTCCATCAGTGGAATCAATAAACTCCATCAGTGGATTCAATAAACTCCATCAATGGAATCTATAAACTCCATCAATGGAATGAATAATCTCCATTAGTGGAATCTGTAAACTCCATCAGTGGAATCAATAAACACCAACATTGGAATCTATAAACTCCATCAGTGGAATCTATAAACTCCATCAATGGAATCAATAATCTCCATTAGTGGAATCAGTAAACTCCATCAATGGAATCAATAAACTCCATCAATGGAATCTGTAATCTCCATCAGTGGAATCAATAAACTCCATCAGTGGAATCAATAAACTCCATCAGTGGATTCAATGAACTCCATCAGTGGAATCAATAAACTCCATCAGTGGATTCAATAAACTCCATCAATGGAATCTGTAAACTCAATCAGCAGAATCGAGAAACTCCAACAGTGGAATTTTTAAACTCCATCAATGGAATCAATAACCTCCATCAGTGGAATCTATAAACTCCATCAATGGAATCAATAAATTCCATCAATGGAATCGATAAACACCATCAGGGGAATCTATAAACTCCATCATTAGATTCTGTAAACTCCATCATTGGAATCTCTAATGTCCATCAGTGGAACCTATAAAATCCATCAGTCGAATTTATAAACTCCATCATTAGAATTGATGAACTCCTCAGTGGAATCAATAAACTCCATCAGTGGAATCAATAAACTCCATCAGTGGAATCTATAAACTTGATCAATTGAATCTATAAACTCCATCAGTGGATTCTATAAACTCCATTCATGAAATCAATAAACTCAATCAGTGGAATTAATAAATGCCATCAGTGGAATCTATCAACTCAATCAATGGAAACAATAAACTCCAATATTGGAGTCAATAAACTCTTCCAGTGGAAACAATAATCTCGATAACTCGAAGCAATAAACTCCATCAGTGGAATCTATAAACTCCATCAGTGGAATCTATAAACTCCATCAGTGGAATCTATAAACTCCATCAGTGGAATCTATAAACTCCATCAGTCGACTCAAAAAACTTCCTCAGTGGAATCCATAAACACCGGCCGTGGAATCTATAAACTCCATCAGTGGAGTTTACAAACTCCATCAATGGAATGAATAAACTCCCTCAGTGGAATCAATAAAATCCATCATTGGAATCTATGAACTCCATCAATGGAATTTACAAACTCCATCAGTTGAATTTGTAAATTCCATCAGTGGAATCAATAAACTCCACCAGTGGAACCTATAAACTATATCAATGGAATCAAGAAACACCATCCGTGAAATCTATAACCTCCATCAATGGAATCTATTAAATCCACCAGCGGAATCTACAAACTCCATCAATGAAACCAATAAACTCCATCAGTGGTATCAATAAACTCCATCAGTGGTATCAATAAACTCCATCTGTGGAATCAATAAACAACATCATTTGAATCAATAAACTCCAACATTGGAATCTATGAACACAATCAATGGACTCAATAAACTCCATCAGTTGAATCTATAAACTCCATCAATGGAATCAAGAAACTCCGTCTGTGGAATCAATAAAATCCATCAGTGGAATCAATAAACTACATCATTGGATTCAATAAACTCTGTCAGTGGAATCCATCAACTCCATCGGTGAAGTTTATAAACTCATTCAGTGGAATCGATAAACTTGATCAGTGGAATCTATAAACTCAATCAGTGGAATCCATAAACTCCATCAGTGGAATCGATAAACTCCATCAATGGAATCTATAAACTCCATCAGTGGAATCTATAAACTCCATCAGTGGAATCTATAAACTCCCATCAATGGAATCAATAAACTCCATCAGTGGAATCTATAAACTCAATCAGTGGAATCCATAAACTCCCATCAGTGGAATCTATAAACTCCATCAGTGGAATCCATAAACTCCATCAGTGGAATCTATAAACTCCATCAGTGGAATCTATAAACTCCATCAGTGGAATCTATAAACTCCATCAGTGGAATCGATAAACTCCATCAATGGAATCAATAAACTCCATCAGTGGAATCTATAAACTCAATCAGTGGAATCCATAAACTCCATCAGTGGAATCTATAAACTCCATCAGTGGAATCTATAAACTCCATCAGTGGAATCAATAAACTCAATCAGTGGAATCCATAAACTCCATCAGTGGAATCTATAAACTCCATCAGTGGAATCGATAAACTCCATCAGTGGAATCTGCAAACTCCATCAGTGGAATCGATAAACTCCATCAATGGAATCTATAAACTCCATCAGTGGAATCTATAAACTCCATCAGTGGAATCGATAAACTCCATCAATGGAATCAATAAACTCCATCAGTGGAATCTATAAACTCAATCAGTGGAATCAATAAACTCCATCAGTGGAATCTATAAACTCCATCAGTGGAATCTATAAACTCCATCAGTGGAATCTATAAACTCCATCAGTGGAATCTATAAACTCCATCAGTGGAATCTATAAACTCCATCAATGGAATCAATAAACTCCATCAGTGGAATCTATAAACTCAATCAGTGGAATCCATAAACTCCATCAGTGGAATCTATAAACTCCATCAGTGGAATCTATAAACTCCATCAGTGGAATCAATAAACTCAATCAGTGGAATCCATAAACTCCATCAGTGGAATCTATAAACTCCATCAGTGGAATCTATAAACTCCATCAATGGAATCAATAAACTCAATCAGTGGAATCCATAAACTCCATCAGTGGAATCCATAAACTCCATCAGTGGAATCTATAAACTCCATCAGTGGAATCGATAAACTCCATCAATGGAATCAATAAACTCCATCAGTGGAATCTATAAACTCCATCAATGGAATCAATAAACTCCATCAGTGGAATCAATAAACTCCATCAGTGGAATCTATAAACTCCATCAGCGAAATCTATAAAATCCATCAATGGAATCTATAAATTCCCGAAATGGAATCAACGAACTCCATCGGTGGAATCTATAAACTCAATCAGTGGAATTTATAAACTCCATCACTGGAAACTCTAAACTCCGTCAATCAAATCAATAACCTCCATCAGTGGAATCAATAAACTCAATCAGTGGAATCAATAAATTCCATCAGTGGAATCGATAACTCCATCAGTGGAATCAATAAACTCAATCAGTGGAATCCATAAACTCAATCAGTGGAATCTATAAACTCCATCAGTGGAATCTATAAACTCCATCAGTGGAATCTATAAACTCCATCAGTGGAATCTATAAACTCCATCAGTGGAATCCATAAACTCCATCAGTGGAATCCATAAACTCCATCAGTGGAATCTATAAACTCCATCAGTGGAATCAATAAACTCAATCAGTGGAATCTATAAACTCAATCAGTGGAATCTATAAACTCCATCAGTGGAATCAATAAACTCAATCAGTGGAATCTATAAACTCAATCAGTGGAATCTATAAACTCAATCAGTGGAATCTATAAACTCCATCAGTGGAATCTATAAACTCCATCAGTGGAATCCATAAACTCCATCAATGGAATCAATAAACTCAATCAGTGGAATCTATAAACTCCATCAGTGGAATCTATAAACTCCATCAGTGGAATCTATAAACTCCATCAGTGGAATCGATAAACTCCATCAATGGAATCAATAAACTCCATCAGTGGAATCTATAAACTCAATCAGTGGAATCTATAAACTCCATCAGTGGAATCTATAAACTCCATCAGTGGAATCCATAAACTCCATCAGTGGAATCTATAAACTCCATCAGTGGAATCTATAAACTCCATCAGTGGAATCGATAAACTCCATCAGTGGAATCTATAAACTCCATCAATGGAATCAATAAACTCAATCAGTGGAATCCATAAACTCCATCAGTGGAATCCATAAACTCCATCAGTGGAATCTATAAACTCCATCAGTGGAATCTATAAACTCCATCAATGGAATCAATAAACTCAATCAGTGGAATCTATAAACTCCATCAGTGGAATCTATAAACTCCATCAGTGGAATCTATAAACTCCATCAATGGAATCAATAAACTCAATCAGTGGAATCTATAAACTCCATCAGTGGAATCTATAAACTCCATCAGTGGAATCGATAAACTCCATCAATGGAATCTATAAACTCCATCAATGGAATCAATAAACTCAATCAGTGGAATCTATAAACTCCATCAGTGGAATCTATAAACTCCATCAGTGGAATCTATAAACTCCATCAATGGAATCTATAAACTCCATCAGTGGAATCTATAAACTCCATCAGTGGAATCGATAAACTCCATCAGTGGAATCGATAAACTCCATCAGTGGAATCTATAAACTCCATCAGTGGAATCGATAAACTCCATCAGTGGAATCTATAAACTCCCATCAGTGGAATCTATAAACTCCATCAGTGGAATCTATAAACTCCATCAGTGGAATCTATAAACTCCATCAATGGAATCTATAAACTCCATCAGTGGAATCCATAAACTCCATCAGTGGAATCTATAAACTCCATCAGTGGAATCTATAAACTCCATCAATGGAATCTATAAACTCCCATCAGTGGAATCTATAAACTCCATCAGTGGAATCTATAAACTCCATCAGTGGAATCTATAAACTCCATCAGTGGAATCTATAAACTCCATCAATGGAATCTATAAACTCCCATCAGTGGAATCTATAAACTCCATCAGTGGAATCTATAAACTCCATCAGTGGAATCGATAAACTCCATCAGTGGAATCTATAAACTCCATCAATGGAATCTATAAACTCCATCAGTGGAATCTATAAACTCCATCAGTGGAATCGATAAAGTCCATCAATGGAATCTATAAACTCCATCAGTGGAATCTATAAACTCCATCAGTGGAATCGATAAACTCCATCAGTGGAATCTATAAACTCCATCAGTGGAATCAATAAACTCCATCAGTGGAATCTATAAACTCCATCAGTGGAATCTATAAACTCCATCAATGGAATCGATAAACTCCATCAATGGAATCAATAAACTCCATCAGTGGAATCTATAAACTCAATCAGTGGAATCCATAAACTCCATCAGTGGAATCTATAAACTCCATCAGTGGAATCTATAAACTCCATCAGTGGAATCAATAAACTCAATCAGTGGAATCCATAAACTCCATCAGTGGAATCTATAAACTCCATCAGTGGATCTATAAACTCCATCAGTGGAATCTATAAACTCCATCAGTGGAATCGATAAACTCCATCAATGGAATCAATAAACTCCATCAGTGGAATCTATGAACTCCATCAGTGGAATCTATAAACTCCATCAGTGGAATCTATAAACTCCATCAGTGGAATCTATAAACTCCATTAGTGGAATCTATAAACTCCATGAATGGAATCAATAAACTCCATCAATGGAATCTATAAACTCCATCAATGGAATCAATAAACTCCATCAGTGGAATCCATAAACTCCATCAGTGGAATCTATAAACTCCATCAGTGGAATCTATAAACTCAATCAGTGGAATCCATAAACTCCATCAGTGGAATCCATAAACTCCATCAGTGGAATCTATAAACTCCATCAGTGGAATCTATAAACTCCATCAGTGGAATCGATAAACTCCATCAATGGAATCAATAAACTCCATCAGTGGAATCTATAAACTCCATCAATGGAATCAATAAACTCCATCAGTGGAATCCATAAACTCCATCAGTGGAATCCATAAACTCCATCAGTGGAATCTATAAACTCCATCAGTGGAATCTATAAACTCCATCAGTGGAATCTGCAAACTCCATCAGTGGAATCGATAAACTCCATCAATGGAATCTATAAACTCCATCAGTGGAATCTATAAACTCCATCAGTGGAATCGATAAACTCCATCAATGGAATCAATAAACTCCATCAGTGGAATCTATAAACTCAATCAGTGGAATCAATAAACTCCATCAGTGGAATCTAT
Organism: Heptranchias perlo; assembly: GCF_035084215.1. Taxonomy (NCBI): domain Eukaryota; kingdom Metazoa; phylum Chordata; class Chondrichthyes; order Hexanchiformes; family Hexanchidae; genus Heptranchias; species Heptranchias perlo. The sequence continues at coordinate 166,081,722 of NC_090326.1, read as the reverse complement.
AAACTCCATCAGTGGAATCTATAAACTCCATCAGTGGAATCTATAAACTCCATCAGTGGAATCTATAAACTCCATCAGTGGAATCTATAAACTCCATCAATGGAATCAATAAACTCCATCAGTGGAATCTATAAACTCAATCAGTGGAATCCATAAACTCCATCAGTGGAATCTATAAACTCCATCAGTGGAATCTATAAACTCCATCAATGGAATCTATAAACTCCATCAGTGGAATCCATAAACTCCATCAGTGGAATCCATAAACTCCATCAGTGGAATCTATAAACTCCATCAGTGGAATCGATAAACTCCATCAATGGAATCAATAAACTCCATCAGTGGAATCTATAAACTCCATCAATGGAATCAATAAACTCCATCAGTGGAATCAATAAACTCCATCAGTGGAATCTATAAACTCCATCAGCGAAATCTATAAAATCCATCAATGGAATCTATAAATTCCCGAAATGGAATCAACGAACTCCATCGGTGGAATCTATAAACTCAATCAGTGGAATTTATAAACTCCATCACTGGAAACTCTAAACTCCGTCAATCAAATCAATAACCTCCATCAGTGGAATCAATAAACTCAATCAGTGGAATCAATAAATTCCATCAGTGGAATCGATAACTCCATCAGTGGAATCAATAAACTCAATCAGTGGAATCCATAAACTCAATCAGTGGAATCTATAAACTCCATCAGTGGAATCTATAAACTCCATCAGTGGAATCTATAAACTCCATCAGTGGAATCCATAAACTCCATCAGTGGAATCCATAAACTCCATCAGTGGAATCTATAAACTCCATCAGTGGAATCAATAAACTCAATCAGTGGAATCTATAAACTCAATCAGTGGAATCTATAAACTCCATCAGTGGAATCAATAAACTCAATCAGTGGAATCTATAAACTCAATCAGTGGAATCTATAAACTCAATCAGTGGAATCTATAAACTCCATCAGTGGAATCTATAAACTCCATCAGTGGAATCCATAAACTCCATCAATGGAATCAATAAACTCAATCAGTGGAATCTATAAACTCCATCAGTGGAATCTATAAACTCCATCAGTGGAATCTATAAACTCCATCAGTGGAATCGATAAACTCCATCAATGGAATCAATAAACTCCATCAGTGGAATCTATAAACTCAATCAGTGGAATCTATAAACTCCATCAGTGGAATCTATAAACTCCATCAGTGGAATCCATAAACTCCATCAGTGGAATCTATAAACTCCATCAGTGGAATCTATAAACTCCATCAGTGGAATCGATAAACTCCATCAGTGGAATCTATAAACTCCATCAATGGAATCAATAAACTCAATCAGTGGAATCCATAAACTCCATCAGTGGAATCCATAAACTCCATCAGTGGAATCTATAAACTCCATCAGTGGAATCTATAAACTCCATCAATGGAATCAATAAACTCAATCAGTGGAATCTATAAACTCCATCAGTGGAATCTATAAACTCCATCAGTGGAATCTATAAACTCCATCAATGGAATCAATAAACTCAATCAGTGGAATCTATAAACTCCATCAGTGGAATCTATAAACTCCATCAGTGGAATCGATAAACTCCATCAATGGAATCTATAAACTCCATCAATGGAATCAATAAACTCAATCAGTGGAATCTATAAACTCCATCAGTGGAATCTATAAACTCCATCAGTGGAATCTATAAACTCCATCAATGGAATCTATAAACTCCATCAGTGGAATCTATAAACTCCATCAGTGGAATCGATAAACTCCATCAGTGGAATCGATAAACTCCATCAGTGGAATCTATAAACTCCATCAGTGGAATCGATAAACTCCATCAGTGGAATCTATAAACTCCCATCAGTGGAATCTATAAACTCCATCAGTGGAATCTATAAACTCCATCAGTGGAATCTATAAACTCCATCAATGGAATCTATAAACTCCATCAGTGGAATCCATAAACTCCATCAGTGGAATCTATAAACTCCATCAGTGGAATCTATAAACTCCATCAATGGAATCTATAAACTCCCATCAGTGGAATCTATAAACTCCATCAGTGGAATCTATAAACTCCATCAGTGGAATCTATAAACTCCATCAGTGGAATCTATAAACTCCATCAATGGAATCTATAAACTCCCATCAGTGGAATCTATAAACTCCATCAGTGGAATCTATAAACTCCATCAGTGGAATCGATAAACTCCATCAGTGGAATCTATAAACTCCATCAATGGAATCTATAAACTCCATCAGTGGAATCTATAAACTCCATCAGTGGAATCGATAAAGTCCATCAATGGAATCTATAAACTCCATCAGTGGAATCTATAAACTCCATCAGTGGAATCGATAAACTCCATCAGTGGAATCTATAAACTCCATCAGTGGAATCAATAAACTCCATCAGTGGAATCTATAAACTCCATCAGTGGAATCTATAAACTCCATCAATGGAATCGATAAACTCCATCAATGGAATCAATAAACTCCATCAGTGGAATCTATAAACTCAATCAGTGGAATCCATAAACTCCATCAGTGGAATCTATAAACTCCATCAGTGGAATCTATAAACTCCATCAGTGGAATCAATAAACTCAATCAGTGGAATCCATAAACTCCATCAGTGGAATCTATAAACTCCATCAGTGGATCTATAAACTCCATCAGTGGAATCTATAAACTCCATCAGTGGAATCGATAAACTCCATCAATGGAATCAATAAACTCCATCAGTGGAATCTATGAACTCCATCAGTGGAATCTATAAACTCCATCAGTGGAATCTATAAACTCCATCAGTGGAATCTATAAACTCCATTAGTGGAATCTATAAACTCCATGAATGGAATCAATAAACTCCATCAATGGAATCTATAAACTCCATCAATGGAATCAATAAACTCCATCAGTGGAATCCATAAACTCCATCAGTGGAATCTATAAACTCCATCAGTGGAATCTATAAACTCAATCAGTGGAATCCATAAACTCCATCAGTGGAATCCATAAACTCCATCAGTGGAATCTATAAACTCCATCAGTGGAATCTATAAACTCCATCAGTGGAATCGATAAACTCCATCAATGGAATCAATAAACTCCATCAGTGGAATCTATAAACTCCATCAATGGAATCAATAAACTCCATCAGTGGAATCCATAAACTCCATCAGTGGAATCCATAAACTCCATCAGTGGAATCTATAAACTCCATCAGTGGAATCTATAAACTCCATCAGTGGAATCTATAAACTCCATCAGTGGAATCTATAAACTCCACCAGTGGAATCTATTAAATCCACCAGCGGAATCTACAAACTCCATCAATGAAACCAATAAACTCCATCAGTGGTATCAATAAACTCCATCTGTGGAATCAATAAACAACATCATTTGAATCAATAAACTCCAATATTGGAATCTATGAACACCATCAATGGACTCAATAAACTCCATCAGTTGAATCTATAAACTCCATCAATGGAATCAAGAAACTCTGTCAGTGGAATCCATCAACTCCATCGGTGAAGTTCAGAAACTCCTTCAGTGGAATCGATAAACTTGATCAAGGGAATCTATAAACTCCATAAGTGGAATCCATTAACTCCATTAGTGGAATTCATAAACTCCATCAGTGCAAACTCTAAACTCCATCAATCGAATCAATAACCTCCATCAGTGGAATCTATCAACTCCATCAATGGAATCGATAAACTCTAACAATGGAAACTATAAACTCCATCAGTGGCATCAATTACCTCCATTAGTGGAATCAATAAACTCCATCAGCGAAATCTATAAACTCCATCAATGGAATCTATAAATTCCCGAAATGGAATCAACGAACTCCATCGGTGGAATCTATAAACTCAATCAGTGGAATTTATAAACTCCATCAGTGGAAACTCTAAACTCCGTCAATCAAATCAATAACCTCCATCACTGGAATCAATGAACTCAATCAGTGGAATCCATAAATTCCATCAGTGGAATCCATAAACTCCATCAATGGAATCAATAAACTCAATCAGTGGAATCTATAAACTCCATCAATGGAATCTATAAACTCCATCAGTGGAATCTATAAACTCCATCAGTGGAATCTATAAACTCCATCAGTGGAATCTATAAACTCCATCAGTGGAATCTATAAACTCCATCAGTGGAATCAATAAACTCAATCAGTGGAATCTATAAACTCCATCAGTGGAATCTATAAACTCCATCAGTGGAATCTATAAACTCCATCAGTGGAATCTATAAACTCCATCAGTGGAATCTATAAACTCCATCAGTGGAATCTATAAACTCCATCAGTGGAATCTATAAACTCCATCAGTGGAATCTATAAACTCCATCAGTGGAATCTATAAACTCCATCAATGGAATCAATAAACTCAATCAGTGGAATCTATAAACTCCATCAGTGGAATCTATAAAATCCATCAGTGGAATCTATAAACTCCATCAATGGAATCAATAAACTCAATCAGTGGAATCTATAAACTCCATCAATGGAATCTATAAACTCCATCAGCGAAATCTATAAACTCCATCAATGGAATCTATAAATTCCCGAAATGGAATCAACGAACTCCATCGGTGGAATCTATAAACTCAATCAGTGGAATTTATAAACTCCATCAGTGGAATCTATAAACTCAATCAGTGGAATTTTTCAACTCCATCAGTGGAAACTCTAAACTCCGTCAATCAAATCAATAACCTCCATCAGTGGAATCAATAAACTCAATCAGTGGAATCAATAAATTCCATCAGTGGAATCGATAAACTCCATCAATGGAATCAATAAACTCAATCAGTGGAATCCATAAACTCAATCAGTGGAACCTATAAACTCAATCAGTGGAATCTATAAACTCCGTCAGTGGAATCTATAAACTCCATCAGTGGAATCTATAAACTCCATCAGTGGAATCTATAAACTCCATCAATGGAATCTATAAACTCCATCAGTGGAATCTATAAACTCCATCAATGGAATCAATAAACTCAATCAGTGGAATCTATAAACTCCATCAGTGGAATCTATAAACTCCATCAGTGGAATCGATAAACTCCATCAATGGAATCTATAAACTCCATCAGTGGAATCTATAAACTCCATCAATGGAATCTATAAACTCCATCAGTGGAATCTATAAACTCCATCAATGGAATCTATAAACTCCATCAGTGGAATCTATAAACTCCATCAGTGGAATCGATAAACTCCATCAATGGAATCTATAAACTCCATCAGTGGAATCTATAAACTCCATCAATGGAATCTATAAACTCCATCAGTGGAATCTATAAACTCCATCAGTGGAATCTATAAACTCCATCAGTGGAATCCATAAACTCCATCAATGGAATCTATAAACTCCATCAGTGGAATCTATAAACTCCATCAGTGGAATCTATAAACTCCATCAGTGGAATCTATAAACTCCATCAATGGAATCTATAATCTCCATCAGTGGAATCTATAAACTCCATCAGTGGAATCTATAAACTCCATCAATGGAATCTATAAACTCCATCAGTGGAATCTATAAACTCCATCAGTGGAATCTATAAACTCCATCAGTGGAATCTATAAACTCCATCAGTGGAATCTATAAACTCCATCAATGGAATCTATAAACTCCATCAATGGAATCTATAAACTCCATCAGTGGAATCTATAAACTCCATCAATGGAATCTATAAACTCCATCAGTGGAATCTATAAACTCCATCAGTGGAATCTATAAACTCCATCAATGGAATCTATAAACTCCATCAGTGGAATCTATAAACTCCATCAGTGGAATCGATAAACTCCATCAATGGAATCAATAAACTCCATCAGTGGAATCTCTAAACTCAATCAGTGGAATCCATAAACTCCATCAGTGGAATCCATAAACTCCATCAGTGGAATCCATAAACTCCATCAGTGGAATCTATAAACTCCATCAGTGGAATCTATAAACTCCATCAGTGGAATCTATAAACTCCATCAGTGGAATCTATAAACTCCATCAGTGGAATCTATAAACTCCATCAGTGGAATCGATAAACTCCATCAATGGAATCAATAAACTCCATCAGTGGAATCTATAAACTCAATCAGTGGAATCCATAAACTCCATCAGTGGAATCTATAAACTCCATCAGTGGAATCTATAAACTCCATCAGTGGAATCAATAAACTCAATCAGTGGAATCCATAAACTCCATCAGTGGAATCTATAAACTCCATCAGTGGAATCGATAAACTCCATCAATGGAATCAATAAACTCCATCAGTGGAATCGATAAACTCCATCAGTGGAATCTATAAACTCCATCAGTGGAATCTATAAACTCCATCAGTGGAATCTATAAACTCCATCAATGGAATCAATAAACTCCATCAGTGGAATCTATAAACTCCATCAGTGGAATCTATAAACTCAATCAGTGGAATCCATAAACTCCATCAGTGGAATCTATAAACTCCATCAGTGGAATCTATAAACTCCATCAGTGGAATCAATAAACTCAATCAGTGGAATCCATAAACTCCATCAGTGGAATCTATAAACTCCATCAGTGGAATCTATAAACTCCATCAATGGAATCAATAAACTCAATCAGTGGAATCCATAAACTCCATCAGTGGAATCTATAAACTCCATCAGTGGAATCTATAAACTCCATCAGTGGAATCGATAAACTCCATCAGTGGAATCTATAAACTCCATCAGTGGAATCGATAAACTCCATCAATGGAATCGATAAACTCCATCAGTGGAATCTATAAACTCCATCAGTGGAATCTATAAACTCCATCAGTGGAATCTATAAACTCCATCAGTGGAATCTATAAACTCCATCAGTGGAATCTATAAACTCCATCAGTGGAATCTATAAACTCAATCAGTGGAATCCATAAACTCCATCAGTGGAATCTATAAACTCCATCAGTGGAATCTATAAACTCCATCAGTGGAATCTATAAACTCCATCAGTGGAATCTATAAACTCCATCAGTGGAATCTATAAACTCCACCAGTGGAATCTATTAAATCCACCAGCGGAATCTACAAACTCCATCAATGAAACCAATAAACTCCATCAGTGGTATCAATAAACTCCATCAGTGGTATCAATAAACTCCATCTGTGGAATCAATAAACAACATCATTTGAATCAATAAACTCCAACATTGGAATCTATGAACACCATCAATGGACTCAATAAACTCCATCAGTTGAATCTATAAACTCCATCAATGGAATCAAGAAACTCTGTCAGTGGAATCCATCAACTCCATCGGTGAAGTTTAGAAACTCCTTCAGTGGAATCGATAAACTTGATCAAGGGAATCGATAAACTCCATAAGTGGAATCTATTAACTCCATTAGTGGAATTCATAAACTCCATCAGTGCAAACTCTAAACTCCATCAATCGAATCAATAACCTCCATCAGTGGAATCTATCAACTCCATCAATGGAATCGATAAACTCTAACAATGGAAACTTTCAACTCCATCAGTGGCATCAATTACCTCCATTAGTGGAATCAATAAACTCCATCAGCGAAATCTATAAACTCCATCAATGGAATCTATAAATTCCCGAAATGGAATCAACGAACTCCATCAGTGGAATCTATAAACTCAATCAGTGGAATTTATAAACTCCATCAGTGGAAACTCTAAACTCCGTCAATCAAATCAATAACCTCCATCACTGGAATCAATGAACTCAATCAGTGGAATCCATAAATTCCATCAGTGGAATCCATAAACTCCATCAATGGAATCAATAAACTCAATCAGTGGAATCTATAAACTCCATCAGTGGAATCTATAAACTCCATCAATGGAATCAATAAACTCAATCAGTGGAATCTATAAACTCCATCAATGGAATCTATAAACTCCATCAGTGGAATCTATAAACTCCATCAGTGGAATCAATAAACACAATCAGTGGAATCTATAAACTCCATCAGTGGAATCTATAAACTCCATCAATGGAATCAATAAACTCAATCAGTGGAATCTATAAACTCCATCAGTGGAATCTATAAACTCCATCAGTGGAATCTATAAACTCCATCAGTGGAATCTATAAACTCCATCAATGGAATCAATAAACTCAATCAGTGGAATCTATAAACTCCATCAATGGAATCTATAAACTCCATCAGCGAAATCTATAAACTCCATCAATGGAATCTATAAATTCCCGAAATGGAATCAATAACCTCCATCAGTGGAATCTATAAACTCCATCAGTGGAATCAATAAACTCAATCAGTGGAATCAATAAATTCCATCAGTGGAATCGATAAACTCCATCAATGGAATCAATAAACTCAATCAGTGGAATCCATAAACTCCATCAGTGGAATCTATAAACTCCATCAATGGAATCAATAAACTCAATCAGTGGAATCTATAAACTCCATCAGTGGAATCTATAAACTCCATCAGTGGAATCTATAAACTCCATCAGTGGAATCTATAAACTCCAACAGTGGAATCCATAAAATCCATCAGTCGAATTTATAAACTCCATCATTAGAATTGAAGAACTCCTCAGTGGAACCAGTAAACACCATCAGTGGAATCAAGAAACTCCATCAGTGGATTCAATAAACATCAACATTGGAATCGATAAACTCCATCAGTGGAATCTATAAACTCCATCAATGGAATCGAGGGAAAAACTTACTTGACATCGTCCTCACCAATCTACCTGTCGCAAATGCATCTGTCCATGAGAGTATTGGTAGGAGTGACCACCGCACAGTCCTCGTGGAGATGAAGTCCCGTCTTCGCACTGAGGACACCATCCAACGTGTTGTGTGGCACTACCACCGTGCTAAATGGGATAGATTTAGAACAGATCCAGCAGCTCAAAGCCGGGCATCCATGAGGCGCTGTGGGCCATCAGCAGCAGCAGAATTGTATTCCAGCACAATCTGTAACCTCATGGCCCGGCATATTCCTCACTCTACCATTACCAACAAGCCAGGGGATCAACCCTGCTTCAATGAGGAGTGTAGAAGAGCATGCCAGGAACAGCACCAGGCGTACCTAAAAATGAGGTGCCAACCTGGTGAAGCTGCAACTCAGGACTACATGCATGGTAAACAGCGGAAGCAACATGCTATAGACAGAGTAAGCGATTCCACAACCAATGGATCAGATCAAAGCTCAGCAGTCCTGCCACATCCAGTCATGAATGGTGGTGGACAATTAAACAACTAACGGGAGGAGGAGGCTCTGCAAACATCCCCATCCTCAATGAAGGCGGAGTCCAGCACGTGACTGCAAAAGACAAGGCTGCAACTATCTTCAGCCAGAAGTGCCGAGTGGATGATCCATCTCGGCCTCCTCCCGATATCCCCACCATCACAGAAGCCAGTCTTCGGCCAATTCGATTCACTCCACGTGATATCAAGAAATGGCTGAGTGCACTGGATACAGCAAAGGCTATGGGCCCCAACAACATCCCAGCTGTAGTGCTGAAGACTTATGCTCCAGAACTAGCTGCGCCTCTAGCCAAACTGTTCCAGTACAGCTACATCTCTAAACTCCATCAATGGAATCAATAAACTCCATCAGTGGAATCTCTAAACTCCATCAGTGGAATCAATAAACTCAATCAGCAGAATCTCGCAACTCCAACAATGGTATTTTTAAACTCCGTCAATGGAATCAATAAATTCCATCAATGGAATCGGTAAACACCATCAGGGGAATCTATAAACTGCATCAGTGGAATCTGTAAACTCCATCATTAGAATCTGTAAACTCCATCATTGGAATCTCTAACCTCCATCAGTGGAATCTATAAAATCCATCAGTCAAATTTATAAACTCCATCATTAGAATTGATGAACTCATCAGTACAATCAATAAACTCCACAGGTGGTATTTATAAACTCCATCAATGGAATCAATAAACTCCATCATTGGAATCAATAAACTCCATCATTGGAATCTATAAACTCCATCAATGGAATCAATAAACTCCATCATTGGAATCAATAAACTCCATCATTGGAATCTATAAACTCCATCAATGGAATCAATAAACTCCATCATTGGAATCAATAAACTCCAGAGGTGGAATTTATAAACTCCATCAGCCGAATCTATAAACTCCATCAGTCGAATCTATAAACCTGATCAATTCAATCTATAAACTCCTTCAGTGGAATCTATCAACTCCATTCGTGGAATTTATAAATTCCAACAGTAGAATCGATAAACACCAACAGTAGAATCTATCAACTCCATCATTGGAATTTACAAACTCCATTATTGGAACTGATAAACCCCTCAGTGGAATCTATAAACTTCATCAATGGAATTCATACACTCCATCATTGGAATTTATAAACTCCATCAATGGAATCAATAAATTCCATCAGTGGAATCAATAAACTCCAGAAATGAAATCAACACACTCCATCAGTGGAATCAACAAACTCCATCAGTGGAATCAATAAACTCAATCAGTGGGATCAATATATTCCATCAGTGGAATTCATAAACTCCATCAGTGTAATTTATAAACTCCATGGGCCCGATATTAGCACCTGCTATTGGGTGCATTCCTGGTGGGGGGGCTCCAAAAATCGGGGAATCCCGGAGCGGGTCGGGATCCCGGCTCCAACCCGCCCACTTCCGGATTCCCCACAGACGCGCCGACGTGCGCGCGCAGCCCCTGCAGGTAGGACTCCCGCAGGCAATTAAAGCCGGCGGGGTCCCACTTAACAGTATTTATCTTGCTATTTCAGGTCATTTACAGACCTGATTGACCTGTTATATTAGGAGGGGTGGGATTTTACAAACAACAGGGACTGTTTCCCGTATTGGGGAAACACTCCCAGTTGAAATGGACGTGTTGCAGCTATCAGCCTGTGGCAGCTGCAAAGGTCCATTTGACAGTTGTCGGGGGGAGATCCTCACTCATTGCAGGAGGCCACTCTGTCACTTGGGACAAAGTTTGGCCTCCACCACCCTCCTCCTAACAATCAAATTCACCAACTTGCACACTTACCCTGGGGTCCAGAGACATGTACCTACCTTGTGGACCCCCTCAGATGTACATCTTCCGAATGGAGGCCACCGTTGCTGCAGTCATGACCTCCTCAGAGGACGAACAGCATCACCAGCCTCGCCGGCCATGCCTTCCACCTCTGACACGTGGAGCTCCACAACACAGTGCTGTGACACATCCAACTGCACGGCAGGAGGGAGGGAAAAGGCAGAGAAAGATGCGTCGCAGAGGGCACTACCCTCACCACAGGGTCCACAGACCGAGGCTCAGCTTCCTGGAACTCTCTGAGCAGCAGTGCACATGGAGGCTCAGAGTCACTCGACATGTAGTCATGGACATCTGCATCCTCCTTCATGCCGAGCTGCTCCTGGCTGGCCCGAGCACCATCTTCTTACCTGTCGCTGTCAAAGTTACCACTTCCCTCAACAACTTCTCCTCCGCATCCTTCCAGGGTGCCACCGGGGACATCGCCGACGTCTCTCAGTCGTCTGCACAAAAGAGCCCTGCAAATACACCTACACCCACTCTGCAGTGACACAATGGGTGGCATCAGGTGTGGGTCTTCATTGTGATCCTCAGGAAAGGGCATTATTGCACAAACCAGACAAGATTCGCAAAGACGTGGCAGTAGTGGTGCCAATATAATATGTGATGTGAGTTGGTCAGAAATTAAATGTAAGTAAAAACCATGACAAACCCTCAAACACCCTTGTGCATCCCCTTCATGCTCACAACACGTTTGCCTTATGCTGCCTACTGCACATATGTGATGCATGCCCTGTGGCTGCAGCACAGGTAGTGGCAGGTTGAGTGAGGATGACCGTGAAAGAGATGCATGAGAGGGTGAGTATGAGATAGAGCCATGAGATTGTATGAGGATTGGGTTGAGTGGTAGTGGCGGGATGAGTACTGGCGAGGTGAGTAAGTGCAGGTAAGATGAGGATGAGGTTTGAGTGGGTGTGAGGGGTGATGTGACAGAGTAGTGTTGGCAGTGCAGAAGGAGATGTGGGGTGGGGGCGGTGATGTGGCAGACGGAGTGTTGGGGAATGAGTAAGTGTACTCACTTCGGCTGACCTACTTAGGTCATTGCAGCGCCTCCTGCACTGTATGCAGGTGGACGATATGTTGGTGGTGCAGGTGACCTCCTCTGAGCCAGGCCTCCTCCTCACCCCATCCAATGATACCTGGAGTGAGGCATCATTAAACCTGGGAGCAGCCTTCCCCCTGGGCTGCTCCATGCTGTAATTTTTCCTATTTCTTGCAGCATCTGTCAGTGGAGGACTGCCCCTTTAAATGGAGCTCCTCCAGCTGACAGAGCTTACTGCGCATGCGCAGCCCGCCTGACGCGCAGATCAGCAGTGGGGAACCCGGAAGACCAGGTAAGTGGATCCAATTAGGCTGCGATCGCACGCGGGGCAGATTGATTTCACCGGGCGCGTTGCCCACGCAACCAGTCGCCCCCCACCGCCCCGCCGCAAACCCGCAGCCCTGGTAATATCGAGCCCCATCAGTGAAATCCAAAAACTCCATCATTGGAATTTAAAAACTCCATCAATGGAAACTCTAAACTCCGTCAATCAAATCAATAACCTACATGAGTAGAATTAATAAACTCCATCAGTGGAATCTATAAACTCCATCAATGGAATCTATAAATTCCAACAATGGAATCAATAAACACTATCAGTGGTATAAAAAACTCCATCAATGAAATCAACAAACTCCATCACTGGAATCTATAAAAGCCATCAGTGGAATCTAGAAGCTCCATCAATGGAATCTATAAACTCCATCAGTGGAATCAAGAAACTCCATCAGTGGAATTTATGAACTGGATTCTGTGATCAGTGGAAACTATCAACTCCATCAGTGGAATCGATAAACTCCATCAATGGAATTTATGAACTCCAATATTGTAATTTATAAATTCCATCAGTGGAATCTATAAACCTCACCAGTGGAATCTATAAACCTCACCAGTGGAATCAATAATCTCCATAGTGGAATATATTAACTCCTTCAGTCAAAATTATATACTCTATCATTAGAATTGATAAACTCCATCAATGGAATCAATGAACTTAATCAATGGAATCGAACAATTCCATCAATGGAATCAATAAACTCCATCAGTTGAATCTGTCAATTCCATCAATGGAAGCAATGAACTTAATCAATGGAATCTCTCAACTCCATCAGTGGAATCTATAAACTCCATCAATGGAATCAATAAACTCCATCAGTTGAATCTGTCAATTCCATCAATGGAAGCAATGAACTTAATCAATGGAATCTCTCAACTCCATCAGTGGAATCTATAAACTCCATCAGTGGAATCTATGAACTCCATCAGTGGAATCTATAAACTCCATCAGTGGAATCTATAAACTCCATCAATGGAATCTATAAACTCCATCAGTGGAATCTATCAACTCCATCAATGGAATCTATAAACTCCATCAGTGGAATCTATAAACTCCATCAATGGAATCTATAAACTCCATCAGTGGAATCTGTCAATTCCATCAATGGAAGCAATGAACTTAATCAATGGAATCTCTCAACTCCATCAGTGGAATCTATAAACTCCATCAATGGAATCTATAAACTCCATCAATGGAATCTATAAACTCCATCAATGGAATCTATAAACTCCATCAGTGGAATCTGTCAATTCCATCAATGGAAGCAATGAACTTAATCAATGGAATCTCTCAACTCCATCAGTGGAATCTATAAACTCCATCAATGGAATCTATAAACTCCATCAATGGAATCTATAAACTCCATCAGTGGAATCTATAAACTCCATCAGTGGAATCTATAAACTCCATCAATGGAATCTATAAACTCCATCAGTGGAATCTATAAACTCCATCAATGGAATCTATAAACTCCATCAATGGAATCTATAAACTCCATCAATGGAATCTATAAACTCCATCAGTGGAATCTGTCAATTCCATCAATGGAAGCAATGAACTTAATCAATGGAATCTCTCAACTCCATCAGTGGAATCTATAAACTCCATCAATGGAATCTATAAACTCCATCAATGGAATCTATAAACTCCATCAGTGGAATCTATAAACTCCATCAGTGGAATCTATAAACTCCATCAATGGAATCTATAAACTCCATCAGTGGAATCTATAAACTCCATCAATGGAATCTATAAACTCCATCAGTGGAATCTATAAACTCCATCAGTGGAATCGATAAACTCCATCAATGGAATCTATAAACTCCATCAATGGAATCTATAAACTCCATCAGTGGAATCTATAAACTCCAACAGTGGAATCTATAAACTCCATCAATGGAATCTATAAACTCCATCAGTGGAATCTATAAACTCCATCAATGGAATCTATAAACTCCATCAGTGGAATCTATAAACTCCATCAGTGGAATCTATAAACTCCATCAGTGGAATCTATAAACTCCATCAATGGAATCTATAAACTCCATCAGTGGAATCTATAAACTCCATCAATGGAATCTATAAACTCCATCAGTCGAATCTATAAACTCCATCAGTGGAATCTATAAACTCCATCAGTGGAATCAATAAACTCCATCAGTGGAATCTATAAACTCCATCAGTGGAATCTATAAACTCCATCAATGGAATCGATAAACTCCATCAGTGGAATCAATAAACTCCATCAATGGAATCTATAAACTCCATCAATGGAATCTATAAACTCCATCAGTGGAATCAATAAACTCCATCAATGGAATCTATAAACTCCATCAGTGGAATCTATAAACTCCATCAGTGGAATCTATAAACTCCATCAGTGGAATCTATAAACTCCATCAGTGGAATCTATAAACTCCATCAATGGAATCTATAAACTCCATCAGTGGAATCTATCAACTCCATCAATGGAATCTATAAACTCCATCAGTGGAATCTATAAACTCCATCAATGGAATCTATAAACTCCATCAGTGGAATCTGTCAATTCCATCAATGGAAGCAATGAACTTAATCAATGGAATCCCTCAACTCCATCAGTGCAATCTATAAACTCCATCAATGGAATCTATAAACTCCATCAATGGAATCTATAAACTCCATCAATGGAATCTATAAACTCCATCAGTGGAATCTGTCAATTCCATCAATGGAAGCAATGAACTTAATCAATGGAATCTCTCAACTCCATCAGTGGAATCTATAAACTCCATCAATGGAATCTATAAACTCCATCAATGGAATCTATAAACTCCATCAGTGGAATCTATAAACTCCATCAGTGGAATCTATAAACTCCATCAATGGAATCTATAAACTCCATCAGTGGAATCTATAAACTCCATCAATGGAATCTATAAACTCCATCAGTGGAATCTATAAACTCCATCAGTGGAATCGATAAACTCCATCAATGGAATCTATAAACTCCATCAATGGAATCTATAAACTCCATCAGTGGAATCTATAAACTCCAACAGTGGAATCTATAAACTCCATCAATGGAATCTATAAACTCCATCAGTGGAATCTATAAACTCCATCAATGGAATCTATAAACTCCATCAGTGGAATCTATAAACTCCATCAGTGGAATCTATAAACTCCATCAGTGGAATCTATAAACTCCATCAATGGAATCTATAAACTCCATCAGTGGAATCTATAAACTCCATCAATGGAATCTATAAACTCCATCAGTCGAATCTATAAACTCCATCAGTGGAATCTATAAACTCCATCAGTGGAATCAATAAACTCCATCAGTGGAATCTATAAACTCCATCAGTGGAATCTATAAACTCCATCAATGGAATCGATAAACTCCATCAGTGGAATCTATAAACTCCATCAATGGAATCTATAAACTCCATCAGTGGAATCTGTCAATTCCATCAATGGAAGCAATGAACTTAATCAATGGAATCTCTCAACTCCATCAGTGGAATCTATAAACTCCATCAATGGAATCTATAAACTCCATCAATGGAATCTATAAACTCCATCAGTGGAATCTATAAACTCCATCAGTGGAATCTATAAACTCCATCAATGGAATCTATAAACTCCATCAGTGGAATCTATAAACTCCATCAATGGAATCTATAAACTCCATCAGTGGAATCTATAAACTCCATCAGTGGAATCGATAAACTCCATCAATGGAATCTATAAACTCCATCAATGGAATCTATAAACTCCATCAGTGGAATCTATAAACTCCAACAGTGGAATCTATAAACTCCATCAATGGAATCTATAAACTCCATCAGTGGAATCTATAAACTCCATCAATGGAATCTATAAACTCCATCAGTGGAATCTATAAACTCCATCAGTGGAATCTATAAACTCCATCAGTGGAATCTATAAACTCCATCAATGGAATCTATAAACTCCATCAGTGGAATCTATAAACTCCATCAATGGAATCTATAAACTCCATCAGTCGAATCTATAAACTCCATCAGTGGAATCTATAAACTCCATCAGTGGAATCAATAAACTCCATCAGTGGAATCTATAAACTCCATCAGTGGAATCTATAAACTCCATCAATGGAATCGATAAACTCCATCAGTGGAATCAATAAACTCCATCAATGGAATCTATAAACTCCATCAATGGAATCTATAAACTCCATCAGTGGAATCAATAAACTCCATCAATGGAATCTATAAACTCCATCAGTGGAATCTATAAACTCCATCAGTGGAATCTATAAACTCCATCAGTGGAATCTATAAACTCCATCAGTGGAATCTATAAACTCCATCAATGGAATCTATAAACTCCATCAGTGGAATCTATCAACTCCATCAATGGAATCTATAAACTCCATCAGTGGAATCTATAAACTCCATCAATGGAATCTATAAACTCCATCAGTGGAATCTGTCAATTCCATCAATGGAAGCAATGAACTTAATCAATGGAATCTCTCAACTCCATCAGTGGAATCTATAAACTCCATCAATGGAATCTATAAACTCCATCAATGGAATCTATAAACTCCATCAATGGAATCTATAAACTCCATCAGTGGAATCTGTCAATTCCATCAATGGAAGCAATGAACTTAATCAATGGAATCTCTCAACTCCATCAGTGGAATCTATAAACTCCATCAATGGAATCTATAAACTCCATCAATGGAATCTATAAACTCCATCAGTGGAATCTATAAACTCCATCAGTGGAATCTATAAACTCCATCAATGGAATCTATAAACTCCATCAGTGGAATCTATAAACTCCATCAATGGAATCTATAAACTCCATCAGTGGAATCTATAAACTCCATCAGTGGAATCGATAAACTCCATCAATGGAATCTATAAACTCCATCAATGGAATCTATAAACTCCATCAGTGGAATCTACAAACTCCAACAGTGGAATCTATAAACTCCATCAATGGAATCTATAAACTCCATCAGTGGAATCTATAAACTCCATCAATGGAATCTATAAACTCCATCAGTGGAATCTATAAACTCCATCAGTGGAATCTATAAACTCCATCAGTGGAATCTATAAACTCCATCAATGGAATCTATAAACTCCATCAGTGGAATCTATAAACTCCATCAATGGAATCTATAAACTCCATCAGTCGAATCTATAAACTCCATCAGTGGAATCTATAAACTCCATCAGTGGAATCAATAAACTCCATCAGTGGAATCTATAAACTCCATCAGTGGAATCTATAAACTCCATCAATGGAATCGATAAACTCCATCAGTGGAATCAATAAACTCCATCAATGGAATCTATAAACTCCATCAATGGAATCTATAAACTCCATCAGTGGAATCAATAAACTCCATCAATGGAATCTATAAACTCCATCAGTGGAATCTATAAACTCCATCAGTGGAATCTATAAACTCCATCAATGGAATCTATAAACTCCATCAGTGGAATCTATAAACTCCATTAGTGGAATCTATAAACTCCATCAGTGGAATCTATAAACTCCATCAATGGAATCGATAAACTCCATCAGTGGAATCTATAAACTCCATCAATGGAATCTATAAACTCCATCAGTGGAATCGATAAACTCCATCAGTGGAATCGATAAACTCCATCAGTGGAATCTATAAACTCCATCAGTGGAATCTATAAACTGCATCATTGTAATTTATAAACTCCCATCAGTGGAAAATCTAAACCCCATCAATGAAATCAATAAACACCATCAATGGATTCTATAAATCCCATCAATGGAATCAATACACTAAAGCAGTCGAAACTATTAACTCCATCAGTGGAATTTATAAACTTAATCAGTGGACTCTATAAGCTCCATCATTTGAATTTATCAACCGCATCAGTGGGAACTGTAAACTACATCAATGGAATCAATATACTCCATCAATGAAATCTACAAACTCCTTCATTGGAATCTAAAAACTCCGTCAATTGAATCTTAAACTCCTTCATTGGAATCTAAAAACTCCGTCAATGGAATCTATAAATTCCATCAACGGAACCAATAAGCTCCATCAGTGGAAACGGTAACCTCCAGCAGTGTAATTTATAAACTCCATCAGTGAAATATATAAACTCCATCAGTGGAATCAATAAACACCATCAGTGGAATCTACAAACTCCATCAGTGGGATCCATGCACTCCGTCAATGGAATCAATAAACTCCATCAGTGGAAACAAAGAACTCAGTTAGTGGAATTTATACACTCCACCAGTGGAATCAATAAACTCCATCAGTGGAATCAATAAACTCCATCAGTGGAATCAATAAACTCCATCAGTGGAATCAATAAACTCCATCAGTGGAATCCATGAACCTCATCAGTGGAATCAATAATCTCCTTCAGGGGAATTTATCAACTGCATCAGTGGAATCTATAAACTCCATCAATGGAATCAACATATCCCATCTGTGGAATCTATAATCTCGATCAATGGAATCAAGAAACTCCATCAGGGGAATTTATAAACTCCATCAGTGGAAACTCTAAACTCCATCAATCGAATCAACAAACTCCATCAATGGAATTTATAATCTCCTTCAGTGGAATCTATAAACTCAACCGATGGAATCTGTAAACTCCAGCTGTGGAAACTGTAAACTCCAGCTGTGGAATTTATAAACTCCAAAAGTGGAATCAATAAACTCCATCAGTGGAAACTGTAAACTCCAGCAGTGGAATTTATAAAATCCATCAGTGGAAACTCTAAACTCCATCAATCGAATCAACAAACTCCATCAGTGGAATCAATAAACTCCATTAGTAGAATCAAAAACTCCCATCAGTGGAATCTATAAACTCCATCAGTGGAATTTATAAACTCCATCAGTGGAATCAATAAACTCCATCAGTGGAATCAATAAACTCCATCAGTGGAATCAATAAACTCCCATCAGTGGAATCTATAAACTCCATTAGTGGAATTTATAAACTCCAAAAGTGGAATCAATAAACTCCATCAGTGGAATCAATAAACTCCATCAGTGGAATCAATAAACTCCCATCAGTGGAATCTATAAACTCCATCAGTGGAATTTATAAACTCCAAAAGTGGAATCAATAAACTCCATCAGTGGAATCGATCAACTCCATCGGTGGAATCTATAAACTAAATCATTGTAATTTATAAACTCCATCAGTGGAAAATCTCAACTCCATCAATGGAATCAATAAACACCATCAATGGAATCTATAAATTTCATCAATGGAATCAATAAACTAAAGCAGTCGAAACTATTTACTCCATCAGTGGGATCTATAAACTCCATCAATGGAATTTATGAACTACAATATTGTAATTTATAAATTCCATCAGTGGAATCTATAAACCTCACCAGTGGAATCTATAAACCTCACCAGTGGAATCAATAAACTCCATAGTGGAATATATAAACTCCTTCAGTCAAAATTATATACTCTATCATTAGAATTGATAAACTCCATCAATGGAATCAATGAACTTAATCAATGGAATCGAACAATTCCATCAATGGAATCAATAAACTCCATCAGTGGAATCTGTCAATTCCATCAATGGAAGCAATGAACTTAATCAATGGAATCTCTCAACTCCATCAGTGGAATCTATAAACTCCATCAATGGAATCTATAAACTCCATCAGTGGAATCTATAAACTCCATCAATGGAATCTATAAACTCCATCAGTGGAATCTATAAACTCCATCAGTGGAATCGATAAACTCCATCAATGGAATCTATAAACTCCATCAGTGGAATCCATAAACTCCATCAGTGGAATCTATAAACTCCATCAATGGAATCAATAAACTCCATCAGTGGAATCTATAAACTCCATCAGTGGAATCGATAAACTCCATCAATGGAATCCATAAACTCCATCAGTGGAATCTATAAACTCCATCAATGGAATCTATAAACTCCATCAGTGGAATCGATAAACTCCATCAGTGGAATCTATAAACTCCATCAGTGGAATCTATAAACTCGTTTAGTGGAATCAATAAACTCCATCAGTGGAATCAATAAACTCCATCAATGGAATCTGTAAACTCCATCAGTGGAATCAATAAACTCCATCAGTCGAATCGATAAACTCCATCAGTGGAATCTATAAACTCCATCAGTGGAATCTATTAACTCCATCAGTGGAATCTATAAACTCCATCAGTGGAATCCATAAACTCCATCAGTGGAATCTATAAACTCCATCAGTGGAATCGATAAACTCCATCAATGGAATCTATAAACTCCATCAATGGAATCGATAAACTCCATCAATGGAATCAATAAACTCCATCAGTGGAATCTATAAACTCCATCAATGGAATCTATAAACTCCATCAATGGAATCAATAAACTCCATCAGTGGAATCTATAAACTCCATCAGTGGAATCCATAAACTCCATCAGTGGAATCTATAAACTCCATCAGTGGAATCGATAAACTCCATCAATGGAATCTATAAACTCCATCAATGGAATCGATAAACTCCATCAATGGAATCTATAAACTCCATCAATGGAATCTATAAACTCCATCAATGGAATCGATAAACTCCATCAATGGAATCAATAAACTCCATCAGTGGAATCTATTAACTCCATCAGTGGAATCTATAAACTCCATCAGTGGAATCGATAAACTCCATCAATGGAATCTATAAACTCCATCAATGGAATCGATAAACTCCATCAATGGAATCTATAAACTCCATCAATGGAATCTATAAACTCCATCAATGGAATCGATAAACTCCATCAATGGAATCAATAAACTCCATCAGTGGAATCTATTAACTCCATCAGTGGAATCTATAAACTCCATCAGTGGAATCCATAAACTCCATCAGTGGAATCTATAAACTCCATCAATGGAATCTATAAACTCCATCAATGGAATCTATAAACTCCATCAATGGAATCTATAAACTCCATCAGTGGAATCGATAAACTCCATCAATGGAATCTATAAACTCCATCAATGGAATCTATAAACTCCATCAGTGGAATCGATAAACTCCATCAGTGGAATCCAGAAACTCCATCAGTGGAATCTATAAACTCCATCAATGGAATCTATAAACTCCATCAGTGGAATCGATAAACTCCATCAGTGGAATCCATAAACTCCATCAGTGGAATCTATAAACTCCATCAGTGGAATCGATAAACTCCATCAATGGAATCTATAAACTCCATCAATGGAATCTATAAACTCCATCAGTGGAATCGATAAACTCCATCAATGGAATCTATAAACTCCATCAATGGAATCTATAAACTCCATCAATGGAATCTATAAACTCCATCAATGGAATCTATAAACTCCATCAGTGGAATCGATAAACTCCATCAATGGAATCTATAAACTCCATCAATGGAATCAATAAACTCCATCAGTGGAATCTATAAACTCCATCAATGGAATCTATAAACTCCATCAGTGGAATCGATAAACTCCATCAGTGGAATCTATAAACTCCATCAGTGGAATCGATAAACTCCATCAGTGGAATCTATAAACTCCATCAGTGGAATCTATAAACTCCATCAGTGGAATCCATAAACTCCATCAGTGGAATCCATAAACTCCATCAGTGGAATCCATAAACTCCATCAGTGGAATCTATAAACTCCATCAGTGGAATCGATAAACTCCATCAATGGAATCTATAAACTCCATCAATGGAATCTATAAACTCCATCAGTGGAATCGATAAACTCCATCAGTGGAATCCATAAACTCCATCAGTGGAATCTATAAACTCCATCAGTGGAATCGATAAACTCCATCAATGGAATCTATAAACTCCATCAATGGAATCTATAAACTCCATCAGTGGAATCGATAAACTCCATCAATGGAATCTATAAACTCCATCAATGGAATCTATAAACTCCATCAATGGAATCTATAAACTCCATCAATGGAATCTATAAACTCCATCAGTGGAATCGATAAACTCCATCAATGGAATCTATAAACTCCATCAATGGAATCAATAAACTCCATCAGTGGAATCTATAAACTCCATCAATGGAATCTATAAACTCCATCAGTGGAATCGATAAACTCCATCAGTGGAATCTATAAACTCCATCAGTGGAATCGATAAACTCCATCAGTGGAATCTATAAACTCCATCAGTGGAATCTATAAACTCCATCAGTGGAATCCATAAACTCCATCAGTGGAATCCATAAACTCCATCAGTGGAATCCATAAACTCCATCAGTGGAATCTATAAACTCCATCAGTGGAATCGATAAACTCCATCAATGGAATCTATAAACTCCATCAATGGAATCTATAAACTCCATCAGTGGAATCCATAAACTCCATCAGTGGAATCTATATACTCCATCAGTGGAATCGATAAACTCCATCAATGGAATCTATAAACTCCATCAATGGAATCTATAAACTCCATCAATGGAATCTATAAACTCCATCAATGGAATCTATAAACTCCATCAGTGGAATCGATAAACTCCATCAATGGAATCTATAAACTCCATCAATGGAATCAATAAACTCCATCAGTGGAATCTATAAACTCCATCAATGGAATCTATAAACTCCATCAGTGGAATCGATAAACTCCATCAGTCGAATCGATAAACTCCATCAGTGGAATCGATAAACTCCATCAGTGGAATCGATAAACTCCATCAGTGGAATCAATAAACTCCATCAGTGGAATCGATAAACTCCATCAATGGAATCTATAAACTCC
Source organism: Heptranchias perlo (assembly GCF_035084215.1). NCBI lineage: Eukaryota > Metazoa > Chordata > Chondrichthyes > Hexanchiformes > Hexanchidae > Heptranchias > Heptranchias perlo. Next base: position 166,058,431 of record NC_090326.1, on the reverse strand, counting down.
ATCAGTGGAATCTATTAACTCCATCAGTGGAATCGATAAACTCCATCAATGGAATCTATAAACTCCATCAGTGGAATCTATTAACTCCATCAGTGGAATCTATAAACTCCATCAGTGGAATCCATAAACTCCATCAGTGGAATCTATAAACTCCATCAATGGAATCTATAAACTCCATCAGTGGAATCTATAAACTCCATCAGTGGAATCTATAAACTCCATCAGTGGAATCTATAAACTCGTTTAGTGGAATCAATAAACTCCATCAGTGGAATCAATAAACTCCATCAGTCGAATCGATAAACTCCATCAGTGGAATCTATAAACTCCATCAGTGGAATCTATTAACTCCATCAGTGGAATCTATAAACTCCATCAGTGGAATCCATAAACTCCATCAGTGGAATCTATAAACTCCATCAGTGGAATCGATAAACTCCATCAATGGAATCTATAAACTCCATCAATGGAATCGATAAACTCCATCAATGGAATCTATAAACTCCATCAATGGAATCTATAAACTCCATCAGTGGAATCGATAAACTCCATCAATGGAATCTATAAACTCCATCAATGGAATCGATAAACTCCATCAATGGAATCTATAAACTCCATCAATGGAATCTATAAACTCCGTCAGTGGAATCTATAAACTCCATCAGTGGAATCTATAAACTCCATCAGTGGAATCTATAAACTCCATCAATGGAATCGATAAACTCCATCAATGGAATCTATAAACTCCATCAATGGAATCGATAAACTCCATCAATGGAATCTATAAACTCCATCAATGGAATCTATAAACTCCGTCAGTGGAATCTATAAACTCCATCAGTGGAATCTATAAACTCCATCAGTGGAATCTATTAACTCCATCAGTGGAATCTATAAACTCCATCAGTGGAATCCATAAACTCCCATCAGTGGAATCTATAAACTCCATCAGTGGAATCTATAAACTCCATCAGTGGAATCCATAAACTCCCATCAGTGGAATCTATAAACTCCATCAGTGGAATCTATAAACTCCATCAGTGGAATCTATAAACTCCATCAGTGGAATCTATAAACTCCATCAGTGGAATCAATAAACTCCATCAGTGGAATCTATAAACTCCATCAGTGGAATCTATAAACTCCATCAGTGGAATCAATAAACTCCATCAGTGGAATCTATGAACTCCATCAGTGGAATCTATAAACTCCATCAGTGGAATCCATAAACTCCCATCAGTGGAATCTATAAACTCCATCAGTGGAATCTATAAACTCCATCAGTGGAATCTATAAACTCCATCAGTGGAATCAATAAACTCCATCAGTGGAATCCATAAACTCCATCAGTGGAATCTATAAACTCCATCAATGGAATCTATAAACTCCATCAGTGGAATCTATAAACTCGTTTAGTGGAATCAATAAACTCCATCAGTGGAATCTATAAACTCCATCAGTGGAATCAATAAACTCCATTAGTGGAATCTATAAACTCCATCAGTGGAATCAATAAACTCCATCAGTAGAATCGATAAACTCCATCAGTGGAATCTATAAACTCCATCAATGGAATCTATGAACTCCATCAGTGGAATCTATAAACTCCATCAGTGGAATCTATAAACTCGTTTAGTGGAATCAATAAACTCCATCAGTGGAATCAATAAACTCCATCAATGGTATCTATAAACTCCATCAATGGAATCTATAAACTCGTTTAGTGGAATCAATAAACTCCATCAGTGGAATCGATAAACTCCATCAGTATAATCTATTAATTCCACTGATGGAGTTTACTGATTCCACTGATGAGTTTATCAGTTTCAATGATGGTGTTTATAAATTCCACTGATGGTGTTTATTGAATCCACTGATGGAGTTTTTCGATTCCACTGATGTAATTTATTGATTCCACTGATTGAGTTGATTGATTCCACTGATGGAGTTTATTGATTCCACTGATGGGAGTTTATAGATTCCATTGATGGAGTTTATAGATTCCACTGAGGAGTTTATAAATTCCACTTATGTAATTTATTGATTCCACTGATGGAGATTATTGATTCCACTGATGGAGTTTATAGATACCATTGATGGAGTTTACAGTTTCCACTGATGGAGATTATTGATTCCTTTGAAGGCGTTTATTGATTCCACTGATTGAGTTTATTGATTCCACTGATGGAGTTTATAGATTCCACTGATGCAGTTTATTGATTCCTTTGAAGGCATTTATTGATTCCACTGATGGAGTTTATTGATTCCACTAATGCAGTTTATAGATTCCACTGATGGAGTTTATTAATTCTACTGATGGAGTTTATAGATTCCACTGATGGAGTTTATTGGTTCCACTAATGCAGTTTATAGATTCCACTGATGGAGTTTATTAATTCTACTGATGGAGTTTATAGATTCCATTGATGGAGTTTATAGATTCCACTGATGGATTTTATTGATTCCACTGGTGGAATTTATTGATTCCATTGATGGAGTTTATAAATTCCAATGATGGAGTGTATGGATTCCATTGATGAAGTTTATAGATTCCACTGAGGGGTTTATCAGTTCCAATAATGGAGTTCGTAAATTCCAGTGATGGAGTTGATAGATTCCACTGTTGGTGTTTATTGAATCCACTGACGGAGTTTATACATTCCATTGATGGAGTTGATAGATTTCACTGATGGAGTTTATTCATTCCATTGATGGAGTTTATAGATTCCACTGATGGAGTTTATTCATTCCAGTGATGGAGTTTATACATTCCATTGATGGAGTTGATAGATTTCACTGATGGAGTTTATTCATTCCATTGATGGAGTTTATAGATTCCACTGATGGAGTTTATAGATTCCACTGATGGAGTTTATTCATTCCAGTGATGGAGTTTATACATTCCATTGATGGAGTTGATAGATTTCACTGATGGAGTTTCTTGATTCCAGTGATGGAGATTATAGATTCCACTGATGGAGAAGAAGTTTCTCCTCATCTCAGTTTTGAAAGAGCAGCCCCTTATTCTAAGATTATGCCCCCAAGTTCCAGTTTCACCCATCTTTGGGAACATCCTTACTGCATCCACCCAATCAAGCCCCTTCACAATCTTATATGTTTCAATAAGATCGCCTCATTCTTCTGAACTCCAATGAGTAGAGTCCCAATCTACTCAACCTCTCCTCATATGTCCACCCCCTTATCCCCAGGATTAACCGAGTGAACCTTCTTTGATCTGCCTCGAGAGCAAGTATGTCTTTTCTAAAGTATGGACACCAAAACTGTATGCAGTATTCCAGGTGCGGTCTCACCAATACCTTATATAACTGCAGCAATACCTCCCTGTTTTTATATTCTATCCCCCGAGCAATAAATGCCAACATTCCATTGGCCTTCTTGATCACCTGCTGCACCTGCATACTAACTTTTTGATTTTCTTGCACTTGGACCCCCAGATCCCTTTGTACTGCAGTACTTTCCAGTTTCTCGCCATTAAGATAATAACTTGCTCTCCGATTTTTCCTGCCAAAGTGCATAACCTCACATTTTCCAATATTGTATTGCATCTGCCAAATCTCCGCCCACTCATCCAGCCTGTCTATATCCCCGTGTAGGTTTTTTATGTCCTACTCACTCTCTACTTTCCCTCCCATCTTTGTATCATCTGCAAACTTTGATATGTTACACTCGGTCCCCTCCTCCAAATCGTTAATATAGATTGTAAAGAGTTGGGGACCCAGCACCGACCCCTGCGGAACACCACTGGCTACTGGTTGCCAGTCTGAGAATGAACCATTTATCCCAACTCTCTGCTTCCTGATAGATAACCAATCCTCCACCCATGCCAGAATAACCATGCCAGAGATAAACTCCAACAGTATAATCTATAAACTTCATCAGTAGAATCAAAAACTCCATCAGTGGAATCTATAAACTCCATCAGTAGAATCTATAAACTCGTTCAGTGGAATCGAAAAATTCCATCAGTTGAATCTATAAACTCCATCAGTAGAATCTATAAACTCCTTCAATGAAATCTATGAACTCCATCATTGGAATCGATCAACTCCTCAGTAGAATGTATTAACTTGTTCAGTGGAATCAATAAACTCCATTAGTAGAATCAAAAACTCCAATCAGTGGAATCTATCAACACCATCAGTGGAATCAATAAACTCCATCACTGGAATCTATAAACACCATCACAGAATCTATAAACACCATCAATGGAATCTATAAACTTAGAATCATAGAATCATAGAAGTTTACAACATGGAAACAGGTTCTTCGGCCCAACATGTCCATGTCGCCCAGTTTATACCACTAAGCTAGTCCCAGTTGCCTGCACTTGGCCCATATCCCTCTATACCCATCTTACCCATGTAACTGTCCAAATGTTTTTTAAAAGACAAAATTGTACCCGCCTCCACTACTGCCTCTGGCAGCTCGTTCCAGACACTCACCACCCTTTGAGTGAAAAAATTGCCCCTCTGGATCCTTTTGTATCTCTCCCCTCTCACCTTAAATCTATGCCCCCTCGTTATAGATTCCCCTACCTTTGGGAAAAGATTTTGACTATCTACCTTATCTATGCCCCTCATTATTTTATAGACTTCCATAAGATCACCCCGAAACCTCCTACTCTCCAGGGAAAAAAGTCTCAGTCTATCCAACCTCTCCCTATAAGTCAAACCATCAAGTCCCGGTAGCATCCTAGTAAATCTTTTCTGCACTCTTTCTAGTTTAATAATATCCTTTCTATAATAGGGTGACCAGAACTGTACACAGTATTCCAAGTGTGGCCTAACTAATGTCTTGTACAACTTCAACAAGACATCCCAACTCCTGTATTCAATGTTCTGACCAATGAAACCAAGCATGCTGAATGCCTTCTTCACCACCCTATCCACCTGTGACTCCACTTTCAAGGAGCTATGAACCTGTACTCCTAGATCTCTTTGTTCTATAACTCTCCCCAACGCCCTACCATTAACGGAGTAGGTCCTGGCCCGATTCGATCTACCAAAATGCATCACCTCATATTTATCTAAATTAAACTCCATCTGCCATTCATCAGCCCACTGGCCCAATTTATCAAGATCCCGTTGTAATCCTAGATAACCTTCTTCACTGTCCACAATGCCACCAATCTTGGTGTCATCTGCAAACTTACTAACCATGCCTCCTAAATTCTCATCCAAATCAGATATTGTACAGCACTGAGCACACTACTGGCAACGCCCTCTGGGCATGTTGTAAGGTCTCCCTGAACCCTGCTTGAGTATTGCAAAAGTCCGCTTTACTGAGCCTCAGAGGCTGATGCTGGAACCTACGCCTGGCCCCAAAGCAGACTTTGGTCATATTTTCCCAAGAAGCGCCCACCCCTCCTGGACTGAAATTGTGGGGGTTCTTATGTGAGGCAAAAATCCAGCAGCTCTGAGTTGCACCCCCAAATTATGCCTCATTTCTACCCTACCTGGCCCCAGGAATTTAGGGCTCCAGCCTAGATTTGTAACATGGGGGATACTTGTCTCATGGAAACATTACCTTTATTTTTCCAGGTTAATAGAAAGTACTGATTCAGCGATCCATCCATCCATCCATCCATCCATCCAACTCTCTAATTCCAACGGCATTTGTTAACGAACATTTGAAGTGGGTGTGAAATAATACTAATGACCTCAAGCAATTCAAACTACCCATGGAGAATGTTCAATGAAATCTGTCATCCGTCTCACTGAGGGACATGCTCATTTTTTAATGAAATTTCTCAATTCACGACAGGAAACCAACGTTTATTCAGTAGAGGTCACTGCGTTGAGGAAAGGTCATCACACAGAAGAAAAGAGCTACTGACTGACCTCATTCACTCAATAAAACAACGTGAGACAATAAATTGTTTATGTTTTTTGATTTATTGTGAACGGTAGTCATCCTCATCATAATGAATGCTCCATTTAACTTAATAACACTGAACCTTTTCAGTTTGGACAAGTAATAGAATGTCTGATAATATAGTCTGATTTTCCTTTTGATGCCTGGCAAACAAATTTGGTGATGTAACCTGCATGTTTGTGTACATGAGTAATTTGAGACGTGACATGACGTGCTTGGGAGGAACAGATGACTTTGGACCTATGGTTCCCAAAGCTCTCCACCACTGGGGTTTTCCTCGCACATGCACATGTAGACTAACTGATAGAGATTGATGGCTCCGTTTAGTCAACAACTCCATTATCATTGTATCATGTGACTACAGGATGGTAGAAGACAAACTAGATGAACCTTGGTCTTTTTTCATGTAGCAATTCCTATGTTCGTGTCTTTAAATAATATTGTTAGCCTCAGTGCCAGTATATGCTATTAATGAGCTGATTTCCATATTCAAAACAAACTAAGCCAGTCATTAAGAAGCAGGCAGGCTGTAGTCCAAGCTTCCAGACTTATGGAGCAGCCAAAGATGCACCTCAAGAGGCACTTGCATGACTTGCCCCATGCAAATGAGGTTCCCTCCCAATGTCCCCACAAACTCTGGCAGGAGTCAGTATTGGAGGGCACAGGCAGGTGCAATCCCGTCACATTCGCCAAAATCGGCACCCGTGGACTATCAGGGCCAGGCTAATTAGCTGAACCCAAAGAACTGGACTGGCTCATCCAGGGTCAACTCAAGCATATGCGAAAAGCATATCGCCTGACTTAAGTTGAGGTAAGGGGAGGGGGAAGGAAGGAAAATTGCCCACAGTGCCCCTGCTACTTTATCATTGTTCGCCACACATACTATATTTTGCATTCATTTTTGCATCAGTTCCTCTGTATTTTTGGAAGAATTCCCCTGATTCCCAGTTATAAGTGTAAGGTATTTATTTGGACTCTTTTGATCTAACTCTGTAATTTTGAAATTAAGAGACCTAAAAGTCTTAGTGGACTCAATGGGCCCGATGGTAATACAGAGGTGGAATCTGAGCAAGGGGGATGATAGCGGGCGACAAATGCACAACATCGTGGGTCAAGTGGGAATGTCCGATTTCAATAGGGATTCCTCATTTTCATTTTACTTCCAGGTTTCGCGTCTCCATTGCGCATGAGCGGACCTGCAGGACAAGATCCCTAACCCTAACCCTCGACTATTTAAAGGGTCACTTCACAGATACAAATGTGGAGAAGGTTTGGAGTTCTGTGGATTGTGTTGTGTGAAATACAAGTTGAGAGATGGAATTAAGAATGTGGATGGCCCGACTAGAGAGGGGGCAAAACTTGACCTCCTCTTGGGAAACAAGGAAGGGCAGGTGACAGAAGTGTTAGTGAGGGATCACTTTGGGACCAGTGATCATAATTCCATTAGTTTTAAGATAGCTATGGAGAATGATAGGTTTGGCCCAGAAGTTAAAATTCTAAATTGGGGAAAGGCCAATTTTGATGGTATTAGACAGGAACTTTCAGAAGTTGATTGGGAGAGTCTGTTGGCAGGCAAAGGGACGTCTGGTAAGTGGGAGGCCTTCAAAAGTGTGTAAACCAGGGTTCAGGGTAAGCACATTCCTTATAAAGTGAAGGGCAAGGCTGGATGACTCGGGAGATTGAGGCCCTAGTCAGAAAGAAGAAGGAGGCATATGACATGCATAGGCAGCTGGGATCAAGTGGATCCCTTGAAGAGTATAGAGATTGCCGGAGTAGAGTTAAGAGAGAAATCAGGAGGGCAAAAAGGGGATATGAGATTGCTTTGGCAGATAAGGCAAAGGTGAATCCAAAGAGCTTCTACAAATACATAAAGGGCAAAAGAGTAACTAGGGAGAGAGTAGGGCCACTTAAGGATCAACAAGGTCATCTATGTGCGGAACCATTAGAGATGGGTGAGATCCTAAATGACTATTTCGCATCGGTATTTACGGTTGAGAAAGGCATGGATGTTAGAGAACTTGGGGAAATAAATAGTGATGTCTTGAGGAGTGTACATATTACAGAGAGGGAGGTGCTGGAAGTCTTAACGCGCATCAAGGTAGATAAATCTCCGGGACCTGATGAAATGTATCCCAGGACGTTATGGGAGGTTAGGGAGGAAATTGCGGGTCCCCTAGCAGAGATATTTGAATCATCCACCGCTACAGGTGAGGTGCCTGAAGATTGGAGGGTAGCAAATGTTGTGCCTTTGTTTAAGAAGGGCAGCAGGGAAAAGCCTGGGAACTACAGACTGGTGAGCCTGACATCTGTAGTGGGTAAGTTGTTAGAGGGTATTCTGAGAGACAGGATCTACGGGCATTTGGAGAGGCAGGGACTGATTAGGAAGTCAGCATGGTTTTGAGAGAGGAAAATCATGTCTCACAAATTTGATTGAGTTTTTTGAAGGGGTAACCAAGAAGATAGATGAGGGCTGTGCAGTAGACGTGGTCTACATGGACTTCAGCAAAGCCTTTGACAAGGTACCGCATGGTAGGTTGTTACATAAGGTTAAATCTCACGGGATCCAAGGTGAGGTAGCCAATTGGATACAAAATTGGATTGACGGCAGAAGACAGAGGGTGGTTGTAGAGGGTTGTTTTTCAAACTGGAGGCCTGTGACCAGCGGTGTGCCTCAGGGATCGGTGCTGGGTCCGCTGTTATTTGTCATTTATATTAATGATTTGGATGAGAATTTAGGAGGCATGGTTAGTAAGTTTGCAGATGACACCAAGATTGGTGGCATTGAGGACAGTGAAGAAGGTTATCTAGGATTGCAACGGGATCTTGATAAATTGGGCCAGTGGGCCGATGAATGGCAGATGGAGTTTAATTTAGATAAATGTGAGGTGATGCATTTTGGTAGATCAAATCGGGCCAGGACCTACTCCGTTAATGGTAGGGCGTTGGGGAGAGTTATAGAACAAAGAGATCTAGGAGAACAGGTTCATAGCTCCTTGAAAGTGGAGTCACAGGTGGATAGGGTGGTGAAGAAGGCATTCAGCATGCTTGGTTTCATTGGTCAGAACATTGAATACAGGAGTTGGGATGTCTTGTTGAAGTTGTACAAGACATTAGTTAGGCCACACTTGGAATACTGTGTACAGTTCTGGTCACCCTATTATAGAAAGGATATTATTAAACTAGAAAGAGTGCAGAAAAGATTTACTAGGATGCTACCGGGACTTGATGGTTCGACTTATAGGGAGAGGTTGGATAGACTGGGACTTTTTTCCCTGGAGAGTAGGAGGTTTCGGGGTGATCTTATGGAAGTCTATAAAATAATGAGTGGCATCGATAAGGTAGATAGTCAAAATCTTTTCCCAAAGGTAGGGGAGTCTATAACGAGGGGGCATAGATTTAAGGTGAGAGGGGAGAGATACAAAAGCGTCCAGAGGGGCAATTTTTTCACTCAAAGGGTGGTGAGCATCTGGAACGAGCTGCCAGAGGCAGTAGTAGAGGCGGGTACAATTTTGTCTTTTAAAAAGCATTTGGACAGTTACATGGGTAAGATGGGTATAGAGGGATATGGGCCAAGTGCAGGCAATTGGGACTAGCTTAGTGGTATAAACTGGGCGACATGGACATGTTGGGCCGAAGGGCCTGTTTCCATGTTGTAAACTTCTATGATTCTATGATTCTAAGAAAGGCAAAGGCTGTGCCCAGATTCAGTGATGCTTCCCTGGGCATACTGGATGGGTGCAGTAAGGGCAAGGAAGCAGGTCCTCTACCCTAGCAACAGGAAAAAAAAAGCCTGCAGCCACAACAAAGAAGGCATGGTTGGAGGTGGCCCAAGAGGTGAGTAGCAGGAGTCTGATCTTAAGGACTTGGATGCAGTGCAGAATGCATTTTAATTACCAGGTCAGGAATGGTAAGCAAAATTGCAGATTCACCGGTAGTGCACCCCACTCTCACTCTGTCTTGTACTCCATTCGTACTCCAGTGTACGCCATTCACATGACTCCTCACACTTAAGTTTCAGCAGCACCCATTGGTTCCTTTTCTATGCATTTCCTCACCTCCCACCTCCCCCTTCCTCCATCCACCATTGCCACACACCCCAATCCTTATGTAATGTAATACCACCTCAGTCAGCTGCCTCAATTCTCAGTACACGTCCTCAAATGTGTGTCAGTGCCACTCGTGCTGTATCTGCCTGATAGCCATTCTCACCAAATGCACTGCATCCATCGGATGCACAACTGCCTTACAGCCACTCATAGTTCTGGCGTGCCACTTTGCAGGAGACAGCGCAAGATACAAGGGAGTGGGAGAGGACTGGAGGCAGATCCCCACAGATGCCGAACAGGAGGCTTTGGACATAAGCGGCATATCAGCGTCCCTGACCATCGGAGATGGAGAAACTGGGACTTCATTGCTGCAGGATGACAGAATTAATCTCTCCGACCAACATCTCCTACAAGCCTAAGTCATCTTGACTTGAAGTCAGCGCTGAGAGAAATATGATCACCTTAATCATGCAGAGTTGCAACATTTTTACATTCCCATGACTAAATCATATCCGTCTCTTCTCTCCACCAGGGCCATCATGTGAAGAACAGAGGCCCGTATCCAGAGATGACAAGGATTCCTCAGAGGACCTGATTCCTTCTGAGGGTGCGCCATCACAGAACACATGTCAACCAGGCACCAGTGCAGATACGCACACTTTGGCGGGTCCTGTTAGACAGTTAAGTGGGTTCTCAACTAGTGAATCACAGTTCACAAGTGAGCACGAGCAGAGAGTGGTGGCAACGACAGCTGTGGAGAGTCTGCGTCGGAGGGCGCACTTCTCATAGAATCATAGAATGGTTACAGCACAGGAGGCCATTGGGCCCATCGAGCCCGTGCCGGCTCTTTGTAAGAGCAATCCAGTTAGTCCCATTCCCCCGCTCTTTCCCCGTAGCCATGCAATTTTTTCCCTTCAAGTATTTATCCAATTCCTTTTTGAAAGCCACAATTGAACCTGTTCCCACCACCTTTTCAGGCAGCGCATTCCAGATCATAACTACTCACTGCGTAAAAAAGTTTTTCCTCATGTCGCCTTTGGTTCTTTTGCCGATCACCTTAAATCTGTGTCTTCTGGTTCTCCACCCTTCCACCAATAGGAACAGTTTCTCTTTATTTACTTTATGATTTCATGATTTTGAACACCTCTATCAAATCTCCCCTTAACCTTGTCTGCTCTAAGGAGAACAAACCCAGCTTCTCCAGTCTCTCCATGTAACTGAAGTCCCTCATCCCTGGAATCAGTCTAGTAAATCCCTTCTGCTCCCTCTTGAAGGCCTTCACATCTTTCCTAAAGTGCAGTGCCCAGAATTGGACACAATACTCCAGTTGTGGTTGAACCAGTGTTTTATAAAGGTTCAGCATAACTTCCTTGCTTTTGTACTCCATGGGGGAAAAATTGGATCGGACCTGTTTTTGGGCGGGAGTAGCACGATCCGCTATTACCCCGCGCCCAATGGCCCCTGCGCAGGCAGGACGAGATTTTTGTCAGGCCTGAAGACTTATCTGCAATCTGCGTTGGAAATCAGCATTGAACGAGGATTCCTTGCAATTCACACTTTCCACCTGCAGGGGGAACTCCAATCTCTTAAAGGCAGGCTGTCTGTTCGAAATCTCTTAAAGGTAGCTGGTACTTGTTATTTGCTGAATATAACAGCCTGCTGTCTGCATGGATTCTGAATGGAGATCAGACATCGCACACATAAAGCACAGATGAAGGTCCCATCCCTATTTTTACATTCTGAGTTATGTTAAAACATTTGATAAAGGTTGCCCACTACTAAATCCCACATCCTCCAATCTGCATGCCAGACATCACCAATCTGCCGATCTGAGATTCTGTGCACCAAGGTTCTCTGCTGATGCATCAGAGGCCTTGGTGCAAGAGGTGGACAGAAGGAGGGACATCCTATATTCGCGAGGTCGGTGAGCAAGAGGCCCTACAGACATACACCCAAAAGGTAGTGGGAGGCAGTAGGGGATGAAGTCAATGCCAGGCGCACAGTATCATGAACATGGATGCAGCACAGGAAGAAGTTCAATGCTTTGACATGAGTGGTCAAGATGAGTGAGGTCAACTGTCAAGTGGCGTCTCCTACCAACTACACCACGAGCCGCATTCATTGCTCCATGCACTACACCCCCCATCACCCACACACCAACAAATTCTTTCCATCAGTACTCAACCCTCTCACCCTTACACATTACCACCATTGTAAGCCGCCCACCCACAACTCACCGGCCAAACACACTGGCAGCTATTCAACCATGATAGGCACATCACCCAGACACACGTCTCACTTTCTTGCAGGAGAAGCTGGCACATATCAGGAGGCAGCAAGTGGCAGTGGCATTTTGCCCCTTGAGCCTGTTCCACCATTCGATCAGATCAGGGTGGACCTGTGACCAAGCTCCATATACCTGCCTTAGCCCCATATCCCTTAATACCCTTGGTTCACAGAAATCTATCAATCTCAGATTTAGAATTCTCAAATGAGCTAGCATTAACTTCCGTTTGCAGAAGAGTGTTCCAAACTTCTCCCACCCTTTGCGTGTAGAAGCATTTCCTAACTTCACTCCTGCACGCCCTGGCTCTAAATGTTAGACTATGTCCCCACGTCCTAGTATTCAAGTCTAGGAGACCTCCAAAAACAGTTACAAATGTCTCGGCAGGCAGAAGAAATAATCCAGCCACTAACCTGTAAATCCTGCAGGGTCCCTTTAAATAGCACTGGTGGGGGGGTCCTCCAGGCACTCCAAGACACATTCAGATGGTCAGGGTTAAGACTGTGCGTTGAGTTGAGCGTTAAGTCCCAAAATGGTGTCGATCACTTTAAATCAGCGTTGCACACTGATTGAAGCCATTTTTTTATTATTTGTTCATGGGATGTGGGCGTCGCTGGCGAGGCCAGCATTTATTGCCCATCCCTAATTACCCTTGAGAAGGTGGTGGTGAGCTGCCTTCTTGTACCGCTGCAGTCCGTGTGGTGATGGTTCTCCCACAGTGCTGTTAGGAAGGGAGTTCCAGGATTTTGACCCAGCGACGATGAAGGAACGGCGATATATTTCCAAGTCGGGATGGTGTGTGACTTGGAGGGGAACGTGCAGGTGGTGTTGTTCCCATGTGCCTGCTGCTCTTGTCCTTGTAGCTGGTAGAGGTCGCGGGTTTGGGAGGTGCTGTCAAAGAAGCCTTGGCGAGTTGCTGCAGTGCATCCTGTGGAGGGAATGAATGTTTAGGGTGATGGATGGGGTGCCAATCAAGCGGGCTGCTTTGTCCTGGATGGTGTCGAGCTTCTTGATTGTTGTTGGAGCTGCACTCATCCAAGCAAGCGGAGAGTATTCCATCACACTCCTGACTTGTGCCTTGTAGATGGTGGAAAGGCTTTGGGGAGTCAGGAGGTGAGTCACTCGCCGCAGAATACCCAGCCTCTGATCTGCTCTTGTAGCCACAGTATTTATATGGCTGGTCCAGTTAAGTTTCTGGTCAATGGTGACCCCCAGGATGTTGATGGAGGGGGATTTGGCGATGGTAATGCCGTTGAATGTCAAGGGGAGGTGGTTAGACTCTCTCTTGTTGGAGATGGTCATTGCCTGGCATTTGTCTGGCGCGAATGTTACTTGCCACTTATGAGCCCAAGCCTGGATGTTGTCCAGGTCTTGCTGCGTGCGGGCTCGGACTGCTTCATTATCTGAGGGGTTGCAAATGGAACTGAACACTGTGCAATCATCAGCGAACATCCCCATTTCTGACCTTATGATGGAGGGAAGGTCATTGATGAAGCAGCTGAAGATGGTTGGGCCTCGGACACTGCCCTGAGGAACTCCTGCAGCCTCCAACAACCACCACCATCTTCCTTTGTGCCAGGTATGACTCCAGCCACTGGAGAGTTTTCCCACTGATTCCCATTGACTTCAATTTTACTAGGGCTCCTTGGTGCCACACTCGGTCAAATGCTGCCTTGATGTCAAGGGCAGTCACTCTCACCTCACCTCTGGAATTCAGCTCTTTTGTCCATGTTTGGACCAAGGCTGTAATGAGGTCTGGAGCCGAATGGTCCTGGCAGAACCCAAACTGAGCATCGCTGAGCAGATTATTGGTGAGTAAGTGCCGCTTGATAGCACTGTCGACGACACCTTCCATCACTTTGCTGATGATTGAGAGTAGACTGATGGAGTGGTAATTGGCCGGATTGGATTTGTCCTGCTTTTTGTGGACAGGACATACCTGGGCAATTTTCCACATTGTCAGGTAGATGCCAGTGTTGTAGCTGAACTGGAATAGCTTGGCTGGAGGTGCAGCTAATTCTGGAGCACAAGTCTTCAGCACTACAGCCGGGATGCTGTCGGGGCCCATAGCCTTTGCTGTATCCAGTGCACTCAGCCGTTTCTTGATATCACGTGGAGTGAATCGAATTGGCTGAAGACTGGCGTTAGTTGTTTAATTGTCCACCGCCATTCACGACTGGATGTGGCAGGACTGATACTAGTATTTTAATTCTAAATTTTATTTAATTAATTGAATTTAAATTCCCCAGCTACCGTGGTGGATTTGAACTCATAACTCTAGATTATTCGTCCAGGCCTGGCTGGATTACCAGTCCAGTAACATAACCACTATGCTACCGTACCGGAGGAGGAGGCTCTGTAAACATCCCCATCCTCAATGATGGCAGAGTCCAGCATGTGCGTATAAAAGACAAGACTGAAGCGTTTGCAACCATCTTCAGCCAGAAGTGCCGAATGAATGATCCATCTCGGCCTCCTCCTGAGATCCCCACCATCACAGAAGCCAGTCTTCAGCCAATTCGATTTACTCCACGTGATATCAAGAAACGGCTGAGTGCACTGGATACAGCAAAGGCTATGGGCCCCGACAACATCCCAGCTGTAGCGCTGAAGACTTGTGCTCCAGAACTAGCTGCGCCTCTAGCCAAACTGTTCCAGTTCAGCTACAACACTGGCATCTACCTGACAATGTGGAAAATTGCCCAGGTATGTCCTGCAGCAAAATCTGGTCCATTATCTTTAAACCATGGCACAAAAACTTGCATGTATGACACCTGAAGTATAACAGCCACATCTGATAATCGTTAAATATATATATTCATTCATGTAAGGAGTCGCACAACACCAGGTTATAGTCCAACAGCTTTATTTGAAATCACAAGCTTTCGGAGCTTTGTTCCTTCGTCAGGTGAGTGCTGACCTGACGAAGGAGCAAAGCTCCGAAAGCTTGTGATTTCAAATAAAGCTGTTGGACTATAACCTGGTGTTGTGCGTCTCCTTACATTTGTCCACCCCAGTCCATCACCGGCATCTCCACATCATATATTACATAAGAACATAAGAACATAAGAAATTGGAGCAGGAGTAGGCCAATCGGCCCCTCGAGCCTGCTCCGCCATTCAATAAGATCATGGCTGATCTGATCCCAACCACAAATCTAAAGAACACAAGAAATAGGAGCAGGACCCGGCCACACAGCCCCTGGGCCCTCTGTGCCACCCACAGGGCATTGACCGATCCGAACTCAGCTTCATGTCCAATTTCCTGCCCGCTCCCCATAACCCCTAATTCCCTTTACTTCTAGGAAACTGTCTATTTCTGTTTTAAATTTATCTAATGATGTAGCTTCCACAGCTTCCTGGGGCAGCAAATTCCACAGACCTACCACCCTCTGAGTGAAGAAGTTTCTCCTCATCTCAGTTTTGAAAGAGCAGCCCCTTATTCTAAGATTATGCCCCCTAGTTCTAGTTTCACCCATCTTTGGGAACATCCTTACTGCATCCACCCGATCAAGCCCCTTCACAATCTTATATGTTTCAATAAAATCGCCTCTCATTCTTCTGAACTCCAATGAGTAGAGTCCCAATCTACTCAACCTCTCCTCATATGTCCGCCCCCTCATCCCCGGGATTAACCGAGTGAACCTTCTTTGTACTGCCTCGAGAGCAAGTATGTCTTTTCTTAAGTATGGAGACCAAAACTGTATGCAGTATTCCAGGTGCGGTCTCACCAATACCTCATATAACTGCAGCAATACCTCCCTGTTTTTATATTCTATCCCCCTAGCAATAAAAGCCAACATTCCGTTGGCTTTCTTGATCACCTGCTGCACCTGCATACCAACTTTTTGATTTTCTTGCACCAGGACCCCCAGATCCCTTTGTACTGCAGTACTTTCCAGTCTCTCGCCATTAAGAAAATAACTTGCTCTCTGATTTTTCCTGCCAAAGTGCATAACCTCACATTTTCCAATATTATATTGCATCTGCCAAATCTCCGCCCACTCACCCAGCCTGTCTATATCCCCTTGCAGGTTTTTTATGTCCTCCTCACTCTCTACTTTCCCTCCCATCTTTGTATCATCTGCAAATTTTGATATGTTGCACTCGGTCCCCTCCTCCAAATCATTAATATAGATTGTAAAGAGTTGGGGACCCAGCACCGACCCCTGTGGAACACCACTGGTTACTGGTTGCCAGTCCGAGAATGAACCGTTTATCCCAACTCTCTGCTTCCTGTTAGATACCCAATCCTCCACCCATGCCAGAATATTACCCCCAATCCAGTGATTCTTTATCTTGAGCAATAATCTTTTATGTGGCACCTTGTCGAATGCCTTCTGGAAGTCTAAATACACTATGTCCACTGGTTCCCCTTTATCCACCCTGTACGTTATATCCTCAAAGAACTCAAGCAAATTTGTCAGACATGACTTCCCCTTCATAAAGCCATGCTGACTTTGTCCTATTAAATTATGCTTATCTAAATGTTCCGTTACTGTCTCCTTAATAATAGGCTCCAAAATTTTACCCACCACAGATGTTAAGCTAACTGGCCTATAATTTCCAGCCTTCTGCCTACTACCCTTTTTAAATAACGGTGTTACATTAGCAGTTTTCCAATCTGCCGGGACCTCTCCTGAGTCCAGGGAATTTTGGAAAACTATCACCAAGGCATCCACAATCCCTACTGCCACTTCCCTCAAGACCCTAGGATGGAAGCCATCAGGTCCAGGGGATTTATCCGCTTTGAGTCCCATTATTTTACTGAGTACCATCTCCTGAGTGATTTTAATCGTATTTAGCTCCTCCCCCCGTAGAGTCCCCTGTTTGTCCAGTGTTGGGATATTCTTAGTGTCCTCTACTGTAAAGACTGAAACAAAATATTTGTTCAGCATTTTTGCCATCTCCATGTTTCCCACCATTAATTTCCCGGTCTCATCCTCTAAGGGACCTACGTTTGCCTTAGCCACCCTTTTTCTTTTTATATAACTATAGAAACTCTTGCTATCTGTTTTTATATTTTTTGCTAATTTCTTTTCATAATCTAACTTCCCTTTCTTAATCAATCCTTTAGTTACTTTTTGCTGTCTTTTGAAGAATTCCCAATCTTCTATCCTCCCACTAAGTTTGGCTACTTTATATGTCCTTGTTTTTAATCGGATACTATCCTTGATTTCTTTACTTAGCCACGGATGGCTGTCATTTCTTTTACACCCTTTTTTCCTCAGTGGAATATATTTATTTTGAAAGTTGTAAAATAACTCCCTAAATGAACACCACTGCTCATGTACCGTCTTACCCTTTAATCTATTTTCCCAGTCCACTTTAATCAATTCCGCTCTCATACCATCATAGTCTCCTTTATTCAAGCTCAGTACGCTTGTTTGAGAATCAACCTTCTCACCCTCTAATTGGATATGGAATTCAACCATGTTGTGGTCGCTCGTTCCAAGGGGATCCTTAACTAGGACATTATTAATTAATCCTGACTCATTACATAGGACCAGGTCCAAGGTTGCCTGCCCCCTTGTAGGATCAGTTACATACTGCTCAAGAAATCCATCCCTGATGCACTCAATGAACTCGTCCTCAAGGCTGCTCTGCCCAATTTGATTTGTCCAGTTAATATGATAATTAAAATCCCCCATAATTATGGCTGTTCCCTTATTACATGCCCCGACTATTTCCTGATTAATACTTCTTCCAGCAGAGTTGCAACTATTAGGAGGCCTATATACTACGCCCACTAATGTTTTTTTCCCCTTATTATTCCTTATCTCCACCCAAACTGTTTCATTATCTTGATGCTTTGTCCCAATATCATTTATCTGTATTACAGTGATTCCTTCCTTTATTAACATAGCCACCCCACCTCCCCTTCCTTCCTGCCTGTCCTTCCTGATTGTTAAATACCCTGGCATATTTAATTCCCAGTCGTTGTCACCCTGCAGCCATGTTTCTGTAATGGCCACAAGATCATACCCATACGTAGTTATTTGTGCCGTTAACTCGTCCATTTTGTTACGAATGCTACGTGCATTCAGATAAAGAACTTTCAAATCTGTTTTGTGACGCTTAGTTCCTGCTTTTTCCTTTTTTAACACTTTACCTATTACTCCATACCTTCTGTCCCTTCCTGTTACGCTTTCCTCTCTCTCCCTGCTCAGGTTCCCAACCCCCTGCCACTTTAGTTTAAACCCTCCCCAACAGCACTAGCAAACACTCCTCCTAGGACAGCGGTCCCGGCCCTGCCCAGGTGCAGACCGTCCGGTTTGTACTGGTCCCACCTCCCCCAGAACCGTTTCCAGTGTCCCAGGAATTTGAATCCCTCCCCCTTGCACCATTCCTCTAGCCAC
This sequence comes from Heptranchias perlo, assembly GCF_035084215.1. Lineage (NCBI taxonomy): Eukaryota > Metazoa > Chordata > Chondrichthyes > Hexanchiformes > Hexanchidae > Heptranchias > Heptranchias perlo. Next base: position 166,039,848 of record NC_090326.1, on the reverse strand, counting down.
GTATTCATTTGAAATATCCTCCTATTTCTACTCTGACTCGCACGTGGCACTGGCAGCAATCCTGAGATTACTACCTTTGAGGTCCTATTTTTTAATTTACCTCCTAACTCCCTATATTCTGCTTTTAGGACCTCATCCCCTTTTTTACCTATATCGTTGGTGCCTATGTGCACCACGACAGCTGGCTGTTCGCCCTCCCCCTCCAAAATGTTCTGTAGCCGCTCCGAGACGTCCTTGATCCTTGCACCAGGGAGGCAACACACCATCCTGGAGTCTCGGTTGCGGCCGCAGAAACGCCTGTCTATTCCCCTTACAATTGAGTCCCCTATCACTATAGCTCTTTCACTCTTTTTCCTCCCAGCCTGTGCAGCAGAGCTACCCGTGGTGCCAGGAAGTTGGCTGCTGCTGCCTTCCCCTGATAAGTCATCCCCCCCAACAGCATCCAAAGTGGCATATCTGTTTGAGAGGGGGATGGCCACAGGGGACCCCTGCACTACCTGCCTGCACCTCTTACTCTTCCTGGTGGTCACCCATTCACTTCCTGCCTGTATACCCTTGACCTGCGGTGTGACCAACTCGCTAAACGTGCTATCCACGAGTTTCTCTGCATCGCGGATGCTCCACAGTGAGTCCACCCGCAGCTCCAGCTCCGAGATACGATCGGTCAGTAGCTGCAGGTGGACACACTTCCCGCACACATGGTCGGCAGGGACACTGGTAGTGTCCATGACTTCCCACATCTTGCAGGAGGAGCATATCACGGGTGCGAGGTCTGCTGCCATGACTTGCCTTAGCTTAGTTACCCCTTTTAAATTACGTTGAAATTAGAAAATGTTAACTATACTAGGGACCTAGGTTCACTAAAAAAAAACACTATCTGCTATAAAACCTGCTAACCTTCCCTTTCTTATTACTTTACTTACAGTAAAATGGTAGAAATACTCACCTGAACCTACTCACCAATCAGCTGCCTCCCCTGTGCCGCGTCACTTTCTGACTGGTGACGTCACCTCGAACTGCCGCTGGTCTCAGAGTCTCACTCTGGTCTCGCTCTTTGCCGCCGCTCACCGACTGAACTCTCGCTCTCTCCGCGCTGTTTTTATCCCCGCTCTGGTCTCGCTCTCTCCCGCCGCTCACCGACTGAACTCTCGCTCTCTCCGCGCTGTTTTTATCCCCGCTCTGGTCTCGCTCTTTGCCGCCGCTCACCGACTGAACTCTCGCTCTCTCCGCGCTGTTTTTATCCCCGCTCTGGTCTCGCTCTCTCCCGCCGCTCACCGACTGAACTCTCGCTCTCTCCGCGCTGTTTATATCCGCGCTCTGGTCTCGCTCTCTCCCGCCGCTCACCGACTGAACTCTCGCTCTCTCCGCGCTGTTTTTATCCCCGCTCTGGTCTCGCTCTCTCCCGCCGCTCACCGACTGAACTCTCGCTCTCTCCGCGCTGTTTATATCCCCGCTCTGGTCTCGCTCTTTGCCGCCGCTCACCGACTGAACTCTCGCTCTCTCCGCGCTGTTTATATCCCCGCTCTGGTCTCGCTCTTTGCCGCCGCTCACCGACTGAACTCTCGCTCTCTCCGCGCTGTTTATATCCCCGCTCTGGTCTCGCTCTTTCCCGCCGCTCACCGACTGAACTCTCGCTCTCTCCGCGCTGTTTTTATCCCCGCTCTGGTCTCGCTCTCTCCCGCCGCTCACCGACTGAACTCTCGCTCTCTCCGCGCTGTTTATATCCCCGCTCTGGTCTCGCTCTCTCCCGCCGCTCACCGACTGAACTCTCGCTCTCTCCGCGCTGTTTTTATCCCCGCTCTGGTCTCGCTCTCTCCCGCCGCTCACCGACTGAACTCTCGCTCTCTCCGCGCTGTTTATATCCCCGCTCTGGTCTCGCTCTCTCCCGCCGCTCACCGACTGAACTCTCGCTCTCTCCGCGCTGTTTTTATCCCCGCTCTGGTCTCGCTCTCTCCCGCCGCTCACCGACTGAACTCTCGCTCTCTCCGCGCTGTTTTTATCCCCGCTCTGGTCTCGCTCTCTCCCGCCGCTCACCGACTGAACTCTCGCTCTCTCCGCGCTGTTTTTATCCACACTGGAGAAATGATATAAGGCCCAATTTTCTGCTTAATTTGGCTGGTTGTGTCGGTGCAGAATGGGTGCAGGGTGATTGCTAAATTGGGTGAGCAGGCCTTCGGCATATTGAGCGCCTATTTCCTTCTGCATGTGATTTTCCAGCAGCTGTATTTTGTATGTGAGAGTGCTTGCAGGGTGAAATTGGTTTTCACCAGTAGCACAAAACGGCTCATGGTGAATCAGCAGCCTGTTTCACACTGAGCCCGGTTTTATTTTCCATTGAAGATAAAACTAATGAGGGAAATTGGTTTGGATCCACTCCAGTACAGTACTTCATGGTGTAAATGGAGCAAGATGAAAGAAGGTGTGTCAGGGACATCAGTAGATACCTGAGCTGCACGAGATGACCAGCCATTATGCCAGCACCATATCTACAAACCTGTCACTGACCAGACACAGCTGCCTCCACAGACTTCAGGTTAGGAGGGACTCAGTTACACAACCAGCCGTTGGATTTTCACCCCTCCCCCCTCTCCCCACCCCCTCCCCCCATCAGATTTACGATCCACTTGGGGTACACTGGGCCTAGGGTTAAAACCCTGAACAAAAACACAGAGTTGAATTCACATCAGGGCAAAGTACACTTTCACCCAGGCAGAGGGGAGGGAGGAAAATCAGCTTTAATAAGTGTGGGGAGACTGAAAGATTGCAGTTCAACTTAAGTGCAGGGGATGTGTGCATAATATTCTTAGGGCTACAAGGGCCCTGAATTTCCTCGCTATCTTCAGCACTTATGCCGTTATTATGTCCTTATCGAGCTAAAAAAGATTGAGAAAACTCATGTTTACTGCATTACGCTGCTTATGTGCTGCAAATGCACTGGGCCCACGTTTCCTCTATCTTTTTGGTAGCTTTGAAGATCTGCGCACCCAATGTGTACATTTGTATAGGAGTGCCATTCACCTGGTGGCACTGTGCTCGAGGATTTCCTGCTTTTACCCACTATTGCGCTCTGGGAAAGTTAGACCCGTATAAAACAAGTCCAGCTGCTCCCCAGCTCACCCGATTCAGGTGAAAGTTAAGAGCTTGAGAGCTTTGACGAGTCCCCAACATTTGCTCGCTGATTTCTGGGTTTTATAGACGTTTTTTCAGCCCATTTTTTGCACAGTTTTGCTCACTGAGACTTGAAGGTGACCACTCCCTCAACAGTGCCCCATGCCCCTCCCTCGCCTCCCCCACACACTCAGAACAACTCTAGAGAAGGTATGGAATTGCCCATGGATATACCTCTCTATTACATCCTTATGGAGGCGGAGGAACAGCAGCGCATGGAGGTGAGGAGAACAAGACAGATGACTGAAGGTGGCAGTGGGTGCCAGGGCCACCTCCCTCCAGGCAAGACTGACACTCCTGAATGGCTTGCTGCCTGGCACACCCGGGAGTCTGTGCCTCCTGTCTCCCACCTCTTCCAGGAGGGCTTTCGGGTCTCCCTGTGAACAATTCAAAGCCCTTTGGCAAGGTGTTGCCCTGCCACAGTGGCCCGTGGGCACAGCTGGTTTATAGCTGCTCGTGGTTCTGGCAAGTGTACAAAATGCTTCCACTGGACTTTCCTTCCCCTTTAAGAGTGTCATCTTATGGAACTTAGTGTAGAAGGATACCAACCTCACTGGTAGCATTCAGAAGGGAAATGGGCAGTTTCCTCATTGAGCAGGGTGCAGGGTGTAGGAAGTTTGACACAGGGGCAGAAATGTAAGGCAGTGGAAGGTAATTAAAGAGGAAGCTGAATGCGATTGCGGGGTCCGGGGGTGGGGTGGTGGTGTAGGATTCTATGAAAGGATGCAGTGGATGGGCTGAATGGCTCCTTTTATTTGTATCTGTCCTAGTGATGAAAGAGGACCTAAACAATGGAGTGAGATGACTGCCCTTTTATTGCTTGCAGATCACGGCCCAGATTATAGCACCCTGCAATAGAGCAGTGGAACAGAACCCTACCTGCACTAGCTCAAGAAGGAAGGCCCTGACCCAAATCACGGCAACCGGTTCATTTACTTCTCAGGGGTATTTGCATATTTGGTAGACGCGAGCCAATCTGCTGTGCTTTCCAAGCCGCTCTGCCTGAGGTCCTGACCACGCCCTCTGCGATCGATTACCTTACTCTAGTAAAGGTTTTGGGGCAATTAGATGATCTCAAAAGGGACTCACACTAGGTCTCAACGAGCATAAATTCCACTGAGGGTTTTCTATGAGCACAAAGGGGGAGCTCAGGAACGCCCCTCAACACACACCTTGACATGGTGTGGGTGGGCAGGAGATCCCACAAATGCTCCCCCACCAACAGGAATTTAAAAGGAGCCAGGTTCCAGTCCATATTCCATGCTGCACTAGACGTAAATGGGATTTGCACTCTCCCCAGTCCGAAATCAAGGACTTGGAGGCAGAAATCCGTTATGGCCTGTTTTCAGTGTTTGCCCAAATCGGGAGGCCCAAGGCACATCAGAATTTGGACCTCAGGCCTCATTGTAATAATAAGGGCGAGGTTCCAGCACCTCCGGAGGCAGTTTGCCCAATGGCCGGTATCGAATTGGGCAAGTCCTAGGTGGTGATGGAAAACACGGGTGGGTGAGGGCAGCGGTCTGCAGTACTGTTTTAGAGCTCAGACGAGCATTCCTGCCCCTCCCGGCTTCACAGGAGGGGAAGTAAAAAATTTGTTTCCCTACCATTTCTTCGGTGGCCTCCGGCTGCCCATTTAAGAATGGCTGAGTAGGCCACTGACGAACTGGAAAAACTAGTCAGATCAGGCAGGGCGCAACCTAGTTTGCAACCAATTTTGTGGCAGGGTCCTGAGACAAGCGCAGGACACCTCTTTACATATTTAAATTGGGCCAAAGCTGATTTCAGATGTCCGCCAGGGATGCCGAGAAACATCGATGATCAGAACAGCAGCTGAGGCGCAGGGCTTCACGTTCAGAAATTGGCCCATTTTACACCCAAAAAACAGGCACATGCCCTAGGTTCTTAAGTTAATGGGGTCAATTTTCACTTCGACTGAATTGGTGGATTGTTTAGGGAAAGACAGCACGGATTTGTTAAAGGCAAATCGTGTTTATCCAACTTGATAGAGTTTTTTGATGAGGTAACAGAGAGGGTAGATGAGGGCAATGCAGTTGATGTGGTGTATTTGGAATTTCAAAAGGCGTTTGATAAAGTGCCACATGGTAGGCTTATCATCAAGATTGCGGCCCATGGAATAAAGGGGCCGTAGCAACATGGATACAGAATTGGCTAAGTGACAGGAAACAGAGAGTAGTGGTGAACGGTTGTTTTTCGGACCGGAGGGAGGTGTGCAGTGGTGTTCCCCAGGGGTCACTGCTTTTCTTGATATATATTAATGACTTGGACTTGGGTGTACAGGGCACAATTTCAAAATTTGCAGATGACACAAAACTTGGAAGGGTAGTAATCAGTGAGGAGGATAGTGATAGACTTCAAGAGGATATAGACAGGCAGGTGGAATGGGAGGACACGTGGCAATTGAAGTTTAACGCGGAAAAATGCGAGGTGATGCATTTCGGTAGGAAAAATGAGGAGAGGCAATATAAACTAGAGGGCACAATTCTAAAAGGGGTGGAGGATGAACCTTTATAAAACACCAGTTCGACCACAACTGGAGTATTGTGTTCAGTTCTGGGCATCGCACTCTAGGAAGGATGTGAAGGCCTTAGAGAGGGTGCAGAGGAGATTTACTAGAATGATTCCAGGGATGAGGGACTTAAATTACGTGGATAGACTGGAGAAGCTGGGGTTGTTCTCCTTGGAACAGAGAAGATTGAGTGGAGATTTGATAGAGGTATTCAAAATCATGAAGGGTCTAGACAGAGTAGATAGAGAGAAACTGTTCCCATTAGCGGAAGGGTCAAGAACCAGAGGGCATAGATATAAGGTGATTGGCAAATGAACCAAAGGTGACATGAGGAAAAAAATTTTTACGCAGCGAGTGGTTAGGATCTGGAATGCACTGCCCGAGGGAGTGGTGGAAGCAGATTCAATCATGGCCTTCAAAAGGGAACTGGATAAGTACTTCAAATGAAAAAATGTGCAGGGCTACGGAGATAGGGCGGACTCAATGGGCTGAATGGCCTCCTTCCATGCTGTAATCTTGCTATGATTCTATGATTCTATGGTCTGGCAGTAACGGTCTCAAAAGAGGTTCAGTCACCTTAACACCGAGGAGGAGGCTGGCGACATTTTGAAAGGGGCCTAACACCAGGTGCCTGAAGTGCCCGTCTTGTCTCAGGCGGTAGGCCCCGTTTAATAAGCAAATGGGGGTCCTTTTAGTTCGTTCTTTTAGGTTGGAACTGGTCGGAGCATGTGCACTCAGCTCAGTTCCACGGCTGACGGCCCAGCCAAGGTAAGCTTGGAAATATTTTGGTGGGGTCTGGAGCAGCAGGACTACAAAAATAATCTGGGCAGCTAACGCCCTAGGACCTCAACCCTCCGCAATTATGACGTACATATGTTATTGGCGGTCGCAGCGGCCTGATATTGGAAGACCTCAATCGGCTGTGCTGCATGAGGGCATGGGCTGCATTGGCGGCCCAATGTTAATGAGGCTGGTGCCTCAAAATGGCAGCCACCTCTTCGCCGTGGATTGGTGTTATCGGCCGGCGCGCTCCGCCAGTCGGTCGCCCGAAAGTCAAAGTTGACCCCAATAGCTTTAGTTTGGGATGAAACTTATCAAGGTGATTGCCAGGCCTGGCTTTGAAATATGATTAAAGCTGAAATAGAGATTGGCATGCCCGAGTTTTATTGACTGTTCGGTGGTAATTCTTTTGCTCTGACTGCTGATTTTCCTCTGCGCAATAACCTTTACCAAATAAACAGTGGCTGCCCATCAGTCTTTGACATGTTCGATAAACAGTTGAGCAGTATCATTAGGTCCGCTACTAAGTCGGGTGGAGCCTTTTCATGGATTGTCTTCATCAGGTAGTCTGGATTATTGTAATTTGCTAACATCATTGGACACTGCGGTTTTTCCTTAAGGATTCCATACTTATTCACTATGAATTCTGCAAATTTAGGATGGTTTTGGGGGCTGTAGCCAAAGTTTGTCAGTTGCTGCATTATCCCATTGTGGCGGTTGTTCATTTCATCACGCTCCTCAGCATTTGTTGAAATCTGGAGAACAAACAAACACCCTCATGAGACAACATCCTTTGCTGCACAATAAGCCTTCTCTACACGGGCTCTGCTATTCCCTGTAACATGCTGTGAAATGAAGCATAATATCACTCCAATCAGGCAGTGAGGAACCCCTCCATTCAAGCAATGGGCCATAATTTGCAGTCAAAGTAACGATGAGGCTAACGGCAATCGCTGTTATTTATGCGTAAATCGCACATCATCTTCAGGCGAGGGCAACACGGAAATCCAAAAGTTGCTGTCTGAGATACACCGCTCTGCCGTTAGCTTCGTGAAAATGGCATCTCGCCTCACCACTGAAATGCATTGAACAGCGTGAAGTTGCTGTATTTTTGCAGCAGATACGAACTAAACTCACCACAGAAAGTTAAGTCTTGTCCATTTCAGCCAAAGTACCCTTTTAACGACTTGATAAGTGTTAATAACTGCTAGTCCACCTCACTGGCACTGAAAATTAACTATTACAAGTTTGGAGTCTCATTCCTTCACCTTTTAATTGTTGTTGGAGATTTTAAAAAGGTAAAATTTAAAAAAAAATTTAACTTTTCCTTTCTGTCTTTTTTTTTCTCTCTCTTAATCCAATCTTTCTTTCCCTCTCTTTATTCCTCATTCTGTACCTGATTTGACATTGAATTCACCCATTCTAATTTACAGTCCTTGAGCTGTTAATTTCACAATCCTTCAATCGGATTATTTAAAGAGATACCCAGTTGCTTGCCCTGTTCACTCAGGTCCCCGATGCCCTGTTTCACTCGCTGAGACGTTATCACCTTGTACTTTCAGCAACTTACCACGCAAAAAATGTAAAAACCTAAACGTGCAGGGCAAGTTTAACTAACAGCAGATGGCGTTAGATGCCCTGTCACTGCAAATTATGGCCAATGTGATTTGATCATGGGAGTCTGTCACCCCAGTACACTCTGAAATGACCCACTGCTGGACAAAAAATGGTGCGAACACCAATACACGTGATGGCCAGTACAAAGGGGTAGTGTTACATGGAATACATCCATGCTTTTAATCTCAATTACTCCTTGTGGCAGTGAATTCCACATTCTAACCACTCTCTGTGTAAAGTAGTTTCTCCTGAATTCCCTATTGGATTTATTAGTGACTCTCTTATATTTATGGTCCCTAGTTCTGGTCTCCCCCACAAGTGGAAACATCTTCTCCACGTCTACCCTATCAAACCCTTTCATAATTTTAAAGACCATAAGAGATAGGAGCAGGAGTAGGCTATTCGGCCCCTCGAGCCTGCTCCACCATTCAATGAGATCATGGCTGATCTGATTTTTACCTCAACTCCACTTTCCCGCCTTCTCCCCATATCCTTTGACTCCCTTGCTGATCAAAAATTTGTCTAACTCAGCCTTGAATGTATTCAATGACTCAGCCTCCACAGCTTTTTGGGGTAAAGAATTCCAAAGACTCACGACCCTCTGGGAGAAGAAATTCCTCCTCATTTCCGTCTTATTCTGAGACCAAGCCCCCTAGTTTAGATTCCCCCATGAGGGGTAACATCCTCTCAGCATCTACCCTATCGAGTCCCCTCAGAATCTTGTATGTTTCAATAAGATCTCCTCTCATTCTTCTAAACTCCAATGAGTGTAGACCCAACCTGTTCAATCTTTCCTCATAAGACAACCCTTCCATACCTGGAATCAACCTAGTGAACCTTCTCTGAACTGCCTCCAATGCAAGCATGTCCTTCCTTAACTAAGGGCACCAGAACTGTACGCAGTACTCCAGGTGTGGTCTCACCAGCACCCTGTACAGTTGTAGCACGACTTCCCTGCTTTTATACTCCATCCCCCTAGAAATAAAGGCCAATATTCCTTTTGCCTTCTGGATTACCTGCTGCACCTGTATGTTGACTTTTTGTGTTTCATGTACGAGGACACCCAGATCCCTCTGTACCACAGCATTTTGTAGTATTTCTCCTTTCAAATAATATTTTGCTTTTGTATTTTTCCTCCCAAAGTGGATGACTTCACATTTTCCCACATTATATTCCATCTGCCAAATTTTTGCCCATTCGCTTAACCTGTCAATATCCCTTTGCAGACACTTTGTGTCCTCATCGCAACTTGCTTTTCCACCTATCTTTGTATCATCAGCAAATTTGGCCACAAGACACTCTGTTCCTTCATCCAAGTCATTGATATATATTGTAAATAGTTGAGGCCCCAGCACTGAGCCCTGCGGCACCCCACTAGTTACAGATTGTCGTTTTGAAAATGACCCTTTTATCCCAAATCTTTGTTTTCTGTTAGTTAGCCAATCCTCTATCCATGCCAGTATATTACCCCCAACACCATGAGCTCTTATCTTGTGCAATAATCTTTTATGTGGCACCTTATCGAATGCCTTTTGGAAATCCAAATATACAGCATCCATTGGTTCCCTTTTATCCACCCTGCCCTTTACTTCCTCAAAGAACTCTAATAAATTTGTCAGACACAATTTCCCCTTCGTAAAACCATGTTGACTCTCCTTGATTGTATTATGAACCTTCAAATGTCCTGTTACTACTTCCTTAATAATGGATTCTAGCATTTTCCCAATGACAGATGTTAGGCTAACTGGTCGATAGTTACCTGCTTTCTGTCTCACTCCCTCTATCAGGTCACCCCTCAGCCTTCTCTTTTCTAGAGAAAAGAGCCCCAACCTGTTCAATCTTTCCTGATAGTTATAACTAATTGGTAAATTAGTTAAATAAGGAAACATTTGAAGTGAAGTGGCTATCCCCTGGGTTCTCCACTGTCAAGCTGTTAACCAGTTGTAAAATTTGGAACAGCTCGTTCTAAGGCTCATATTCCAAACTTTCTATTTATGATAGGTGTAGATCTGTAATGAAAGAGCTATCATAAATTGATTCCCTCCAGTGTGCTTTGCTGCCCCATTTCTGCGCTCAACACTGCAGAGAAAAGCTTCCCACAGCTCACAGTGAATACATCCCTCCTGAGGTCATGGTGCTTTCTCTTCTAAAATTATTTCAATGGCACCTTTGAAGCTGAAGCTTACTAAAATTGATTGTTGCCACCTTTTCCACAGTAAAATTAATAAACATTTCAATTTCAATTTTTAAAAAGCACTGAGGAAACCTTCATCCTCCATCTCTCCACTCGTACACTCCGTGTACACTTACAGTGCCGCTCGTCAATGCCTCTGAATCCAGACTCTACATTGCGATAAATGACAACAGACACACCACGGACATGATCCAAACAGGAAATTGATCTTTTCACAACTCTCAGCATTTCCTCAGCAACTTGGGTTGGAGATTAAAGCCCTGAGATTGATAGATTTTGTCCACCAAAGGTATTAAGGGGTTTGGGGCTAAGGCGGGTATATGGAGTTAGGTGACAGATCAGCCATGATCTCCTTGAATGGCGGACCAAGCTCGAGGGGCTAAATGGCCTACTCCTGTTCCTGTGTTCCTAAGATCAGTTTAAGATGCGGTCAGACTGTGACGGGGGCGAATGGAAGGTGTCTGTAGAAGAGTGAGTTAAGCGGGCCGAGCCTGCTCTCTCACCTTACTTGTCATGTTAATCTTAAAACAGAGCCGGAATATGTCCCAGTCGGTAAGAAGGCCTCGCAGCAGTGGCAGGGGTACAAGATGCCACGGGGGGTTAGGACTTAATGACAGGTATTCACACTTAAAGTCCAAAAAGGTCAGCACGCTTAATATGGATTAAGTAGCGCCTTTGTAATCGATGCTATGGAACAGCAAATGGTCAGCGCCATTTGCCCGATATAAGTGGCTGTTCGGGATAAGCAGGGACCGTGTAAGTGTATAAACCATCTGAAGCCCTCGATTAGATTCCAGACAGTAACTCACTCTGAGGTATCATTATTCTATATATTAACCATCTGAACCCCTCGATTAGGTTGCAGCCTCTAAACCCACTCCCGGCTAGCATGGATTTAGAAGGTGAAAATCATACTTGACAAACCTTCTTGACTCTTTGAGGACATAAAGCAAATAACAGTAGTGGGAACACCATTACCTCTGAATTCCTTTCCAAGTCATAGAAACATAGAAAATAGGAGCAAGAGTAGGCCATTCGGCCCTTCGGGCCTGCTCCGCCATTCAAAATGATCATGGCTGATCGTCTAACTCAGTACCCTGTTCCTGCTTTTTCCCCATATCCCTTGATTCCTTTAGCATTAAGAAATATATCTGTCTCCTTCTTGAATACATCGAATGACTTGGCCTCCACTGCCTTCTGTGGTAGAGAATTCCACAGGTTCACCACCCTCTCAGTGAAGAAATTTCTCCTCATCTCGGTTCTAAATGGCATACCCCGTATCCTGAGACTGTGACCCCTGGTTCTGGACTCCCCAGCCATCGGGAACATCCTCCCTGCATCTAGTCTGTCTAGTCCTGTTAGAATTTTATATGTTTCAATTAGATCACCTCTCATTCTTCTAAACTCTAGTGAATATAGGCCGAGTCAACCCAATCTCTCCTCATATGTCAGTCCTGCCATCCCAGGAAATAGTCTGGTAAATCTTCGTTGCACTCCCTCCATGGCAAGGACATCCTTCCTCAGATAAGGAGACCAAAACTCCACACAATACTCCAGATGTGGTCTCGCCAAGGCCCCGTACAACTGCAGACACACAACACCCTGACTTGGACATACAGAACTGTTCCTTCATCGTCCAGAGGTGGCCGAGGAGGAACGGTGCTATAAAAGAACGGGTGGGGAGGCCCGAGGAGCAGCAGAGATATAAAGACTGGGAGAGGGGCCCCGAGGAAGAGTGGGGACATACCTACTGGGAGAGGGCGTCCGAGGAGATGTGAGGATATATAGACCGGGAGAAGACCCGAGGAGGAGCAGGGATATATAGGCCTGGAGAGGGGGCCCGAGGAGGAGTGGGGTTATATAGACTGGGAGAGGACCTGAGGAGGAGTGGGGATATTTAACCCGGGAGAGGAGGAGCGGGGATATATAAACCGGGAGAGGGGGCCCGAGGAGGAGCGGGGATATATAGGCCTGGAGAGGGGGCCCGAGGAGGAGTGGGGATATATAGACTGGGAGAGGACCTGAGGAGGAGTGGGGATATATAACACGGGAGAGGAGGAGCGGGGATATATAGACCGGGAGAGGGGGCCTGAGGAGGAGCGGGGATATATAGGCCTGGAGAGGGGGCCCGAGGAGGAGTGGGGATATATAACCCGGGAGAGGAGGAGCGGGGATATATAGACCAGGAAAGGGGGCCCGAGGAGGAGCGGGGATATATAGACCGGGAGAGGGGGCCCGAGGAGGAGTGGGGATATATAGACTGGGAGAGGACCTGAGGAGGAGTGGGGATATATAACACGGGAGAGGAGGAGCGGGGATATATAGACCGGGAGAGGGGGCCCGAGGAGGAGTGGGGATATATAGACCTGGAGAGGACCCGAAGAGGAGTGGGGATATATCCGGCTGAGTGCACTGGATACAGCAAAGGCGATGGGCCCCGACAACATCCCGGCTGTAGTGCTGAAGACTTGTGCTCCAGAATTAGCTGCACCAAGCTGTTCCAGTACAGCTACAACACTGGCATCCATCCGTCAATGTGGAAAATTGCCAGGTATGTCCGATACAAAAAAAACAGGACAAATCCAATCCGGCCAATTACCGCCCCATCAGTCTACTCTCAATCATCAGCAAATTCCTCAGAATGAGAGAGGAAGTACTAGAGGGACTGGAATCCCTGAAAGTTGATAAGTCACCAGGGCCGGATGGATTGTTTCCTAGGCTATTGAAGGAAGCCAGGGAGGAAATAGCAGATGCTCTGAGGATCATTTTCCAATCCTCACTAGATACAGCGGAGGTACCGGAGGACTGGAAGACTGGAAACATAGTACCATTGTTTAAAAAGGGTACGAGGGAAAGGCCGAACAATTATAGGCCAGTCAGTCTCACCTCGGTGGTGGGCAAACTATTAGAATCAATACTGAGAGATAGGATAAACTGTCACTTGGAAAGGCATGGTTTAATCAGGGATAGTCAGCACGGATTTGTTCAGGGAAGGTCATGCCTTACAAATCCGATTAAATTCCTTGAGGAAGTGACAAGGAGGATTGATGAGGGTAGTGCAGTGGATGTTGTCTACATGGATTTTAGTAAGGCATTTGACAAGGTCCCACATGGCAGACTGGTCAGAAAGGTAAAAGCCCATGGGATACAGGGAAATGTGGCGAATTGGATCCAAAATTGGCTCAGTAACAGGAAACAAAGGGTAAAAGTCGATGGATGTCTTTGCGAATGGAAATCTGTTTCCAGTGGTGTGCCACAGGGCTCAGTGTTGGGTCCCTTGCTGTTTGTGGTATATATTAATGATTTAACTTGAATGTAGGGGGCATGATTGGCAAATTTGCAGACAACACAAAAATTGGTCGTGTAGTTGACAGTGAAGAGGATAGCTGTAGACTCCAAGAAGATATCAATGGGTTGGTGGAACGGGCGGAAAAGTGGCAAATGGAGTTCAACCCGGAGAAGTGTGAGGTAATGCACTTAGGGAGAGCAAACAGTAAAAGGGAATACGCAGTAAATGAGAATATATTGAGAGGGGGTAGAGGAAGTGAGAGACCTTGGAGTGCATGTGCACAGGTCCCTGAAGGTGGCAGTACAGGTAGATAAGGTTGTGAAAAAGGCATACGGAATGCTCTCCGTTATTAGCCGAGGTATAGAATACAAAAGCAGGGATGTAATGATGGAACTGTATAAAACGCTGGTAAGGCCACAGCTGGAGTATCGTGCACAGTTCTGGACATCACATTATAGGGAGAGAGTGCAGAGAAGATTTACAAGAATGTTGCCAGGGCTTGAAAATTGCAGCTACGAGAAGAGATTGGATAGGCTGGGGTTGTTTTCCTTGAAGCAGAGGAGGCTGAGGGGAGACTTGATTGAGGTGTACAAAATTATGAGGGGCCCAGATAGAGTAGACAGGAAGTACCTGTTTCCCCTAGCGGAGAGTTCAAGAACTGGAGGACATAGATTTAAGCTGATTGGCAGAAGGATTAGAGGGGACATGAGGAAAAACTTTTTTACCCAGAGGGTGGTGGGTGTATGGAATTCGCTGCCTGAATTGGTGGTAGAGGCAAGGATCCTCAACTCTTTTAAAAAGTATCTGGACCTGCACCGAAAGTGCTGTAAGCTGCAGGGCTATGGACCGGGTGTGGGAAGGTGGGATTAGAATGGGCACCTGGTTGTTCTTCGAGCCAGCGCAGACACGATGGGCCGAATGGCCCCCTTCTGTGCTGTGTCTTTTCTATGGCTTCTATGGTTCTAAATGATGGAAGGTGTTGCCGACAGTGCTATCAAGCGGCACTTACTCACCAATAACCTGCTCACCGATGCGCTGGGTATTCTGTGGCGAGTGACTCACCTCCTGACTCCCCAAAGCCTTTCCACCATCTATAAGGCCCAAGTCAGGAGTGTGATGGAATACTCTCCACTTGCCTGGATGAGTGCAGCTCCAACAACACAAGAAGCTCGACACCATCCAGGACAACCAGCCCGCTTGATTGGCACCCCATCCACCACCCTAAATATTCACTCCCTTCACCACCGGCGCACAGTGGCTGCAGTGTGCACCATCCACAGGATGCAGTGCAGCAACTCGCCAAGGCTTCTTCGACAGCACCTCCCAAACCCCCGACCTCTATCACCTAGAAGGACAAGAGCAGCAGGTACATGGGAACAACACCACCTGCACGTTCCCCTCCAAGTCACACACCATCCCGACTTGGAAATATATCGCCGTTCCTTCATCGTCGCTGGGTCAAAATCCTGGAACTCCCTTCCTAACAGCACTGTGGGAGAACCGTCACCACACGGGCTGCAGCAGTTCAAGAAGGTGTCTCATCACCACCTTCTCCAGGGCAATTAGGGATGGGCAATAAATGCCGGCCTCGCCAGCGACGTCCCATGAACGAATAAAAGAAAATATAGACCGGGAGAGGGGGCCCGATGAGGAATGGGGATATATAGACCGGGAGAGGGGCACCGATGAGGAGTGGGGCTATATAGACCAGGTGAGGGGCTCCAAGGAGGAGTAGGGAGGTATAGATCGAGGGAGGGGGCCCGAGGAGGAGTGGGGATATATAGACCGGGAGAGGACCCGAGGACGAGTGGGGATGAATAGACCGGGAGAGGACCCGCGGAGGAGCGGGGATATATAGACCGGGAGAGGGCCCGAGGAGGAGCGGGGATATATAGACCGGGAGAGGACCCGTTGAGGAGTGGGGATATATAGACCGGGAGAGGACCCGCGGAGGAGCGGGGATATATCGACCGGGAGAGGACCCGAGGAGGAGCGGGGATATATAGACCGGGAGAGGAGGCCTGAGGAGGAGTGGGGATATATAGACCGGGAGAGGACCCGAGGAGGAGTGGGGATGAGTAGACCGGGAGAGGACCCGAGGAGGAGTGGGGATGAGTAGACTGGGAGAGGAGGCCCGAGGAGGAGTGGGGATGAGTAGACCGGGAGAGGACCTGAGGAGGAGTGGGGATGAGTAGACCAGGAGCGGAGGCCTGAGGAGGAGTGGGGATGAGTAGACCAGGAGAGGACCTGAGGAGGAGTGGGGATGAGTAGACCAGGAGAGGACCCGAGGAGGAGTGGGGATGAGTAGACCGGGAGAGGAGGCCCGAGGAGGAGTGGGGATGAGTAGACCAGGAGAGGACCTGAGGAGGAGTGGGGATGAGTAGACCGGGAGGGGACCCGAGGAGGAGTGGGGATGAGTAGACCGGGAGAGGACCCGAGGAGGAGTGGGGATGAGTAGACCGGGAGAGGAGGCCCGAGGAGGAGTGGGGATGAGTAGACCGGGAGAGGAGGCCTGAGGAGGAGTGGGGATGAGTAGACCAGGAGAGGACCCGAGGAGGAGTGGGGATGAGTAGACCGGGAGAGGACCCGAGGAGGAGTGGGGATGAGTAGACCGGGAGAGGACCTGAGGAGGAGTGGGGATGAGTAGACCGGGAGAGGACCTGAGGAGGAGTGGGGATGAGTAGACCGGGAGAGGAGGCCCGAGGAGGAGTGGGGATGAGTAGACCGGGAGAGGAGGCCCGAGGAGGAGTGGGGATGAGTAGACCGGGAGAGGAGGCCCGAGGAGGAGTGGGGATGAGTAGAACGGGAGAGGACCCGAGGAGGAGTGGGGATGAGTAGACCGGGAGAGGAGGCCTGAGGAGGAGTGGGGATGAGTAGACCGGGAGGGGACCCGAGGAGGAGTGGGGATGAGTAGACCGGGAGAGGTCCCGCGGAGGAGTGGGGATGAGTAGACCAGGAGAGGAGGCCCGAGGAGGAGTGGGGATGAGTAGACCGGGAGAGGACCTGAGGAGGAGTGGGGATGAGTAGACTGGGAGAGGAGGCCCGAGGAGGAGTGGGGATGAGTAGACCAGCAGAGGACCTGAGGAGGAGTGGGGATGAGTAGACCGGGAGAGGAGGCCCGAGGAGGAGTGGGGATGAGTAGACCGGGAGAGGAGGCCCGAGGAGGAGTGGGGATGAGTAGACCAGGAGAGGACCCGAGGAGGAGTGGGGATGAGTAGACCGGGAGGGGACCCGAGGAGGAGTGGGGATGAGTAGACCGGGAGAGGAGGCCCGAGGAGGAGTGGGGATGAGTAGACCAGGAGAGGACCTGAGGAGGAGTGGGGATGAGTAGACCAGGAGAGGAGGCCCGAGGAGGAGTGGGGATGAGTAGACCAGCAGAGGACCCGAGGAGGAGTGGGGTTGAGTAGACCGGGAGGGGACCCGAGGAGGAGTGGGGATGAGTAGACCGGGAGAGGAGGCCCGAGGAGGAGTGGGGATGAGTAGACCGGGAGAGGACCCGAGGAGGAGTGGGGATGAGTAGACCAGGAGAGGACCTGAGGAGGAGTGGGGATGAGTAGACCGGGAGGGGACCCGAGGAGGAGTGGGGATGAGTAGACCGGGAGAGGACCTGAGGAGGAGTGGGGATGAGTAGACCGGGAGGGGACCCGAGGAGGAGTGGGGATGAGTAGACCGGGAGAGGACCTGAGGAGGAGTGGGGATGAGTAGACCGGGAGAGGACCTGAGGAGGAGTGGGGATGAGTAGACCAGGAGAGGACCTGAGGAGGAGTGGGGATGAGTCGACCTGGAGGGGACCCGAGGAGGAGTGGGGATGAGTAGACCGGGAGAGGACCCGAGGAGGAGTGGGGATGAGTAGACCAGGAGAGGAGGCCCGAGGAGGAGTGGGGATGAGTAGACAGGGAGGGGACCCGAGGAGGAGTGGGGATGAGTAGACCGGGAGAGGACCTGAGGAGGAGTGGGGATGAGTAGACTGGGAGAGGAGGCCCGAGGAGGAGTGGGGATGAGTAGACCGGGAGAGGAGGCCCGAGGAGGAGTGGGGATGAGTAGACCGGGAGAGGACCCGAGGAGGAGTGGGGATGAGTAGACCGGGAGGGGACCCGAGGAGGAGTGGGGATGAGTAGACCAGGAGAGGAGGCCCGAGGAGGAGTGGGGATGAGTAGACCAGGAGAGGACCTGAGGAGGAGTGGGGATGAGTAGACCGGGAGAGGAGGCCCGAGGAGGAGTGGGGATGAGTAGACCAGGAGAGGACCTGAGGAGGAGTGGGGATGAGTAGACCAGGAGAGGACCTGAGGAGGAGTGGGGATGAGTAGACCAGGAGAGGAGGCCCGAGGAGGAGTGAGGATGAGTAGACCAGGAGAGGACCTGAGGAGGAGTGGGGATGAGTAGACCGGGAGAGGACCTGAGGAGGAGTGGGGATGAGTAGACCAGGAGAGGACCTGAGGAGGAGTGGGGATGAGTAGACCGGGAGAGGACCCGAGGAGGAGTGGGGATGAGTAGACCAGGAGAGGAGGCCTGAGGAGGAGTGGGGATGAGTCGACCGGGAGGAGAGGACCTGAGGAGGAGTGGGGATGAGTAGACCAGGAGAGGACCTGAGGAGGAGTGGGGATGGTTAGACCAGGAGAGGACCTGAGGAGGAGTGGGGATGAGTGGACCGGGAGAGGACCTGAGGAGGAGTGGGGATGAGCAGACCAGGAGTGGGGATGAGTAGACCGGGAGAGGACCTGAGGAGGAGTGGGGATGAGTAGACCGGGAGAGGACCTGAGGAGGAGTGGGGATGAGTAGACCAGGAGAGGACCTGAGGAGGAGTGGGGATGAGTAGAGCGGGAGAGGACCTGAGGAGGAGTGGGGATGAGTAGACCAGGAGAGGACCTGAGGAGGAGTGGGGATGAGTAGACCAGGAGAGGAGGCCCGAGGAGGAGTGGGGATGAGTAGACCGGGAGAGGAGGCCCGAGGAGGAGTGGGGATGAGTAGACCGGGAGGGGACCCGAGGAGGAGTGGGGATGAGTAGACCGGGAGGGGAGGCCTGAGGAGGAGTGGGGATGAGTAGACCAGGAGAGGACCTGAGGAGGAGTGGGGATGAGTAGACCGGGAGAGGACCTGAGGAGGAGTGGGGATGAGTAGACTGGGAGAGGAGGCCCGAGGAGGAGTGGGGATGAGTAGACCGGGAGAGGAGGCCCGAGGAGGAGTGGGGATGAGTAGACCAGGAGAGGACCCGAGGAGGAGTGGGGATGAGTAGACCGGGAGGGGACCCGAGGAGGAGTGGGGATGAGTAGACCGGGAGAGGAGGCCCGAGGAGGAGTGGGGATGAGTAGACCAGGAGAGGACCTGAGGAGGAGTGGGGATGAGTAGACCGGGAGAGGAGGCCCGAGGAGGAGTGGGGATGAGTAGACCAGCAGAGGACCCGAGGAGGAGTGGGGTTGAGTAGACCGGGAGGGGACCCGAGGAGGAGTGGGGATGAGTAGACCGGGAGAGGAGGCCCGAGGAGGAGTGGGGATGAGTAGACCGGGAGAGGACCCGAGGAGGAGTGGGGATGAGTAGACCAGGAGAGGACCTGAGGAGGAGTGGGGATGAGTAGACCGGGAGGGGACCCTAGGAGGAGTGGGGATGAGTAGACCGGGAGAGGACCTGAGGAGGAGTGGGGATGAGTAGACCGGGAGGGGACCCGAGGAGGAGTGGGGATGAGTAGACCGGGAGAGGACCTGAGGAGGAGTGGGGATGAGTAGACCAGGAGAGGACCTGAGGAGGAGTGGGGATGAGTCGACCGGGAGGGGACCCGAGGAGGAGTGGGGATGAGTAGACCGGGAGAGGACCTGAGGAGGAGTGGGGATGAGTAGACTGGGAGAGGAGGCCCGAGGAGGAGTGGGGATGAGTAGACCGGGAGAGGAGGCCCGAGGAGGAGTGGGGATGAGTAGACCGGGAGAGGACCCGAGGAGGAGTGGGGATGAGTAGACCGGGAGGGGACCCGAGGAGGAGTGGGGATGAGTAGACCAGGAGAGGAGGCCCGAGGAGGAGTGGGGATGAGTAGACCAGGAGAGGACCTGAGGAGGAGTGGGGATGAGTAGACCGGGAGAGGAGGCCCGAGGAGGAGTGGGGATGAGTAGACCAGCAGAGGACCCGAGGAGGAGTGGGGTTGAGTAGACCGGGAGGGGACCCGAGGAGGAGTGGGGATGAGTAGACCGGGAGAGGAGGCCCGAGGAGGAGTGGGGATGAGTAGACCGGGAGAGGACCCGAGGAGGAGTGGGGATGAGTAGACCAGGAGAGGACCTGAGGAGGAGTGGGGATGAGTAGACCGGGAGGGGACCCGAGGAGGAGTGGGGATGAGTAGACCGGGAGAGGACCTGAGGAGGAGTGGGGATGAGTAGACCGGGAGGGGACCCGAGGAGGAGTGGGGATGAGTAGACCGGGAGAGGACCTGAGGAGGAGTGGGGATGAGTAGACCGGGAGAGGACCTGAGGAGGAGTGGGGATGAGTAGACCAGGAGAGGACCTGAGGAGGAGTGGGGATGAGTCGACCTGGAGGGGACCCGAGGAGGAGTGGGGATGAGTAGACCGGGAGAGGACCCGAGGAGGAGTGGGGATGAGTAGACCAGGAGAGGAGGCCCGAGGAGGAGTGGGGATGAGTAGACAGGGAGGGGACCCGAGGAGGAGTGGGGATGAGTAGACCAGGAGAGGAGGCCTGAGGAGGAGTGGGGATGAGTAGACCAGGAGAGGAGGCCCGAGGAGGAGTGGGGATGAGTCGACCGGGAGGGGACCCGAGGAGGAGTGGGGATGAGTAGACCGGGAGAGGACCTGAGGAGGAGTGGGGATGAGTAGACTGGGAGAGGAGGCCCGAGGAGGAGTGGGGATGAGTAGACCGGGAGAGGAGGCCCGAGGAGGAGTGGGGATGAGTAGACCGGGAGAGGACCCGAGGAGGAGTGGGGATGAGTAGACCGGGAGGGGACCCGAGGAGGAGTGGGGATGAGTAGACCAGGAGAGGAGGCCCGAGGAGGAGTGGGGATGAGTAGACCAGGAGAGGACCTGAGGAGGAGTGGGGATGAGTAGACCGGGAGAGGAGGCCCGAGGAGGAGTGGGGATGAGTAGACCAGGAGAGGACCTGAGGAGGAGTGGGGATGAGTAGACCAGGAGAGGACCTGAGGAGGAGTGGGGATGAGTAGACCAGGAGAGGAGGCCCGAGGAGGAGTGAGGATGAGTAGACCAGGAGAGGACCTGAGGAGGAGTGGGGATGAGTAGACCGGGAGAGGACCTGAGGAGGAGTGGGGATGAGTAGACCGGGAGAGGACCTGAGGAGGAGTGGGGATGAGTAGACCAGGAGAGGACCTGAGGAGGAGTGGGGATGAGTAGACCGGGAGAGGACCCGAGGAGGAGTGGGGATGAGTAGACCAGGAGAGGAGGCCTGAGGAGGAGTGGGGATGAGTCGACCGGGAGGAGAGGACCTGAGGAGGAGTGGGGATGAGTAGACCAGGAGAGGACCTGAGGAGGAGTGGGGTGGTTAGACCAGGAGAGGACCTGAGGAGGAGTGGGGATGAGTGGACCGGGAGAGGACCTGAGGAGGAGTGGGGATGAGCAGACCAGGAGAGGAGGCCCGAGGAGGAGTGGGGATGAGTAGACCGGGAGAGGACCTGAGGAGGAGTGGGGATGAGTAGACCGGGAGAGGACCTGAGGAGGAGTGGGGATGAGTAGACCAGGAGAGGACCTGAGGAGGAGTGGGGATGAGTAGAGCGGGAGAGGACCTGAGGAGGAGTGGGGATGAGTAGACCAGGAGAGGACCTGAGGAGGAGTGGGGATGAGTAGACCAGGAGAGGAGGCCCGAGGAGGAGTGGGGATGAGTAGACCGGGAGAGGAGGCCCGAGGAGGAGTGGGGATGAGTAGACCGGGAGGGGACCCGAGGAGGAGTGGGGATGAGTAGACCGGGAGGGGAGGCCTGAGGAGGAGTGGGGATGAGTAGACCAGGAGAGGACCTGAGGAGGAGTGGGGATGAGTAGACCGGGAGAGGACCTGAGGAGGAGTGGGGATGAGTAGACCAGGAGAGGACCTGAGGAGGAGTGGGGATGAGTAGACCGGGAGAGGAGGCCCGAGGAGGAGTGGGGATGAGTAGACCAGCAGATGACCCGAGGAGGAGTGGGGTTGAGTAGACCGGGAGAGGACCCGAGGAGGAGTGGGGATGAGTAGACCAGGAGAGGACCTGAGGAGGAGTGGGGATGAGTAGACCGGGAGGGGACCCTAGGAGGAGTGGGGATGAGTAGACCGGGAGAGGACCTGAGGAGGAGTGGGGATGAGTAGACCGGGAGGGGACCCGAGGAGGAGTGGGGATGAGTAGACCGGGAGAGGACCTGAGGAGGAGTGGGGATGAGTAGACCAGGAGAGGACCTGAGGAGGAGTGGGGATGAGTCGACCGGGAGGGGACCCGAGGAGGAGTGGGGATGAGTAGACCGGGAGAGGACCTGAGGAGGAGTGGGGATGAGTAGACTGGGAGAGGAGGCCCGAGGAGGAGTGGGGATGAGTAGACCGGGAGAGGAGGCCCGAGGAGGAGTGGGGATGAGTAGACCGGGAGAGGACCCGAGGAGGAGTGGGGATGAGTAGACCGGGAGGGGACCCGAGGAGGAGTGGGGATGAGTAGACCAGGAGAGGAGGCCCGAGGAGGAGTGGGGATGAGTAGACCAGGAGAGGACCTGAGGAGGAGTGGGGATGAGTAGACCGGGAGAGGAGGCCCGAGGAGGAGTGGGGATGAGTAGACCAGCAGAGGACCCGAGGAGGAGTGGGGTTGAGTAGACCGGGAGGGGACCCGAGGAGGAGTGGGGATGAGTAGACCGGGAGAGGAGGCCCGAGGAGGAGTGGGGATGAGTAGACCGGGAGAGGACCCGAGGAGGAGTGGGGATGAGTAGACCAGGAGAGGACCTGAGGAGGAGTGGGGATGAGTAGACCGGGAGGGGACCCGAGGAGGAGTGGGGATGAGTAGACCGGGAGAGGACCTGAGGAGGAGTGGGGATGAGTAGACCGGGAGGGGACCCGAGGAGGAGTGGGGATGAGTAGACCGGGAGAGGACCTGAGGAGGAGTGGGGATGAGTAGACCGGGAGAGGACCTGAGGAGGAGTGGGGATGAGTAGACCAGGAGAGGACCTGAGGAGGAGTGGGGATGAGTCGACCTGGAGGGGACCCGAGGAGGAGTGGGGATGAGTAGACCGGGAGAGGACCCGAGGAGGAGTGGGGATGAGTAGACCAGGAGAGGAGGCCCGAGGAGGAGTGGGGATGAGTAGACAGGGAGGGGACCCGAGGAGGAGTGGGGATGAGTAGACCGGGAGAGGACCTGAGGAGGAGTGGGGATGAGTAGACTGGGAGAGGAGGCCCGAGGAGGAGTGGGGATGAGTAGACCGGGAGAGGAGGCCCGAGGAGGAGTGGGGATGAGTAGACCGGGAGAGGACCCGAGGAGGAGTGGGGATGAGTAGACCGGGAGGGGACCCGAGGAGGAGTGGGGATGAGTAGACCAGGAGAGGAGGCCCGAGGAGGAGTGGGGATGAGTAGACCAGGAGAGGACCTGAGGAGGAGTGGGGATGAGTAGACCGGGAGAGGAGGCCCGAGGAGGAGTGGGGATGAGTAGACCAGGAGAGGACCTGAGGAGGAGTGGGGATGAGTAGACCAGGAGAGGACCTGAGGAGGAGTGGGGATGAGTAGACCAGGAGAGGAGGCCCGAGGAGGAGTGAGGATGAGTAGACCAGGAGAGGACCTGAGGAGGAGTGGGGATGAGTAGACCGGGAGAGGACCTGAGGAGGAGTGGGGATGAGTAGACCGGGAGAGGACCTGAGGAGGAGTGGGGATGAGTAGACCAGGAGAGGACCTGAGGAGGAGTGGGGATGAGTAGACCGGGAGAGGACCCGAGGAGGAGTGGGGATGAGTAGACCAGGAGAGGAGGCCTGAGGAGGAGTGGGGATGAGTCGACCGGGAGGAGAGGACCTGAGGAGGAGTGGGGATGAGTAGACCAGGAGAGGACCTGAGGAGGAGTGGGGATGGTTAGACCAGGAGAGGACCTGAGGAGGAGTGGGGATGAGTGGACCGGGAGAGGACCTGAGGAGGAGTGGGGATGAGCAGACCAGGAGAGGAGGCCCGAGGAGGAGTGGGGATGAGTAGACCGGGAGAGGACCTGAGGAGGAGTGGGGATGAGTAGACCGGGAGAGGACCTGAGGAGGAGTGGGGATGAGTAGACCAGGAGAGGACCTGAGGAGGAGTGGGGATGAGTAGAGCGGGAGAGGACCTGAGGAGGAGTGGGGATGAGTAGACCAGGAGAGGACCTGAGGAGGAGTGGGGATGAGTAGACCAGGAGAGGAGGCCCGAGGAGGAGTGGGGATGAGTAGACCGGGAGAGGAGGCCCGAGGAGGAGTGGGGATGAGTAGACCGGGAGGGGACCCGAGGAGGAGTGGGGATGAGTAGACCGGGAGGGGAGGCCTGAGGAGGAGTGGGGATGAGTAGACCAGGAGAGGACCTGAGGAGGAGTGGGGATGAGTAGACCGGGAGAGGACCTGAGGAGGAGTGGGGATGAGTAGACTGGGAGAGGAGGCCCGAGGAGGAGTGGGGATGAGTAGACCGGGAGAGGAGGCCCGAGGAGGAGTGGGGATGAGTAGACCAGGAGAGGACCCGAGGAGGAGTGGGGATGAGTAGACCGGGAGGGGACCCGAGGAGGAGTGGGGATGAGTAGACCGGGAGAGGAGGCCCGAGGAGGAGTGGGGATGAGTAGACCAGGAGAGGACCTGAGGAGGAGTGGGGATGAGTAGACCGGGAGAGGAGGCCCGAGGAGGAGTGGGGATGAGTAGACCAGCAGAGGACCCGAGGAGGAGTGGGGTTGAGTAGACCGGGAGGGGACCCGAGGAGGAGTGGGGATGAGTAGACCGGGAGAGGAGGCCCGAGGAGGAGTGGGGATGAGTAGACCGGGAGAGGACCCGAGGAGGAGTGGGGATGAGTAGACCAGGAGAGGACCTGAGGAGGAGTGGGGATGAGTAGACCGGGAGGGGACCCTAGGAGGAGTGGGGATGAGTAGACCGGGAGAGGACCTGAGGAGGAGTGGGGATGAGTAGACCGGGAGGGGACCCGAGGAGGAGTGGGGATGAGTAGACCGGGAGAGGACCTGAGGAGGAGTGGGGATGAGTAGACCAGGAGAGGACCTGAGGAGGAGTGGGGATGAGTCGACCGGGAGGGGACCCGAGGAGGAGTGGGGATGAGTAGACCGGGAGAGGACCTGAGGAGGAGTGGGGATGAGTAGACTGGGAGAGGAGGCCCGAGGAGGAGTGGGGATGAGTAGACCGGGAGAGGAGGCCCGAGGAGGAGTGGGGATGAGTAGACCGGGAGAGGACCCGAGGAGGAGTGGGGATGAGTAGACCGGGAGGGGACCCGAGGAGGAGTGGGGATGAGTAGACCAGGAGAGGAGGCCCGAGGAGGAGTGGGGATGAGTAGACCAGGAGAGGACCTGAGGAGGAGTGGGGATGAGTAGACCGGGAGAGGAGGCCCGAGGAGGAGTGGGGATGAGTAGACCAGGAGAGGACCTGAGGAGGAGTGGGGATGAGTAGACCAGGAGAGGACCTGAGGAGGAGTGGGGATGAGTAGACCAGGAGAGGAGGCCCGAGGAGGAGTGAGGATGAGTAGACCAGGAGAGGACCTGAGGAGGAGTGAGGATGAGTAGACCAGGAGAGGACCTGAGGAGGAGTGGGGATGAGTAGACCGGGAGAGGACCTGAGGAGGAGTGGGGATGAGTAGACCGGGAGAGGACCTGAGGAGGAGTGGGGATGAGTAGACCAGGAGAGGACCTGAGGAGGAGTGGGGATGAGTAGACCGGGAGAGGACCCGAGGAGGAGTGGGGATGAGTAGACCAGGAGAGGAGGCCTGAGGAGGAGTGGGGATGAGTCGACCGGGAGGAGAGGACTTGAGGAGGAGTGGGGATGAGTAGACCAGGAGAGGACCTGAGGAGGAGTGGGGATGAGTAGACCAGGAGAGGACCTGAGGAGGAGTGGGGATGAGTAGACCGGGAGAGGACCTGAGGAGGAGTGGGGATGAGCAGACCAGGAGAGGAGGCCCGAGGAGGAGTGGGGATGAGTAGACCGGGAGAGGACCTGAGGAGGAGTGGGGATGAGTAGACCGGGAGAGGACCTGAGGAGGAGTGGGGATGAGTAGACCAGGAGAGGACCTGAGGAGGAGTGGGGATGAGTAGAGCGGGAGAGGACCTGAGGAGGAGTGGGGATGAGTAGACCAGGAGAGGAGGCCCGAGGAGGAGTGGGGATGAGTAGACCGGGAGAGGAGGCCCGAGGAGGAGTGGGGATGAGTAGACCGGGAGGGGAGGCCTGAGGAGGAGTGGGGATGAGTAGACCAGGAGAGGACCTGAGGAGGAGTGGGGATGAGTAGACCGGGAGAGGACCCGAGGAGGAGTGGGGATGAGTAGACCAGGAGAGGACCTGAGGAGGAGTGGGGATGAGTAGAGCGGGAGAGGACCTGAGGAGGAGTGGGGATGAGTAGACCAGGAGAGGAGGCCCGAGGAGGAGTGGGGATGAGTAGACCGGGAGAGGAGGCCCGAGGAGGAGTGGGGATGAGTAGACCGGGAGGGGACCCGAGGAGGAGTGGGGATGAGTAGACCGGGAGGGGAGGCCTGAGGAGGAGTGGGGATGAGTAGACCAGGAGAGGACCTGAGGAGGAGTGGGGATGAGTAGACCGGGAGAGGACCTGAGGAGGAGTGGGGATGAGTAGACCGGGAGAGGACCCGAGGAGGAGTGGGGATGAGTAGACCGGGAGGGGACCCGAGGAGGAGTGGGGATGAGTAGACCGGGAGGGGACCCGAGGAGGAGTGGGGATGAGTAGACCGGGAGGGGAGGCCTGAGGAGGAGTGGGGATGAGTGGACCAGGAGAGGAGGCCCGAGGAGGAGTGGGGATGAGTAGACCGGGAGGGGAGGCCTGAGGAGGAGTGGGGATGAGTAGACCGGGAGAGGACCTGAGGAGGAGTGGGGATGAGTAGACCGTGAGAGGAGGCCCGAGGAGGAGTGGGGATGAGTAGACCAGGAGAGGACCTGAGGAGGAGTGGGGATGAGTAGACCGGGAGAGGAGGCCCGAGGAGGAGTGGGGATGAGTAGACCGTGAGAGGAGGCCCGAGGAGGAGTGGGGTGAAATTAAAAACAAAGAACAATCACGGAGTAACATCACAGGACAGCAGATCGGTGATTGTTTGGTGAGAATAAAAGTTTTTTTTCTCTCTAAGCTAGGGCAGTGATTTAAACTAAGAGCTGGGAAACTTTAACTGGCTGTTACTTTGTTAAATTAATAACTTAAACTAGATAGGTTGAGAAAGGCATGGATGTTAGGGAACTTGGGGAAATAAATAGTGATGTCTTGAGGAGTGTACATATTACAGAGAGGGAGGTGCTGGAAGTCTTAACGCGCATCAAGGTAGATAAATCTCCGGGACCGGATGAAATGTATCCCAGGACGTTATGGGAGGTTAGGGAGGAAATTGCGGGTCCCCTAGCAGAGATATTTGAATCATCGACAGCTACAGGTGAGGTGCCTGAAGATTGGAGGGTAGCAAATGTTGTGCCTTTGTTTAAGAAGGGCGGCAGGGAAAAGCCTGTGAACTACAGACCAGTGAGCCTGACATCTGTAGTGGGTAAGTTGTTAGAGGGTATTCTGAGGGACAGGATCTTCAGGCATTTGGAGAGGCAGGGACTAATTAGGAACAGTCAGCATGGTTTTGTGAGAGGAAAATCATGTCTCACGAATTTGATTGAGTTTTTTGAAGGGGTAACCAAGAAGATAGATGAGGGCTGTGCAGTAGACGTGGTCTACATGGACTTCAGCAAAGCATTTGACAAGGTACCGCATGGTAGGTTGTTACATAAGGTTAAATCTCATGGGATCCAAGGTGAGGTAGCCAATTGGATACAAAATTGGCTTGACGACAGAAGACAGAGGGTGGTTGTAGAGGGTTGTTTTTCAAACTGGATGCCTGTGTCCAGCGGTGTGCCTCAGGGATCGGTGCTGGGTCCGCTGTTATTTGTTATTTATATTAATGATTTGGATGAGAATTTAGGAGGCATGGTTAGTAAGTTTGCAGATGACACCAAGATTGGTGGCATTGTGGACAGTGAAGAAGGTTATCTAGGATTGCAACGGGATCTTGATAAATTGGGCCAGTGGGCCGATGAATGGCAGATGGAGTTTAATTTAGATAAATGTGAGGTGATGCATTTTGGTAGATCGAATCGGGCCAGGACCTACTCCGTTAATGGTAGGGAGTTGGGGAGAGTTATAGAACAAAGAGATCTGGGAGTACAGATTCATAGCTCCTTGAAAGTGGAGTCACAGGTGGATAGGGTGGTGAAGAAGGCATTCAGCATGCTTGGTTTCATTGGTCAGAACATTGAATGCAGGAGTTGGGATGTCTTGTTGAAGTTGTACAGGGCATTGGTGAGGCCACACTTGGAGTACTGTGTGCAGTTCTGGTCACCCTATTATAGAAAGGATATTATTAAACTAGAAAGAGTGCAGAAAAGATTTACTAGGATGCTACCGGGACTTGATGGTTTGACTTACAGGGAGAGGTTAGACAGACTGGGACTTTTTTCCCTGGAGAGTAGGAGGTTAAGGGGTGATCTTATAGAAGTCTATAAAATAATGAGGGGCATAGATAAGGTCGATAGTCAAAATCTTTTCCCAAAGGTAGGGGAGTCTATAACGAGGGGGCATAGATTTAAGGTGAGAGGGGAGAGATACAAAAGGGTCCAGAGGGGCAATTTTTTCACTCAAAGGGTGGTGAGTGTCTGGAACGAGCTGCCAGAGGCAGTAGTAGAGGCGGGTACAATTTTGTCTTTTAAAAAGCATTTGGACAGTTACATGGGTAAGATGGGTATAGAGGGATATGGGCCAAGTGCAGGCAATTGGGACTAGCTTAGTGGTATAAACTGGGCGACATGGACATGTTGGGCCGAAGGGCCTGTTTCCATGTTGTAACTTCTATGATTCTATGATTCTATGATTCTAGATAAACCTATTAGTTAATAAAACTAAAAATAATCAAGTGTATAAAAACTTTAACTCATTAAATATATAAAACCAGGTTAGATAGGGATGTCAGGCCAGGTGGTGCGTCATAACTGCAGCATGTGGGAGTTGGTGGAGACCAGCGAGATCCCGAGCAATCACATCTGCAGTAAGTGTCTGCAACTCGAGGAACTTCAGCTCAGAGTTGTTGGGCTGCAGTCCGAGCTGCAGACATTGTGATGCATCAGGGAGGGGGAGAGTTATCTGGACACTTGGATCCAGGAGGCAGTCACACCCCTTAGGTTAGGTAGTAGTTTAGATTTGGTCAGTGGTCAGTGACAGGAGGATGTGACTGCGAGTCAGGCAGGTATGGGGATCCAGGTTGTGGTGATGGAGGAGCCTCAGCCTTTGACCTTGTCCAACAGGTACGAGGTACTTGCTACCTGTATGGATGAGAACAAAGACTGCAGGCAGGATGGACAAACTGACCACGGCACTGTGGTTCTGGGGGCCATTCAAGTGGGGGGAGTAAAAAGGAATGTGATAGTGGTAGGGGATAGTGTAGTCAGGGGGATCGACACCGTTCTCTGCAGCTGCGACCGGGAGTCCCAAAGACTGTGATGCCTGCCCCGGTGCCAGGGTTAAGGATATCTCCTCACGGCTGGAAAAGAACTTGGAGTATGAGGGGGAGGATCCAGTTGTCGTGGTCCACATAGGAACCAAAGCCATAGGTAGAACTAGGAATGAGGTTCTGCTGAGGGAGTTTGAGGAGCTGGGGTCTAAATTAATAAGCAGAACCTCAAAAGGTAATAATCTCTGGATTACTACCTGAGCTACACGCAAATTGGCATAGGGTCAAACAGATCGAGTGTTAAATGCATGGTTCTAAGAGTGGTGTGGGAGATAGGAGTTTCGATTCATGGGGCACTGGCGCCAGTACTGGGAAAGAGGGAGATGCTCCATTGGGACGGGCTCCACATAAAGCGGGCTGGGACCAGTGTCCTGGCAAATCGCATAATTAGGGCTGTAGATAGGGCTTTAAAATAAAAAAGAGCAGGGAGAGGTGGGGGAGGGGTCAGGTGAGGGGAAATTTAGAGATCTAAAGAGAAAAGTCAAGGCAACAGAACAGTGTAGTGATTTGGGTAAAGATAAGCAAAGTGTGACAGGAAGGGACAGAGAGATTAACGGTAATAGTGCATCAGTAAATAAGGTCAAATCAGGGAAAAATGTTAAAAAGTTAAAATTAAAGGCTCCTTATCTCAATGCAGAAACCAGCAAAGGATGACCAAAAAATTGATAAAGAGGGAGAAAATAGAATATGAGAGTAAACTAGCAAGAAATATAAAAACGGATTGTAAAAGCTTCTACAAGTATGTAAAAAGGAAGAGAGCAGCAAAAGGAAACGTGGGTCCCTTCGAGGCTGAGACGGAGGAAATTAGAATGGGGAATAAGGAAATGGCAGAGATGTTAAACAAATATTTTGTATCTGTCTTCACATTAGATGATATAAAAACCATCCCAGAAATAGTGGGGAACCAAGGGTTGGATGAAAGGGAGGAACTTAAAGTAATTAATATTAGTAAAGAAAAACTAATGGGCAAATTAAAGGGTCTAAAAGCCGACAAATCCCCTGGACCTGATGGCCTACATCCAAGGGTTCTAAAAGAGGTGGCTGCAGATGTAGTGGATGCATTGGTTATGATCTTCCAAAATTCCCTAGATTCTAGAACGGTCCCAATGGAAGGTAGCAAATGTAACCCCGCTATTTAAGAAAGGAGGGAGAGAGAAAACTGTGAACTACAGGCCAGTTAGTCTGACATCAGTCATCGGGAAAATGCTGGAATCCGTTATTAAGGAAGTGGTAACAGGGCACTTAGAAAATCATAATATGATTAGACAGAGTCAACATGGTTTTATGAAAGGGAAATCGTGTTTGACAAACTTATTAGAGTTTTTTGAGGATGTAACTAGCAGGGTAGATAAAGGGGAACCAGTGGATGTAGTATATTTAGATTTTCAAAAGGCATTCACTAAGATGCCACACAAAAGGTTGTTAAAAAGGTAAGGGCTCATGGAGTTGGGGTAATATATTAGCATGGATAGAGGATTGGTTAACAGACAGAAAACAGGGAGTAGGAATTAACGGGTCAGTCTCAGGTTGGCAGGTTGTAACTAGTGGGGTGCCGCAAGGATCAGTGCTTGGGCCTCAGCTATTTACAATCTATATTAATGACTTAGATAAAGGGACCAAGTGTAATGTATCTAAGTTTGCTGATGATACAAAGCTAGGTGGGAAAGTGAGCTGTGAGGTGGACACAAAGAGATTGCAAAGGGTTATAGACAGATTAGGTGAGTGGGCAAGAAGATGGCAGATGGAGAATAATGTGAGAAAATGTGAGGTTATTCACTTTGGTAGGAAAAATAGAAAAACAGAATATTTTTTAAATGCTGGGAAACTATTAAATGCTGCTTTTAAGAGGGATTTGGATGTCCCCGTAGAAGAAACACAGAAAGTTAACATGCAGGTACAGCAGACAATTATGAAGGCAAAAGGTATGTTGGCCTTTATTGCAAGGGAGTTGGAGTATGATAGTTAGGAAGTCTTGCTGTAATTGTACAGGGCTTTGGTGAGACCTCATCTGGAGTGCTGCATATAGTTTTGGTCTCCTTACCTCAGGAAGGACATGCTTGCCTACAGGCTGTGCAGCAAAGATTCACTAGATTAATTCCTGGGATGAGAGGGTTGTCCTATAAGGAGAGATTGAGTAAAACGGGCCTATATTCTCTGGAGTTTAGAAGAATGAGAGGTGATGTCGTTGAAATGTATATAGGGCTTGACAGGGTAGATGATGAGAAGCTGTTTCCCCTGGCTGGAGAGTCTAGAACGGGAGGACATTTACTCAGGATAAGGCGTCGGCCATTTAGGACTAAGATGAGGAGGAATTTCTTCACTTAGCGGATTGTTAATCTTTGGAATTCTCTACCCCAGAGGGCTGTGGATGCTCAGTTGTTGAGCATAGATAGATTTTTGGACTCTAGGGGAATCAAGGGGTATGGGGATTGGGCAGGAAAGTGGAGTTGAGGTCGAAGATCAGCCATGATCTGATTGAATGGTGGATCAGGATCGAGGGGTCGTATGGCCTACTCCTGCTCCTAGTTCTTATGCTCTTATGTCACTGGGTTAATATCCTGGCATTCTCTACCTGACACCATTGTGGCAGCACCATCATTACATCATCAATACATCATCAATACATCATCAATGCAGCGGTTCAAGGGGAAGACCCACCACCTCCTTCTCAGGTCAACTAAAGATGGACAATAAATGTGGCTTTGTCAGCTTTGCCCACTTACCAACAAACTAGAAAACATATTTATTCGTACCTTCAGAAAGCCTTTGATCCTGTATGAAAGAATTCTAATAAAATTAAATTCCTTGGAAATCCAGGATGGAACATGAAACTGATGTTAGATAATATCAAAAAAACAGGAAGACGCAAAACCCCTGAGAGATGTAGTTACCCTGGAGTCCCCCGAGGATCTATCCTTGGCCCCCTCCTATTTCTCATCAACATGCTGCCCCTTGGCGACATCATCTGAAAACACAATGTCAGATTCCACATGTACGCTGCGACACCAGCTCCACATTGTCACCAGCTCTCCCGATCCCTCCATTGCCTCTCATTTGTCACACTGCTTGTCTGACATCCAGTGTTTCTGAGCAAACATTTCCTCCAACTAAATATTGGGAAGACTGTAACCATTGTCTTTGGTCCCCACCACAAATTCCGTTCCTAGCCACCGACTCCATCCCTCTCCCTGGCCACTGTCTGAGTTTGAACCAGACCGTTTGCAACCGTGGCACCCTATTTGACCCTGAGATGAACTTCTGACCACAGATTCGCTCCATCACCAAGAGCGCCTTGTTCCACCTCCGTAACATCTCCTGTGTCCGCCCCCGCCTCATCTGCTGCTGAAACCCTCATCCATGCCATTGTTGCCTCTAGACTTGACTATTCCAATGCTCTCCTGGCCGGCCTCCCAGCTTCCACCCTCCTTAAACTTGAGCTCATCCAAAACTCTGCTGCCTATATTCTAACTCGCGCCATGTCCCGTTCACCCATCACCCCTGTGCTCGCTGACCTACATTGGCTCCTGGTCCAGGAATGCCTCGATTTTAAAATTCTCATCCTTGTTTTCAAATCCCTCAATGGCTTCACCCTCCTTATCTCTCTAACCTCCTCCAGACCTACAACCCTCCGAGATCTCTGCGCTCCTCCAATTCTTGCCTCTTGCACATCCCCAATTTTAATCGCTCCACCATTGGTGGCTGTGCCTTCAGCTGTCTGGACCCTAAGCTCTGGAATTCCCTCCCTAAACCTCTCCACCTCTGTACATCTCTAAACTTTAAGACGCTCCTTAAAACCTACCCCTTTGACCAAGCTTTCGGTCATCTGTCCTAATACCTCATGTGGCTTGACGTCAAATTTTGTTTGATAAGGTGAAGCACCTTGGGCTGTTTTATTATGTTAAAGGCGCGATATAAATGCAAGTTGTTGTTGTTGTGGTGTTGGACAAGGGAGGGGTTGAGTGGACCCCTGTCGTTTCTTCCACATGAACAACCATGATGCAGAAATCAATTGTAAGCTTGTCAGACTAATTCCATTCCCCTCCCCGGCTACAGTCTCAGGTTGAACCAGGCTGTTTGCAATATGTCCTGTTCAACCCTGAGCTGAGCTTCCGACCCTACATCCTCTCCATCACACATACCGCCTACTTACTTCTCCATAACATTGTCCGTCTCTGCCCCTGCTTCTTGTTTTTGTGCTTCTTACATACAACACAAAAACTGGCCATTCAGCCCAACAGGTCTGTGCCGGTACTTATGCTCCACAAGAGCCTCCTCCCTCCCTACTTCATCTAACTCGATCAGCAAATACTTCTATTCTTTTTTCCCTCATGTGTTTTTATCGAGCGTCCCCTTAAATGTATCTATGCCAGTCGCCTCAACTACTCCTTGTGGTAGTGAGTTCCACATACCCACCACTCTCTGGGTAAAGTAGTTTCTCCTGAATTCCCTATTGGATTTATTAGTCACTATCTTATATTTATGGCCTCTAGTTCTGGTCTCCCCCACAAGTGGAAACATCTTCTCCACGTCTACCCTATCAAACCCTTTCATAATCTTAAAGACCTCTATCAGGTCACCCCTCAGCATTCTCTTTTCTGGAGAAAAGAGCTCCAGCATGTTCAATCCTTCCTGATGGTATAACCTCTCAGTTCTGGTATCATCTGCTGCTGAAACCCTCATCCATGCCTTTGTCCTCCAGAATTGACTATTCCAATGCTCTCCTGGCTAACCACCCATCTTCCACCCTCCATAAACTTAAGCTCATCGAAAACTCTGTTGCCCATATCCTAACCTGCATCGAGTCCTGCTCACCCGTCACTCCTGTCCTCACTGACCAGGGTTCCTGGTCCTCTAACACCTCCAATTTAAATGCCTCATCCTCATGTTTAAATGCCTTCATGGCTTTGCCCCTCCTTATGTCTATAACCTCCTCCAGCCCTCATTGGAACATAGGAACAGGAATAGGCAATTTAGCTCCTCGAGCCTGTTCCGCCATTCAAGGAGATCACGGCTGACCTGTGACCAAACTCCATATACCCGCCTTAGCCCCATATCCCTTAATGCCTTTGCTTAACAAAAATCTATCCATTTCAGATTTCAAACTGACAACTGAGCTCGCGTCAACTGCCATTTGCGGAAGAGAGTTCCAAACTTCTACCACCCTTTGCGTGTAGAAGTGTTTCCTAACTTCACTCCTGAAAGTCCTGGCTCTAATTTTTAGGCAATGTCCCCTAGTCCTAGGCTCCCCAACCAGTGGAATAGTTTCTCTCTGTATCTACCCTATCAGTTCCCCTTAACATCTTGGAAACTTCGATTAAACCACCCCTTAAATCTTCTGAATTCCAGGGAATACAACCCCAGTTTGTGTAATCTATTCTTGTAATTTAACCCTTGGAGTCCTCCTCTGACTCTGCCCTATTGTGCATCACTCTCTCTCTTCGCCTCACCATTAGTGCCCTCAGCTGCCTAGGTTTATTCTTCCAACACCTCCACCTTTGGCTTGGTGTCCATTTTTGTCTGATTACGCCTGTGTGTAGCACCTTGGGGCATTTTTCTATGTTAAAGGCGTTATATAAATATAACTAGTTGTTGTTGAGTAGGGACAGAGAATGCAATTAATGACTTGCAGAAGAATTTAGACTTCTAATGTTATTGGGCAGATGAACGTAAATTAAATTTAATATTTACAAATTTAAAATATTGTATATTGGGTGAAAAATAAATAGAATAGATATTTAACAATTGGAGCCTTAGAAAAGGATCCAGGTGTATCAGCTGGCAATCTATTGAGTGGAATGGGCCTATACTCTCTGGAGTTTAGAAGAATGAGAGGTGATCTCATTGAAACATATAAGATTCTGAGGGGGCTTGACAGGGTAGATGCTGAGAGCTTATTTCCCCTGGAGAGTCTAGAACTAGGGGGCATAATCTCAGGATAAGGGGTCAGCCATTTAGGATTGAGATGAGGAGGAATTTCTTCACTCAGAGGGTTGTGAATCTTTGGAATTCTCTACCCCAGAGGGCTGTGGATACTCAGTCGTTGAGTATATTCAAGATTGAGATCAATTGATTATTAGACAGTAGGGGAATCAAGGGATATGGGGATCGGGTGGGAAAGTGGAGTTGAGGTCGAAGATAAGCCATGATCTGATTGAATGGCGGAGCAGGCTCGAGGGGCCGTATGGCCTACTCATGTGCCTATTTCTTATGCTCTTATGTCAGTTTCAATGTTGAAACAGTTGGGAGAAGTAATTAAAAAAGCAAATAAAATTTTGGGCTCCATCACCAGAACACTCTGCAAGTTCAGCAGGAGTAGATTGGAACAAACTCGATCACACAAACTCGACCAGACATGGCCACAGGGTGGAGTGCCTGGGATAGCCTTGTGTGGGGGCAGAGCCTCTGCCCCTACAAGGCCGTTGATTCAAAGGAGCCAGAGCCCGTTTATGGTGGGGACTCTATAAATCAGGAGTTACTGCACCCAGCCCTCAGATGGGACCCAGTGTAGGTACATCTGGTGAGATCAGGTGCACCTCATCAATGTGGGTGAATGTGGGGCTATTATATAGGAGACACTTCCCCTTACTGGAGGAGGACCGAGCACTCCCTGGCACACAAGTTTCAGCTAGCATTCCTGGCCTGTTCAGTGGTGAGGAACCCAGATGTTTCCAAAAGTGCCCACTTATGGCTCCATCCCAGGCCCCGTAAACTTGAACACAGCCTGCAGGTGGGCGGGTGCCGGGAAATAGCCCCCTTGGATTTTCGGGGTCTTAAAGTATGCAATGACCGATTTGATCACCATGCCAAGATAATAAATATTCATGCAATGATGAGTGCGCAGAGGAAAGCAACAAGAATAACCACAAACGCTGAGAGAATGAGCTATGTGGAAAGATTAGATAAACTTCTGGTGTATAGTTTAGAAAGAAGAGGGTGATGGGGAAGTATTACATAGAACATAAGAAATAGGAGCAGGAGTAGGCCATACGGCCCCTCGAGCCTGCTCCACCGTTCAATCAGATCATGGCTGATCTTCAACCTCAACTCCCCATATCCCTTGATTCCACTAGAGTCCAAAGATCTATCTATCTCAGCCTTGAATATACTCAACGACTCTCATCCACAGCCCTCTGGGGTAGAGACTTCTAAAAATTCACAACCCTCTCAGTGAAAAAATTCCTCCTCATCTCAGTCTTAAATGGACGACCCCTTGTCCTGCGACTATGTCCTCAAGTTCTAGACCTTCCAGCCAGGGGAAAAAACCTCTCAGCATCTACCTGGTTAAGCCCCCGTAGAATCTTATATGCTTCAATGAAATCATCTCTCATTCTTCTGAACTCGAGAGAGTATAGGCCCATTTTATTCAACCACTCCTCACAGGACAACCCTTTCATCCCAGGAATCAATCTAGTGAACCTCTGTTGCCCTGTCTCTAAGGCAAGTATATCCTTCCTCAGATAAGGAGACCAAAACTGTACACAGTACTCCAGGTGTGGTCTCACCAAAGCCCTGTACAATGGTAGTAAGACTTCCTTACTCTTGTACTCCAACCCCCTTGCAATAAAGGCCAACATGACATTCGCTTTCCTAATTGCTTGCTGTATTTGCATAGTAACGTTTTGTGTTTCTTGTACGAGGACACCGAAGTCTCTCTGAACA
Source organism: Heptranchias perlo (assembly GCF_035084215.1). Classification (NCBI taxonomy): domain Eukaryota; kingdom Metazoa; phylum Chordata; class Chondrichthyes; order Hexanchiformes; family Hexanchidae; genus Heptranchias; species Heptranchias perlo. The sequence goes on along the minus strand of NC_090326.1, from coordinate 166,002,984 downwards.
CCAACACTTAATAGTTTCTCACCATTTAAAAAATATTCTGTTTTTCTCTTCTTCCTACTAAAGTGAATAACCTCACATTTCCCCACATTGTACTCCATCTGCCACCTTCTTACCCACTCACTTAATCTGTCTATATCCCTTTGCCGTCTCTTTGTGTCCTCCTCACAGCTTACTTTCCCACCTAGCTTTGTATCATCGGCAAACTTGGATACATTACACTCGGACCCTTCATCTAAGCCATTAATATAGATTGTAGCAGCTGAGGCCCAAGCACCGATCCTTGTGGCACCCCACTAGTTGCAGCCTGACAACCTGAGAATGATCTGTTTACCCCTACTCTCTGTTTTCTGTCCTTTAATCAATCCTCTATCCATGGAAAGGGAGTTCCACAGACTCATGACCCTCTGAGATAAAAAATTCTCCTCGTCTTTGTCTTAAATGGGAGACCCCTTATTTTTAAACTGTGGCCACTAGTTCTCGTCTCTCCCACAAGGGGAAACATCCTCTCAGCATCTACCCCTTCTCGTCCCCTCAGGATCTTACATGTTTCAATAAGATCATCTCTCATTCTTCTAAACTCCAGTGTATACAGGCCCAACTTGTCCAACCTTTCCTCATAAGATAACCCCCTCATCCCAGGAATCAGTCGAGTGAACCTTCTCTGAACCGCCTCCAAAGCAATTGTCCTTTCTTAAATAAGGAGACCAAAACTGCACACAGTATTCTAGACGTGGTCTCACCAATGCCCTGTACAACTTTAGCAAAACATCTCTATTTTTATATTCCATTCCCCTTGCAATAAATGACAACATTCCACTTGCCTTCCAAATTACTTGCTGTACCTGCATACTAACTTTTTGTGATTCATGTACTAGGACACCCAGATCCCTCTGTTTCTCAGAGTTCTGCAATCTCTCCCCATTTAAATAATATACTGCTTTTCTATTCCTCCTGCCAAAGTGGACAAGTTCACATTTTCCCACATTATATTCCATCTGCCAAATTTTTGCCCACTCACTTAACCTATCTATATCCCTTTGCAGACTCCTTATGTCCTCTTCACAACTTACTTTCCTCCTGCCTTTGTGTCATCAGCAAATTTAGCAACCATACATTCGGTCCCTCCATCCAAGTCATTGATATAGATTGTAAATAGTTGAGGCCCCAGCACTGATCCCTGTGGCACTCCACTCGTTACATCTTGCCAACCTGAAAATGACCCATTTATGCCTACTCTCTGTTTCCTGTTAGCTAACCAATCCTTTATCCATGCTAATATGTTACCCCCTACACCATGAGCTCTTATTTTGTGTAGTAGCCTTTGATGTGGCACCTTGTCAAAAGCCTTCTGGAAATCCAAGTACACCACATCCACAGGATCCCCTTTATCCACGTTGCTTGTTACTTCCTCAAAGAACTCTAATAAATTAGTCAAACATGATTTCCCCTTCACAAAGTCGTGTTGACTCTGCCTGAGTGCATTGAGATTTTCTAAGTGCCCTGCTATAACCTCCTTAATAATAGATTCTAGCATTTTCCCTATGACAGATGTTAAACTAACTGGTCTGTCGTTTCCTGCTTTCTGTCTCCCTCCTTTCTTGAATAGAGGAGTTACATTTGCTATTTTCCAATCTGATGGGACCCTTCTAGAATCTAAGGAATTTTGGAAAATTAATATCAATGCATCTACTATCTCTGCAGCCACTTCTTTTAAGACCCTAGGATGAAGTCTGTCAGGACCTGGGGACTTGTCAGTTTTTAGTTCTAATAATGCGCAGTCTTGTTTTCAGAATTTAGAAGAAAGTAATTATTACATAAGTGGTCACTGCCTGCAACACTCCTGGCTTGTCTATCACTATCTATATGCATCATTTGATCTCCTTAATGTTCACTGCCGAAAATACCATTCTCTGTCTGAGACTTTTGTCCAGTGTCTGTTTCTTGTCATCCCTGTGTTTCATTACAGGTACTCTCTCCCCTTCCCCTTCTCTTGCTATATTTCTCCATCTGTCCCTGTTTCCTATATACATTGAGAGGATTTTTGGGGGAATGAGTGTTGGTATTAGATCACTGGTCTTGTTGTCTTATTGCTGTTTTCACAGTTAACTTTTCAAACTCAACATCTAAATCCTCATGGAAAACAGGTAGAGCTTTGCTCAGAAGTACAGACCTGAGTGACTTTCTCATTGATGTTGAGCAACCTGAATCCATACAGCCGAGGTCCTTCAGTGAAGATGTAAGTCAGGACCCTGCGATCTAACTGGAAGGCAATTTCTCCAATCAAGTTCTCATGAGGTCCATCTTCTGAAAAGTAAATATGAGAAGTCAGCAGGAAACACTCCTCACACCAGACATTCTTATGGCTGCTCTGAGTCAGATTCTCAATTTCGTGCAATCAGTGTCAGTTTTGTGGGCCCATGCCAAGTCGGAACTGGGCTCCGACTACCTCATACTTATTTCATGTACGACCCACACAGCAAGCAAAAACTTTCATCTCATTCCCAACTGGATTTAAATCTGGGCCCCAGATGTTAAGAGACAGTATTGCTACCCAACATGAGCTACCCTTCTGCACTTGAGTTAAAGGGTGCATCCCCCATACCTATTTAATGAGTAAAGTGGTAGCTGATTGGATGTGATACCAATGTACTTAATGTCCTTTTTTGGTGTCTGTTCTCTGGCCTGTATCCATACTAATTCTGGTATTCTTTGTCATGTGATATTGAAATCCAATCGAACTTTAGAGCCTGGATTTTCCTTCTTTTCCCCGTCTTGCCCCCAGTTTTGTAGCAGAACTAACGGAGGCCAGGGCGGGAAAATTGCCTGTGGATGCACTCCGCCCCATCTCTGCCACGTCCTGCGCCCTCCCCTTCCCCATTAAATGGGCCTGGTGGCAAGTTCTGCAGGTGGCAGGGATTCTTCCAAGGCCTGTTGCAGCAAAACTCTGCTTCACACTGGCACAACTCTCTCAAGGAGCCCACAATGGTATTCAAATTAACCTGAATGGAAAGATCGGTCAGGGCCACAGCCCTGTTGCGGGAAGAAGTCCCCCCACTGCCCCTCCATTCGAGATGCAGCTCAATTACTGAAATGCAGAAGATTTTAGCCTGAGTCGTCAAAAAAATTACTCAGTCTTTTTCTGATTTAAAAATAATTTTTGAGAAATACACCAATCATCGATATGAAGAATGACTGTGCTGGAAAAAGGAAAGTTTTTGCATTTGTTGCACCAACTTCCAACATCAGACACTCCCAGGTCAGTTGTAAGTTAGATGCAGAGTAATACTCCCTCCAATCTATCTCATCAAGTTGTCCAAGAAGCTGCTCTGTAATGTCATTTTGTCATAGTTGTTAAAGCCATGATTACATGAGAGCCATTATTGTTTAACCTGCCTGTTCTCCACATATCCCCATTATTGTTTAACCTGCCTGTTCTCCACATATCCCCATTATTGTTTAACCTGCCTGTTCTCCACCTATCCCCATTATTGTGGAGATGTTCCGCACCCATGAGGACGGCCTCAACCGGGATCTTGGGTTCATGTCACGCTACACGTTACCCCACCAGCGAACAAATGTTATCTGTTTTTAATATAACGGGTCAGTTGCTGTCTTTTCTATGTTTCTACCTCTCTATCTCTGTTTTTTTTTTGTTTGTTGGTTTTTTTTTTTTTTTTTGGTGATTTGTATATTCTGTGAGACCTGGCAGGTAACACCTGTTTGTCTGCACACTGATTGCCTTGGCAACGGGCAGTTGAAAAAACTGTCTGTACTCACCAAGCATTGTTCTGTGAATTATAAATGCGATTTCATTTCGAGGACTTCATTTCACATCGTTCACCTGAGGAAGGGGGAAGCCTCCGAAAGCTTGTGAATTTAAAATAAAATTGCTGGACTATAACTTGGTGTTGTAAAATTGTTTACAATTATCCCCATTATTGTTCAACCTGCCTGTTCTCCACATATCCCCATTATTGTTTAACCTGCCTGTTCTCCACATATCTCCATTATTGTTTAACCTGCCTGTTCTCCACATATCTCCATCATTGTTTAACCTGCCTGTACTCCACATATCCCCATTATTGTTTAACCTGCCTGTTCTCCACATAGCCCCATTATTGTTTAACCTGCCTGTTCTCCACCTATCTCCATTATTGTTTAACCTGCCTGTACTCCACATATCTCCATTATTGTTTAACCTGCCTGTTCTCCACCTATCTCCATTATTGTTTAACCTGCCTGTACTCCACATATCCCCATTATTGTTTAACCTGCCGGTTCTCCACATATCCCCATTATTGTTTAACCTGCCTGTTCTCCAAATATCCCCATTATTGTTTAACCTGCCTGTTCTCCAAATATCAACATTATTGTTTAACCTGCCTGTTCTCCACCTATCTCCATTATTGTTTAACCTGCCTGTTCTCCAAATAGCCCCATTATTGTTTAACCTGCATGTTCTCCACCTATCTCCATTATTGTTTAACCTGCCTGTTCTCCAAATATCCCCATTATTGTTTAACCTGCCTGTTCTCCACCTATCTCCATTATTGTTTAACCTGCCTGTTCTCCACATATCCCCATTATTGTTTAACCTGCCTGTTCTCCACATAGCCCCATTATTGTTTAACCTGCATGTTCTCCACCTATCTCCATTGTTGTTTAACCTGCCTGTTCTCCAAATATCCCCATTATTGTTTAACCTGCCTGTTCTCCACCTATCTCCATTATTGTTTAACCTGCCTGTTCTCCACATATCTCCATTATTGTTTAACCTGCCTGTTCTCCACATATCCCCATTATTGTTTAACCTGTCTGTTCTCCACATATCTCCATCATTGTTTAACCTGCCTGTTCTCCACATATCTCCATTATTGTTTAACCTGCCTGTTCTCCACATATCCCCATTATTGTTTAACCTGCCTGTTCTCCACATATCTCCATTATTGTTTAACCTGCCTGTTCTTCACATATCTCCATTATTGTTTAACCTGCCTGTTCTCCACCTATCTCCATTATTGTTTAACCTGCCTGTTCTCCACCTATCTCCATTATTGTTTAACCTGCCTGTTCTCCACATATCCCCATTATTGTCTAACCTGCCTGTTCTCCAAATATCCCCATTATTGTTTAACCTGCCTGTTCTCCACCTATCTCCATTATTGTTTAACCTGCCTGTTCTCCAAATATCCCCATTATTGTTTAACCTGCCTGTTCTCCACCTATCTCCATTATTGTTTAACCTGCCTGTTCTCCAAATATCCCCATTATTGTTTAACCTGCCTGTTCTCCACCTATCCCCATTATTGTTTAACCTGCCTGTTCTCCACATATCTCCATTATTGTTTAACCTGCCTGTTCTCCAAATATCCCCATTATTGTTTAACCTGCCTGTTCTCCACATATCTCCATCATTGTTTAACCTGCCTGTTCTCCACATATCCCCATTATTGTTTAACCTGCCTGTTCTCCACCTATCTCCATTATTGTTTAACCTGCCTGTTCTCCACCGATCCCCATTCTTGTTTAACCTGCCTGTTCTCCACATAGCCCCATTATTGTTTAACCTGCCTGTTCTCCACATATCCCCATTATTGTTTAACCTGCCTGTTCTCCACATATCTCCATTATTGTTTAACCTGCCTGTACTCCAAATATCCCCATTATTGTTTAACCTGCCTGTTCTCCACCTATCTCCATTATTGTTTAACCTGCCTGTTCTCCACATATCCCCATTATTGTTTAACCTGCCTGTTCTCCACATAGCCCCATTATTGTTTAACCTGCATGTTCTCCACCTATCTCCATTGTTGTTTAACCTGCCTGTTCTCCAAATATCCCCATTATTGTTTAACCTGCCTGTTCTCCACCTATCTCCATTATTGTTTAACCTGCCTGTTCTCCACATATCTCCATTATTGTTTAACCTGCCTGTTCTCCACATATCCCCATTATTGTTTAACCTGTCTGTTCTCCACATATCTCCATCATTGTTTAACCTGCCTGTTCTCCACATATCTCCATTATTGTTTAACCTGCCTGTTCTCCACATATCCCCATTATTGTTTAACCTGCCTGTTCTCCACATATCTCCATTATTGTTTAACCTGCCTGTTCTTCACATATCTCCATTATTGTTTAACCTGCCTGTTCTCCACCTATCTCCATTATTGTTTAACCTGCCTGTTCTCCACCTATCTCCATTATTGTTTAACCTGCCTGTTCTCCACATATCCCCATTATTGTCTAACCTGCCTGTTCTCCAAATATCCCCATTATTGTTTAACCTGCCTGTTCTCCACCTATCTCCATTATTGTTTAACCTGCCTGTTCTCCAAATATCCCCATTATTGTTTAACCTGCCTGTTCTCCACCTATCTCCATTATTGTTTAACCTGCCTGTTCTCCAAATATCCCCATTATTGTTTAACCTGCCTGTTCTCCACCTATCCCCATTATTGTTTAACCTGCCTGTTCTCCACATATCTCCATTATTGTTTAACCTGCCTGTTCTCCAAATATCCCCATTATTGTTTAACCTGCCTGTTCTCCACATATCTCCATCATTGTTTAACCTGCCTGTTCTCCACATATCCCCATTATTGTTTAACCTGCCTGTTCTCCACCTATCTCCATTATTGTTTAACCTGCCTGTTCTCCACCGATCCCCATTCTTGTTTAACCTGCCTGTTCTCCACATAGCCCCATTATTGTTTAACCTGCCTGTTCTCCACATATCCCCATTATTGTTTAACCTGCCTGTTCTCCACATATCTCCATTATTGTTTAACCTGCCTGTTCTCCACATATCCCCATTATTGTTTAACCTGCCTGTTCTCCACATATCCCCATTATTGTTTAACCTGCCTGTACTCCACATATCCCCATTATTGTTTAACCTGCCTGTTCTCCACATATCTCCATTATTGTTTAACCTGCCTGTACTCCACATATCCCCATTATTGTTTAACCTGCCTGTTCTCCACATATCCCCATTATTGTTTAACCTGCCTGTTCTCCACATATCCCCATTATTGTTTAACCTGCCTGTACTCCACATATCCCCATTATTGTTTAACCTGCCTGTGCTCCACATATCTCCATTATTGTTTAACCTGCCTGTTCTTCACCTATCCCCATTATTGTTTAACCTGCCTGTTCTCCACATATCCCCATTATTGTTTAACCTGCCTGTTCTCCACATATCTCCATTATTGTTTAACCTGCCTGTTCTTCACATATCTCCATTATTGTTTAACCTGCCTGTTCTCCACCTATCTCCATTATTGTTTAACCTGCCTGTTCTCCACATATCCCCATTATTGTTTAACCTGCCTGTTCTCCAAATATCCCCATTATTGTTTAACCTGCCTGTTCTCCACCTATCTCCATTATTGTTTAACCTGCCTGTTCTCCAAATATCCCCATTATTGTTTAACCTGCCTGTTCTCCACCTATCTCCATTATTGTTTAACCTGCCTGTTCTCCAAATATCCCCATTATTGTTTAACCTGCCTGTTCTCCACATAGCCCCATTATTGTTTAACCTGCCTGTTCTCCACCTATCTCCATTATTGTTTAACCTGCCTGTTCTCCACATATCTCCATTATTGTTTAACCTGCCTGTTCTCCACATATCTCCATTATTGTTTAACCTGCCTGTTCTCCACATATCCCCATTATTGTTTAACCTGCCTGTTCTCCACATATCCCCATTATTGTTTAACCTGCCTGTTCTCCACATATCCCCATTATTGTTTAACCTGCCTGTGCTCCACATATCCCCATTATTGTTTAACCTGTCTGTTCTCCACATATCTCCATTATTGTTTAACCTGCCTGTGCTCCACATATCTCCATTATTGTTTAACCTGCCTGTTCTCCACATATCTCCATTATTGTTTAACCTGCCTGTTCTCCACATATCTCCATTATTGTTTAACCTGCCTGTTCTCCACATATCCCCATTATTGTTTAACCTGCCTGTGCTCCACATATCTCCATTATTGTTTAACCTGCCTGTACTCCACATATCTCCATTAATTTATCTAGCAGTTAATATCACACATTATTGCACTTGACTCCTAGATCTAGAATGTAGTTTCTGAACTTTACCCATGTCCCATTCTCCCATTGCACGTCCCACGTGCATCTCTCTCTCACACACATTAGGAGATTGTTAGAGGGACATAGAAAGATGGTCAGTGTATGAAACGCAAGTGTGTGCCTTCCACTTAAAACATCGTCAGGCCAGGCATACAGGTAACATGGAATGGTACAATCCTCAACCATTGTAAGTATTCGGTTATAGCTTTGAGGTCACGTTACACAGAACACTGACATCAGAAAGCTGAGAAAGAAAGTGAACCCCAGGAACTGTGTACCCCAGAAACTGGCCAACATGAAATGGGGAGCTGACACCAAGACACTCCGAGCAACCACTCTTGCCCTGTGTCACTCACTTGAGGATTGCTGTGCCCCAGTATATCATGCTCAATCAATCCAGTAGAATCATTACGGGGACTTTGAATCTGATTCCCACACCGCCACTATACATATAAGGTAGCCAAACTAAGTGGGAGGATAGAAGATTGGGAAGTCTTCAAAAGACAGCAAAAAGTAACGAAAGGATTGATTAAGAAAGGGAAGATAGATTATGAAAATAAATTAGCAAAAAATATAAAAACAGATAGCAAGAGTTTCTACAGTTATATAAAACGAAAAAGGGTGGCAAAGGCAAACGTAGGTCCCTTAGAGAATGAGACCGGGAAATTAATGGTGGGAAACATGGAGATGGCAAAAATGCTGAACAAATATTTTGTTTCAGTCTTTACAGTAGAGGACACTAAGAATATCCCAACAGTGGACAAACGGGGGGCTCTGGGGGGGAGGAGCTAAATACGATTAAAATCACTAAGGAATTGGTACTCAGTAAATTAATGGGACTCAAGGCGGATAAATCCCCTGGACCTGATGGCTTACATCCTAGGGTCTTGAGGGAAATGGCAGTAGGAATTGTGGATGCTTTGGTAATAATTTTCCAAAATTCTCTGGACTCGGCAAAGGTCCCGGCAGATTGGAAAACTGCTAATGTAACACCGTTATTTAAAAAGGGTAGTAGGCAGAAGGCTGGAAATTATAGACCAGTTAGCCTAACATCTGTGGTGGGTAAAATTTTGGAGTCTATTATTAAGGAGACAGTAGCGGAACATTTAGATAAACATAATTTAATAGGACAAAGTCAGCATGGCTTTACGAAGGGGAAGTCATGTCTGACAAATTTGCTTGAGTTCTTTGAGGATATAAAGTACAGAGTGGATAAAAGGGAACCAGTGGATGTAGTGTATTTAGACTTCCAGAAGGCATTCGACAAGGTGCCACATAAAAGATTATTGCTCAAGATAAAGAATCACTGGATTGGGGGTAATATTCTGGCATGGGTGGAGGATTGGTTATCTAACAGGAAGCAGAGAGTTGGGATAAATGGTACATTCTCGGACTGGCAACCAGTAGCCAGTGGTGTTCCACAGGGGTCGGTGCTGGGTCCCCAACTCTTTACAATCTATATTAACGATTTGGAGGAGGGGACCGAGTGTAACATATCAAAGTTTGCAGATGATACAAAGATGGGAGGGAAAGTAGAGAGTGAGGAGAACATAAAAAACCTACAAGGGGATATAGACAGGCTGGGTGAGTGGGCGGAGATTTGGCAGATGCAATACAATGTTGGAAAATGTGAGGTTATGCACTTTGGCAGGAAAAATCGGAGAGCAAGTTATTATCTCAATGGCGAGAAACTGGAAAGTACTGCAGTACAAAGGGATCTGGGGGTCCTAGTGCAAGAAAATCAAAAGGTTAGTATGCAGGTGCAGCAGGTGATCAAGAAGGCCAACGGAATGTTGGCTTTTATTGCTTGTGGAATAGAATATAAAAACACGGAGGTATTGCTGCAGTTATATAAGGTATTAGTGAGACTGCACCTGGAATACTGCATACAGTTTTGGTGTCCATACTTAAGAAAAGACATACTTGCTCTCGAGGCAGTACAAAGAAGGTTCACTCGGTTAATCCCGGGGATGAGGGGGCGGACATATGAGGAGAGGTTGAGTAGATTGGGACTCTACTCATTGGAGTTCAGAAGAATGAGAGGCGATCTTATTGAAACATATAAGATTGTGAAGGGGCTTGATCGGGTGGAAGCGGTAAGGATGTTCCCAAGGATGGGTGAAACTAGAACTAGGGGGCATAATCTTAGAATAAGGGGCTGCTCTTTCAAAACTGAGATGAGGAGAAACTTCTTCACTCAGAGACCAATATCGAGATGTTCTGAAGAAACCAATTTCTCCAAATCCTTGCCATTCCCTGCCACTTTGTTACTCTGTAGTTGTATTTTAGACTAAGGGATTTTTCGAGGCTTTTTGGACTTCACCCTCTTGTCTGGTGGACTGTGTCCATGTAGTTGGTGTCCAGGATCAGGCACCTGTTTTTGTCCCTCCATTTTGTGGAATTTGCTGCCCCAGGAAGCTGTGGAAGCTACATCATTAAATAAATTTAAAACAGAAATAGACAGTTTCCTAGAAGTAAAGGGAATTAGGGGTTACGGGGAGCAGACAGGAAATTGGACATGATTTTAGATTTGAGGTTAGGATCAGATCAGCCATGATCTTATTGAATGGCGGAGCAGGCTCGAGGGGCCGATTGGCCTACTCCTGCTCCTATTTCTTATGTTCTTATGTTCTTATACTGCCTCAAGGGGAGCGCACCACCATCATGGAGGGTGGAGGCCTTCAGCAAAATGGAGGGACAAAAACAGGTGCCTCGAAAAATCCCTTAGTCCAAAATACAACTGCAGAGTAACAAAGTGGCAGGGAATGGCAAGGATTTGGAGAAATTGGTTTCTTCAGAACATCTCCCTCCAAGCACTGAACTCGAACAAAAACGAGGTGTACCCTCAATCAGGCGAGCGCTGGGGTGGCAAAGACTGGTGACAATATGACCACGTGGAAGCTGAGAAATGTAGAAAGCCTCGGCAAACTCTTCAGCATTATCTGACGCAGTGGCCTTCTGTCAACATCCTGTACTCCCGAGGAACGGCTCGAGATAAATGATAACACCTGATCCTGGCTGTGGTTTTGGAGCGACAAGCTGTGAATGAATGAATCTAACAGCATTACCTTTCACCGATGGATGTCTTAGCCCAGAAGCTGGTTGAGGCATGCCGGGGCCAGGCTGCGGTAGAGGTGGTAATCCTGTTCCACTGGGACCTCGTTTCCTGCCCCTTCGTGGTACTGTCATTAAAAAGGACAATAGGACTGTTCAGCTCAAACCTTACACACCATCGTATCTAATTACTGGAAGTGTGATCCAAATACAATAACAATGAACAAATCAAAGTTCCTTAATATGCCAAATGACCAATTGCAGAAGTAAAAATTCATTTTGTTTCGCAGTAGTAATTCAGACTACCCACTCAATAAAATAAAAAGGAAAAACTGCAAGTACTGGAGATGTAAATAAATACATTCGTTTCTGATGAAAGGGACATCACCGAAACATTATGGGGTAGACCTTTGCTCGCACCAGCCTGTGAACGATCCCTGCGACTGAACACGTAGGCCCGAGGTGCACTCGATATTGGTCTCGTTTAAATGACACTGGACACCCACTGGGCATCTCCAGGCAGCTTGCCGGCGAAGAGGCTTGCAATATCAGGCTGCTGCATCGCCCTGTTTGGTCATAGGACCCCGATTTCCACATTAAAAGAGGCCAACTGCCTGAAACAGGCAGGCGCTTTGGACTTCCAGCGGTAGGCGCTTTTCAAAATGGAGTCGGCCATATCGCCAGTGTTAACGAGGGTGGTAAGTCTACCCAGCCCATTTTGAGGCCGTTACCACCTCGTTAACGCCAGGCGAAGGCAGTGAAAATCGACCTCCACATTTCAGTGAGTGGGAAGAACTGGTTGCCCTGTCAGCAAGGTCTGTCCATTATAAATCACACAGGAGCCAGAGATACACAATGTTCCATGCTCAAGAACCACAAAGGTCGTGAAAGCACAGCTCCCATTTACATCACTGTGAAATTACAGCCAACACTGCAGTGCAGTAGAATTGTGACATTATACAGTGGTGTAGTGCTTATGTCACTAGACTAGTCCTCCAGAGGCATGGAGTAATAATCCAGAGAATGCAAGTTCAAATCCCACCATGGTAGTTTGAGAATTATGAATTGAGGTTAAAAAAATCCAGAAACAGCTGGTATCAGTAAAAGTGACCATGAAGTTGTTGGATTGTTGTGAAAACCCAACTGGTTTGGAAAGGAAATCTGCTGTCCTCACACAGTCTGGCCTAAATGTGACTCTTAATTGCCCTCTGATGTGGCCAAGTGAGACTCTCAGAAGAATCAAAACTCAACCAGTGGTTCAAAAAGAAGGCCCCCCACCACCTTCTCAGGGCAACTAGGGATGGGCAATAAATACCAGCTTTGCCAGCATCACCCACATCCCAAGACTGAAAAAAATTAATTTCTCTCATTCCTTTTATCTTCCTCTAGCACCTTCTTTACTCTCTTTTTGTTTCTTTCCCTCCATTTTCCTTCCTCTAGTCATTTTCCATTCTGCAGCTGGAGCAGCATGAACGAGGTGAAATACATCTTTGACGGTGACAGAGGACGGGGATAATGTGTCGGAGCCAGTTTTACACTCCGCCCAACTTTGTTTTCTATTGAAGTCAATGGAGTATTAAATTTCATAACTCCTGTGATGAGCCATCCACACCAGGAAGATCCCAAGTTAATTCCTGGGCTGTGCTAAGTGAGCTGATAACACAAGGCTCTCCAAATTGACCTCAACATTCCTGAGCTAGAGAGGTTAAAGAAAATTAGTCTGAGTGTAAAACGGGCCGCCAATTCGCTATCGCCCATTTTTGCACTACTGCCCGAGACACATTTCATCCCTGAAGTGCTCCAACGTGACACCCTCGTACCAACATACCGACATACACAGACCAAGGATTATTCTAGAATTTACTCACTTGCAGCCTGTCCATGAAGAACCTGATTTGCTGCATTCATCATGGCTGCTACATCTACCATGAGACAAAGAATGGAATTCAGTTTAAACCATGACAATTAATCAAAGTGTGATAAACATACAATAGAAACACAGGTAGGAACTGTAACTCTGGGGGGAAAGCGGCCTAGCGAACGGCTCTCCTCTCTGGGATTGGCAGCGGGAGGCCCGCTTAAAATGGGCAGGAAGTGAGCACGAGCCGGCAGAAATTCAGGCATCCAAAGTAAGTGCAGGGACCAGGGGGAAGGTCCTGGTGTTCATGGGTGTCAGTGGTTTGTGAAAGTGGGAAGTTTGGGGCAGGGGAGACTTACACTTTCCTTGTGGGTCTCCTGCTCCTCCTGGCCACAAAAAAAACATTTTAAAACTTTTCTGGAAAGGCCTATTGGTCTTTGTTTTTTTAAACCGGAAGAGAGTGGGTATTTCACCCACTCCATTTTAACTGCCCGCCCGCCCGGTTTCCCCTGGGTAGGGGAACTAAACAACAACAACTTGCATTTAAAATGGAAACTTTAATGTAGTAAAACATCCCAAGGCGCTTCACAGGAGCAATTACCAAACAAAATTTGACACCGAGCCATATAAGGAGATATTAGGTCAGGTGACCAAAAGCTTGGTCAAAGAGATAGGTTTCAAGGAGCATCTTAAATGAGGAGAGAGAGGTGGAGAGATTTAGGGAGGGAATTCCAGAGCTTAGGGCCTAGGCAGCTGAAGGCAGACCCGCCAATGGTGGAGTGATCAAAATTAGGGATGTGCAAGAGGCCAGAATTGGCGGAGCGCAGAGATCTCGGAGTGTTATAGGGCTGGAGGAGGTTACAGAGATAGGGAGGGGCGAGGCCATGGAGGGATTTGAAAACAAGGATGAGAACTTTAAGATCAAGTGTTGCCGGACTGGGAGCCAATGTAGGTCAGTGAGCACGGGGTAATGGGTGAACGGGAATTGGTACGAGTTAGGATACAGAGCGGAAGAGTTTTGGATGAGCTCAAGATTTTGGAGGATGAAAGATGGGAGGCCGGCCAGGAGAGCACTGGAATAGTCAAGTCGAGAGGTAACAAGGGCATGGCTGAGGGTTTCAGCAGCAGATGCGCTGAAGCAGGGGCGGAGATGGGCGATGTTACGGAGGTGGAAGTAGACGGTCTTGGTGCGGATACGTGTTCAGAAGCTCATCTCAGGGTCAAATAGGACGCCAAGGTTGCGAACGGTCTGGATCAGCCTCAAACAGTGGCCAGAGAGAGGGATGGAGTCGGTGGCTAGGGAATGGAGTTGATGGTGGGGACCGAGAACAATGGCTTTGGTCTTCCCAATATTTAGTTGGAGGAGATTTCTGCTCCTCGAGCACTGAATGTTGGACGAACAGACCAGCAACACAGAGGCAGTGGAGAGGTGGAGAGAGTTGGTGGTGAGGTAGAGCTGGGTGTTGTCAGCATATATGTGGAATCTGATGTTGTGTTTTCGGAAGCTGTCACTGAGGGGCAGCATGTAGATGATAAGCAGGAAGGGCCAAAGATAGGTCCTTGGGGGACTCCAGAGGTAACCGTGCAGCAGCGGGAAAAGAAGACATGGTGTGGTCAACCGTGTCAAAGGCTGCAGACAGGTCGAAAAGGATAGGGAGGGATTGTTTACCAGGGTCACAGTCACATAGGATGTCATTGATAAGGGCTGGTTCAGTGCTGTGGCAGGGGCGGAAACCTATTGGAGACGTACAAACAAGTATTTGCAGGAAAGATGGGCACGGATTTGGCAGGCGACAACACGTTGAAGGACTTAGAAAGGAAAGGGAGGTTACATACAAATATAGAAAATAGGAGCAAGAGTTGGCCATTCAGCCCTTCGGGCCTGCTCCGCCATTCAAAAAGATCATGGCTGATCATCTAACTCAGTACCCTGTTCCTGCTTTTTTCCCATATCCCTTGATCCCTTTAGCATCAAGAAATATAACCAACTCCTTCTTGAATATATCTAATGACTTGGCCTCCACTGCCTTCTGTGGTAGAGAATTCCACAGGTTCACCACCCTCTGAGTGAAGAAATTTCTCCTCATCTCGGTTCTAAATGGCATACCCCGTATCCTGAGACTGTGACCCCAGGTTCTGGACTTCGCAGCCATCGGGAACATCCTCCCTGCATCTAGTCTATCTCGTCCTGTTAGAATTTTATATGTTACGATGAGATCACCTCTCATTCTTCGAAACTCTAGTGAATATAGGCCTAGTCGACCCAATCTCTCCTCATACGTCAGTCCTGCCATCCCAGGAATCATTCTGGTAAACCTTTGTTGCACTCCCTCCATGGCAAGGACATCCTTCCTCAGATAAGGAGACCAAAACTCCACACAATACTCCAGATGTGCTCTCACCAAGGCCCTGTATAACTGCAGTAAGACATCCCTGCTCCTATACTCAAATCCTCTTGCAATGAAGGCCAACATACCATTCGCCTTCCTAACTGCTTGATGCATCTGAATGCTCGCTTCCAGCGACTGGTGTACAAGGACACCCAGGTCTCGTTGCACCTCCCCTTTTCCCAATCTATCACCATTCAGATAATAATCTGCCTTTCTGTTTTTACAACCAAAGTGGATAACCTCACATTTATCCACATTATACTGCATCTGCCATGTTCTTGCCCACTCACCCAACTTGTCTAAATCACATTGGAGCCTCTTTGCATCCTCCTCACAGCTCACAATGCACCCCAGCTTTGTGTCATCATCTGCAAACTTGGAAATGTTACGTTTAGTTCCCTCATCCAAATCATTGATATATATTGTGAATAGCTGGGGCCCAAGCACTGATCCCTGCGGTACCCCATTAGTTACTGCCTGCCACCCGGAAAAAGACCTGTTTATTCCTACTCTCTGTTTCTTGTCTGTCAACCAATTCTCAATCCATGCCAGTATATTCCCCCCAATCCCATGTGCTTTAATTTTGCACACTAACCTCTTGTGTGGGACCTTATCAAAAGCCTTCTGACAATCCAAGTACACCACATCCACTGGTTCTCCCCTATCTATTCTACCAGTTACAGCCTCAAAAAACTCCAGTAGATTTGTTAAGCATGATTTCCCTTTCATAAACCCATGCTGACTTTGTCCAATCCTGTTAATGCCCTCCAAGAGTTCTATTATCACATCTTTTATAATAGACTCTAGCATTTTCCCCACTACTGATATTAGACTAACTGGTCTGTAATTCCCTGTTTTTTCTCTCCCTCCTTTTTTAAATAGAGGGGTTACATTTGCCACCCTTCAATCTGTAGGAACTGTTCCAGAGTCTGTCGAATTTTGGAAGATGATCACCAATGCATCCACTATTTCCAGGGCCACTTCCTTTAGTACTCTGGGGTGTAGATTATCAGGCCCTGGGGATTTGTCAGCCTTCAGCCCCATTAATTTCCCTAGCACTATTTTTTTACTAATACTGGTTTCCTTCAGTTCCTCCCTCTCACTAGATCCTTGGTTCCCTAACATTTTGGGAGGTTATTTGTGTCCTCCTTTGTGAAGACAGAACCAAAGTATGTGTTTAATTGTTCTGCCATTTCTTTGTTCTCCATTATAATTTCCCCCATTTCTGACTGTAAGGGACCTACATTTGTCTTCACTAATCTTTTACTCTTGACATATTTATTGAAGCTTTTACAGTCAGTTTTTATGTTCCCTGCTAGTTTACTCTCATACTCTATTTTTCCCCTCTTAATCAATCTCTTTGTCCTCCTTTGCTGAATTCTGAACTGCTCCCAATCCTCAGGCTTGCTGCTTTTTCTGGCAATTTTATATGTCTCCTCTTTGGATCTAATACTATTCCTAATTTCTTTTGTAAGCCACGGTTGAGCCACCTTTCCTGTTTTATTTTTGCGCCAGACAGGAATGAATAATTGTTGTAATTTCTGCACATGTTCTTTAAATATTAGCCACTGCCTATCCCTTTTAGTAAAGTTTCCCAATTGGAGTTGGGACGTTAGTTTGCAAGGACAGAGAGGGCAAGGGTGAGTTTTTTGAGGAGGGGGCGATAACAGCAGATTTAAAGGGGAGAGGGACAGTACCTGAGGAGAGGGAACCGTTAACAATATCAGCGAACATGGGGGCCAGGAAGGAAAGTTGGGTGGTCAGCAGTTTGGTGGAAATAGGGTTGAGGGAGCAGGAGGTGGGTCTCATGGACAAGATGAGCTCGGAGAGAGCAGGAGGGGGAGATAGGAGAGAAACGAGAGAAAGGTGTGAGTTCAGGGCTAGAGCAGGGGGTAACGTTAGGGGAAGTTTGTCTTGGTGGGCTACGGGAAGGGAGGAAAGCAGTAGAGGCAGCTGAACAGATGGTCTCAATTTTAGTGACAAATAATTCCATGAGCTCCTCGCACTTGTTGTTGGAGGAGAGGGTGGAGACGGCAGGGGAGAAGAGAAAACAGGGGTTACCTTTGCCTTCCAGGATGATCCTGGAATATTGAGCAGTTTTGGCAGAGGAGAGATATTATTACCACAGTATAACAATATTGAAGTAATAAGTATTTAGTGATGTTTGATATTGAAAGTCTCCTCTTGTTGGTAACCTTGCAAGCTATGAAGTTATCAAACTTGGTAGCTCATTAAACGTCTAGCAGCCATGTGCTCCACTCTTGTACAAGCAAGTTTCACCTTCTTGTATTACCTGTCTTTGCTGTAAAATCCAATAATAGTCTCCACAAGATTAAATAAATATTTTCCTACTCGTATTCTTACTTCTATTTCCTTGTATCATTTTGTGTTGAGACATCGGTGGATTTTGATGTCAATTTGTGGATAAATAGAATGGTTTACTTAGAGTGGAGGAAGTTAGTGCAAAGTTTTCACTGTAGAGGATAAATTCAGTGATCTCGTGCTCCCAACAGCAAACTGAGCTTGAAGGAAGTTTGGTCAATGAATCGGCACTGCAGTGTTGTGACCCTGTCTCTGACCTGCGGCTCCCTCTGTGTGCGGCTCCTTATTGAGATTGCTGTATCTGCCCATAGTATCTTCAGGCAGATGGAGCTGCGTGTCAATTTATGGAGGAAATGGTGGTCAACAGTGAAATGAGCATCAAAGGGGGAGATAAGGTTCAGAGAGCACTTTCTGTACAAAGTATTCCCCAATCTCTTAAAAAAATTAGCGGCATATCTCCTCCTATAATTCTACAATTTTCAGCCTCTCTTACTCTGGTGAGTGCCTAAGCTATTGGAATATTATATTTCGTGACTCTGGTGAGGGTCCAAATGTGGTACTGAACCAAACAGGCCAGGAAGATCCCAATTTAATTCCCGGACTGTGCTCAGTGAGCTGATAACACAAGGCTCTCTACATTCTGTGAATGGTGGTGGACAACTGAACAACTAAAGGCAGGAGGAGTCTCTGTAAACATCCCCATCTTCAATGATGACGGAGTCCAGCTCGTGAGTGCAAAAGACAAGGCTGAAACGTTTGCAATCATCTTCAGCCAGAAGTGCCGAGTGGATGATCCATCTCGGCCTCCTCCCACTATCCTCACCATCACAGAAGCCAGTCTTCAGCCAATTTGATTCACTCCAAATGAGATTAAGAAATGGCTGAGTGCACTGGATACAACAAAGGCTAGGGGCCCTGACAATACCTCGGCTGTAGTGCTGAAGACTTGTGCTCCAGAACTAGCTGCGCCTCTAGCCAAGCTGTTCCAGTACAGCTACAACACTGGCATCCACCCAACAATGTGGAAAATTGCCCAGGTATGTCCTGTCCACAAAAAGCAGGACAAATCCAATCCGGCCAATTACCGCCCCATCAATCTACTCTCAATCATCAGCAAAGTGATGGAAGGTGTCGTCGACAGTGCTATCAAGCGGCACTTACTCACCAATAACCTGCTCACCGATGCTCAGTTTGGGTTCTGCCAGGACCACTCGGCTCCAGACCTCATTACAGCCTTGGTCCAAACATGGACAAAAGAGCAGCATTCCAGAGGTGAGGTGAGAGTGACTGCCCTTGACATCAAGGCAGCATTTGACTGAGTGTGGCACCAAGGAGCCCTTGTAAAATTGAAGTCAATGGGAATCAGTGGGAAAACTCTCCAGTGGCTGGAGTCATACCTAGCACAAAGGAAGATGGTAGTGGTTGTTGGAGGCCAGTCATCTCAGCCCCAGGACATTGCTGCAGGAGTTCCTCAGGGCAGTGTCCTAGGCCCAACCATCTTCAGCTGCTTCATCAATGACCTGCCCTCCATCATAAAGTCAGAAATGGGAATGTTCGCTGATGATTGCACAGTGTTCAGTTCCATTCGCAACCCCTCAGATAATGAAGCAGTCCATGCCCGCATGCAGCAAGACCTGGACAACATCCAGGTTTGGGCTGGTAAGTGGCAAGTAACACTCGTGCCAGACAAGTGCCAGGCAATGACCATCTCCAACAAGAGAGAGTCTAACCACCTCCCCTTGACATTCAACGACATTACCATTGCTGAATCGCCCACCATCAACATCCTGGGGGTCACCATTGACCAGAAACTTAACTGGACCAGCCATATAAATACTGTGGCTACAAGAGCAGGTCAGAGGCTGGGCATTCTGCGGCGAGTGACTCACCTCCTGACTCCCCAAAGCCTTTCCACCATCTACAAAGCACAAGTCAGGAGTGTGATGGAATATTCTCCACTTGCCTGGATGAGTGCAGCTCCAACAACACTCAAGAAGCTCGACACCATCCAAGATAAAGCAGCCTGCTTGATTGGCACCCCATCCACCACCCTAAACATTCACTCCTTTCACCACCGGTGCACTGTGGCTGCAGTGTGTACCATCCACAGGATGCACTGCAGCAACTCGCCAAGGCTTCTTCGACAGCACCTCCCAAACCTGTGACCTCTACCACCTGGAAGGACAAGGGCAGCAGGCACATGGGAACAACACCACCTGCATGTTCCCTCCAAGTCACACACCATCCCGACTTGGAAATATATCGGCCGTTCCTTCATCGTCGCTGGGTCAAAATCCTGGAACTCCCTTCCTAACAGCACTTTGGGAGAACCTTCACCACACGGACTGCAGCAGTTCAAAAAGCCGGGTCACCACCACCTTCTCAAGGGCAATTAGGGATGGGCAATAAATGCCGGCTTTGCCAGCGACGCCCACATCCCATGAACCAATAGATATATTTTTTTTAATTGACCTCAGGATTCCTGAGCTAGAGAGGTTAAAAAGAAATTAGGCGGAGTGTAAAGCAGGCTGCTGATTTGCTTACAGACATTTTTGCCGTACTGCCCGAGACACACTTCATCCCTGCAGTGTCCCGACAAGACACTCTTGGACCAACGCACCCACATACACAGACCAAGGATTATTCTCGAAATGAAGGCTGTGTTTGTGCCGACTCACCTGTACTCTGTCCCTGAAGAACCAGCTGCGCTGCATTCATGTCTGCCGTTGCTGCCATGAGACAAAGAATGGAATTCAGTTTAAACCATAACAATTAATCAAAGTGCTACAAACATACAATAGAAACACAGGTAGGAATTGTAACTCCGGGGGGAAAGCGGCCTAGTGAGTGGCTCACCTGTCTGGGATTGGCAGCAGGAGGCCCGGCCGATTTTAACGGTCAGGCACCATTCACATTCCACTGGCTGATTTCCCGCTCACAATGGGCAGGAAGTGAGCGCAAGCTAGCGGAAATTCAGGCATCAGAAGGTAAGTGCAGGGACCAGGGGAGGTCCTGGTGTTCATGGTTTGTGAAAGTGGGGAAGGACGGGGCAGGGGAGGTTTACACTTTCCTTCATACAATTATAGAATCATAGATTGGTAGGCTTATCATCAAAATTGCGGCCAATGGAATAAAGGGGGCAGTAGCAACATGGATAATATAATTGGCTAAGTGACAGGAAACAAACAGAGAGTAGTGGTGAACGGTTGTTTTTCGGACTGGAGGGAGGTGTACAGTGGAGTTTCCCAGGGGTCAGTGCTGGGACCACTGCTTTTCTTGATATATATTAATAACTTGGACTTGGGTGTACAGGGCACAATTTCAAAATTTGCAGATGACACAAAACTTAGAAGGGTAGTAAACAGTGAGGAGGAGAGTGATAGACTTGAGGGGGACATAGACAGGCTGGTGGCATGGGCGGACACATTGCAGATAATATTTAATGCAGAAAAATGTGAAGCGATGCATTTCGGTAAGAAGAATGAGGAGAGGCAATATAAACTAGAGGGTACAACTCTAAAAGGAGTACAGGAACAGAGAGATCTGGGGGTATATGTGCACAAATCGTTGAAGGTGGCAGGACAAGTTGAGAAAGCAGTTATGAAAGCATACGGGATCCTGGGCTTTATAAATAGAGGCGTAGAGTACAAAAGTATGGAAGCCATGATGAACCTTTATAAAACACTGGTTCGACCACAACTGGAGTATTGTGTCCAGTTCTGGGCAACGCACTTTAGGAAAGATGTGAAGATTAGAGAGGGTGCAGAAGAAATTTACTAGAATGATTCCAGGAATGAGGGGTTTTAGTTACGTGGATAGACTGGAGAAGCTGGGATTGTTCTCCTTGGAACAGAGACAGTTGCAAGGAGATTTGATAGAGGTATTCGAAATCCTGAAGGGTCTGGACAGAGTAGATAGAGAGAAACTGTTCCCATTGGTGAAAGGATCAAGAACCAGAGGGCATAGATTTAAGGTGATTGGCAAAAGAACCAAAGGTGACATGAGAAAAAACTTTTTTACACAGCGAGTGGTTATGATCTGGAATGCACTGCCCGAGGGGGTGGTGGAGGCAGATTCAATCATGGCCTTCAAAAGGGAACTCGATGACGACTTGAAAGGAAAAAATTTGCAGGGCTACGGGGTTAGGACGGGGGAGTGGGATTGGCTGGATTGCTCTTGCATTAAGCCGGCCTGGACTCGAGGGGCCGAATGGCCTCCTTCCCTGCTGTAATCTTTCTATGTTTCTATGATTCTAGAAAGTTACAGCACAGAAGGAGGCCATTCAGCCCACTGTGTCCGTTGCAGGTGAAAAAAAGAGCTATCCAGCTTAATCCCACTTTCCAGCACTTGTTCCGTAGCCCTGTAGGTCACGGCGCTTCAAATGCACATCCAAGTACTTTTTAAATGAGTTGAGGGTTTCTGCTTCTACCCCTTTCAGGCAGTGAGGTCCAGACCCCCACCACCCTCTGGGTGGAAAAATTTCTCCTCAGCTCCCCTCTAATCCTTCTACCAATTACTTTAAATCTATGCCCCCTGATCACTGACCCCTTTGCTAAGGGAAATAGGTCCTCCCTATCCACTCTATCTAGTCCAGTCTAGTTTCCTTGTGGGACTCCTGCTCCTCCTGGCCACAAAAAGAAAATTTTGAAACTTTTCTGGAAAGATCTTTTGGTCTTTGGGCATTTTTAAATTGGAAGAGAGTGGGTATTTCACCTGCCCCATTTTAACTGCTCACCCACCTGGTTTCCCCAGAGCGGGGAGCTAAATTTCCCACTACAACAACAACAACTTGCATTTATATAGCGCCTTTAACGTAGTAAAATATCCCAAGGCGCTTCACAGGAGTGATTATCACACAAAATTTGACACCGAGCCACATAAGGAGGCATTAGGCCAGGTGACCAAAAGTTTGGTCAAAGGTAGGTTTTAAGAAGCATCTTAAAGGTGGAGAGAGAGGGGAGAGGTGGAGAGGTCTAAGAAGTAATTCCAGAGCTTAGGGCCATCAACGGTCGAGCGCTTAAAATTAGGGATGAGCAAGATGCCAGATTTGGAGGAGCACAGAGATCTCAGAGGGTTGTAGGGCTGGAGGAGGTTACAGAGATAGGGAGGGGCGAGGCCATGGAGGGATTTGAAAACAAGGATGAGAATTTTAAAATCGTGCATTGCTGGACTAGGAGCCAATGTAGGTCAGGGAGCACGGGGTGATGGGTGAACCAAACTTGGTACGATTTAGGATATGGGCAGCAGAGTTTTGAATGAGCTCAAGTTTATGGCGGGTGGAAGATGGAAGGCCGGCCAGGAGACCACTGGAATAGTCAAGTCTCGAAGTAATAACGGCATGGATGGGGGTTTCAGCAGCAGATGAGGCGATGCGGAGATAGGAGATATTACGGAGTTGGAACTGGGCGGTATGGTAGTGGCAGAAATGGGGTCGGAAGCTCATCTCAGGTTCAAATAGGACCGCAAGGTTGTGAACGGTCTGGTTCAGTCTTAGACAGTGGCCAGGGAGAGGGATGGAGTCAGTGGCTAGGGAACGGAGTTTGTGGCGGGGACCAAAGACAATGGCTTCAGTCTTCCCAATATTTACTTAGAGGAAATTTCTGCTCAGTACTGGATGTCGGACGAGTGGTCTAACAACACAGAGGCAGTGCAGGGGTCAAGAGAGGTGGTGGTGAGATAGAGCTGGGTGTTGTCAGCGTACATGTGGAACCTGACGTGTTTTCAGATGATTGCTCTTACAAAGAACAGGCACGGGCTTGAGGGGCCAAATGGCGTCCTTCTTTGCTGTGAATCATTCTATGATTCTATGTTGCCGAGGACATAGAAACATAGAAAATAGGAGCAGGCGTAGGCTATTTGGCCCTTCGAGCCTGTTCCGCCATTCAAAATGATCTTGGCTGATCCTCTATCTCAATATCATATTCCTGCTCTCTCCCCATACCCCTTGATACCTTTTGCGTCTAGAATGTAGACACAATGGTCAGCATGTAGATGAGAAATAGGAGGGGGCCAAGGATAGATCCGTGAGGGACTCCAGAGATAACAGTGCAGGAGCTGGAAAAGAAAAGGAGCCACATGGAAGACTGGTCAAAGGAGTAAAAGCCCATGGGATCCAAGGAAAAATGGCAAGATGGATCCAAAATTGGCTCAGTGGCAGGATGCAAAGGGTAATGTTCAATGGGTGTTTTTGTGACTGGAAGGCTGTTTCCAGTGGGGTTCTGCAAGGCTCAGTTCTAGGTCCCTTGCTTTTTGTGGTATATATTAATGATTTGGACTTCAATGTAGGGGGCGTGATCAAGAAGTTAGCAGATGATACAAAAATTGGCCGTGTGATTGATAGTGAGGAGGAAAGCTGTAGACTGCAGGAAGATATCGATGGACGAGGCAGGTGGGCAGAAAAGCGGCAAATGGAATTCAATCCGGAAAAGTGTGAGGTAATGCATTTGGGGAGGGCAAACAAGGCAAGAGAGTACACAATAAATGGGAGGGTACTGAGAGGTGTAGAGGAACAGAGGGACCTTAGAGCACATGTCCACACATCCCTGAAGGTAGATTAGGTGGTTAAAAAGGCTTACGGGATACTTTCCTTTTTTAGCCGAGGCATAGAATACAAGAGCAGGGAGGTTATGCTGGAACTGTATAAAACACTAGTTAGTCCACAGCTTGAGTACTGCATACAGTTCTGGTCACCACATTACAGGAAAGATGTGATTGCACTAGAGAGGGTACAGAGGAGATTTACGAGGATGTTGCCGGGTGGGGGGCGGGATTTGAGCTATGAGGAAAGATTGGATAGGCTGAGGTTGTTTTCTTTGGAACAAAGGAGGCTGAGGGGAGATTTAATTGAGGTATATAAAATTATGACAGGACTAGATAGAGTGGATAGTTTAAATTTCTAAGTTTCTGTCAGGCTTCAGCAGAGAGCTGCTGTAGCAAGTTAATTGGTTAGCTAGATTCAATTGGTACCTGAAGGTGGGGCAGGCCTGACTCATCTGAGTCTCAACTGTAGAAATACAGGGGCCTGTCAGTGCGGACTGCACGGTGTGCGGATATTACACAGTGTGCTGAGAGTTCGGTAAGTGTGGGAGTTTGGTGAAGTGGGGGAAGGAGGTGCTGCTTTGCCTTGCTTTTCCAAACTTTTCCTGCAGAGCGGTAGTGGACCTGAGAGTAGAAGACTGAGATTGTGGAATAAAAGCAGCAGCAGACCTGCACCAAGAGACAACTACTGTGCGACATCACAGGGACTTAACTCCTGGACCTAAGATAAATAAGAAGCAAAAAGTAATCCAAGTGGGACGTCACCAAGGAAGAGGTAAGTGATTGGCTGGTGAGTATTTTCCTGCTGAATTTGTCTAAGGTTAGAGTTTGTGGATTCTCTGGTCTCTGTTGTGTAGTGGGGGACTGCTGTTCAGCAAGGGCCCTTGAGTATACCTTTTAATTGAAGTGAAATTGATGGGATTCATTTAATTTGAATTAATTAGTTAAAGGGTAAGTCATGTCAGGACAGCCCAGCCCCGTGTTACGCTCTTCCTGCTCTATGTGGGAAATCAGGGACCCTTCCGGTGTCCCTGACGACCATGTGTGCGGGAAATGCATCCAGCTGCAGCTACTGACAAACCGCATTGCGGCACTGGAGCTGCGGATGGATTCATTAAGGAGCATTCGCGATGCTGAGAACGTCGTGGAAAGCACGTTTAGTGAGATGGTCACACCGCAGGTAAAGGTAGTACAGGCAGGAAGTAATTGGGTGACCACCAGGCAGAGGAAGAAGTGCAGGGGTCCCCTGTGGCCGTCCCCCTCTCAAACAAATATACCGCTTTGGATATTGTTGAGGGGGATGACTTATCAGGGGAAGGCAGCAGCAGCCAACTTCCTGGCACCAGGGGTAGCTCTGCTGCAGAGGCTGGGAGGAAAAAGAGTGGAAGAGCTATAGTGATAGGGGATTCTATCGTAAGGGGAACAGACAGGCGTTTCTGTGGCCGTAAACGTGACTCCAGGATGGTTTGTTGCCTCCCTGGTGCCAGGGTCATGGATGTCACTGAGCGGCTTCAGGGCATTCTCAAGGGGGAGGGTGAGCAGGCAGAGGTCGTGGTCCACATTGGGACCAACGACATAGGTAGGAAGGGAGATGAGGTCCTGCATCAAGAATTTAGGGAGCTAGGTAGAAGATTAAAGAGCAGGACCTCAAAGGTTGTAATCTCTGGATTACTCCCAGTGCCACGGGCTAGTGAGTATAGAAATAGGAGGATAGAACAGATGAATGCGTGGCTAAAGAGTTGGTGCAGGAGGGAGGGTTTCAGTTTCCTGGATCACTGGGCCTGCTTCTGGGGAAGGTGGGACTTGTACAAGTCGGACGGGTTGCACCTGAACCAGAGCGGGACAAATATCCTTGCGGGGAGGTTTGCTAGCACTGTTGGGGGGGGTTTAAACTAACTTGGCAGGGGGATGGGATACAGAGTGGAGCTACAATAGGGGGTGATGTGCAGCCAAATATAGAGAAAAAAACAAGTCAGCTTGGAAGACAGGGCAAATATGTGAGGGCAAGGCTGGATGGCATCTATTTTAATGCAAGGAGTCTTGCGAATAAGGTGGATGAACTGAAGGTGTTGATAAACACATGGGAGTATGATATTGTTGCTGTCACAGAGACATGGTTGAGGGAGGGGCAAGACTGGCAGCTCAATATTCAGGGGTACAGAATCTTCAGGCGAGACAGAGGGGGAGGTATAAGTGGAGGGGGGGTCGCAATATTAATTAAAGAATCAATTACTGCCATAAGGAGGGATGATATATTAGCAGGTTCCTCTAATGAGGCCATATGGGTGGAGCTTAAAAACAAAAAGGGGGCAAGCACTTTGATGGGAGTGTACTATAGGCCCCCAAACAGTCAGGGGGAGATAGAGGAACAGATATGTAGGCAAATCTCAGAAAATTGTGCAAATAATAGGGTAATAATAGTGGTGGATTTCAACTTCCCCAATTTTAACTGGGATACTCAGAGTGTAAAAGGCTTAGAGGGTACAAAATTCTTAACGTGCATCCAGGAGAGCTTTTTGAGCCAGCATGTAGAAAGTCCTACAAGAGAGGGGGCGGTACTGGACCTAATTCTAGGGAATGTGGCCGGCCAAGTGGAAGAAGTGCTAGTAGGTGAGCACTTTGGTGAGAGTGACCATAATTCGGTGAGATTTAAGGTGGTCATGGAAAAGGACAGGGAGGGGCCGGAAATAAAGGTTCTAAATTGGGGGAAGGCCGATTTTAATAGGATAAGGCAGGATCTGGCCAAAATGGACTGGGATCAGCTGCTTGTAGGAAAATCCGCATCGGAGCAATGGGAGTCTTTCAGAAGGGAGATTGAGACCATACAATGGCAACATGTTCCCGTAAAGGTCAAGGGTGGTTCCAAGAACTCCAGGGAACCTTGGATGTCAGGGGATATACGAGAATGGATTAGGGAAAAAAGGAGGGCTTTTGGCAGATACACAAGGCTAAAGACGGAGGAAGCCCTAGAGGAGTACAAAAAGTGCAGGGGGATACTTAAAAAAGAAATTAGGAGATCAAGGAGGGGCCATGAAATAACATTGGCGAGCAAAATAAAGGAAAATCCTAAGATGTTTTATAAGTATATTAAGGGTAAGAGGATGACTAGGGAAAAAATAGGGCCCATTAGGGACAAAAATGGCAATCTGTGTGTGGAGCCGGCAGATGTAGGAGGGGTTCTAAATTAATTTTTTGCATCTGTTTTCACTATGGAGAAGGACGATGTAGACATAGAAATACGGCAGGGGGACTGTGATATACTCGAACACATTAACATCGAGCGGGAGGAGGTATTGGCGGTTTTAACAGGCCTAAAAATGGATAAATCCCCAGGCCCGGACGAAATGTATCCCAGGCTACTGTGTGAGGCAAAGGAGGAGATTGCGGGGGCTCTGACACATATATTCAGAACCTCTCTGGCCACAGGGGATGTGCCAGAGGACTGGAGAACCGCTAATGTAATACCATTATTCAAGAAGGGGAGTAGGGAAAAACCGGGGAACTACACGCCAGTGAGCCTAACATCAGTGGTAGGAAAATTATTGGAAAAAATTCTGAAGGACAAAATTAGTCTCCACTTGGAGAAGCAAGGATTAATCAGGGATAGTCAACATGGCTTTGTCAAGGGAAGATCATGTCTGACTAATTTGATTGAATTTTTTGAGGAGGTGACTAGGCGTGTGGATGAGGGTAACGCAGTGGATGTGGTATACATGGATTTCAGTAAGGCCTTCGATAAAGTCCCCCACAGGAGACTGGTCAAGAAGGTACGAGCCCATGGAATCCAGGGTGCCTTGGCACTTTGGATACAAAACTGGCTTAGTGGCAGAAGGCAGAGGGTGATGGTCGAAGGTTGTTTTTGTGACTGGAAGCCTGTGGCCAGTGGGGTACCACAGGGATCGGTGCTGGGTCCCTTGCTGTTTGTGGTCTACATTAATGACTTGGATATGAATGTAATAGGTATGATCAGTAAGTTCGCTGATGATACAAAGATTGGTAGGGTGGTAAATAGCGAGGAGGATAGCCTCAGTCTGCAGGACGATATAGATGGGTTGGTCAGATGGGCGGAACAGTGGCAAATGGAATTTAACCCGGAAAAGTGCGAGGTGATGCACTTTGGAGGGACTAACAAGGCAAGGGAATACACAATGAATGGGAGGACCCTTGGCAAGACAGAGGGTCAGAGGGATCTTGGTGTGCAAGTTCACAGATCCCTGAAGGCGGTGGAACAGGTAGGTAAGGTGGTAAAGAAGGCATATGGGATACTTGCCTTTATTAGCCGAGGCATAGAATATAAGAGCAAGGAGGTTATGATGGAGCTGTATAAAACACTGGTTAGGCCACAGCTGGAGTACTGTGTGCAGTTCTGGTCGCCACACTACAGGAAGGATGTGATTGCTTTGGAGAGGGTGCAGAGGAGATTCACCAGGATGTTACCAGGGCTGGAGCGCTTCAGCTATGAAGAGAGACTGGGAAGATTGGGTTTGTTTTCCTTGGAGCAAAGGAGGCTGAGGGGGGGACATGATTGAGGTGTACAAAATTATGAGGGGCACAGATAGGATGGATACTAAGGAGCTTTTTCCCTTCGTTGAGGGTTCTATAACAAGGGGACATAGATTCAAGGTAAAAGGCGGGAGGTTTAGAGGGGATTTGAGAAAGAACTTTTTCACCCAGAGGGTGGTTGGAGTCTGGAACTCACTGTCTGAAAGGGTTGTGGAGGCAGGAACCCTCACAACATTCAAGAAGCATTTGGATGAGCACTTGAAATGCCATAGCATACAAGGCTACGGACCAAATGCTGGAATATGGGATTAGAGTAGACAGGGCTGATGGCCGGCGCGGGCACGATGGGCCGAAGGGCCTCTATCCGTGCTGTATGACTCTATGACTCTATGACTCTATGACCTATTTCCCTTAGCAGAGAGGTCAGTGACCGGGGACATAGATTTAAAGTAATTCGTAGAAGGATTAGAGGGGAGCTGAGGATAATTTTTTTCACCCAGAGAGTGGTGGGGGTCTGGAACTCACTGCCTGAAAGGGTGGTAGAGGCAGAAACCCTCAACTCATTTAAGAAGTACTTGGATGTGCACTTGACGGGCCGTGAGCTACAAGGCTACGGATCAACTGCTGGAAACTGGGTTTAAGCTGGATGGACCTTTTGCAGCTGGCACGGGCACCATTTGCCTAATGGCCTCCTTCTGTGCCATAACTTTCTGTGATTTTATGATTCAGGGGACGTCATTGAAGGTGATTCTCTGGCTACGATTCGATCGATAGGAATGGAGCCAGGCGAGGGCAGTCCCACCCAGCTGAACGATGGTGGAGAGGCGTTGGAGGAGGATGATGTGATCAACCGTGTCAAAGTCCACAGACAGGTGGAGAAGGATGAGGAGAGATAGTTTACCACCGTCACAGTCACATAGCATGTCATTTGTGACTTTCATATGGGCCATTTCAGTGCTGTGGCAGGGGCGGAAACATGACTGGAGGGATTCAAACATAGAGTTGCGGGAAAGATGGACCCGGATTTGGGAGGCAACACGTTCAAGGAACATATAAATTTAAGAAATGGGAGCAGGAGTTGGCCATACAGCCCCTCGAGCCTGCTCTCAATCAGATCATGGCTGATCTTTGACTTAAACTCCACTTTTCCACCCAATCCCCATATCCCTCGATTCCCTTAGAGTCCAAAAATCTATCGATCTGAGTCTTGAACATAGTCAACGACTCAGCATCCACAGCCCTCTGGGGTAGAGAATTCCAAAGATTCACAACCCTCTGACTGAAGAAATTCCTCCTCATCTCAGTCCTAAATGGCCGACCCCTTATCCTGAGACTATGCCCCCTAGTTCCAGACTCTCCAGCCAGGGGAAACATCCTCTCACCATCTACCCTGTTAAGCCCTCTAAACATTTTATACATTTCAATGAGATCACCTCTCATTCTTCTAAAGTCCAGAGAATATAGGCCCAATTTACTCAATCACTCCTCAGAGGTCAACCCTCTCATCTCAGGAATCAATCTAGTGAACCTTCCTTGCACCACCTCTAGACAAGTACATCCTTCCTTAGGTAAGGAGAGCAAAACTGTACACAGTACTCCAGGTGTGGTCTCACCAAAGTCCTGTACAATTGTAGTAAGACTTCCTTACTCTTGTGCTCCAAACCCCTTGCAATAAAGGCCAACATGCCACTTGCCTTCCTAATTGCTTGCTGTACCTGCAATTTAACTTTCTGTGTTTCATGTACAAGGACACCCAAATCTCTCTGGACTCCAATATTTAACAGTTACCCACCATTTAAAAAATATTCTCTTTTTCTATTCTTCCTACCAAAGTGAATAACCTCGCATTTCTCCACATTATACTCCATCTGCCACCTTCTTGCCCACTCACTTAACCTGTTTTTGCAGACTCATTGGGCTAGAAATTGGGCTGTGTAGCGCCCATTGTTTTGGAGCTACGCGGCCTCCCAAACATCCAAGATGGCATCCTGGCTGCACACGCATGTTTCCAGCGTGACGTGCGCTGGACGCCATCTTGGTATAGGTATTAGCGCATGCACAAATACCGAATGCTGGCAGCATGTAAAGCAAGGAGGAAATGGATACAATCAGTGTGCAACGTTGATTTAAAGTGATAGACACCATTTTGGAACTTAACGCTCAACACAACCCACAGTCTTCACCACGAACGTGTCTTAGAAGTCTAGAGGACCCCCCCGCCAATGTTTTCACTGTAGAGGATAAATTCAGTGATCTCGTGCTCCCAACAGCAAGCTGAGCTTGAAGGAAGTTTGGTCAATGAATCGGCACTACAGTGTTGTGACCCTGTCTCTGGCCTGCGGCTCCCTCTGTGTATGGCTCCTTATTGAGATTGCTGTATCTGCCCATAGTATCTTCAGGCATATGGAGCTGCGTGTCAATTTATGGAGGAAATGGTGGTCAACAGTGAAATGAGCTTCAAAGGGGGAAGTAAGGTTCAGAGAGCACTTTCTGTACAAAGTATTCCCCAATCTCTTAAAAAAATGGCGGCAAATCTCCTCCTATAATTCTTCAAGCATATTTTCAGTCTCTTTTCCTCGAGTGACTGCCTAAGCAATTGGAGTATTAAATTCCATAAATCCTGTGATGAGCCATACAGGCCAGGAAGATTCCGAGTTAGTTCCTGGGCTGTGCTAAGTGAGCTGATAACATAAGGCTCTCTAAATTGATCTCAGGATTCCTGAGCTGGTGAGGTTAAAATAAATTAGGCCAAGTGTAAAACAGGCTGCTGATTCGCTATTGTCCATTTTTGCGCTACTGCTCGAGACACATTTCATCCCTGAAGTGTGCCAATGAGACACCCTCGCACCAACGCACCTACATACACAGACCAAGGATTATTCTAGAATTTACTCACCTGCAGTCTGTCCCTGAAGAACTCGCTGTGCTGCATCCCTCATGTCTGGCACGGCTGCCATGAGACAAAGAATGGAATTCAGTTTAAACCACGACAATTAATCAAAGTGCTACAAACATACAATAGAAACACAGGTAGGAATTGTAACTCCGGGGGGAAAGCGGCCTAGCGAGCGGCTCACCTATCTGGGATTGGCAGCAGGAGGCCCGGCTGATTTTAACAGTCAGGCTCCAGTAACATCCCACTGGCTGATTTCCCACTCACAACGGGCAGGAAGTGAGTGCATAGCAGTGGAAATTCAGGCATCCAAAGTAAGTGCAGGGACCGGGGGAGGTCCTGGTGCTCATGGGTGGTCAGTGGTTTGTGAAAGTGAGAAATTCGGGGCAGGGGAGACTTACACTTTCCTCTAGACCCATCTTTTGTTTCTTCACTTCTCCCATTACCACCTTCCTTTTCTTGCAGCATCGTCCCTATTGTCATTTAATCACTCTTGCCCTCTACCCTATCACAGACCTTCCCTTTTGTTCTTTCTTTCCTCCCCACCCCCTTTCCCTGGCTCTCTACTTGCTCAAAAACTGTTAACTCTTTAACATCCTCCAGTTCTGACAAAAGGTCTTCGACCTGAAACGTTAACTCTGTTTCTTTCTCCACAGATGCTGCCTGTCCTGCTCGGCTTTTCGAGCATCTTCTGTTTTTATTTGAGGTTAACAAAAAATTAGTGGGAGCGTAAAATGGGCTGCTGATTCGCTATCACCCGTTTTTGCACAACGGCCC
This sequence comes from Heptranchias perlo, assembly GCF_035084215.1. Lineage (NCBI taxonomy): Eukaryota > Metazoa > Chordata > Chondrichthyes > Hexanchiformes > Hexanchidae > Heptranchias > Heptranchias perlo. The sequence goes on along the minus strand of NC_090326.1, from coordinate 165,970,544 downwards.
GAGACATATTTCATCCCTGAAGCTCATCCACCGAGAGCTGATATAGAAAGTGCAGGGGTGAAATTAAAAAGGAAATTAGGAAAGCAAAGAGACGGCATGAAAAAATACTGACAAGTAAAATTAAGGAAAACCCAAAAATGTTTTATAAATGCATAAAGAGCAAGAAAATAACTAAGAAAGGAATAGGGCCTATTAGAGAACAAAAAGAACTATATAAAAAAGGCAGAAGATGTGGGTATGGTTCTTAATGAATACTTTGCATCTGTCTTCACAAAAGAGGGGGATGATGCAGGGATTGAAGTTAAGGAGGAGGAGTGTGAAATATTGGATGGGATAAACATAGTGAGAGGAAGTATTAAGGGGATTAGCATCTTTGAAAGTAGATAAATCACCAGGCCCGGATGAAATGTATCCCAGGCTGTTAAGAGAAGCAAGGGAGGAAATAGCGGAGGCTCTGACCATCATTTTCCAATCCTCCCTGGATACAGGCATGGTGCCAGAGGATTGAAGGACTGCTAACGTTGTACTGTTGTTTAAAAAGGGAGAAAGAGATATACCGAGTAATTACAGGCCAGTCAGTCTAACCTCGGTGGTGGGCAAATTATTGGAATCAATTCTGAGGGACAGCATGAATCATCATTTAAAAAGGCACGGATTAATCAAGGACAGTCAGCATGGATTTGTTAAGGGAAGGTCGTATCTGACTAACTTGATTGAATTTTTTGAGGAGATAACAAGGAGGGTCGATGAGGGTAACGGGTTTGATGTAGTCTACATGGATTTTAGCAAGGCTTTTGATAAGTTCCCACGTGGCAGACTGGTCAAAAAGGTAAAAGCCAATGGGATCCAACGGAAAGTGGCAAGTTAGATCCAAAATTGGCTCACTGGCAGGAAGCAAAGGGTAATGGTTGACGGGTGTTTTTGCGACTGGAAGACTGTTTCCAGTGGCGTTCCGCAAGGCTCAGTACTGGGTCCCTTGCTTTTTGTGGTGTATATTAATGATTTGGACTTGAATGTAGGGGGGGGGGGGGGTTGATCACAAAGTTTGCAGATGATACAAAAATTGGCTGTGTGGTTGATAGTGAGGAAGAAAGCTGTAGACTGCAGGAAGATATCAATGGACTGGTCAGGTGGGCAGAAAAGTGGCAAATGGAATTCAATCCAGAGAAGTGTGAGGTAATGCATTTGGGGAGGGCAAACAAGGCAAGGGAGTACACAATAAATGGGAGGATACGGAGAAGTGTAGAGGAATAGAGGGACCTTGGAGTGCATGTCCACAGATCCCTGAAAGTAGCAGGACAGGTAGATAAGGTGGTTAAGAAGGCATACGGGATACTTTCCTTTATTAGCCAAGGCATAGAAAATAAGAGCAGGGAGGTTATGCTGGAACTGTATAAAACATTGGTTAGGCCACAGCTTGAGTACTGTGTACAGTTCTGGTCACCACATTACAGGAAAGATGTGATTGCACGAGAGAGGGTGCAGAGGAGATTTACAAGGATGTTGCCAAGGCTGGAGAATTTTAGCTATGAGAAAAGATTGGATAGGCTGGGGTTGTTTTCTTTGGAACAAAGGAGGCTGAGGGGAGATTTAATTGAGGAATATAAAATTATGAGGGTCCTAGATAAAGTGGATAGGGAGGACCTATTTCCTTTAGCACAGGGGTCAGTGACCGGGGGGCAAAGATGTAAAGTGGTAGAAGGATTAGAGGGGAGCTGAGGGGAATTTTTTTCACGCAGAGGGTGGTGGGGATCTGGAACTCACTGCCTGGTAGAGGCAGAAACCCTCAACTCATTTAAAAAGTATTTCGATGTGCACTTGAAGTGCCGTAACCTACAGGGCTACGGACCAAGTGCTGGAAAGTGGGATTAAGCTGGATAGCTCTTTATCGGCGGCCACGGACAGGATGGGCCGAATGGCCTCCTTCTGTGCCGTAACTTTCTATGATTCTAAGTCTCCCAACACAACACCCTTGTACCAACGCACCTACATACACAGACCAAGGATTATTCTAGAATTTACTCACCTGCAGCCTGTCCCTGAAGAACTCGCCGTGCTGCATCCCTCATGTCTGCCACGGCTGCCATGAGACAAAGAATGGAATTCAGTTTAAACCATGACAATTAATCAAAGTGTGATAAACATACAATAGAAACACAGGTAGGAATTGTAACTCCGGGGGGAAAGCGGACTAGTGAGCGGCTCTCCTCTCTGGGATTGGCAGCAGGAGGCCCGACCGATTTTAACAGTCAGACACCATTAACATTCCACTGGCCGATTTCCCACTCAAAATGGGCAGGAAGTGAGTGCAAAGCAATGGAAATTCAGGCATCCAAAGTAAGTGAAGGAACTGGGGGAGGTCCTGGTGCTCATGGGTGGTCAGTGGTTTGTGAAAGTGGGGAAGGTCGGGGCAGGGGAGACTTACACATTCCTTGGGGGACCGCTGCTCCTCCTGGCCACAAAAAGGAAATTTTAAACTTACCTGGAAAGGCCTTTTGTTCTTCGGACTTTATAAAATCAGAACGGAGAAGGAAATGATTGGGTATTTCACCCGTTCCATTTTAACTGCCCATGTGCCTGTTTTCCCTGGGCAGAGGAGCGAAACTTAACCCACCACAGTATAATAATATTGAATAAATAAGTATTTAGTGATGTTTGATATTAAAAGTCTCCTCTTGATGGTAGCCTTGCAGACTATGAAGTTATCAAACTTGGTAGCTCATTAAAGTTTAGTAGCCATGTGCTCCACTCTTGTACCAGCAAGTTTCACCTTCTTGTATTTCCTGTCTGTGCTGTAAAATCCAATAATAGTCTCCACAAGATTAAATAAATATTTTCCTACTCGTATTCTTACTTCTATTTCCTTGTATCATTTTGTGTTGAGACATCGGTGGATTTTGATGTCAATTTGTGGATTAATAGAATGGTTTACTTAGAGTGGAGGAAGTTAGTGCAAAGTTTTCACTGTAGAGGATAAATTCAGTGATCTCGTGCTCCCAACAGCAAGCTGAGCTTGAAGGAAGTTTGGTCAATGAATCGGCACTACAGTGTTGTGACCCTGTCTCTGACCTGCGACATTCACCAGCGAGCGGCTAGCTGCTGGTGGCGGATCGGCCACCTGTTGTACAGCCCGCCCAATGAGGTGCTGTTCCTCAAGCTTACATTGAGCTTCATTGAAGCAGCACCTAATCTTTCGATCAGGCACTTTACTGCTTCCAGCCTCAACTTTAAATCAGAACCACCGCTCCCATTTTCTCGGACAGCAGGTGCTGGGAATGGTTCTGCTGTTATCATTTACACATCCTCGAGACCTATCTTTTGTTTCTTTACTTGTCCCATTCCCACCCTCCTTGCCTTGGACCATCATCCCCTTTGTTATTAATCAATCAATCCTGCCGTGCGCCCTATCACAGACCTTCCCTTTTGTTCTTTCCTTCCCACCCCTCCCACCACCCTTTCCCTGGTTGTGTACTTGCTTATAAACTGTTAAAAGTTTACTTCTTCCAATTCTGATGATAGGTCATTGACCTGAAATATTAACTCTGTTTCTCTCTCCACAGATGCTCCCTGACGTGTTGAGTGTTTCCAGCATTTTCTGTTTTTATTTCAGATTTCCAGCATCCACACTATTTCGCTTTGCTGGAATACTCAGACTAGTTCCCTTGTCACTTAATTCCCTGCTTTCAAAAAGCTCCTCGAGCACCTTCTCCTCCACCATCTCTTTAATCCCCACCATCCCAACACTGTTTACCTTTCTACCCCCCACCCAGCTTGGCACTCCTGTATTTTTCTCCCTAACGATAAGTACTTTGAGACATCTTCCTGCACCTGAGGAACTCTATAGAAGTGTTAAGTTGCTGTCTATACATCTTATCTACAAAGCACAGGTTAAAAACTAGCAACATTTAAATTTGTGGCATTGGAGAATGTGCAAAAAAGATTTACGAGAATGATACCAGAACTGAGAGGTTATACCTATCAGGAAAGACTGAACAGGATGGGGCTCTTTTCTCTAGAAAAGAGAAGGCTGAGGGGTGACATGATAGAGGTCTTTAAAATTCTGAAAGGGTTTGAAAGGGTAGACGTAGAGAAGATGTTTCCACTTGTGGGGGAGACCAGAACTAGGGACCATTAATATAAGATAGTCACTAATAAATCCAGTACGGAATTCAGGAGAACCTTCTTTACCCAGAGTGGTGAGAATGTGGGACTTGCTACCACATGGAGTAGTTGAGGTGACTGGCATAGGTACATTTAACGGGATGTTAGATAAGTACATGAGGAAGAAAGGATTAGAAGGGCATGTTGATAAGGTGAAATGAAGTAAGAGAATCGTGTGGAGCATAAACACTGGTCAGTTGGGCCGAATGGCTTGTTCCTGTGTGGTAAATTCTATGTAAATAAACAGCTTTCACATATTCATAGTCGGTGGATAACAAGCTCGGCCATTTCTGTAACACAATCTACACCAAAGCAGCAGCAAAAATTACAAATAAAAAAAATGTCATCACTGTCCAAATTGTCAAAACTCATCAAGTATTCAGAGCTGATCAGTTATTTTTCTCATAAATGCACACAAAGAACACTATATGTGCTGAAGGCAATATAGAGCCTCTGCTCTGCCCACATGATACATGTGCAGCTTAGCATGCAGAGAATTCTTTGTAAGAATTCAGGTTCTAGCATTCTGTGGCAGAGCTCTGTGCTTTCTCCCCCCTCGATAGAATTATGGCTTTGAACAGAACCATTCAGCTCAAGCTTTTTTCCATCCCAGCTCTATAATTAGCACCTGTGCTGACTCACCTGGGCAGTGCGGCACTAAAACATTGCTTTCCCCAGCAGGAGCTGGCATCCCTATCGGTGCTGGAATATTCTGTCCATTTGCTGTGGCAACATCACAAACCCAGTTCTGCATGTCTATATGTCTCAAATCTGTTGTTAATCGACAGAGAATATCCAGGTTAAAACTTAGTACATCAACAGACCTAATCATTAAACACACATGCAATAATGTTGAATGATCGATCAATAATTTGAACTGATGATGGAAAGGTGGGAATCGTGGTTGGCAGCCAGTCAGGTTGCTTACTCATGAGATCTGATAGATCAATAGGCATTTCTGGTAGTTCACTTCAAGACATGTTGAACAAACAAACCAAGCATGTTCCTCTTCCTGGCTACAGGTGGATACTTGAATATCAGGCCGGCAGCAGTTTTGTCTTTAGCTGTTACAGAAATCAACTGTAGCCATCTAGGCCGCTCAATAATATCATTGTGTACACATGGAAATTGAACGGGGTTGCAGTAATGTGGAACAACACTGCAACCAATATCAGTATCCAACGTGCTGGCCATTTTTAATTGGAATGCTTTCAAATGAATTCATTCATAGCCCATCATCCACTCTCGTTCACAGATCAGCCATGATCTTATCAAATGGCGGAGCAGGCACGAGGGGCTGAATGGCCTACTCCTGTTCCTATGTTCCTAACTAGCTCCACTATACTGACCACACAAGGCAATCAATCCCCCAGAAAGGTTCCACTCCTCAGACTCCCATCCAGGGCACTTGGTACTCTTGTCCGCAGCCTACTGCACATCAGCTTTTTTAAAATTCGTTCATGGGATGTGGGTGTCGCTGGCGAGGCCGGCATTTATTGCCCATCCCTAATTGCCCTTGAGAAGGTGGTGGTGAGCTGCCTTCTTCAACCGCTGCAGTCCGTGTGGTGACGGTTCTCCCACAGTGCTGTTAGGTAGGGAGTTCCAGGATTTTGACCCAGCGACGATGAAGGAATGGCAATATATTTCCAAGTCGGGATGATGTGTGACTTGAAGGGGAACGTGCAGGTGGTGTTGTTCCCATGTGCCTGCTGCCCTTGTCCTTCTAGGTGGTAGAGGTCGTGGGTTTGGGAGGTGCTGTTGAAGAAGCCTTGGCGAGTTGCTGCAGTGCATCCTGTGGATGGTACACACTGCAGCCACTGTGCACCGGTGGTGAAGGGAGTGAATGTTTAGGGTGGTGGATGGGGTGCCATTCAAGCGGGCTGCTTTGTCCTGGATAGTGTCGAGCTTCTTGAGTGTTGTTGGAGCTACACTAATCCAGGAAAGTGGAGAGTCACTCCTGACTTGGGCCTTGTAGATGGTGGAAAGACTTTGGGGAGTCAGGAGGTGAGTCACTCGCTGCAGAATACCCAGCCTCTGACCTGCTTTTGTAGCCACAGTATTTATATGGCTGGTCCAGTTAAGTTTCTGGTCAATGGTGACCCCCAGGATGTTGATGGTGGGGGATTCGGCGATGGTAATGCTGTTGAATGTCAAGGCGAGGTGGTTAGACTCTCTCTTGTTGGAGATGGTCATTGCCTGGCACTTGTCTGGCGCGAATGTTTCTTGCCACTTATCAGCCCAAGCCTGGATGTTGTCCAGGTCTTGCTGCATGCGGGCACGGACAGCTTCATTATCTGAGGGGTTGTGAATGGAACTGAATACTGTGCAATCATTAACGAACATCCCCATTTGTGACCTTATGATGGAGGGAAGGTCATTGATGAAGCAGCTGAAGATGGTTGGGCCTAGGATACTGCCCTGAGGAAATTCTGCAGCAATGTCCTGGGGCTGAGATGATTGGCCTCCAACAACCACTACCATCTTCCTTTGTGCTAGATACAACTACAGCCACTGGAGAGTTTTCCTCTGATTCCCACTGACTTCAATTTTACTCGGGCTCCTTCTTGCCACATTCGGTCAAATGCTGCCTTGATGTCAAGGGCAGTCACTCTCACCTCACCTCGAGGAATTCAGCTCTTTTGTCCATGTTTGGACCAAGGCTAAAATGAGGCTTGGAGCCGAGTGGTCCTGGCGGAACTCAAACTGAGCACTGGTGAGTAAGTGCCGCTTGATAGTGCGGTCGACGACACCTTCCATCACTTTGCTGATGATTGAGAGTAGACTGATGGGGCAGTAATTGGCCGGATTGGATTTGTCCTGCTTTTTGTGGACAGGACATACCTGGGCAATGTTTCCATATTGTCGGGTAGATGCCAGTGTTGCAGCTGAATTGGAACAGTTTGGCTAGAGGCGCGGCTAGTTCTGGAGCACAAGTCTTCAGCCGGGATGTTGTCGGGACCCATAGCCTTTGTTGTATCCAGTGCACTCAGCCGTTTACTTGACATCACGTGGAGTGAATCGAATTGGTTGAAGACTGACTTTTGTGATGGTGGGGATATCGGGAGGAGGCCGAGATGGATCATCCACTCAGAACTTCTGGCTGAAGATGGTTGCAAATGCTTCAGTCATATATAGGCCAGACCGGGTAAGGACAGCAGGTTTCCTTCCCTGAAGGGCATTAGTGAACCAGATGGGTTTTTAAGACAATCCAGTAGTTTTATAACCAGCATTACTGATACTAGTTTTTTTTATTATAGATTCTATTTAATTAATTGAATTTAAATTCCCCAGCTGCTGTGGCGGGATGTGAACTTATAACTCTGGATTATTAGTCCAGTGACATAACCACTATGCTACCGAGGGGAGGGGGAGTCTTTTACTCTATGGGAGTTAAATTGATTAACCCGGTGGTTCCGACGCAGACAGCACGTGAAATTCGCACTGCCTGGTCATTTATCTGATTCTGTTGCAGAAGCCAGACCTGGCTGCATTGTTCTCACCAGCAGGGGGGGCCCAGATATCGCGTGAGTTGCTCTTAAAGGCAGCCTGCACCTCTTATTTGCAAAACATAAGATACGGGTCCGCACAGAGTCTGAACAGAGGTCAGACATCACACACGTAAAACACAGATGCAGTTCCTCTCCCTACGTTTACAAATTGATGAGTTATGTTAAAACATTGAATAAAGGTTGCGCACTACTAAATCCCATATCCTCCAAACTGCATGCCAGACCTCACCAATCTGCGGTCTAAGTTTGTACCAGGTCTGCGAGAGTTCATGCACTAAGGTTCTCTGCTGATGCACTAGAGGCCTTGGTGCAAGAGGTGGACAGAAGGAGGGGCATCCTATATCCGCATGGGCTGGGGGAGGGGGGTGCAAAAGGCCCTCCAGACATATGCTCAAGATGCAGTGGGAGGCAACGGGGGATGAAGTCAATGCCAGGTGCATGGCACCACGAACATGGATGCAGTGCAGGAAGACGTTCAATGCTTTGACGAGTGGTCAAGGTGAATGAGGTCAACTGTCAAGTGGCGTCTCCTATCAACTGCACCACTAGCCACATCCACTGCTCCACGGACTACACCCCCATCACCCACATACCAAAAAACTCTTTCAATCAGTACTCAACTCTTCCAATCAGATGCTTCCTCACCCTTACACATTACCACTGTTGCAAGCCGCACACCCGCAACTCACAAGTCACACACACTGGCAGTTATTCAACCATGACTGGCACATCACCCAAACATCCTGCAGGACACTCACCGACACAAATCCCGCTTTCTTACAGGAGAAGGTGGCGTATAACAAGAGGCAGCAATTGGCAGTGGCATTTAGCCCCTCGAGCCTGTTCCGCCATTCAATGAGATCATGGTTGATCTGTGACCTAACTCCATATACCCGCCTTAGCCCCATACCCCTTAATACCCTTGGTTAACATAAATCTATCAATCCCAGATTTAGAATTCACAAGTGAGCTAGCATCAACTGCCGTTTACAGAAGAGCGTTCCAAACTTCTCCCTCCCTTTGCGTGTAGAAGCGTTTCCTAACTTCACTCCTGTGCGTCCTAACTCTAATTTTTAGCCTATGTCCCCTAATCATAGTATTCAAGTATAGGAGACCTCCAAAAACAGGTACAAATGCATCAGCAGCCAGAAGCACTAATCCAGCAACTAACTTGTAAATCCTGCATGGTCCCTTTAAATAGCGCTGGTGGGGGGTTCTCCAGGCCGTTTACAGCATGTTCAGCTGGTCGGGGTTAAGACAATGCATTGGCTGGAGCATTGAGAGCCAAAATGGTATCTGTCCCTCGAAATCAGCATTGCACACTTATCTAACGCATATTCTCCTTACTTTACATGCTGGCGGCATTTGTTATCTGCGCCTGCACGAACACCTTTACCAAGATGGCGTACGGTGCACGTCACGCTAGAAGCATGCTTGCACATTCCGGACACCATTTTGGGACCTCAGGAGGCCATGTAGCGCCTGAAAAACGGGCGCCACATTGCCAAATTTCTAGCCCTATGTGTCTAATCTTAAGAGCATGAAATTGGACTCAGTGGGGCCGATTTAACATTTGGCACAAAATGAGTGGTCAGCAGGCCCGTCGTTGCTGCAGTGATGCCCGAGCCATTTCCAGACTGGAGCCTCATTAACATAGATCAAGTGAGTTGCATGCGATAAACTGGTTCCCCGATGGTGCTCGCCGGTTGGGGAGGGCAGGAAATCAGCCTGCCCACAATCTGGTTCAAAAAAATCCAGAAAGAAACAGCTGGTATCAGTAAAAGTGACCATGAAGTTGTTGGATTGTTGTGAAAACCCAACTGGTTTGGAAAGGAAATCTGCTGTCCTCACACAGTCTGGCCTAAATGTGACTCTTAATTGCCCTCTGATGTGGCCAAGTGAGACTCTCAGAAGAATCAAAACTCGACCAGTGGTTCAAAAAGAAGGACCCCCACCACCTTCTCAGGGCAACTAGGGATGGGCAATAAATACCAGCTTTGCCAGCATCACCCACCTCCCAAGACTGAAAAAAATTAATTTCTCTCATTCCTTTTATCTTCCTCTAGCACCTTCTTTACTCTCTTTTTGTTTCTTTCCCTCCATTTTCCTTCCTCTAGTCATTTTCCATTCTGCAGCTGGAGCAGCATGAACGAGGTGAAATACATCTTTGACGGTGACAGAGGACGGGGATAATGTGTCGGAGCCAGTTTTACACTCCGCCCAACTTTGTTTTCTATTGAAGTCAATGGAGTATTAAATTTCATAACTCCTGTGATGAGCCATCCACACCAGGAAGATCCCAAGTTAATTCCTGGGCTGTGCTAAGTGAGCTGATAACACAAGGCTCTCCAAATTGACCTCAACATTCCTGAGCTAGAGAGGTTAAAGAAAATTAGTCTGAGTGTAAAACGGGCCGCCAATTCTCTATCGCCCATTTTTGCACTACTGCCCGAGACACATTTCATCCCTGAAGTGCTCCAACGTGACACCCTCGTACCAACGTACCGACATACACAGACCAAGGATTATTCTAGAATTTACTCACTTGCAGCCTGTCCATGAAGAACCTGATGTGCTGCATTCATCATGGCTGCTACATCTACCATGAGACAAAGAATGGAATTCAGTTTAAACCATGACAATTAATCAAAGTGTGATAAACATACAATAGAAACACAGGTAGGAACTGTAACTCCGGGGGGAAAGCGGCCTAGCGAACGGCTCTCCTCTCTGTTCATGGGTGGACAGCGGTTTGTGGAAGTGGGAAGTTTGGGGCAGGGGAAACTTACACACTCCTTGTGGGTCTCCTGCTCCTCCTGGCCACAAAAAGAACATTTTTGAACTTACCTGGAAAGGCCTATTGGTCTTTGGGCATTTTTAAACTGGAAGAGAGTGGGTATTTCGCCCACTCCATTTTAACTGCCCGCCCGCCCGGTTTCCCCTGGGTAGGGGAACTGAACTTCCCATCACAACAACAACAACTTGCATTTAAAATGGAAACTTTAATGTAGTAAAACATCCCAAGGCGCTTCACAGGAGCAATTCGCAAACAAAATTTGACATCGAGCCATATAAGGAGATATTAGGTCAGGTGATCAAAAGCTTGGCCGGGGAGGGTCAAAGAGGTAGGTTTAAAGGAGCATCTGAAAGGGGGAGAGAGAGGTACAGAGGTGGAGAGATTTAAGGAGGGAATTCCAGAACTCAGGGCCTAGGCAGCTGAAGGCACGGCCGCCAATGGTGGAGTGATTAAAATTAGAGATGCGCAAGAGGCCAGAATTGGAGGAGCACAGAGATCTCGGAGGGTTGTAGGGCTGGAGGAGGTTACAGAGATAGGGAGGGGCGAGGCCATGGAGGGATTTGAAAACAAGGATGAGAATTTTAAAATCCAGCATTGCGGAACTGGGAGCCAACATAGGTCACCGAGTACAGGGGTAATGGGGGAACGTGATGTGAGTTAGGATACTTTTAGCAGGATGAGTTCAAGTTTATGGAGAGTGGAAGATGGCAGTCCGGCCAGGATAGCATTGGAATAGTCCAATCTGGAGGTAACAAAGGCATGGGTGAGGATTACAGCAGCAGATGAGCTGAGGGAGGGGCGGACACTAGAGACGGTACGGAGGTGGAAGGAGTCGGTCTTGATGATGGAGCAGATACAGGGTCGGAAGCTCATCTCAGGGTCGAATTGGACGCCATTGTTGTGAACAGTCTGATTCAGCCTCAGACAGTGGCCAGATAGAGGGATGGAGTCAGTGGCGAGAGGGAATGGAGTTTATGGTGGGGACCGAGGACAATGGATTCGGTCTTCCCAATATTTAGTTGGAGGAAATTTCTGCTCCTTGAGTAAGGGATGTTGGACGAACAGTCTAACAATACAGAGGCAGGGGAGGGGTCGAGAGAGGTGGTGGTGAGGTAGAGCAAGGTGTCATCAGTGTACATGTCGAATTTGATGTTGTGTTTTCGGAAGATGTCACTGAGGGGCAGCATGTAGATGATTAAACAATAAGGGCCAACGATAGATCCTTGGGGACTCCAGAGGTAACGGTGCAGAAGCGGCAAGAAAAGCCATTGCAGGTGATTCTCTGGCTACAACTGGATAGGTAGGAGTAGAACCAGGGGATGGCACTCCCAACCAGCTGAACGATGGAGGAGAGGCGTTGGAGGAGGTCAACCATGTCAAAGGCTGCAGACAGGTCGAGAAGGATGGGGAGGGATTGTTTACCATGGTCACAGTCACATAGGATGTCATTTGTGACTTTCATAAGTGCTGTTTCAGTGCTGTGGCAGGGGTGGAAACCTGATTGGAGAGGTACAAACAAGTAGTTGCGGGAAAGATGAGGTGGATTTGGGAGGCGACAACACGTTCAAGGACTTGGAGAGGAAAAGGAGGTTGAAGATGGGATGATAGTTTCCAAAGGCAGGGGGGGCCAAGGGTGGGTTTTTTGAGGAGGGGTGTGATGACAGCAGATTTGAAGGGGAGGACAGTACCTGAGGAGAGGGAACCATTAACAATATCAGCTAACATTGGGGCCAGGAAGCGAAGTTAGGTGGACAGCAGTTCGGTGGGAATAGGGCCAAGGGAACAGGAGATGGGTCTCATGGTCAAGATGAGCTCGGAGAAGGCATGAGGGGGGATAGGAGAGAAACTAAAGGAAGATGTGGGCTCAGGGCTAGGGCAGGGGGGAACCTTAGGGGAAGTTTTGGCTTGGTGGGCTAGTGGAAGAGAGGGAAGAGGCAGAGTCAGCTGAACGGATGGTTTCAATTTTAGTGACAAAGAAGTCCATGAGCTCCTCGCACTCGTTGGAGGTGAGGGTGGAGGGGAGAAGGTAGAAGAGAAACTAGGGGATATCTTTGCCTCCCAGGAGGATCCTGGAATATTGAGCAGCTTTGGCAGAAATAGATATTATTACCATAGTATAATAATATTGAATAAATAAGTATTTTTAAAAATTTGTTCATGGGATGTGGGCATCGCTGGCAAGGCCAGCATTTATTGCCCATCCCGAATGATGTTTGATATTGAAAGTCTCCTCTTGTTGGTAGCCTTGCAGACTATGAAGTTATCAAACTTGGTAGCTCATTAAAAGTTTAGTAGCCATGTGCTCCACTCTTGTACAAGCAAGTTTCACCTTCTTGAATTTCCTGTCTGTGCTGTAAAATCCAATAATAGTCTCCACAAGATTAAATAAATATTTTCCTACTCGTATTCTTACTTCTATTTCCTTGTATCATTTTGTGTTGAGACATCGGTGGATTTTGATGTCAATTTGTGGATAAATAGAATGGTTTACTTAGAGTGGAGGAAGTTAGTGCAAAGTTTTCACTGTAGAGGATAAATTCAGTGATCTCGTGCTCCCAACAGCAAGCTGAGCTTGAAGGAAGTTTGGTCAATGAACCGGCACTACAGTGTTGTGACCCTGTCTCTGACCTGCAGCTCCCTCTGTGTGCGGCTCCTTATTGAGATTGCTGTATCTGCCCATAGTATCTTCAGGCAGATGGAGCTGCGTGTCAATTTATGGAGGAAATGGTGGTCAACAGTGAAATGAGCATCAAAGGGGGAGATAAGGTTCAGAGAGCACTTTCTGTACAAAGTATTCCCCAATCTCTTTCTTAAAAAAATTAGCGGCATATCTCCTCCGATAATTCTACGAGTATATTTTCAGCCTCTCTTGCTCTGGTGAGTGCCTAAGCAATTGGAGTATGATATTTCGTGACTCTGGTGAGGGTCCAAATGCGGTACTGAGCCAAACAGGCCAGGAAGATCCCAATTTAATTCTTGGGCTGTGCTAAGTGAGCTGATAACATAAGGCTCTCTAAATTGACCTCAGCATTCCTGAGCAAGAGAGGTTAAAAAAAATTAGCTGGAGTGTAAAACAGGCTGCTGATTCTCTATCGCCCATTTCTGCACTACTGCCCGAGACACATTTCATCCCTGCAATGTCCCAACAAGACACTCTTGGACCAACCCACCTACATACTCAGACCAAGGACTCGATTTTCCCACCCCCGAGCGGGTGCGTTCGTGGCGGGGGGGCTGCGAAAATCGGGGATTCCCGGGGCGGGTCTGGAGCCCGGCTTCAACCCACCCACTTCCAGGTTCCCCAGTGACGCGCTGACATGTGCGTAGCCTCCGCATGTGGAACTCCCGCCGGCAATTAAAGCCGACGGGGTGCCACTTAAGGGAATCATTTAGGTACTTCAGGTCGTTTAGAGACCTGATTAACATGATATTTTAGGAGGGGTGGGATTTTCCAAACAACTGGGACTGTTTCCCGTACTGGGGGAAACACTCCCAGTTCAAATGGACATGTTGCAGCCATCAGCCTGTGGCAGCTGCAAAGGTCCATTTGACAGGTAGTGGGGGGAGAGACTCTCACTCATTGCAGGAGGCCATTCTGTCACTTTGGACAAAGTTTGGCCTCCACCACCCTCCTCCTAACAATAAAATCACCAACTTGCACACTTACCCCAGTGTCCAGACACATGTACCTACCTTGCGGACCCCCTCAAATGTACATCTTCCGGATGGGGGCCGCCGTACTGCAGTCATGACCTCCTCGGAGGACGAACAGCATCACCAGCCTCGCCGGCCTCGCCGGCCATGCCGTCCACCTCTGACACGTGGAGCCCCACAACACAGTGCTGTGACACATCCACCTACACAGCAGGAGGGAGGGCAATGGCAGAGAGAGATGCGTTGCAGAAGCCACTACCCTCACCACAGGGTCCACAGACCGAGGCTCAGCTTCCTGGACCTCTCTGAGCAGCAGTGCACACGGAGGCTCAGAGTCACTCGACATGTAGTCGTGGACATCTGCAGCCTCCTTCATGCCGAGCTGCTCCCGGCTGGCCTGAGCACCATCTTCTTACCTGTCGCTGTCAAAGTCACCACTGCCCTCAACAACTTCTCCTCCAGATCCTTCCAGGGTGCCACTGGGGACATCGCCGACGTCTCTCAGCCGTCTGCACAAAAGAGCCCTGCAAATACACCTACACCCACTCTGCAGTGACACAATGGGTGGCATCAGGTGTGGGTCTTCATAGTGATCCTCAGGAAAGGGCATTATTGCACAAACCAGACAAGATTCGCAAAGATGTGGCAGTAGTGGTGACAATATAATTAAATATAGAATCATAGAATCATAGAATCATAGAAGTTACAACATGGAAACAGGCCCTTCGGCCCAACATGTCCATGTCGCCCAGTTTATACCACTAAGCTAGTCCCAATTGCCTGCACTTGGCCCATATCCCTCTATACCCATCTTACCCATGTAACTGTCCAAATGCTTTTTAAAAGACAAAATTGTACCCGCCTCTACTACTGCCTCTGGCAGCTCGTTCCAGACACTCACCACCCTTTGAGTGAAAAAATTGCCCCTCTGGACCCTTTTGTATCTCTCCCCTCTCACCTTAAATCTATGCCCCCTCGTTATAGACTCCCCTACCTTTGGGAAAAGATTTTGACTATCGACCTTATCTATGCCCCTCATTATTTTATAGACTTCTATAAGATCACCCCTTAACCTCCTACTCTCCAGGGAAAAAAGTCCCAGTCTGTCTAACCTCTCCCTGTAAGTCAAACCATCAAGTCCCGGTAGCATCCTAGTAAATCTTTTCTGCACTCTTTCTAGTTTAATAATATCCTTTCTATAATAGGGTGACCAGAACTGTACACAGTACTCCAAGTGTGGCCTCACCAATGCCCTGTACAACTTCAACAAGACATCCCAACTCCTGCATTCAATGTTCTGACCAATGAAACCAAGCATGCCGAATGCCTTCTTCACCACCCTATCCACCTGTGACTCCACTTTCAAGGAGCTATGAATCTGTACTCCCAGATCTCTTTGTTCTATAACTCTCCCCAACGCCCTACCATTAACGGAGTAGGTCCTGGCCCGATTTGATCTACCAAAATGCATCACCTCACATTTATCTAAATTAAACTCCATCTGCCATTCATCGGCCCACTGGCCCAATTGATCAAGATCCCGTTGCAATCCCAGATAACCTTCTTCACTGTCCACAATGCCACCAATCTTGGTGTCATCTGCAAACTTACTAACCATGCCTCCTAAATTCTCATCCAAATCATTAATATAAATAACAAATAACAGCGGACCCAGCACCGATCCCTGAGGCACACCGCTGGACACAGGCATCCAGTTTGAAAAACAACCCTCTACAACCACCCTCTGTCTTCTGTCGTCAAGCCAATTTTGTATCCAATTGGCTACCTCACCTTGGATCCCATGAGATTTAACCTTATGTAACAACCTACCATGCGGTACCTTGTCAAATGCTTTGCTGAAGTCCATGTAGACCACGTCTACTGCACAGCCCTCATCTATCTTCTTGGTTACCCCTTCAAAAAACTCAATCAAATTTGTGAGACATGATTTTCCTCTCACAAAACCATGCTGACTGTTCCTAATTAGTCCCTGCCTCTCCAAATGCCTGTAGATCCTGTCCCTCAGAATACCCTCGAACAACTTACCCACTACAGATGTCAGGCTCACCGGTCTGTAGTTCCCAGGCTTTTCCCTGCCGCCCTTCTTAAACAAAGGCACAACATTTGCTACCCTCCAATCTTCAGGCACCTCACCTGTAGCGGTGGATGATTCAAATATCTCTGCTAGGGGACCCGCAATTTCCTCCCTAACCTCCCATAACGTCCTGGGATACATTTCATCCGGTCCCGGAGATTTATCTACCTTGATGCGCGTTAAGACTTCCAGCACCTCCCTCTCTGTAATATGTACACTCCTCAAGACATCACTATTTATTTCCCCAAGTTCCCTAACATCCATGCCTTTCTCAACCGTAAATACCGATGTGAAATATTCATTCAGGATCTCACCCATTTCTTGTGGTTCCGCACATAGATAACCTTGTTGATCCTTAAGAGGCCCTACTCTCTCCCTAGTTACCCTTTTGCCCTTTATGTATTTGTAGAAGCTCTTTGGATTCACCTTTGCCTGATCTGCCAAAGCAATCTCATATCCCCTTTTTGCCCTCCTGATTTCTCTCTTAACTCTACTTCGGCAATCTCTATACTCTTCAAGGGATCCACTTGATCCCAGCTGCCTATGCATGTCATATGCCTCCTTCTTCTTTTTGACTAGTGCCTCAATCTCCCGAGTCATCCAAGGTTCCCTACTTCTACCAGCCTTGCCCTTCACTTTATAAGGAATGTGCTTACCCTGAACCCTGGTTAACACACTTTTGAAAGCCTCCCACTTACCAGACGTCCCTTTGCCTGCCAACAGACTCTCCCAATCAACTTCTGAAAGTTCCTGTCTAATACCATCAAAATTGGCCTTCCCCCAATTTAGAATTTTAACTTTTGGGCCAGACCTATCCTTCTCCATAGCTATCTTAAAACTAATGGAATTATGATCACTGGTCCCAAAGTGATCCCTCACTAACACTTCTGTCACCTGCCCTTCCTTATTTCCCAAGAGGAGGTCAAGTTTTGCCCCCTCATGAAAACCATGATAAGCCCTCAAACACCCTTGTGCATCCCCTTCATGCTCACAACACGTTTGCCTTACGCTTCCTACTGCACATATGTGATGCATGCCCTGTGGCTGCAGCACAGGTAGTGGCAGATTGAGTGAGGCTGACTGTGAAAGAGATGCACGAGAGGGTAAGTATGAGACAGAGCCATGAGATTGTATGAGGATTGGGTTGAGTGGTAGTGGTGGGATGAGTACTGGCGAGGTGAGTAAGTGCAGGTAAGATGAGGATGAGGTTTGAGTGGGTGTGAGGGGTGATGTGACAGAGTAGTGTCGGCTGTGCAGAAGGAGATGTGGGGTGGGGGCGGTGATGTGGCAGATGGAGTGTAGGGGAATGAGTAAGTGTACTCACTTCGGCTGATCTACTTAGGTCATTGAAGCACCTCCTGCACTGTATGCAGGTGGGCGATATGTTGGTGGTGCTGGTGACCTCCTCTGCCACCTCAAGCCAGGCCTTCTTGGTGGCAGAGGCAGGCCACTTCCTCTCGCCCGCCGGGGGGAAGATCTCTGTCCTCCCCCTCCTCCTCACCCCATCCAATAATACCTGGAGTGAGGCATCATTAAACCTGGGAGCAGCCTTCCCCCTGGGCTGCTCCATGCTGTAATTTTTCCTATTTTCTGCAGCATCAATCAGTGGAGGACTGTCCCTTTAAATATGGCTCCTCCAGCTGACAGCCTATGCTGCGCATGTGCAGTCCGCCCGCTGCGCAGCTCAGCAGCGCGAAACCCGGGAGCACAGGCAAGTGACTCCAATTAGCCTGCAATTGAGTGCGGAACACCCCGATTTCACCGGGCGGGTCACCCATGCGCCCAGTCGTCCCCCCGCTGCGAACCCGCTGCCCTCCTAATATCGGGCCCCAAGGATTATTCTAGAAATTAAGGCTGTGTTTGTGCCGACTCACCTGTACTCTGTCCCTGAAGAACCAGCTGCGCTGCATTCATGTCTGCCGTTGCTGCCATGAGACAAAGAATGGAATTCAGTTTAAACCACGACAATTAATCAAAGTGCTGCAAACATTCAACAGAAACACAGGTAGGAATTGTAACTCCGGGGGGAAAGTGGCCTAGTGAGCAGCTCACCTCTCTGGGATTGGCAGGGCCGAGGGCATGGAGGGATTTGAAAACAAGGATGAGAATTTTTAAATCTATGTGTGCCGGACCAGGAACCAATGTAGGTCAGGGAGCACAGGTGTGATGGGTGAACTGGACTTGGTGCGAGGTAGGATACGGGCAGCAGAGTTTTGAATGAGCTCAAGTTTATGGAGTGTGAAAGTCAGCAGGCCGGCTAGGAGACCACTAGAATAGACAAGTCTAGAGGTAACAAAGGCATGGATGAGGGTTTCAGCAGCAGATGAGGCGGGGTGGAGACGGGCGATGTTACGGAGGTGGAACTGGGCGGTATGGTGATGGAGCAGATATGGGGTCAGAAGCTCATCTCAGGGTCAAATAGGACACCAAGGTTGCGAATGGTCTGGTTCAGCCTCAGACAGTGGCCAGGGAGAGAGATAGAGTTGGTGGCTAGAGAGTGGAATTTATGGCAGGGACCGAAGACAATGGCTTCGGACTTCCCAATATTTACTTGGAGGAAATTTCTGCTCATCCAGTTTGTCAAGCGGTCAAGAGAGGTAGTGGTGAGATAGAGCTGGGTGTTGTCAGTGTACATGTGGAACCTGACGTGTTTTCAGATGATTGCTCTTACAAAGAGCAGGCACGGACTCGATGGGCCAAATGGCGTCCTTCTGTGCTGTAACCATTCTATGATTCTATATCACCAAGGGGCAGCATATAGATGAGAAATAGGAGGAGGCCAAGGATAGATCCTCGGGGGACTCCGGAGGTAACGTGCGGGAGTGGGAAGAGAAGCCATTGCAGGTGATTCTCTCGCTACGACTGGATAGATAAGAATGGAACCAGGGGAGCGCAGTCCCACCCAGCTGGACAACGGAGGAGAGGCGTTGGAGGAGGATGGTGTGGTCAACCGTATCAAAGGCTGCAGACAGGTCGAGAAGGATGAAGAGGGATAGTTCACCACGGTCACAGTGAAATAGGATGTAATTTGCGACTTTCATAAGGGCCATTTCAGTACTGTAGCGGGAGCGGAAACCTGATTGGAGGGATTCAAACATGGAGTTGTGGGAAAGATGGGTACAGATTTGGGAGGCAACACGTTCAAGGACTTTGCAGAGGAAAGGGAGGTTGGAGATGGGATGGCTGTTTTCAAGGAAAGAGGGGTCAAGGGTGGGTTTTTTGAGGAGGGGTTGATTACGGCGGATTTGAAGGGGAGGGGGACAGTACCTGAGGAGAGGGAACCGTTAACAATATCAGCTAACATGGGGGCCAGGAAGGGAAGTTGGGTGGTCAGCAGTTTCGTGGGAATAGGGTCAAGGGAGCAGGAGGTGGGTCTCATGGTCGAGATGAGCTCGGAGAGGGCATGAGGGGAGATGGGAGCGAAACTAGAGAAAGATATGAGTTCAGGGCTAGGGAAGGGGGGAAACAGTACGGGAAGTTTTGTCTTGGTGGGCTATGGGAAGGGAGGGAAGCGACAGAGGCAGCTGAACAGATGGCCTCAATTTTAGTGATAAAGAATTCCATGAGCTCCTTGCATTTGCTGTTGGAGGTGAGGGTGGAGGGGGCAGCGAAGAAGAGAGAACCGGGGTTACCTTTGCCTTCCAGGATGATCCTGGAATATTGAGCAGTTTTGGCAGAGGAGAGATATTATTACCACAGTAACTATTTTTACTGCCTGCCCACCCACAACCCTCCGGTTCTCCGGGGTTCAAATTACCTCCATGGTGTGCCAACGAGACACCCTCGCACCAACGCACCTACATACACAGACCAAGGATTATTTTAGAATTTACTCACCTGCAGTCTGTTCCTGAAGAACTCGCTGTGCTGCATCCCTCATGTCTGCCACAGCTGCCATGAGACAAAGAATGGAATTCAGTTTAAACCACGACAATTAATCAAAGTGTGATAAACATACAATAGAAACACAGGTAGGAATTGTAACTCCGGGGGGAAAGCAGCCTAGCGAACGGCTGTCATGTCTGGGATTGGCAGCGGGAGGCCCGGCCGATTTTAACAGTCAGACACCATTAACATTCCAGTGGCTGATTTCCGCTCAAAATGGGCATGAAGTGAGCCCGAGTCAGCGGAAATTCAGGCATCCAAAGTAAGTGCAGGGACCGGGGGAGGTCCTGGTGCTCATGGGTGGTCAGTGGTTTATGAAAGTGAGAAATTCGGGGCAGGGGAGACTTACACACTCCTTGGGGGACCGCTGCTCCTCTTGGCCACAAAAAGGAAATTTCTAAACTTACCTGGAAAGGCCTTTTGTTCTTCGGGCTTTTTAAAATCAGAACGGAGAAGGAAATAATTGGGTATTTCACCCGCTCCATTTTAACTCACGTGCCTGTTTTCCCTGGGCAGGGGAGCTAAACTTCCCACCACAGTATAATAATATTGAATAAATAAGTATTTAGTGATGTTTGATATTAAAAGACTCCTCTTGTTGGTAGCCTTGCAGACTATGAAGTTATCAAACTTGGTAGCTCATTAAAAGTTTAGTAGCCATGTGCTCCACTCTTGTACAAGCAAGTTTCACCTTCTTGAATTTCCTGTCTGTGCTGTAAAATCCAATAATAGTCTCCACAAGATTAAATAAATATTTTCCTACTCATATTCTTACTTCTATTTCCTTGTATCATTTTGTGTTGAGACATCAAAGTGGAGGAAGCTAGTGCAAAGTTTTCACTGTAGTGATCTCGTGCTCCCAACAGCAAGGAAGGTTGGTCAATGAATCGGCACTACAGTGTTGTGACCCTGTCTCTGACCTGCGGCTCCGACTGTGTACGGCTCCTTATTGAGATTGCTGTATCTGCCCATAGTATGGGGTATGATTTTATCTCAGAGCCGGGAACCCAGCACGTGGGTAAATATTCATGTGGGGAACCCAGATGTCAAGTGAGTGCGTTGCATTCTGTGATTGCAACTCAATTGAAAGTATTTGTGCTTCCAGGTTTCCCACGCACCAGGCAATCAGATTGCGAGGCTGGCTGCCCATCGGAAGTGTAGTGCACCACGGAGCCGGGCCAGAGGTGCATCAGGAGGTAGGGGCTGGGGGGGGGCGTCGTCCGATCGAGGGGGTCCAATCGCGCCAGCTGAGCTTGTTGGGCCTGGATGAAGCAATCCTACTCCTTCTGGCCGGGATGTGGTCCCGCTCCAGAAACTAACTTTTACCGCCCACCCACCCCCAACCTTCCGGTTCTCCGGGGTTCAAATTACCTCCATGACGCTGCCTGCCAATTTATGGAGGAAATGGTGGTCAACCATGAAATGAGCATCGAAGGGGAAGATGAGATTCAGAGAGCACTTTCTGTACAAAGTATTCCCCAATCTCTTTCTTAAAAAGATGATTGGCGTATCTCCATTATTATTTTTTAAGCATCTTTTCAGCCTCTCTGATGTTGGTGGCTGCCTAAGCAATTGGAGTAATACATTTTATGACTCTGGTGAGAGTCCAAATGTGGTACTGAGCCATACCAGGCCAGGAAGATCCCAACTTAATTCCTGGGCTGTGCTAAGTGAGCTGATAACATAAGGCTCTCTAAATTGACCTCAGGATTCCTGAGCTAGGTGGAGTGTAAAACAGGCTGCCAATTCGCTATCGCCTGTTTTTGCACTGTTGCCCGAGGCACATTTCATCTCTGAAGTGTCCCAACACAACACCCTCGCACCAACGCACCTACATACACAGACCAAGGATTATTCTAGAATTTACTCACCTGCAGCCTGTCCCTGAAGAACTCGCTGTGCTGCATCCCTCATGTCTGCCACGGCTGCCATGAGACAAAGAATGGAATTCAGTTTAAACCACGACAATTAATCAAAGTGTGATAAACATACAATAGAAACACAGGTAGGAATTGTAACTCCGGGGGGAAAGCGGCCTAGCGAGCGGCTCTCCTCTCTGGGATTGGCAGCAGGAGGCCCGACCGATTTTAACAGTCAGACACCATTAACATTCCACTGGCTGAATTCCGCTTAAAATGGGCAGGAAGTGAGTGCAAAGCAGTGGAAATTCAGGCAACCTGATGTTCATGGGTGGTCAGCGGTTCGTGAAAGTGGGGAAGGTCGGGGCAGAAGGCTTACACACTCCTTGGGGGAACCGCTGCTCCTCCTGGCCACACAAAAAAAAATTTAAACTTACCTGGAAAGGCCTTTTGTTCTTCGGACTTTATAAAATCAGAACTGAGAAGGAAATGATTGGGTAGTTCACCCGCTCCATTTTAACTGCGCACGTGCCTGTTTCCCCTGGGCAGGGGAGCTAAACTTCCCACCACAGTATAATAATATTGAATAAATAAGTATTTAGTGATGTTTGATATTAAAAGACTCCTCTTGTTGGTAGCCTTGCAGACTATGAAGTTATCAAACTTAGTAGCTCATTAAAGTTTAGTAGCCATGTGCTCCACTCTTGTACCAGCAAGTTTCATCTTCTTGTATTTCCTGTCTGTGCTGTAAAATCCAATAATAGTCTCCACAAGATTAAATAAATATTTTCCTACTCGTATTCTTACTTCTATTTCCTTGTATCATTTTGTGTTGATACATCGGTGGATTTTGATGTCAATTTGTGGATAAATAAAATGTTTTACTTAGAGTGGAGGAAGCTAGTGCAAAGTTTTCAAAGAAACAAGATAGATGAATTAGTTGCACAAATAGGGTTTGATCCAATAACCATTACAGAGACATGGGGATCAATTTTGCAATGGTGGCAGGTTGGCAGCGGGAGGGGGGGGTGAAGGTGAGCGTGGCAAACCCGCATGAACAAAACTTAGTGTTTCCAATGTGATCGCATGTCGATTGATGGTGATTAACGTCCTCTCCGGGTTTCACGCCCGGCAGCTGGCCTGATTAACAGGCTGGCTGCCGTCAGGAGCTGCAACCCGAGGTGGGGGGAGAGAAAGAGAGAGAGCGAGACGTCATCCAGCGCTGGAACGGAAGATCGGAGGGGGGAGAGAGTGGAAAATCGGGGGGGGGGGTGGAGTGAGGGGAAGATACATATTACAGAGAGGGAGGTGCTGGAAGTCTTAACGCGCATCAAGGTAGATAAATCTCCGGGACCTGATGAAATGTATCCCAGGACGTTATGGGAGGTTAGGGAGGAAATTGCGGGTCCCCTAGCAGAGATATTTGAATCATCGACAGCTACAGGTGAGGTGCCTGAAGATTGGAGGGTAGCAAATGTTGTGCCTTTGTTTAAGAAGGCCGGCAGGGAAAAGCCTGGGAACTACAGACCGGTGAGCCTGACATCTGTAGTGGGTAAGTTGTTAGAGGGTATTCTGAGAGACAGGATCTACGGGCATTTGGAGAGGCAGGGACTGATTAGGAACAGTCAGCATGGCTTTGTGAGAGGAAAATCATGTCTCACAAATTTGATTGAGTTTTTTGAAGGGGTAACCAAGAAGATAGATGAGGGCTGTGCAGTAGACGTGGTCTACATGGACTTTAGCAAAGCCTTTGACAAGGTACCGCATGGTAGGTTGTTACATAAGGTTAAATCTCACAGGATCCAAGGTGAGGTAGCCAATTGGATACAAAATTGGATTGACGGCAGAAGACAGAGGGTGGTTGACAAATTGGGCCAGTGGGCCGATGAATGGCAGATGGAGTTTAATTTAGATAAATGTGAGGTGATGCATTTTGGTAGATCAAATCGGGCCAGGACCTACTCCGTTAATGGTAGGGCGTTGGGGAGAGTTATAGAACAAAGAGATCTAGGAGTACAGGTTCATAGCTCCTTGAAAGTGGAGTCACAGGTGGATAGGGTGGTGAAGAAGGCATTCAGCATGCTTGGTTTCATTGGTCAGAACATTGAATACAGGAGTTGGGATATCTTGTTGAAGTTGTACAAGACATTAGTTAGGCCACACTTGGAATACTGTGTACAGTTCTGGTCACCCTATTATAGAAAGGATATTATTAAACTAGAAAGAGTGCAGAAAAGATTTACTAGGATGCTACCGGGACTTGATGGTTTGACTTATAGGGAGAGGTTGGACAGACTGGGACTTTTTTCCCTGGAGAGTAGGAGGTTTAGGGGTGAT
The DNA here is from genome assembly GCF_035084215.1 of Heptranchias perlo. NCBI lineage: Eukaryota > Metazoa > Chordata > Chondrichthyes > Hexanchiformes > Hexanchidae > Heptranchias > Heptranchias perlo. The sequence goes on along the minus strand of NC_090326.1, from coordinate 165,946,247 downwards.
CTTATAGAAGTCTATAAAATAATGAGGGGCATAGATAAGGTAGATAGTCAAAATCTTTTCCCAAAGGTAGGGAAGTCTATAACGAGGGGGCATAGATTTAAGGTGAGAGGGGAGAGATACAAAAGGGTCCAGAGGGGCAATTTTTTCACTCAAAGGGTGGTGAGTGTCTGGAACGAGCTGCCAGAGGCAGTAGTAGAGGCGGGTACAATTTTGTCTTGTAAAAAGCATTTGGACAGTTACATGGGTAGGATGGGTATAGAGGGATATGGGCCAAGTGCAGGCAATTGGGACTAGCTTAGTGGTATAAACGGGGCGACATGGACATGTTGGGCCGAAGGGCCTGTTTCCATGTTGTAAACTTCTATGATTCTATAAGATCAGGGGTGAAGAGGGGGACATTGGGGGGAAGAACGGAAGATTGGGGGTGAGAGGAGAAGATCGAGGGGAAGATTGGGGGGGTGAAGAGGGGGACATCGGGAGGACATGGTGGGGGGTGAAGAGGGGGAGATCAGAGAGGGAGACATCGGACATCGGAGCAGGGTGCAAAGGTAGGTTCATTTTGTGTTTTAACTTCCTTCTCTGGTGTTTAATTTATTTAGTTTCTTTTTCCCTGATCCGGCCCTTCATGCCTGGTAAAACCAGGTGTGAATCAGAAGCGGTGGGCAAACTGCCCAGGTAAGTTAAAAATCGTTCTAATCATTACTCTGTCACAGGTAAAGTGCTTAAAGTACCCCAATGAGTTACATTTGGCTCTTTAACTGTCATCCCACTGGCTTTAATTGCTGGCGGACTTCCGTTTTCAGGTCGCCCGCGCGCACACAGGTGCGTCCCTGGGAAACTCAGAAGTTGGCGGGTTGGAGCCAGCTTCCACCCGGAATGGGATTTCCGCGATTTTTGGAGCCCCCTGCCCCCAAAATAGCCCCTTAAATTGAGCCCATGATTGCAAAGTGACCAAGATTGGGAACTAAATATTCCAGGGTACTTGACATTTAGAAAAGACAGACAGAATGGAAAAGGAGGGGATGTAGTCCCAATAATAAAGGCTGACATAAGGACAGTGGTGAGAAAGGATCTTGGCTCAGAAGATCAGGAAGTAGAATCAGTATGGGTGGAAATAAGAAATAACAAGGGGCAGAAAACACTGGTGGGAGTAGTTTATAGGCCCCCTAATATTAGCTACACTGTTGGATAGAGTATTAATCATGGAATAATAGGAGCTTGCAACAAAGGTTATACAGTAATCATGGGGGACTTTAATCTTCATACAGACTGGGCAAATCAAATTGGCAAAGGTAGTTTGGAGGACGAGTTCATGGAATGCATTCGAGACTGTTTCCTAGACCAATTCAGCATGGAACCAACCAGGAAACAGGCTATTTTAGATCTTGTATTGTGAAAGGAGACAGGATTAATTAGTAATCTCATAGTAAAGGATCCTCTGGGGAAGAGTGATCATAATATAATAGAATTTCACATTGAGTTTGAGAGTGACATACTTAAGTCTGAAACTAGAGTCTTAAACTTAAATAAAGCCAATTACATTGGTATGAGGGGTGAGTTGGCTAAGGCAGATTGGGAAATTAAATTAAAGGGTATGATGGTTGAAAAGCAATGGCAAACATTTAAAGAAATATTTCAATATTCTCAACAAATACTCATTCCATTGAGAAATAAAAACTCCATGGGAAAAGTGATCCACCCATGGCTAACGAAAGAAGTTAAGGATAGTATTAGATTAAAAGAAGAGGCTTATAATGTTGCCAAGAAGAGTAATAAGCCTGAGGATTGGGAGAGTTTTAAAAACTACCAAAGGACGACCAAAAATTTGATAAAAAGGGAGCAAATAGAATCTGATAGTAAACTAGCAAGAAATATAAAAAAGGATTGTAAGAGCTTCTACAAGTATGTAAGAAGAGAGTGGCAAAAGTAATCGTTGGTACCCTAGAGGCTGAGACAGGAGAAATTATAATGGGGAATCAGGGAATGGCAGATGTGTCAAACAAATATTTTGTATCTGTCTTCACAATGGAAGACACAAAAAGCAAACCAGAAATAGTGCAGAACCAAGGGACTAATGAGCAGGAAGAGAGAGATCTGGGGGTATATGTGCACAAATCTTTGAAGGTGGCAGGGCAGGTTCAGAAAGCAGTCAAGAAAGCATAGGGATCCTGGGCTTTATAAATAGAGGCATAGAGTACAAAAGCAAGGAGGTTATGATGAACCTTAAGAAAACACTGGTTCGGCCACAACTGGAGTATTGTGTCCAGTTCTGGCACCGCACTTTAGGATGGCTGTGAAGGTCTTAGAGAGGGTGCAGAAGAGATATACTCGAATGATTCCAAGGATAAGAGACTTCAGTTACTTGCATAGGCTGGAGAAGCTGGGGTTGTTCTCCTTAAAGCAGAGAAGGTTGAGAGGAGATTTGATCGAGGTATTCAAAATCATGAAGGGTATGGACAGAGGAGATAGAGAGAAACTGTTCCCAATAGCGGAGCGGTCAAGAATCAGAGGACATAGATTTAAGGTGATTGGCAAATGAGCCAAAGGCAACATGAGGAAAAACCTTTTTACACAGCGAATGGCTGTGATCTGGAATGCACTGCCCGAGGGGGTGGTGGAGGCAGATTCAATTGTGGCTTTCAAAAGGGAATTGGATAAGTACTTGAATTTGCAGGTCTACAGGGATAGGGTGCTAGCACCACTCAGCTCCAGACCTCATTACAGCCTTGGTCCAAACATGGACAAAAGAGCTGAATTCCAGTGGTGAGGTGAGTCAGCGTTTGACTAAGTGTGACACCAAGGAGCCCCAGTAAAATTGAAATCAATGGGAATAAGGGGGAAAACTCTCCAGTGGCTGGAGTCATACCTAGCACAAAGGAAGATGGTAGTGGTTGTTTGAGGCCAATCATCTCATCCTCAGGACATTTTTTTTCATTGGTTCATGGGATGTAGGCGTCGCTGGCGAGGCCAGCATTTATTGCCCATCCCTAATTGCCCTTGAGAAGGTGGTGGTGAGCCACCTTCTTGTACCGCTGAAGTCCGTGTGGTGAAGGTTCTCCCACAGTGCTGTTAGGAAGGGAGTTCCAGGATTTTGACCCAGCGACCATGAAGGAACGGCGATATATTTACAAGTCGGGATGGTGTGTGACTTGGAGGGGAACGTGCAGGTGGTGCTGTTCCCATGTGCCTGCTGTTCTTGTCCTTCTAGGTGGTAGAGGTCGTGGGTTTGGGAGGTGCTGTCGAAGAAGCCTTGGCGAGTTGCTGCAGTGCATCCTGTGGATGGTACACACTGCAGCCACTTGCGCCAATGGTGAAGGGAGTGAATGTTTAGGGTGGTGGATGGGATGCCAATCAAGCGGGCTGCTTTGTCCTGGATGTTGTCGAGCTTCTTGAGTGTTGTTGGAGCTGCACTCATCCAGGCAAGTGGAGAGTATTCCATCACACTCCTGACTTGTACCTTGTAGATTGTGGAAAGGCTTTGGGGAGTCAGGAGGTGAGTCACTCGCCACAGAATACCCAGCCTCTGACCTGCTCTTGTAGCCACAGTATTTATATGGCTGGTCCAGTTAAGTTTCTGGTCAATGGTGACCCCCAGGATGATGATCGGGGGGGATTCGGCGATGGTAATGCTGTTGAATGTCAAGGGGAGGTGGTTAAGACTCTCTCTTGTTGGAGATAGTCATTGCCTGGCACTTGTCTGGTGTGAATGTTACTTGCCACTCATGAGCCCAAGCCTGGATGTTGTCCAGGTCTTGCTGCGGGAGTTCCTCAGGGCAGTGTCCTTGGCCCAACCATCTTCAGTTGTTTCATCAATGACTTTTCCTCCATCATAAGGTCAGAAATGGGGATGTTCTCTGATTATTGCACAGTATTCAGTTCCATTCACAATCCCTCAGATAATGAAGCAGTCCGTGCCCACATGCAGCAAGAACTGGACAACATCCAGGCTTGGGCTGATAAGTGGCAAGTAACATCTGCGCCAGACAAGTGCCAGGCAACGAGCACTTCCAACAAGAGAGAGTCTAACCACCTCCCCTTGACATTCAACGGCATTATCATCACTGAATCCCCACCATCAACATCCTGGGGGTCACCATTGACCAGAAACTTAACTGGACCAGCCACATAAATATTGTGGCTACAAGAGTAGGTCAGAGGCTGGTTATTCTGTGGCGAGTGACTCACCTCCTGACTCCCCAAAGCCTTTCCACCATCTACAAGGCACAAGTCAGGAGTGTGATGGAGTACTCTCCACTTGTTTGGATGAGTGCTACTCTAACAATATTCAAGAAGCTCAACACCATCCAGGACAAAGCAGCCCACTTGATTGGCACCCCATCCACCACCCTAAACATTCACTCCCTTCACCACCGGCGCAAGTGGCTGCAGTGTGTACCATCCACAGGATGCACTGCAGCAACTCGCCAAGGCTTCTTCGACAGCACCTCCCAAACCCGCGACCTCTACCACCTAGAAGGACAAGAGCAGCAGGCACATGGGAACAACACCACCTGCACGTTCCCCTCCAAGTCACACACCATCCCGACTTGGAAATATATCGCCGTTCCTTCATCGTTGCTGGGTCAAAATCCTGGAACTCCCTTCCTAACAGCACTGTGGGAGAACCTTCACCACACGGACTGCAGCAGTTCAAGAAGGTGGCTTATCACCACCTTCTCAAGGGCAATCAGGGATGAGCAATAAATGCTGGCCACAATGATGCCCACATCCCGTGAACGAATAAAGAAAAAAAGAGTGGGGCTGGCTGGATTGCTCTTGCAGAGAACCGGCACGGACTCGAAGGGCCGAATGGCCTCCTTTGGTCCTATAACCATTCTATGATTCTAAGTAATTATTCTCAGTAGAGAAAAAGTACTTGAGAAATGAATGGGACTATAAGCCAATAAATCCCTTGGACCTGATGGCCTACATCCGAGGGTTCTAAAAGAGGTGGCTGCAGAGATAGTGGATGCATTGGTTATGATCTTCCAAAATTCACTAGCTTCTAGAACGGTCCCAGCAGATTGGAAGTAGCAAATGTAACCCCGCTATTCAAGAAAGGAGGGAGAGAGAAAACAGGGAACTACAGGCCAGTTAGCCTGACATGAGTCATCGGGAAAATGCTGGAATTCATCATTAAGAAAGTGTAACAGAACACTCAGAAAATCATAATATGATCGGCAGTGTCAACATGGTTTTATGAAAGGGAAATCATGTTTAACAAATTTATTCGAGTTTTTTGAGGCTATAACTAGCAGGGTGGATAAAGGGGAACCGGTGGATGTCGTATATTTGTATTTTCAAAAGGCATTCGATAAGGAGCCACATAAAAGGTTGTTACACAAGATAAGGGCTCATGGGGTTGGGGGTAATATATTCGCATGGATAGAGGATTGGTTAACGGACAGAAAACAGAGAGTAGGGATAAACGAGTCATTTTCAGGTTGGCAGGCTGTAACTAGTGGGGTACTTCAAGGATCAGTGCTTGGGCCTCAGCTATTTACAATCTATATTAATGACTTTAGATGAAGGGACCGAGTGTAATATATTCAAGTTTGCTGACAATACAAAGCTAGGTGGTAAAGTAAGCTGTGAGGAGGGCACAAGGAGTCTGCAAAGGGATACAGACAGGTTAAGTGAGTAGGCAAGAAGGTGGCAGATGGAGTATAATGTGGGGAAATGTGAAGTTATTGATTTTGGTAGGAAGAATAGAGAAACAGAATATTTTTTAAATGGTGAGAAACTATTAAATGTTGGTGTCCTTCGAGGCTTGGGTGTCCTCGTACAAGAAGCACAAAAAGTTAGCATGCAGTTGTTTCGGAAAGCAAATGGCATGATGGCCTTTATTGCAAGTGGGTTGGAGCACAAGAGTAAGGATGACTTACTACAATTGTACAGGGCATTGGTGAGACCTCATCTGGAGTACTGCGTACAGTTTTAGTCTCCTTACCTAAGGAAGGACATACTTGCCTTAGAGGCGGTGCAACAAAGGTTCACTAAATTAATTCCTGGGATGAGAGGGTTGTCCAATGAGGAGAGGTTGAGTAGAATGGGCCTATACTCTCTGGAGTTTAGAAAAATGAGAGGTGATCTCATTGAAACATAAGATTCTAAGGGGGCTTGACGGGATAGATGCTGAGAAGTTGTTTCCCCTGGCTGGAGAGTCAAGGACTAGGGGTCATAATCTCAGGATAAGAGGTCAGCCACTTAAGACTGAGATGAGGAGGAATTTCCTCACTCGGGGTTGTGAATCTTTGGAATTCTCTACCCCAGAGGACTGTGGATGCTGAGTCACTGAATATATTCAAGGCTGAGATCGATAGATTTTTGGACTCTAGGGGAATTAAAGGATATGGGGATCGGGCAGGAAAGTGAAGTTGAGGTTGAAGATCAGCCATGATCTTATTGAATGGCGGAGCAGGTTCGAGGGGCTGTCTGGCCTACTCCTGCTCCTATTTCTAAGGTTCTTATGTTTCACTGCAGATGTACTATCAGTGATCTCATGTTCCCAACTGCAAACTGAGCTTGAAGGAAGGTTGGTCAATGAATTGGCACTACAGTGTTGTGACCCTGTCTCTGACCTGCGGCTCCCTCTGTGTATGCCTCCTTGTTGAGATTGCTGTATCTGCCCATAATATTTTCAGGCAACTGGTTAGGTCACTGAACAGACCACGGTACAAGGGCACGGCAAACACACCACCTGGAACACACCGCAGTACAAGGGCATGGCACACACACCACCTGGAACACACCGCAGTACAAGGGCATGGCACACACACCACCTGGAACACACCGCAGTACAAGGGCATGGCAAACACACCACCTGGAACACACCGCAGTACAAGGGCATGGCACACACACCACCTGGAACACACCGCAGTACAAGGGCATGGCAAACACACCACCTGGAACACACCGCAGTACAAGGGCATGGCACACACACCACATGAAACACACCGCAGTACAAGGGCATGGCACACACACCACCTGGAACACACTGTGGTACAAGGGCATGGCACACACACCACCTGGAACACACCGCAGTACAAGGGCATGGCACACACACCACCTGGAACACACTGTGGTACAAGGGCATGGCACACACACCACCTGAAACACACCGCAGTACAAGGGAATGGCACACACACCACCTGAAACACACTGTGGTACAAGGGCATGGCACACACACCACCTGAAACACACCGCAGTACAAGGGCATGGCACACACACCACCTGGAACACACCGCAGTACAAGGGCATGGCACACACACCACCTGGAACACACCGCAGTACAAGGGCATGGCACACACACCACATGAAACACACCGCAGTACAAGGGCATGGCACACACACCACCTGGAACACACCGCAGTACAAGGGCATGGCAAACACACCGCCCGAAACCCACCGCGGTACAAGGGCATGGCACACACACCACCTGAAACACACTGCGGTACAAGGGAATGGCACACACACCACCTGAAACCCACCGCGGTACAAGGGCATGGCACACACACCACCTGAAACACACTGTGGTACAGGGGCATGGCACACACACCACCTGAAACACACTGTGGTACAAGGGCATGGCACACACACCACCTGAAACACACTGTGGTACAGGGGCATGGCACACACACCACCTGAAACACACTGTGGTACAAGGGCATGGCACACACACCACCTGAAACACACCACGGTACAAGGGCATCGCACACACACCACCTGAAACACACTGTGGTACAAGGGCATGGCACACACACCACATGAAACACACCGCAGTACAAGGGCATGGCACACACACCACCTGGAACACACCGCAGTACAAGGGCATGGCAAACACACCGCCCGAAACCCACCGCGGTACAAGGGCATGGCACACACACCACCTGAAACACACTGCGGTACAAGGGAATGGCACACACACCACCTGAAACCCACCGCGGTACAAGGGCATGGCACACACACCACCTGAAACACACTGTGGTACAGGGGCATGGCACACACACCACCTGAAACACACTGTGGTACAAGGGCATGGCACACACACCACCTGAAACACACTGTGGTACAGGGGCATGGCACACACACCACCTGAAACACACTGTGGTACAAGGGCATGGCACACACACCACCTGAAACACACCACGGTACAAGGGCATCGCACACACACCACCTGAAACACACTGTGGTACAAGGGCATGGCACACACACCACCTGAAACACACCGCAGTACAAGGGCATGGCAAACACACCACCTGAAACACACCGCAGTACAAGGGCACGGCAAACACACCGCCCGAAACCCACCGCGATACAAGGGCATGGCACACACACCACCTGAAACACACTGTGGTACAAGGGCATGGCACACAGACCACCTGAAACACACTGTGGTACAAGGGCATGGCACACACACCACCTGAAACACACCGCAGTACAAGGGCACGGCAAACACACCACCTGAAACCCACCGCGGTACAAGGGCACGGCACACACACCACCTGAAACACACTGTGGTACAGGGGCATGGCACACACACCACCTGAAACACACTGTGGTACAAGGGCATGGCACACACACCACCTGAAACACACTGTGGTACAGGGGCATGGCACACACACCACCTGAAACACACCACGGTACAAGGGCATCGCACACACACCACCTGAAACCCACCGCGGTACAAGGGCACGGCACACACACCACCTGAAACACACTGTGGTACAGGGGCATGGCACACACACCACCTGAAACACACCACGGTACAAGAGCATCGCACACACACCACCTGAAACACACTGTGGTACAAGGGCATGGCACACACACCACCTGAAACACACTGTGATACAAGGGCATGGCACACACACCACCTGAAACACACTGTGTTACAAGGGCATGGCACACACACCACCTGGAACACATCGTGGTACAAGGGCATGGCACACATACCACCTGAAACACACCACGGTACAAGGGCATCGCACACACACCACCTGAAACACACTGTGGTACAAGGGCATGGCACACACACCACCTGAAACACACTGTGATACAAGGGCATGGCACACACACCACCTGAAACACACTGTGGTACAAGGGCATGGCACACACACCACCTGGAACACATCGTGGTACAAGGGCATGGCACACATACCACCTGAAACACACCACGGTACAAGGGCATCGCACACACACCACCTGAAACACACTGTGGTAGAAGGGCATGGCACACACACCACCTGAAACACACTGTGGTACAAGGGCATGGCACACACACCACCTGAAACACACTGTGGTACAAGGGCACGGCACACACACCACCTGAAACACACCGCGGTACAAGGGCACGGCACACACACCACCTGAAACACACCGCGGTACAAGGGCATGGCACACACACCACCTGAAACACACCACGGTACAAGGGCATCGCACACACACCACCTGAAACACACCGCAGTACAAGGGCACGGCACACACACCACCTGAAACACACCGCGGTACAAGGGCATGGCACACACACCAACTGAAACACACTGTGGTACAAGGGCACGGCACACACACCACCTGAAACACACCGCGGTACAAGGGCATGGCAAACACACCACCTGAAACACACTGTGGTACAAGGGCATGGCACACACACCACATGAAACACACTGTGGTACAAGGGCATGGCACACACACCACATGAAACACACTGTGGTACAAGGGCATGGCAAACACACCACCTGAAACACACTGTGGTACAAGGGCATGGCACACACACCACATGAAACACACTGTGGTACAAGGGCATGGCACACACACCACCTGAAACACACTGTGGTACAAGGGCATGGCACACACACCACATGAAACACACTGTGGTACAAGGGCATGGCACACACACCACCTGAAACACACTGTGGTACAAGGGCATGGCACACACACCACATGAAACACACTGTGGTACAAGGGCATGGCACACACACCACCTGAAACACACTGTGGTACAAGGGCATGGCACACACACCACCTGAAACACACCACGGTACAAGGGCATGGCACACACACCACATGAAACACACTGTGGTACAAGGGCATGGCACACACACCACCTGAAACACACTGTGGTACAAGGGCATGGCACACACACCACCTGAAACACACTGTGGTACAAGGGCATGGCACACACACCACCTGAAACACACTGTGGTACAAGGGCATGGCACACACACCACCTGAAACACACTGTGGTACAAGGGCATGGCACACACACCACATGAAACACACTGTGGTACAAGGGCATGGCACACATACCACCTGAAACACACTGCGGTACAAGGGCATGGCACACACACCACATGAAACACAATGTGGTACAAGGGCATGGCACACACACCACCTGAAACACACTGTGGTACAAGGGCATGGCACACACACCACCTGAAACACACTGTGGTACAAGGGCATGGCACACACACCACCTGAAACACACTGTGGTACAAGGGCATGGCACACAGATCACCTGAAACAGACTGCGGTACAAGGGCATGGCACACACACCACCTGAAACACACCACGGTACAAGGGCATGGCACACAGATCACCTGAAACAGACTGTGGTACAAGGGCATGGCACACACACCACCTGAAACACACTGTGGTACAAGGGCATGGCACACACACCACCTGAAACACACTGTGGTACAAGGGCATGGCACACACACCACCTGAAACACACTGTGGTACAAGGGCATGGCACACAGATCACCTGAAACAGACTGCGGTACAAGGGCATGGCACACACACCACCTGAAACACACTGTGGTACAAGGGCATGGCACACACACCACCTGAAACACACCACGGTACAAGGGCATGGCACACAGATCACCTGAAACAGACTGCGGTACAAGGGCATGGCACACACACCACCTGAAACACACTGTGGTACAAGGGCATCGCACACACACCACCTGAAACACACTGTGGTACAAGGGCATGGCACACAGATCACTTGAAACAGACTGCGGTACAAGGGCATCGCACACACACCACCTGAAACACACTGTGGTACAAGGGCATCGCACACACACCACCTGAAACACACTGTGGTACAAGGGCATGGCACACACACCACCTGAAACACACCACGGTACAAGGGCATCGCACACACACCACCTGAAACACACCACGGTACAAGGGCATGGCACACACATCACCTGAAACACACTGTGGTACAAGGGCATGGCACACACACCACCTGAAACACACCACGGTACAAGGGCATGGCACACACACCACCTGAAACACACTGTGGTACAAGGGCATGGCACACAGATCACCTGAAACAGACTGCGGTACAAGGGCATGGCACACACACCACCTGAAACACACTGTGGTACAAGGGCATGGCACACAGATCACCTGAAACAGACTGCGGTACAAGGGCATCGCACACACACCACCTGAAACACACTGTGGTACAAGGGCATGGCACACACACCACCTGAAACACACCACGGTACAAGGGCATCGCACACACACCACCTGAAACACACTGTGGTACAAGGGCATGGCACACACACCACCTGAAACACACTGTGATACAAGGGCATGGCACACACACCACCTGAAACACACTGTGGTACAAGGGCATGGCACACACACCACCTGGAACACATCGTGGTACAAGGGCATGGCACACATACCACCTGAAACACACCACGGTACAAGGGCATCGCACACACACCACCTGAAACACACTGTGGTAGAAGGGCATGGCACACACACCACCTGAAACACACTGTGGTACAAGGGCATGGCACACACACCACCTGAAACACACTGTGGTACAAGGGCACGGCACACACACCACCTGAAACACACCGCGGTACAAGGGCACGGCACACACACCACCTGAAACACACCGCGGTACAAGGGCATGGCACACACACCACCTGAAACACACCACGGTACAAGGGCATCGCACACACACCACCTGAAACACACCGCAGTACAAGGGCACGGCACACACACCACCTGAAACACACCGCGGTACAAGGGCATGGCACACACACCAACTGAAACACACTGTGGTACAAGGGCACGGCACACACACCACCTGAAACACACCGCGGTACAAGGGCATGGCAAACACACCACCTGAAACACACTGTGGTACAAGGGCATGGCACACACACCACATGAAACACACTGTGGTACAAGGGCATGGCACACACACCACATGAAACACACTGTGGTACAAGGGCATGGCAAACACACCACCTGAAACACACTGTGGTACAAGGGCATGGCACACACACCACATGAAACACACTGTGGTACAAGGGCATGGCACACACACCACCTGAAACACACTGTGGTACAAGGGCATGGCACACACACCACATGAAACACACTGTGGTACAAGGGCATGGCACACACACCACCTGAAACACACTGTGGTACAAGGGCATGGCACACACACCACATGAAACACACTGTGGTACAAGGGCATGGCACACACACCACCTGAAACACACTGTGGTACAAGGGCATGGCACACACACCACCTGAAACACACCACGGTACAAGGGCATGGCACACACACCACATGAAACACACTGTGGTACAAGGGCATGGCACACACACCACCTGAAACACACTGTGGTACAAGGGCATGGCACACACACCACCTGAAACACACTGTGGTACAAGGGCATGGCACACACACCACCTGAAACACACTGTGGTACAAGGGCATGGCACACACACCACCTGAAACACACTGTGGTACAAGGGCATGGCACACACACCACATGAAACACACTGTGGTACAAGGGCATGGCACACATACCACCTGAAACACACTGCGGTACAAGGGCATGGCACACACACCACATGAAACACAATGTGGTACAAGGGCATGGCACACACACCACCTGAAACACACTGTGGTACAAGGGCATGGCACACACACCACCTGAAACACACTGTGGTACAAGGGCATGGCACACACACCACCTGAAACACACTGTGGTACAAGGGCATGGCACACAGATCACCTGAAACAGACTGCGGTACAAGGGCATGGCACACACACCACCTGAAACACACCACGGTACAAGGGCATGGCACACAGATCACCTGAAACAGACTGTGGTACAAGGGCATGGCACACACACCACCTGAAACACACTGTGGTACAAGGGCATGGCACACACACCACCTGAAACACACTGTGGTACAAGGGCATGGCACACACACCACCTGAAACACACTGTGGTACAAGGGCATGGCACACAGATCACCTGAAACAGACTGCGGTACAAGGGCATGGCACACACACCACCTGAAACACACTGTGGTACAAGGGCATGGCACACACACCACCTGAAACACACCACGGTACAAGGGCATGGCACACAGATCACCTGAAACAGACTGCGGTACAAGGGCATGGCACACACACCACCTGAAACACACTGTGGTACAAGGGCATCGCACACACACCACCTGAAACACACTGTGGTACAAGGGCATGGCACACAGATCACTTGAAACAGACTGCGGTACAAGGGCATCGCACACACACCACCTGAAACACACTGTGGTACAAGGGCATCGCACACACACCACCTGAAACACACTGTGGTACAAGGGCATGGCACACACACCACCTGAAACACACCACGGTACAAGGGCATCGCACACACACCACCTGAAACACACCACGGTACAAGGGCATGGCACACACATCACCTGAAACACACTGTGGTACAAGGGCATGGCACACACACCACCTGAAACACACCACGGTACAAGGGCATGGCACACACACCACCTGAAACACACTGTGGTACAAGGGCATGGCACACAGATCACCTGAAACAGACTGCGGTACAAGGGCATGGCACACACACCACCTGAAACACACTGTGGTACAAGGGCATGGCACACAGATCACCTGAAACAGACTGCGGTACAAGGGCATCGCACACACACCACCTGAAACACACTGTGGTACAAGGGCATGGCACACACACCACCTGAAACACACCACGGTACAAGGGCATCGCACACACACCACCTGAAACACACTGTGGTACAAGGGCATGGCACACACACCACCTGAAACACACTGTGGTACAAGGGCATGGCACACAGATCACCTGAAACACACCACGGTACAAGGGCATGGCACACACACCACCTGAAACACACTGTGGTACAAGGGCATGGCACACACACCACCTGAAACACACCACGGTACAAGGGCATGGCACACACACCACCTGAAACACACTGTGGTACAAGGGCATGGCACACACACCACCTGAAACACACCACGGTACAAGGGCATGGCACACACACCACCTGAAACACACCACGGTACAAGGGCATGGCACACACACCACCTTAAACACACTGTGGTACAAGGGCATGGCACACACACCACCTGAAACACACTGTGGTACAAGGGCACGGCACACACACCACCTGAAACACATCGTGGTACAAGGGCATGGCACACACACCACCTGAAACACATCGTGGTACAAGGGCATGGCACACACATCACCTGAAACACATCGTGGTACAAGGGCATGGCACACACATCACCTGAAACACATCGTGGTACAAGGGCATGGCACACACACAGCCTAAAACACTCCACCTGAATCGTTTCTGTTTTTGTTCAAGATTTCCATTATCTGCAGTTTTTTGCTCTTCGTTTCATATTTTTGTCTTTTTCGTTGCTGATGTACGAGCTTTGTTTTTCTTGCATTTTCTGTTTTTATTTCAGATTTTCATTTTTTTCTTCGATCTCTATGATATTAATGTATTCTATTTTCTGATTTGCTTTTTCCCATCCTCCTCCTTATCTACCTTTTCCAATCTTGGCCTCTGTCTCCCTTTTTCTCTCCCTCTTTTCATATCACATCTAGCTGTCACATTTTCAAATGTTTTCTCTTGCTTTTTCTTGATAAACAGAGAATCTTCCAGGAAAAAAATCTTCAGGAAAGTACAGAAACTTTTCTTTGCAATCCTCACCACCCACTTCAGATCTCAACATTAATTACATAAGTGAAACAAAGGACAAAGACCAAATTAATAGATTGGATGAAAGCTCATTTTGAGGGGATGAGAACGGAACTAGGGACTGACAAAGGGGTGGAACAGCAGTGGGAAATATTTAAACGGTGATCAATGGAGACCAGGAGAAATATATTTCTCTAAAAAACAAGAACAAACTCGCCAGTAATGATACACCATGGATGAATAAAGAAATAAAGGCAAAACTGAAACTAAAGAAAAAGGCAGACATTAGGTACATGGACAATAAAGGAGAGGATGACAAAAGGGAATACGAAAAGGTTAGGAAAGAAGTAAAAAAAAACAAATAGGAAGGCAAAGAAAAACTATGAAATTAAACTATCAAGGGATATAAAAAGAAATAGTAAAGTATTCTACAGTCACATAAATAACAAAAGAAAAATCAGGATAGGGATAGGGTCACTACCACGATATCACACGATAAACTCACAGGCAATGACAGTGAAATGGCAGAAATATTGAATAGTTACTTTGCCTCAGTATTTACCAGGGAGACTAACATAAGAACATAAGAAATAGGAGCAGGAGTAGCCCAATCGGCCCCTCAAGCCTGCTCCGCCATTCAATAAGATCATGGCTGATCTGATCCTAACCTCAAATCTAAATTCATGTCCAATTTCCTGCCCGCTCCCCGTAACCCCTAATTCCCTATCCTTCTAGGAAACTGTCTATTTCTGTTTTAAATTTATTTAATGATGTAGCTTCCACAGCTTCCTGGGGCAGCAAATTCCACAGACCTACTACCCTCTGAGTGAAGAAGTTTCTCCTCATCTCAGTTTTGAAAGAGCAGCCCCTTATTCTAAGATTATGCCCCCTAGTTCTAGTTTCACCCATCTTTGGGAACATCCTTACTGCATCCACCCGATCAAGCCCCTTCACAATCTTATATGTTTCAATAAGATCGCCTCTCATTCTTCTGAACTCCAGTGAGTAGAGTCCCAATCTACTCAACCTCTCCTCATATGTCCGCCCCCTCATCCCCGGGATTAACCATGGTGGGCATGACATTAGAAGAAGAAATTGAAAAAGATATGAAGATATTTTAGATAGAAAGGGGGGAGATAATTGATAAACTAATCAAACTTAGAGAGGATAAAACCCCGATCCAGATGGATTGCATCCACAAATATTAAAAGTTGTTAGGGAAGAGACTATTACATATAGATAAAAATTCATTCGAAAAGGGAGTAGTGCCAGAGGACTGGCGGACATATAATACGATTCCTATATTTAAAAAGGGAGCTAGAACAAGTGCAGAGAACTATAGACCAATTAACTTAACATCGGTGGTAGGAAAGATAATGGAATCTTCACTCAAAGATGTCATAGAAAGACATCTAGAAACCAAAAAAAAACAAAGAATAGTCAGCACAGATTTCAGAAGGAAAGTCATGCTTGACCAACCTTTTTGAATTGTTTGAAGTAGTAACAGAAAGAGTAGACAAGGGTAATGCAGTAGATGTAATATATTTGGATTTTCAAAGTGTCTTCGATAAGGTACATAAGAACATAAGAAATAGGAGCAGGAGTAGACCAATCGGCCCCTCGAGCCTGCTCTGCCATTCAATAAGATCATGGCTGATCTGTGTTGTAGATTCATGACTAAGGTCAGAGCATGTGGAGTCAGGGGACAGGTAGCAGAATGGATAGCAAGCTGGCTACAAAATAGAAAACAGAGAATAGGGGTTAAAGGTAGCTATTCAGACTGGCAAAAGGTAGGAAGTGATGTTCCACAGGGATCGGTGCTGGGACCTCTGTTGTTCACAATTTACATTAATGATTTGGACTCAAGAATCGGAAGTATAATTTCAAAATTTGCAGACGACACCAAATTGGAGGGAGTGGTTAATACAAAAGAAGAATGTGTCAAAATGCAAGAGGACATTAATAAACTTGCAGAATGGGCATGTAATTAGCAAATGAATTTCAGTATAGATAAGTGAGGTGGTGCATTTTGGTAGGAAAAATAAGGAGGTCACAAACTCCTTGGATATTAAGAGTCTAAATGGGTTAGAGGAACAAGGGTATCTTGGGGTACAGATACACAAATCACTAAAAGTAGCAACACAGGTTAATAAGGCCATAAAAAAGGCAAATCAAGCACTGGGGTTCATTTCATGAGGGATAGAATTGAAAAGTAGAGAGGTTATGTTAAATTTGTCTAGAACCTTAGACCACACTTGGAGTACCGTGCGCAGTTCTGGTCTGTATATTATGTAAAGGACATCGAGGCATTGGAGAAGGTGCATAAAAGATTCACAAGAATGATACCAGAACTATGGGGTTTTCCTTATCAGGAAAGGCTGAACAGGCTGGGGCTCTTTTCTGTAGAAAAGAGAAGGCTGAGGGGTGACCTGATAGAGCTCTTTAAGATAATGAAAGGGTTTGATAGGGTAAACGTAGAGAAAATGGTGTCCTTGTGTCCAATTCTGGGCACCGCACTTTCGGAAGACTGTGAAGGCCTTAGGGAGGGTGCAGAAGAGATTTATTAGAATGATTTCAGGGATGAGGGACTTCAGTTACATGGATAGACTGGAGAAGCTGGGGTTGTTCTCCTTAGAGCAAAGAAGGTTGAGAGGAGATTCGATTGAAGTGTACAAAATCATGAAGGGTTTAGATAAAGCAAATAAAGAGAAATTGTTCCCATCAGTGGGAGGATTGAGAGCCAGAGGACACAGATTTAAGGTGATTGGTAAAAGAAACAAAGACAACAAGAGGAAAAACATTTTTACGCAGAGAGTAGTTATGATCTGGAATGCGCTGCCTGAAAGGGTGGTGGAAGCAGATTCATTCGTGGCTTTCAAAAAGGAATTGGATAAATACTTGAAGGGGAAAAATTTGCCGAGCTACAGGGAAAGAGCGGGGGAATGGGACTAACTGGATTGCTCTTACGAAGAGCTGGCATGGGCTCGATGGACCAAATGGCCTCCTTCTATGCTGTCACCATTCTATGATTTCTACGAAATGTTTTCACTTGTGGGTGAGTCCAAAACTAGGTGTCATAAATATAAGGTAGTCACCAATAAATCCAATAGGGAAATTTCTTTACCCAAAGAGTGGTAAGAATGTGGAATGTGCTACCACAAGGAGTAGTTGAGGTGACTAGCATAGATGTATTTAAGGGGAAGCTAGATAAACATGAGGGAGAAAGGAACAGCAGGGCATGCTGATAGGGTTAGATGAAGTAAGGAGGGTGGAGGCTCGAGTGGAGCATAAACGCGGGCATAGACCAGTTGGGCCGAATGGCCTGTTTCTGTGTAGACGCGATGTAACTCGATGTATTTTGGGACTCTGCTGTTCCCTGCGCTAGGCAGAACTTCTCCGCTTTTGAGACCCAGCTCTGCTGCTGCATCATCTGAGAGTCCTTGCCTACAAAATAAAACTTTCTCGTGGATCAACCATCACTCTTCTTATAGCGCCCGATGTAGAATTAATTTCCCCTCTGGCTGACAAACTAATCATCAATGACTCCAGCTCCACTAGCTTGACCTGAAATGGACATCACTCCATTGCTCCCTCTTTTTTTTTTTATTCGTTCACGGGATGTGGGCGTCGCTGGCGAGGCCAGCATTTATTGCCCATCCCTAATTGCCCTCGAGAAGGTGGTGGTGAGCCACCTTCTTGAACCGCTGCAGTCCGTGTGGTGACGGTTCTCCCACAGTGCTGTTAGGAAGGGAGTTCCAGGATTTTGACCCAGCGACGATGAAGGAACGGCGATATATTTCCAAGTCGGGATGGTGTGTGACTTGGAGGGGAACGTGCTGGTGGTGTTGTTCCCTTGTGCCTGCTGCTCTTGTCCTTCTAGGTGGTAGAGGTCGCGGGTTTGGGAGGTGCTGTCGAAGAAGCCTTGGCGAGTTGCTGCAGTGCATCCTGTGGATGGTACACACTGCAGCCACAGTGCGCCGGTGGTGAAGGGAGTGAATGTTTAGGGTGATGGATGGGGTGCCAATCAAGCGGGCTGCTTTATCTTGGATGGTGTCGAGCTTCTTGAGTGTTGTTGGAGCTGCACTCATCCAGGCAAGTGGAGAGTATTCCATCACACTCCTGACTTGTGCCTTGTAGATGGTGGAAAGGCTTTGGGGAGTCAGGAGGTGAGTCACTCGCCGCAGAACACCCAGCCTCTGACCTGCTCTCGTAGCCACAGTATTTATATGGCTGGTCCAGTTCAGTTTCTGGTCAATGGTGACCCCCAGGATGTTGATGGCGGGGGATTCGGCGATGGTAATGCCGTTGAATGTCAAGGGGAGGTGGTTAGACTTTCTCTTGTTGGAGATGGTCATTGCCTGGCACTTATCTGGCGCGAATGTTACTTGCCACTTATGAGCCCAAGCCTGGATGTTGTCCAGGTCTTGCTGCATGCGGGCTCAGACTGCTTCATTATCTGAGGGGTTGCGAATGGAACTGAACACTGTGCAGTCATCAGCGAACATCCCCATTTCTGACCTTATGATGGAGGGAAGGTCATTGGTGAAGCAGCTGAAGATGGTTGGGCCTAGGACACTGCCCTGAGGAACTCTTGCTTGGTGGCTTCCCCCATCAAGATTAGTCTTCAGATATTGAACTGGTTACCCTTCTCTCTTATCAGTTCCTACCCAAGACCATTCCTTGTTGCACCTAGATCTTTGCCATTGGTACATGTAATTAAATACTTCCCTCTATGTCTATTTGCTCCAGACCAAACTCCTACTTCCTATTTTTCTTTTCCTGCCATTTTTGGGCCCTGTTGTGTCCTCTCTTTCTCATTTGGCAATGTTCCTTAGTCCTCCCCCTTTCTCCAGGACCATTGCTCTATTGTTTGTTTCTCTCACTCGCCACTGTTCATCAGCCTGTCTTCTCTCCTGCCATTGTCCCGGGTTTGAGTCCCTCTTGAATGAGCCATCGACCTCCAACTGCACTCCTTTACTATTCTCTGCCTCTTCCATTATGGCACTTTTCACTGCCTGTTCCTGAGCAGCAACTCCAATTGTTTCATCCTCTGCTCCCAGCGACCATCTCACCCCTCTCGCTCTGCGGGGGATAACTTCTGTAATCTTCTCACCCTCTTCCATTGCCCCTCTCAATAATCACCGCCCAGCTCTGGATCGCCTTCCAGAATGTTTGCTCCACTGAAATGAAGGCCTTTGATATCCTTGCACTGATAGAAATATGGATCAGGGGTGGTGGTTCCTTCCCCCTGACTAAAGCCTTTCCATCTGGCTATACTTTCCATCATCTGCCCCACACAAATCTCTAAGCGGTGGCATAGCCCTTATCGCCAAGTGGCACCTTGGCCTGTCCCATACCCTGGCAACTCCTTCTCCTTTGATCACCTCATCCTGCTTTGTCCTTTTCACGTCTCATTCCAAATTCTTGCTGTGTGCTGCTCTCTCAAGTCTCATGCTGATTTCCTCACTTAGATGTTCACCTTTCTCTCCTCCCTTTGCTTCTGCACTGAGCAGTTTCTGATCTTTGGTGATTTCAAATGATACGTAAACTCCCTCAGCCTCCTATCCTCCAATTTCTCTGCCTTCCTATCCTCACTCAATCTTACCTTTCTTTTAAACTCCCCCATTCATACCCACAACCAGTGTCTCAATCCAGCTTCTCAGTGGTCTCTCTACTCCAATCTGTGCAAAAAAACTCTCCTCTAGCTCCCTCATGAATTCACTCTCAAGCTTTCAAATGTCAATTTGGCTCAATGGTAGCACTCTCACTTCTTAAACACAAGGCTGTAGGTTCAAAGAGATCAGGAATTGAACACATAATTTAGACTGATATTTTAATGCAGTACTGAAGGAGTGCTGCATTGTCAGAGCTACCGTCTTTTCTATGAGATGTCAAACCGAGGCCCCGTCTGCCAGATCTCATGGTATTTTTTCAGAAAAGAAAAGGGAGTTGTCCCAGAGTCCTGGCCAATGTTCATCCCTCAATCCACATCCACCACTAAAATTGATTAGCTGGTCATTCAACTCGTTTCTGTTTGTAGGACCTTGTTGTGGGCAAATTTTCATTTCTTTTTATTCGTTCTTGGGATGTGGGCATCGCTGGCAAGGCCAGCATTTATTGCCCATCCGCAATTGCCCTTGAGAAGGTGGTGGTGAGCCGCCTTCTTGAACCGCTGCAGTCTGTATGGTGAAGGTTTTCCCACAGTGCTGTTAGGTAGGGAGTTCCAGGTTTTGACCCAGCGACGATGAAGGAACGGCGATATATTTCCAAGTCGGGATGGTGAGTGACTTGGAGGGGAACGTGCAGGTGGGCGTTGTTCCCATGTACCTGCTGCTCTTTCCTTCTAGGTGGTAGAGGTCGCGGGTTTGGGAGGTGCTGTCGAAGAAGCCTTGGCGAGTTGCTGCAGTGCATCCTGTGGATGGTACACACTGCAGCCACTGTGCGCCGGTGGTGGAGGGAGTGAATGTTTAGGGTGGTGGATGGGGTGCCAATCAAGCGGGCTGCTTTGTCCTGGATGGTGTTGAGCTTCTTGAGTGTTGCTGGAGCTGCACCCATCCAGGCAAGTGGAGAGTATGCCATCACACTCCTGACTTGTGCCTTGTAGATGGTGGAAAGGCTTTGGGGAGTCAGGAGGTGAGTCACTCACCGCAGAATACCCAGCCTCTGACCTGCTCTTGTAGCCACAGTATTTATGTGGCTGGTCCAGTTCAGTTTCTGGTCAATGGTGACCCCCAGGATGTTGATGGTGGGGGATTCGGCAATGGTAATGCCGTTGAATGTCAAGGGGAGGTGGTTAGATTCTCTCTTGTTGGAGATGGTCATTGCCTGGCACTTGTCTGGTGTGAATGTTACTTGCCACTTATCAGCCCAAGTCTGGATGCTGTCCAGGTCTTGCTGCATGCGGGCACTGACTGCTTCATTATCTGAAGGGTTACGAATGGAACTGAACACTGTGCAATCATTAGCGAACATCCCCATTTCTGACCTTATGATGGAGGGAAGGTCATTGATGAAGCAGCTGAAGATGGTTGGGACTCGGACACTACCCTGAGGAACTCCTGCAGCAATGTCCTGGGGCTGAGATGATTGGTCGCCAACAACCACTACCATCTTCCTTTGTGCTAGGTATGACTCCAGCCACTGGAGAGTTTTCCCCCTGATTCCCATTGACTTCAATTTTACTAGGGCTCCTTTGTGCCACACTCGGTGAAATGCTGCTTTGATGTCTAGGGCAGTCACTCTCACATTCGACTACAAAACTACAGTGACCACAATTCAAAATAATTAACTGATTGTAAAGAGCGTTGGGATGTCCTCAGGCATGAAAAATAAGTAAATACAAGTTCATTCTTTCTCTCCCTCTTCTCTGGTGTTCCATCCGTCATGACCTTGTAGTTAAGGAGGAGGAGTGTGAAATATTGGATGGGATAAACATAGTGAGAGAGGAAGTATTAAAGGGATTAGCATCTTTGAAAGTTGTTAAGAGAAGCAAGGGAGGAAATAACGGAGGCTCTGACCGTCATTTTCCAATCCTCCCTGGCTACAGGCATGGTGCCGGAGGATTGGAGGACTGCTAACGTTGTACCATTGTTCAAAAAGGGAGAAAGTGATAGACCGAGTAATGACAGGCCAGTCAGTCTAACCTCGGTGGTAGTCAAATTATTGGAAAAAATTCTGAGGGACAATATTAATCATCATTTAGCAAGGCACGGATTAATCAAGGACAATCGGCATGGATTTGTGAAGGAAGGTCATATCTGACTAACTTGATTGAATTTTTTGAGCAGGTACCAAGGAGGGTCGATGAGGGTAGTGCATTTGATGTAGTCTACATGGATTTTAGCAAGGCTTTTGACAAGGTCCCAGATGGCAGACTGGTCAAAAAGTAAAAGCCCATGGGATCCAAGGGAAAGTGGCAAATTGGATCTAAAATTGGCTCAGCAGCAGGAAGCAAAGGGTAATGGTTGATGGGAGTATTTGTGACCCGAAGGCTGTTTCCATTGGGGTTCCGCAGGGCTCAGTACTAGGACCCTTGCTTTCTGTGGCATACATCAATGATTTAGACTCAAATGTAGGGGGCATGATTAAGAAGTTTGCAGATGATTCAAAAATTGGCCGTGTGGTTGATAGTGAGGAGGAAAGCTGTACACTGCAGGACGATATCAATGGACTGGTCAGGTGGGCAGAAAAGTGGCAAATGGAGTTCAATCCGGAGAAGTGTGAGGTAATGCATTTGGGGACGGCAAACAAGGCAAGGGAATACACAATAAAAGGGAGGATGCTGAGAGGTGTAGAGGAAGTGAGGGACCTTGGAGTGCATGTCCACAGATCCCTGAAGGTAGCAGGACAGGTAGATAAGGTGGATAAGAAGACATATGGAATACTTTCCTTTATTAGCCGAGGCGTAGAATGTGAGAGCAGGGAGGTTATGCTGGAACTGTGTAAAACACTAGTTAGGCCACAACTAGAGTACTGCGTACAGTTTTGGTCTCCACATTACAGGAAAGATGTGATTGCACTAGAGAGGGTACAGAGGAGATTTACGAGGATGTTGCCAGGACTGGAGAGTTTTAACTATGATGAAAGATTGGATCGGCTGGGGTTGTTTTCTTTGGAACTTAGGAGGCTGAGGGGAGATTTAATTGAGGTGTATAAAATTATGAGGGGTCTTGATAGAGTGGATAGGAGGGACCTATTTCCCTGAGCAAAGAGGGGGCATAGATTTAAAGTAGTTGGTAGAAGGATTAGAGGGGAGTTGAGGTGAAATTTTTTCACCCAGTGAGTGGTGGGTGTCTGGAACTCTCTGCCTGAAAGGGTGGTGGACACAGAAACCCTCATTGCATTTAAAAAGTACTTGGGTATGCATGTGAAGTGCTGTAACTTACAAGGCTACGGACCAAGAGCTGGAAATTGGGATTAAACTGGATAACTATTTTTCGGCCGGCACGATGTGTCAAATGGCCTCTTTCTGTGCTGTAAATTTCTATGCTTCTTTGATTCTATGACAGAACTGCTGTTGATCTCCTAAATTGTTTGCTCACCTCTGCCTTTGATACTCTTGTTTCCAACAAATCAATAACTATTTCCCACCATTGTTGTTCTCCTGGTACAATTTTCATCTTTCACTCCTTCAGGTCGGAGGGCCATGAGCTCAAGGATATGTGGCAGAAAACTGGCCTAATCAAGCCACGTTTGGCTTGATCATATCAACCATTACCATTCCTCGCTCCCTTCAGCTAAAAGTGCTCCAGAGTCATTCTGAAGGGCAAGGAGAACACAAAGGCTCCTTTTCTCCATGACTAACTGGCTCCTCAAATCATTTTCTCTTGCCCCCTCCACCCATGCCTCCAATACCAAATGCAAACAGCTCATGATTTCTTCATCTCTAAACGTGAATGTATCTGTACAGCTGCCTGTGCCGTTACCTGCCCTTCAACTCTTCCCCTTGCTCTTGACCTCCTCCCAGCCCTAAACTGTGACAATGTCATTGCACTGAGCTATCGTATCACTGTGCCACTAATTCACAGTTCCACCATCAAACCACAACATCAAGTATTTCCAAAGTCGAGCCCCATTTTCTAGAGCCCACAGTCTTACCCCTGCTTCTATTATCTAATATACCTGATCTTGCGGTGGCTGAAGCAGGACGCTTAGGAGTTCTAACTCTGGAAGTTCTAGTTCTGGGAGTTCTTGTTCTGGGAGGCCTAGTTCTGGGAGTCTTTCGCTTTGAAGAGGCACTGAGCCTGGGCTCTTTTTTCTTTCTAGGTGGCACTGTTATTAGACAGAGAAAACACTGAGGACATACTTGATTGGCTGAAATAACAAAGTACCCATTCTGTCCTTGTGTCTAAGTCCTTGGTGTCCTTTTATTTCTCTTTGCATTACTCTGAGCTTTGCCCATATTTACATATTGTCGGTAACACGTTATTGAAAGCTAGTAGAAACTACGGACTATCAATTACTGTTAGTGATATTCACTCTTTTCAAAGGTGGAATTCGAGTAGTGAGTGGGGTCGTAGGCGGAACAGGCTTGAGGGGCTGAATGGCCTACTCCTGTTCCTATGTTCCTACATTCCAATGCAGCTTTCTTTAGAACTACCAAATCAGCTGATTATCTGGCTCGTGCGTTGTGCACTGCTATTGCTTCCCAGTGGTGCTGTTTAATGTCGGGGTGACTTAATTAAATCTGGACCGTTAAGAGGAAGGCAAGGGAGCACCACATTACCGGTTCTGCCCAAATTCCACCCTTTCAACATGTTGCAGGTTAAGAGATAGCCTAGAAATTACTTTTGGTGAAATTGAATGAACATGTAACACATTTGCATCACTTTCCTTTGTACACTATTTTAATTGAGCCATTAACACACTTAAATCAAACAGGTAAATGCCTGTGTCAATTTTCAAGATCTTTGATCATTTTTTCCACAGAAATAATTTAAGAATGAATTATGTTTAAGTGCTGTGCTTTAAAACAAAGTGAGTTCACACGGGTTTAAAATATCACACAGTGTAGACATTGAAGAGTGTATGAAAAATGGATGAGTCAGCTTGTGGATTGTCAGCCAGTGAATCTGCAGAAGATGGTTTATTGAGGTTAGGACAGATGTATTGGTCCCACTAATGGGGCGCCAAATATTATGGCCTATGAATTTGGCCGCACTAACTGGCCTACTAAGCCCCCAATATGGCGGGCAGGAAGAGTGCGCATATTTCCTGCTAGAAATGTGCCGTCTGCCATATTGGGAAAGGACAACAAAATAGGCGTCCAGGGCCCACATCTGAAACATGCGTTAGGCTCTTTGCATAAGCAAATACAGAGCCTAATGCCTGTTTGAGGACCCCATTGCAAGATTTGTTTGCCTTGAGGCAGCCAACGCCAGCACTGCTGCACTCAGTAAAACCAGACCTTGGTACTGCCTACGACCCGCAAGGTAAGATTTTCACATTTACTTACCTGAATATGGAGCCCGGAGGAGCAGGTGTGCTCCTCCCGACTCCACCTTCAAAGATCACTCGCCACCACTCCTTCTCCCGGCCTCCTCTCCAGACCCCGTGGTGGTTATTCTACTGGACCAGCAATCGGGAGGATATGAGTCCAAATCTTACCATTGCAGTTTGAGAATTTGAATTCAGTTAAAAAAATTTGGAAGAAATAATTGTATTAGTAAAAAAAAGTGACAGTGGGTTTGTTGTAAAAACTCAACTGGTTCATTAATGTCCTTTAGGGGAGGAAACCTGCTGTTCTTACCCAGTCTGGATCTATATGTGACTCCAGTCCCATATCAACGTGGTTGACTCTGAAGTGCCCTCTAAAGTGGCCTCGCAAGTCACTCAGTTGTATCGAACCTTTCGAAGGGCAACTAGACATGGGCAATAAATGCCATCCTTGCCAGTAACGCCCACATCCTGAGAATTAATTTTAAAAATCCCTCTCCCTAGCCTGGTAGCACTCTGCCCAATTCTACCACCCATTCCTCCATCACTGGTGCACCGTGGCTGCAGTGTGAGCTATCTACAGGATGCACTGCAACAAGTATCCAAGGCTTCTTCAGCAGCACCTCCCGAGCACACGTGGAAGCTCAGCTGTTTGCCCGGCCAGGGAGAAGGGTTTTGCCGAACCCTCCCGACCCCAAGCACTATTCCCATCAGCCCCTGAGCAAGGCCACCGGACCACAACACCTTTTCTTAAAAAAATTGTTCTCTCTAGGGATCCAGGTCATTTGCCAGACCTGAACCCCTCACATGCTCCTTTGTGGATGCCAGCGAGCTTCACCGCACTGGGCGTACCAACTGCCGGCTGCCCTTCCATAGCCAGGAACGGGAACTCCTGACTGGAAATGACAGAGACTTATCATTTCTCTGGGGAAGAACCCCTATGGAATTTCAGGCATATGTGGGAGGAATTTTAACTCTTCCCTGGCCTGGAGGAAATCGTGTGGGGGGCAGTTAAAATGGAGCAGGTAAATTACCCACTCCTTTACCTGCTCCATCTCCAATTTTAAAATGCCTGTTTTTTCAGGCATGTGAGGCACCTGCCTAGTCAGGCTGGAGTCTCATATATTTATGCAAATCGGGGTCCCATTACATCAATAGGACCTCAATGCGATCTTAACCAGGAAGTCGGTGAGGTACCAACAACGGCCGCTCCGACAGCAAGAACCCGGTCAGACCACCTAAGAGGTTCCTTTCCTTTGTGGGGCCAGAGGAGGAGGAGTGCTACTCCAGGCTGCACAAGGGTAGGGTAGATCTACCTGGAGTCGTCTTCTTTGCCAACCTCTGACTGCCCCAGAACCCCCAGTCCCCCTTCTCCTGTCACTGCACTTACCTCGGGCCTTCCGACTTTCTATCACTTCCTGCTCATTTTGGGCAGGAAATCGTTAATAAAGCCAGGTCGTTAAAATCATCTGGGCCTCCCGCTGGCGCTCTGGGGTGGACCGGCTGCTCACTAGGTGGCTGCAGTTAATTTACCACCATGTTGTTTAGTTGGAAATCAAGTCCATCACCGCTGTAGCCTACAAATACCTTTGGGAGTTCAAGCACCACATTTACGTGCAGGGAAATGTAGGCCGTTGAAATTCCACAGGGATTATCCCAGTGTAACTTCAGTGGGATATCAGTGGAATACCCCAGAGAAATGGCGCAAACAGCTGTTTGGAGCTGTTTCTCAGGCGCTTTTGCTGGTCTCTCGCTGAAGTTACGGCAGGAGAGTGGTGATAGTGCCACAGAATTTCAGGTCCCTAATGCTTTGATTTCTAATCTAATTTGCTCTGTGACTTTCTGTTTAATCCTATTATTTCAATTCCAACATTGTTTAGTAAAACAAGAAGGCGAATACCTATTAGCATCATTTACTGACATGAATCCTCCCACAGGTTATATGACTTTCCCCGTGGGATAAATGTGATGCCTGTGGAATTTCTAACTAACGCCACTGAGTAACAGAGAACCAGCATTTTCAATCCAAGTACGACTGCAGGTTTTAGCCTTGTTCCCTACTCCCAGATATCCTGGGTGAACCCAGTCCACCACGCTGACTCCACCCAAATGTGCCAGAGGGTCACCACGCACTAGCATGCTCTAATACACCACCTATCCTGTGTTCCTTAGGACATTGTGTATTAGATGGAGTCACATTGCTCCTCCTTTAAGACATGGACACCTCCTTCAGCTTTCTTGTTATAAGAAGGTAAGGGGGTGGAGACACTTATACGGCTCACAAATACAAACCGGCAAGAGTGCAGCCAAGAGCCTGCTCTCCCATTGGATGATTTCCCTCTTGGTATCACTGAAGTTTAGGATTTGGAGCACAAAGAATTATGGATGATAATCCATTTCCCACCACTGCACTGTTAGTGTGTCATACCAATGCAAGCTTATCCCAACTTCTCTACTTCCTTCATTCTTCACACTAGAATGTCACATTGATCATTAACACCTTTGCTGACTCACCAACAGGATAGCGGCAACTACTGGCTTCTGATGAAGTATCTGTTGCGCCTGGTACCAGAGGCTGAAAATTAACACTTGCCATGGAGTCTTCCGCTGTTGCACCTAAACCATTTTGTTTGAGTAACGCTTCCAAGTCTGCTTGTAACACTGTCAGAGCAGAGAGAGAATAGAAGAACTCAGTTTAACACTTGCAGATCAATAAATGTAACAACTCAAAAAAAGTGTCAATTGGTGTTATTAATATATGTAAGCACAATAATCGTGAGCAAACCTTTTTTTGTAATATGAAATGTTCTTGGACAATATTAGGAACAGAAATATAGGAACAGGAGTATGGCATTCAGCCCCTCGAGCCTGTTCCACCATTCAATTAGATCTTAGCTGATCTGTACCTGAACTCCATCTACCTGCCCTTGGTTCCGTAACCCTTCATACCCTTGCCTAACAAAAATCAATCAATCTCAGTATTTAAATTTTCAATTGACCCCCAGTCTCAACAGCTTTTTGAGGGAGAAAGTTCCAGATTTCCACTACCCTTTTGTGTAAAGAAGTGTTTCCTGACATCACCCCTGAACCGCCTAGCTCTAATTTTAAGGTTATAGGAACATTGAAACGTAGGAACATAAGAACAGGAGTAGGCCATTTAGCCCCTCCAGCCTGTTCCGCCATTCAATGAGATCATGGCTTACTTGTGACCTAACTCCATATATCTACCCACCTTAGCCCCATATCCCTTAATACCTTTGGTTATCAAAAATCTATCAACCTCAGATTTAAAATTAACAATTGAGCTAGCATCAACTGCCGTTTGCGGAAGAGAGTTCCGAACTTCTACCACTCTTTGCGTGTAGAAGTGTTTCCTGACATCACTCCTGAAAGTCCTGGCTCTAATATTTAGGTATGTCCCCAGTCCTAGACTCTCCGACCAGCGGAAATAGTTTCTCTCGATCTACCCTATCAGTTCCGCTTAAAACTTGGAAACTTCGATCAAATCACTCCTTAATCTTCTAAATTCAACCCTAGTTTGTGTTTTTTTTATTCGTTCATGGGATGTGGGCGTCGCTGGCAAGGCCAGCATTTATTGCCCATCCCTAGTTTGTGTAATCTCTCCTCGTAATGCCCCCTTGTTATGGACCTCCCCCACAAGAGAAAATAGTTTCTCTCTATATACCCTATCAAATCCTTTAATTATCTTAAACTCCTCAATTAGATTATTCCTTAATCTTCTACACTCAAGGGAATACAAACCTAGTCTATGAGGGCATTCTCAAGGGGGAGGGTGAGCAGGCAGAGGTCGTGGTCCACATTGGGACCAACGACATAGGTAGGAAGGGAGATGAGGTCCTGCATCAAGAATTTAGGGAGCTAGGTAGAAGATTAAAGAGCAGGACCTCAAAGGTTGTAATCTCTGGATTACTCCCAGTGCCACGGGCTAGTGAGTATAGAAATAGGAGGATAGAACAGATGAATGCGTGGCTAAAGAGTTGGTGCAGGAGGGAGGGTTTCAGTTTCCTGGATCACTGGGCCTGCTTCTGGGGAAGGTGGGACTTGTACAAGTCGGACGGGTTGCATCTGAACCAGAGCGGGACAAATATCCTTGCGGGGAGGTTTGCTAGCACTGTTGGGGGGGGTTTAAACTAACTTGGCAGGGGGATGGGATACAGAGTGGAGCTACAATAGGGGGTGATGTGCAGCCAAATATAGAGAAATAAACAAGTCAGCTTGGAAGACAGGGCAAATATGTAAGGGCAAGGCTGGATGGCATCTATTTTAATGCAAGGAGTCTTGCGAATAAGGTGGATGAACTGAAGGTGTTGATAAACACATGGGAGTATGATATTGTTGCTGTCACAGAGACATGGTTGAGGGAGGGGCATGACTGGCAGCTCAATATTCCGGGGTACAGAATCTTCAGGCGAGACAGAGGGGGAGGTATAAGTGGAGGGGGGGTCGCAATATTAATTAAAGAATCAATTACTGCCATAAGGAGGGATGATATATTAGCAGGTTCCTCTAATGAGGCCATATGGGTGGAGCTTAAAAACAAAAAGGGGGCAAGCACTTTGATGGGAGTGTACTATAGACCCCCAAACAGTCAGGGGGAGATAGAGGAACAGATATGTAGGCAAATCTCAGAAAATTGTGCAAATAATAGGGTAATAATAGTGGGAGATTTCAACTTCCCCAATATTAACTGGGATACTCAGAGTGTAAAAGGCTTAGAGGGTACAAAATTCTTAACGTGCATCCAGGAGAGCTTTTTGAGCCAGCATGTAGAAAGTCCTACAAGAGAGGGGGCGGTACTGGACCTAATTCTAGGGAATGTGGCCGGCCAAGTGGAAGAAGTGCTAGTAGGTGAGCACTTTGGTGACAGTGACCATAATTCGGTGAGATTTAAGGTGGTCATGGAAAAGGACAGGGAGGGGCCGGAAATAAAGGTTCTAAATTGGGGGAAGGCCGATTTTAATAGGATAAGGCAGGATCTGGCCAAAATGGACTGGGATCAGCTGCTTGCAGGAAAATCCGCATCGGAGCAATGGGAGTCTTTCAGAAGGGAGATTGAGACCATACAATGGCAACATGTTCCCGTAAAGGTCAAGGGTGGTTCCAAGAACTCCAGGGAACCTTGGATGTCAGGGGATATACGAGAATGGATTCGGAAAAAAAGGAGGGCTTTTGGCAGATACACAAGGCTAAAGACGGAGGAAGCCCTAGAGGAGTACAAAAAGTGCAGGGGGATACTTAAAAAAGAAATTAGGAGATCAAGGAGGGGCCATGAAATAACATTGGCGAGCAAAATAAAGGAAAATCCTAAGATGTTTTATAAGTATATTAAGGGTAAGAGGATAACTAGGGAAAAAATAGGGCCCATTAGGGATAAAAATGGCAATCTGTGTGTGGAGCCGGCAGATGTAGGAGGGGTTCTAAATGAATTTTTTGCATCTGTTTTCACTATGGAGAAGGACGATGTAGACATAGAAATACGGCAGGGGGACTGTGATATACTCGAACATATTAACATCGAGCGGGAGGAGGTATTGGCGGTTTTAGCAGGCCTAAAAATGGATAAATCCCCAGGCCCGGACGAAATGTATCCCAGGCTACTGTGTGAGGCAAAGGAGAAGATTGCGGGGGCTCTAACACATATATTCAGAACCTCTCTGGCCACAGGGGATGTGCCAGAGGATTGGAGAACCGCTAATGTAGTACCATTATTCAAGAAGGGGAGTAGGGAAAAACCGGGGAACTACAGGCCAGTGAGCCTAACATCAGTGGTAGGAAAATTATTGGAAAAAATTCTGAAGGACAAAATTAGTCTCCACTTGGAGAAGCAAGGATTAATCAGGGACAGTCAACATGGCTTTGTCAAGGGAAGATCATGTCTGACTAATTTGATTGAATTTTTTGAGGGGGTGACTAGGCGTGTGGATGAGGGTAACGCAGTGGATGTGGTATACATGGATTTCAGTAAGGCCTTCGATAAAGTCCCGCACAGGAGACTGGTCAAGAAGGTACGAGCCCATGGAATCCAGGGTGCCTTGGCACTTTGGATACAAAACTGGCTTAGTGGCAGAAGGCAGAGGGTGATGGTCGAAGGTTGTTTTTGTGACTGGAAGCCTGTGGCCAGTGGGGTACCACAGGGATCGGTGCTGGGTCCCTTGCTGTTTGTGGTCTACATTAACGACTTGGATATGAATGTAAAAGGTATGATCAGTAAGTTCGCTGATGATACAAAAATTGGTAGGGTGGTAAATAGCGAGGAGGATAGCCTCAGTCTGCAGGACGATATAGATGGGTTGGTCAGATGGGCGGAACAGTGGCAAATTAAATTTAACCCGGAAAAGTGCGAGGTGATGCACTTTGGAGGGACTAACAAGGCAAGGGAATACACAATGAATGGGAGGACCCTAGGCAAGACAGAGGGTCAGAGGGATCTTGGTGTGCAAGTTCACAGATCCCTGAAGGCGGCGGAACAGGTAGATAAGGTGGTAAAGAAGGCATATGGGATACTTGCCTTTATTAGCCGAGGCATAGAATATAAGAGCAAGGAGGTTATGATGGAGCTGTATAAAACACTGGTTAGGCCACAGCTGGAGTACTGTGTGCAGTTCTGGTCGCCACACTACAGGAAGGATGTGATCGCTTTGGAGAGGGTGCAGAGGAGATTCACCAGGATGTTACCAGGGCTGGAGCGCTTCAGCTATGAAGAGAGACTGGGAAGATTGGGTTTGTTTTCCTTGGAGCAGAGGAGGCTGAGGGGGGACATGATTGAGGTGTACAAAATTATGAGGGGCACAGATAGGATGGATACTAAGGAGCATTTTCCCTTCGTTGAGGGTTCTATAACAAGGGGGCATAGATTCAAGGTAAAAGGCGGGAGGTTTAGAGGGGATTTGAGAAATAACTTTTTCACTCAGAGGGTGGTTGGAGTCTGGAACTCACTGCCTGAAAGGGTTGTGGAGGCAGGAACCCTCACAACATTCAAGAAGCATTTGGATGAGCACTTGAAATGCCATAGCATACAAGGCTACGGACCAAATGCTGGAATATGGGATTAGATGAGACAGGGCTTGATGGCCGGCGCGGACACGATGGGCCGAAGGGCCTCTATCCGTGCTGTATAACTCTACGACTCTATGACTCTATAACTTGTCCTCATAATTTGACCCTTTTAGCTCCGATATAATTCTGGTGAATCTGTGCAGCAACCCTTCCAAGACCAAAATAACCTTCCTGAGGTGTGGTGCCCCAGAACTGAATGCAGTACTCCAGATGGGGTTACATCGAGTTACATTGAAACTACAACACAGAAACAAGCCTTTCAGTCCAACTGGTCTATACCGGCGTTTATGCTCCACACGTGCCTCCGCCCTCCTTATCTCATCTAATCTTATCAGGATATCCTTCTATTCCTTTCTCCCTCATGTGTTTATCTAGTTTCCCCTTAAATGCATCTATGCTTTTTGCCTCAACTACTCCCTGTGGTAGCTCTTTCCACGTTCTTACCACACTTTGGGTAAAGAAGTTTCTCCTGAATTCCCTATTGGATTTATTAGCGGCTATTTTATATTTTTGACCTCTAGTTTTGATTCTAAACAAGTTTAACATAACTTCTTTGCTTTTCAATTCTATCCCACTAGAAATGAACCCCAGGGCTTGATTTGCCTTTTTTACGGCCTTATTAACCTGTGTTGCTACTTTTTGTGATTTGTGTATCTGTAACCCTAGATCTCTTTGCTCCTCTATCCCGTTTAGACTCTTATTATCCAAGCAGTATGTGGCCTTTTTATTCTGCCTACCAAAATGCACTACCTCACATTTATCTATATTGAAATTCATTTGTCAATTTCACGCTCATTCTGCAAGTTTATTAACGTCTTCTTGCATTTTGAAACATTCTTCCTTTGTATCAACTATTCCCCACAATTTGGTGTTGTCTGCAAATTTTGGAAATGTACTTCCGATTCCCGAATCCAAATGGTGAACAACAGTGGTCCCAGCATCGATCCCTGTGGAACACCACTTCCCACCTTTTGCCAGTCTGAGTAACTACCTTTAACCCCTACTGTTTTCTGTTTTGTTGCCATTCTGCTACCTGTCCCCTGACTCCACATGCTCTGACCTTAGTCATGAGTCTACAATGCAGTACCTTATCAGAGGCCTTTTGAAAATCCAAATATATTCCATCTACTACATTACCCTTGTCTCCTCTTTCTGTTACTTCTTCAAAGGATTCAATAAGGTTGGTCAAGCATGACTTTCCCTTCTGAAATCCGTGCTGATTATTCTTTATTATATTTTGATTCTCTAGGTGTTTTTCTATTACATCTTTGAGTGAAGATTCCATTATCTTCCCTGCCACCGATGTTAAGCTAACTGGTCTATAGTTCCCTGGACTTGTTCTATCTCCCTTTTTAAATATAGGAATCACATTTGCTGTCCACCAGTCCTCTGGCACTAGTCCCTTTTCTAGTGAATTTTTACATATATGTAATAGTGCCTCTGCTATCACCTCCCTAACTTCTTTTAATTTTGCGGATGCAATCCATCCAGACCTGGGTTTTATCCCCTTTAAGTTTGATTAGTTTATCAATTATCTCCCCCCTTTCCATCTTAAATGTCGTTATATCTTTTTTGATCTCTTCTTCTACTATCATGTCCATCATGTTAGTCTCCCTGGTAAATACTGAGGCAAAGTAACCATTCAATATTTCTGCCATTTCGTTGTCATTACCTGAGAATTTACCTTGTGTATCCCATCGTGGCCCTTTCCCTATTCTGATTTTTCTTTTGTTATTTATGTGTCTGTAGAATACTTTACTAATTCTTTTCATATTCCTTGATCATTTAATCTTGTAGTTCTTCTTTGTTTTCCTAATTGTTTTATGATTTCTTTCCTAACATCTTCGTATTGTGTTTTGTCATCCTCTCCTTTATTGTCTAGCTACTTCGTGTATGCCTTTTTCTTTAGTTTCAATTTTACCTTTCTGTCTTTATTCATCCCTGGTGTATCATTATTAGCTAGTTTGTTCTTGTTTTCTAGAGGAATATATTTCTCCTGAACTCTACTGATCACCATTTTAAATATTACCCACTGCTATTCTATTTCTTTGTCAAAATTTTATTCCAGTTTACCTACCATCAAAATTAGTTTTTTTCCAATCTTTTATTTTGGTGTTTGTTTTGCTTATGTCTTTCTTAATCATTATTTTAATCCTTATTATGTTATGATTGCTATTGCCCAGATGTTCCTCTACACTTACTTCTCTTATCTAGTCTGGTTCATTTCCCATTACTAGATCCAGCAGTGATTCCTCTCTCATTGAGCTTCTCACATACTGGGTAAGAAAGCAGTCATGTACACACTGTAAAAACTCTATTTCCTTTTCTCCTTTCCCTACCTCTTGTTGCCAGTTTATTTGGGTGGGGGGGGGGGGGGTCTAACCAGAGCTTTATATACCTGTAACATAACTTTCATCCCATCGTACTCCAGCCCCTTTGAGGTAAAGACCAAAGATTAGCTTTTTAAATTATTTTTTGTACCTGTCCACTAGTTTTTAGTGACTTGTGTACATGGACCCCTGAATCTCTCTGCTCCTCCACAGTTCCTAGCTTCTCACCAGTTAGAAAATACTCTGATCTATCTTTCTTAGGTACAAAGTGGATGGTCTCACATTTCTCGACGTTGAACTCCATTTGCCACATTTTTCCCACTCATTTAATCTATCAATGTTCCTTTGCAAGTTTCTACTCCCATCTACTGTGCTACCCAACTTGGTGTCATCAGCGAACTCTCTATTCCTTCATCCAAGACATTTATAAATATCGTGAAAAGCTGTGGCCTCAGTACAGATCCCTGGGGAACACCACTAGTCACATCCTGCCAATTTGAGTACATACCCATTATCCCTACTCTCAGTTTCATAAATCCTAACCAATTCCCTACTCATGTCTATAGGTTGCCTCCAATTCCATTTGCTTTCATTTTTGCTAACAGTCGCTTGTGTGGGACCATATCGATATTAGCGTGCAAGCGTAACACGTCTATCAATATTAGAGTGCTAGCGTACCACGTGTATCAATATTAGAGTGCCAGCGTACCACGTCTATCAATATTCGAGTGCCAGCGTACCACATCTTATCAATATTCGAGTGCCAGCGTACCACATCTATCAATATTAGAGTGCAAGCGTAACACGTCCATCAATATTCGAGTGCCAGCGTACCACATCTTATCGATATTCGAGTGCCAGCGTACCACATCTTATCAATATTCGAGTGCCAGCGTACCACGTCTATCAATATTAGAGTGCCAGCGTACCACATCTTATCGATATTCGAGTGCCAGCGTACCACGTCTATCAATATTAGAGTGCCAGCGTACCACGTCTATCAATATTAGAGTGCCAGCGTACCACATCTTATCGATATTCGAGTGCCAGCGTAACACGTCTATCAATATTAGAGTGCCAGCGTACCACGTCTATCAATATTAGAGTGCCAGCGTACCACATCTTATCGATATTCGAGTGCCAGCGTAACACGTCTATCAATATTAGAGTGCCAGCGTACCACTTCTATCAATATTAGAGTGCCAGCGTAACACGTCTATCAATATTAGAGTGCCAGCGTACCACGTCTATCAATATTAGAGTGCCAGCGTACCACATCTTATCGATATTCGAGTGCCAGCGTAACACGTCTATCAATATTAGAGTGCCAGCGTACCACGTCTATCAATATTAGAGTGCCAGCGTACCACATCTTATCGATATTCGAGTGCCAGCGTAACACGTCTATCAATATTAGAGTGCCAGCGTACCACTTCTATCAATATTAGAGTGCCAGCGTACCACATCTTATCGATATTCGAGTGCCAGCGTACCACATCTTATCGATATTCGAGTGCCAGCGTACCACATCTTATCCATATTCGAGTGCCAGCGTAACACATCTTATCGATATTAGAATGCCAGTGTAAAATGTCTCATCGATATTAGAATGCCAGTGTAAAATGTCTTATCGATATTGGAATGCCAGTGTAAAATGTCCTATCGATATTGCAATGCCAGTGTAAAATGTCTTATCGATATCAGAATGCCAGTGTAAAATGTCTTATCAATATTAGAATGCCAGTGTAAAATGTCCTATCGATATCAGAATGCCAGTGTAAAATGTCTTATCAATATTAGAATGCCAGTGTAAAATGTCTTATCGATATTAGAATGCCAGTGTAAAATGTCTTATCGATATTAGAATGCCAGTGTAAAATGTCCTATTGATATCAGAATGCCAGTGTAAAATGTCTTATCGATATCAGAATGCCAGTGTAAAATGTTTTATCGATATCAGAATGCCAGTGTAAAATGTCTTATCGATATTAGAATGCCAGTGTAAAATGTCTTATCGACATTCGAGTGCCAGTGTAAAATGTCTTATCGATAGTAGAATGCCAGTGTAAAATGTCTTATCGACATTCGAGTGCTAGTGTAAAATGTCTTATCGATATTAGAATGCCAGTGTAAAATGTCTTATCGATATTAGAATGCCAGTGTAAAATGTCTTATCAATATTAGAATGCCAGTGTAAAATGTCCTATCGATATTAGAATGCCAGTGTAAAATGTCTCATCGATATTAGAATGCCAGTGTAAAATGTCTTATCAATATTAGAATGCCAGTGTAAAATGTCCTATCGATATTAGAATGCCAGTGTAAAATGTCTTATCGATATTAGAATGCCAGTGTAAAATGTCTTATCAATATTAGAATGCCAGTGTAAAATGTCCTATCGATATTAGAATGCCAGTGTAAAATGTCTCATCGATATTAGAATGCCAGTGTAAAATGTCTTATCGATATTAGAATGCCAGTGTAAAATGTCTTATCAATATTAGAATGCCAGTGTAAAATGTCCTATCGATATTAGAATGCCAGTGTAAAATGTCTCATCGATATTAGAATGCCAGTGTAAAATGTCTCATCGATATTAGAATGCCAGTGTAAAATGTCTCATCGATATTAGAATGCCAGTGTAAAATGTCTTATCGATATTAGAATGCCAGTGTAAAATGTCTCATCGATATTAGAATGCCAGTGTAAAATGTCTTATCGAGATTAGAATGCCAGTGTAAAATGTCTTATGGATATTAGAATGCCAGTGTAAAATGTCTCATCGATATTAGAATGCCAGTGTAAAATGTCTTATCGATATTAGAATGCCAGTGTAAAATGTCTTATGGATATTAGAATGCCAGTGTAAAATGTCTTATCGATATTAGAATGCCAGTGTAAAATGTCTTATCGATATTAGAATGCCAGTGTAAAATGTCTCATCGATATTAGAATGCCAGTGTAAAATGTCTCATCGATATTAGAATGCCAGTGTAAAATGTCTTATCGATATTAGAATGCCAGTGTAAAATGTCTTATCGAGATTAGAATGCCAGTGTAAAATGTCTTATCAATATTAGAATGCCAGTGTAAAATGTCTCATCGATATTAGAATGCCAGTGTAAAATGTCTTATGGATATTAGAATGCCAGTGTAAAATGTCCCATCAATATTAGAATGCCAGTGTAAAATGTCTTATCGATATTACAATGCCAGTGTAAAATGTCTTATGTATATTAGAATGCCAGTGTAAAATGTCTTATCGATATTAGAATGCCAGTGTAAAATGTCTTATGGATATTAGAAAGCCAGTGTAAAATGTCTTATCGATATTAGAATGCCAGTGTAAAATGTCTTATGGATATTAGAATGCCAGTGTAAAATGTCTTATCGATATTAGAATGCCAGTGTAAAATGTCTTATCGATATTAGAATGCCAGTGTAAAATGTCCTATCGATATTAGAAGGCCAGTGTAAAATGTCTTATCGATATCAGAATGCCAGTGTAAAATGTCTTATCAATATTAGAATGCCAGTGTAAAATGTCCTATCGATATTAGAATGCCAGTGTAAAATGTCTTATCGATATTAGAATGCCAGTGTAAAATGTCTTATCGATATTCGAATGCCAGTGTAAAATGTCTTATCGATATTAGAATGCCAGTGTAAAATGTCTTATCGATATCAGAATGCCAGTGTAAAATGTCCTATCGATATCAGAATGCCAGTGTAAAATGTCTTATCGATATCAGAATGCCAGTGTAAAATGTTTTATCGATATCAGAATGCCAGTGTAAAATGTCTTATCGATATTAGAATGCCAGTGTAAAATGTCTTATCGACATTCGAGTGCCAGTGTAAAATGTCTTATCGATATTAGAATGCCAGTGTAAAATGTCTTATCGACATTCGAGTGCTAGTGTAAAATGTCTTATCAATATTAGAATGCCAGTGTAAAATGTCTTATCGATATTAGAATGCCAGTGTAAAATGTCTTATCGATATTAGAATGCCAGTGTAAAATGTCTTATCAATATTAGAATGCCAGTGTAAAATGTCCTATCGATATTAGAATGCCAGTGTAAAATGTCTCATCGATATTAGAATGCCAGTGTAAAATGTCTTATCAATATTAGAATGCCAGTGTAAAATGTCCTATCGATATTAGAATGCCAGTGTAAAATGTCTCATCGATATTAGAATGCCAGTGTAAAATGTCTCATCGATATTAGAATGCCAGTGTAAAATGTCTCATCGATATTAGAATGCCAGTGTAAAATGTCTCATCGATATTAGAATGCCAGTGTAAAATGTCTCATCGATATTAGAATGCCAGTGTAAAATGTCTTATCGATATTAGAATGCCAGTGTAAAATGTCTCATCGATATTAGAATGCCAGTGTAAAATGTCTCATCGATATTAGAATGCCAGTGTAAAATGTCTCATCGATATTAGAATGCCAGTGTAAAATGTCTTATCGAGATTAGAATGCCAGTGTAAAATGTCGTATGGATATTAGAATGCCAGTGTAAAATGTCTCATCGATATTAGAATGCCAGTG
Organism: Heptranchias perlo; assembly: GCF_035084215.1. Lineage (NCBI taxonomy): Eukaryota > Metazoa > Chordata > Chondrichthyes > Hexanchiformes > Hexanchidae > Heptranchias > Heptranchias perlo. Next base: position 165,906,310 of record NC_090326.1, on the reverse strand, counting down.
TAAAATGTCTTATCGATATTAGAATGCCAGTGTAAAATGTCTTATGGATATTAGAATGCCAGTGTAAAATGTCTTATCGATATTAGAATGCCAGTGTAAAATGTCTTATCGATATTAGAATGCCAGTGTAAAATGTCTCATCGATATTAGAATGCCAGTGTAAAATGTCTCATCGATATTAGAATGCCAGTGTAAAATGTCTTATCGATATTAGAATGCCAGTGTAAAATGTCTTATCGATATCAGAATGCCAGTGTAAAATGTCTTATCGATATTAGAATGCCAGTGTAAAATGTCTTATCGAGATTAGAATGCCAGTGTAAAATGTCTTATCGATATTAGAATGCCAGTGTAAAATGTCTTATCGATATTAGAATGCCAGTGTAAAATGTCTTATCGAGATTAGAATGCCAGTGTAAAATGTCTTATCAATATTAGAATGCCAGTGTAAAATGTCTCATCGATATTAGAATGCCAGTGTAAAATGTCTTATCGAGATTAGAATGCCAGTGTAAAATGTCTTATCGATATTAGAATGCCAGTGTAAAATGTCTTATTGATATTAGAATGCCAGTGTAAAATGTCTTATTGATATTAGAATGCCAGTGTAAAATGTCTTATCAATATTAGAATGCCAGTGTAAAATGTCTTATCGATATTAGAATGCCAGTGTAAAATGTCTCATCGATATTAGAATGCCAGTGTAAAATGTCTCATCGATATTAGAATGCCAGTGTAAAATGTCTTATCGATATTAGAATGCCAGTGTAAAATGTCTCATCGATATTAGAATGCCAGTGTAAAATGTCTCATCGATATTAGAATGCCAGTGTAAAATGTCTCATCGATATTAGAATGCCAGTGTAAAATGTCTTATCGAGATTAGAATGCCAGTGTAAAATGTCGTATGGATATTAGAATGCCAGTGTAAAATGTCTCATCGATATTAGAATGCCAGTGTAAAATGTCTTATCGATATTAGAATGCCAGTGTAAAATGTCTTATGGATATTAGAATGCCAGTGTAAAATGTCTTATCGATATTAGAATGCCAGTGTAAAATGTCTTATCGATATTAGAATGCCAGTGTAAAATGTCTCATCGATATTAGAATGCCAGTGTAAAATGTCTCATCGATATTAGAATGCCAGTGTAAAATGTCTTATCGATATTAGAATGCCAGTGTAAAATGTCTTATCGAGATTAGAATGCCAGTGTAAAATGTCTTATCAATATTAGAATGCCAGTGTAAAATGTCTCATCGATATTAGAATGCCAGTGTAAAATGTCTTATCGAGATTAGAATGCCAGTGTAAAATGTCTTATCGATATTAGAATGCCAGTGTAAAATGTCTTATTGATATTAGAATGCCAGTGTAAAATGTCTTATTGATATTAGAATGCCAGTGTAAAATGTCTTATCAATATTAGAATGCCAGTGTAAAATGTCTTATCGATATTAGAGTGCCAGTGTAAAGTGTCTTATCGATATTCGAATGCCAGTGTAAAATGTCTCTCATCGATATTAGAATGCCAGTGTTAAGTGTCTTATCGATATTAGAATGCCAGTGTAAAATGTCTTATTGATATTAGAATGCCAGTGTAAAATGTCTTATTGATATTAGAATGCCAGTGTAAAATGTCTTATCGATATTAGAGTGCCAGTGTAAAGTGTCTTATCGATATTAGAATGCCAGTCTGAAATGTCTCATTGATATTAGAATGCCAGTGTAAAATGTCTTATCGATATTAGAATGCCAGTGTAAAATATCTTATCAATATTAGAATGCCAGTGTAAAATGTCCTATCGATATTAGAATGCCAGTGTAAAATGTCTCATCGATATTAGAATGCCAGTGTAAAATGTCTTATCGATATTAGAATGCCAGTGTAAAATGTCTCATCGATATTAGAATGCCAGTGTAAAATGTCTTATCGACATTCGAGTGCTAGTGTAAAATGTCTTATCAATATTAGAATGCCAGTGTAAAATGTCTTATCGATATTAGAATGCCAGTGTAAAATGTCTTATCGATATTAGAATGCCAGTGTAAAATATCTTATCAATATTAGAATGCCAGTGTAAAATGTCCTATCGATATTAGAATGCCAGTGTAAAATGTCTCATCGATATTAGAATGCCAGTGTAAAATGTCTTATCAATATTAGAATGCCAGTGTAAAATGTCTTATCGATATTAGAATGCCAGTGTAAAATGTCTTATCAATATTAGAATGCCAGTGTAAAATGTCCTATCGATATTAGAATGCCAGTGTAAAATGTCTCATCGATATTAGAATGCCAGTGTAAAATGTCTCATCGATATTAGAATGCCAGTGTAAAATGTCTCATCGATATTAGAATGCCAGTGTAAAATGTCTCATCGATATTAGAATGCCAGTGTAAAATGTCTCATCGATATTAGAATGCCAGTGTAAAATGTCTTATCGATATTAGAATGCCAGTGTAAAATGTCTCATCGATATTAGAATGCCAGTGTAAAATGTCTCATCGATATTAGAATGCCAGTGTAAAATGTCTTATCGATATTAGAATGCCAGTGTAAAATGTCTTATCGAGATTAGAATGCCAGTGTAAAATGTCTTATCAATATTAGAATGCCAGTGTAAAATGTCTCATCGATATTAGAATGCCAGTGTAAAATGTCTTATCGAGATTAGAATGCCAGTGTAAAATGTCTTATCGATATTAGAATGCCAGTGTAAAATGTCTTATTGATATTAGAATGCCAGTGTAAAATGTCTTATTGATATTAGAATGCCAGTGTAAAATGTCTTATCAATATTAGAATGCCAGTGTAAAATGTCTTATCGATATTAGAGTGCCAGTGTAAAGTGTCTTATCGATATTCGAATGCCAGTGTAAAATGTCTCTCATCAATATTAGAATGCCAGTGTTAAGTGTCTTATCGATATTAGAATGCCAGTGTAAAATGTCTTATTGATATTAGAATGCCAGTGTAAAATGTCTTATTGATATTAGAATGCCAGTGTAAAATGTCTTATTGATATTAGAATGCCAGTGTAAAATGTCTTATCGATATTAGAATGCCAGTGTAAAATGTCTTATCAATATTAGAATGCCAGTGTAAAATGTCTTATCGATATTAGAATGCCAGTGTAAAATGTCTCATCGATGTTAGAATGCCAGTGTAAAATGTCTTATTGATATTAGAATGCCAGTGTAAAATGTCTCATTGATATTAGAATGCCAGTGTAAAATGTCTTATCGATGTTAGAATGCCAGTGTTAAGTGTCTTATCGATATTAGAATGCCAGTGTAAAATGTCTTATTGATATTAGAATGCCAGTGTAAAATGTCTCATCGATATTAGAATGCCAGTGTAAAATGTCTCATTGATATTAGAATGCCAGTGTAAAATGTCTTATCGATATTAGAATGCCAGTGTAAAATGTCTTATTGATATTAGAATGCCAGTGTAAAATGTCTCATTGATATTAGAATGCCAGTGTAAAATGTCTTATCGATATTAGAGTGCCAGTGTAAAGTGTCTTATCGATATTAGAATGCCAGTCTGAAATGTCTCATCGATATTAGAATGCCAGTGTAAAATGTCTCATCGATATCAGAATGCCAGTGTAAAATGTCTTATCGATATTAGAATGCCAGTGTAAAATGTCTCATCGATATTAGAATGCCAGTGTAAAATGTCTCATCGATATCAGAATGCCAGTGTAAAATGTCTTATCGATATTAGAATGCCAGTGTAAAATGTCTTATCGATATTAGAATGCCAGTGTAAAATGTCTTATCGATATTAGAATGCCAGTGTAAAATGTCTTATCGATATTAGAATGCCAGTGTAAAATGTCTTATGGATATTAGAATGCCAGTGTAAAATGTCTTATCGATATTAGAATGCCAGTGTAAAATGTCTCATCGATATCAGAATGCCAGTGTAAAATGTCTCATCGATATCAGAATGCCAGTGTAAAATGTCTTATCGATAGTCCAGTGCTGTGTTGTTTCCTTAGCCCAACAATTTGCATTACAGTCATTGCCCTTTCTTGAAAATCTAGCCAATTATTAGGACCTTTGTTGACGCATCAGCATTGATTGCAGGAATGGGATGGCAACTGAGATGCAGTGAAGAGTCTGATACATCTCACCACCGTGTATTAGACAGTCACACTCTTACTTCTTTAACTTCGGGATGCCCCCTTCACCTCGCTCAGCATGAGTTTAAACATGGGTGGTGGGCGGAGGGGGTGGGTTTACTTTCTCTCACAAATGCACTCCAAGATCAGTGTAACCTGGAGCCTGCACTTTACTTTAATGTTGCTAATTGTTAGCACCTTAATTGACTCACAATCATCGAGATTCGCTGAAATATCTGATGAGTCTGGTACCAGAGGTTGAAAATCATCACTGTCATCCGGATCTAACCAATCTTCATCGAATGTCATTACCAAGCTTTCTTCTGTTGTCACAAGAGAGAGAATTGAAGTAGTCAGTTTAACCCTTGCACATTAATAAACCTAACGACTGGAATGCTGAGTGTTATCGAAAAAAAATCAGATACAATACTGATGAACAAATAGATTTTCTTTGAGCTATGAGGTGCCAATATTTGGATTTGGTAAAAATCGCACACATTTGTATGGTTACTTAGCCAATTAAGATACATAATCATCAAATCTGATAGCCCATCAGAACTTTTAATAACACAGATCACAAAATCCTGAACAAGTTTATCTGGTCCTTTAGTTCTTACAGGCTACATGTTAAAACTCAGGAACAATCTTGGTGCAGTGAAAGCACAAGAACTGAGCCTTGTATTTCTATCCCTGCTCTTTGTATTGTTCTCTGTTGTGATCTTGGTAGATTTTTGGCTTTCAGTGTATTTAGGAGTATTTATAAGTTTCTCTGTGTAAAAGCAGAAAGTTAGGAAACATTTTGTGCCCCATGTATATCTTCTGGGATCAGTAAGCTGCAGTAAAAGGAGAGTTCATGACAGGATGAGCCAAGGATATTAACAGTATTTTTGTTAAAACTTGTTGAACTCATATGGGGGGAATTTTAACCCCCCCACGACAGGTGAGAGAGGGGGGATAAATTGCTAAAAATGTGAAACCCGAACCCAACCCACCACGAATGCTCTCACGTCCGGTTTAACTGCGGCAGGTTTGAGGGCACCCGAGTAGCCCGCTCTGGAGAGGTGGGTCAGTGATTTTAATATTTAAATGAGGCTGCATTCCTCAGATTTTGGGAGCCATTTGAATCTAAGAGGGTTTGGGAAACCCAGCAGCTGAAGGGAGGCAGGAGCTGCCAGATTCAGCAGGTAAGTGCTTTTCCAACACTGCTTGTGGGTCAGGACGAACAGAAGTGCTTCCCCCAGCCCCACAAGTAAATCTTCTGCCACGATCTCTCTCTCTCCCGCGATCTCTCTCTCCCCCGCCAATCTCTCTCCGTCAACAATCTCTCTCCCTGCGACCTCTCTCCCTGCGATCTCTCTCCCTCCTCGCGATCTCTTCCTCCTCGCAATCCCTCCCTCCCCCGCGATCCCTCCCTCCCCGCGATCTCTCCCCCGTGATCTCTCCTCCTCCACGATTTCTCCCCCACTGCCCGCAATCTCTCCCTCCCCTGCCCCTGCGATCTCCCTCCCCGCAATCTCTCCCCACCACGATCCCAACCTTCCCACGATCTCTCCCCTACTGCGACAAGGATAGAAACAAAAGAAAGAAAGGGAAGAAGTAATAGTGGAAGGAAGAGAAAACAAGGTCGAAAAACAAATAGGGCCATAGTGCAAAATAAAACTAAGATGACTAGCAATCTTAAAAAGACAAGTCTAAAGGCATTGGGTCGTAATGCACGGAGCATTCGCAATAAGGTAGATGAATTAACAGCGCAGATAGATATGAACAGTTTTGATATAGTTGCGATTACGGAGACATAGCTGCAGGGTGACCAAGGATGGGAACTGAACATCCAGGGGTATTCAATATTTAGGAAGGACAGGCAGAAAGGGAAAGGAGGTGGGGTAGCGTTGTTAGTAAAGGAGGAAATCAATGCAATAGTGAGGAAGGATATTGGCTCGGAAAATCAGGATGTGGAATCTGTATGGGTGGAGCTAAGAAACACCAAGGGGCAGAAAACGTTGGTGGCGGTTGTCTATAGGCCCCCAAACAGTAGTGGAGATGTAGGGGAGGGCATTAAACAGGAAATTAGACTCATGCAACAAGGGTACAACTATAATCATGGGTGACTTTAATCTACATACAGATTGGTCAAACCAGATTAGCAATAATACTGTGGGGGAGGAATTCCTGGAGTGTGCACGTGATGGTTTTCTGGACCGACACGTTGAGGAACCAACTAGAGAACAGGCGATCCTAGACTGGGTACTAGACGGGGTCCGCACAACAAATTGTTTAGACTGGAAAGTACTGCAGTACAAAGGGATCTGGGGGTCCTAGTGCAAGAAAATCAAAAAGTTAGTATGCAGGTGCAGCAGGTGATCAAGAAAGCTAACGGAATGTTGGCTTTTATTGCTAGGGGGATAGAATATAAAAACAGGGAGGTATTGCTGCAGTTATATAGGGTATTGGTGAGACCGCACCTGGAATACTGCATACAGTTTTGGTCTCCATACTTAAGAAAAGACATACTTGCTCTCGAGGCAGTACAAAGAAGGTTCACTCGGTTAATCCCGGGGATGAGGGGGCGGACATATGAGGAGAGGTTGAGTAGATTGGGACTCTACTCATTGGAGTTCAGAAGAATGAGAGGCGATCTTATTGAAACATATAAGATTGTGAAGGGGCTTGATCGGGTGGATGCAGTAAGGATGTTCCCAAAGATGGGTGAAACTAGAACTAGGGGGCATAATCTTAGAATAAGGGGCTGCTCTTTCAAAACTGAGATGAGGAGAAACTTCTTCACTCAGAGGGTGGTAGGTCTGTGGAATTTGCTGCTCCAGGAAGCTGTGGAAGCTACATCATTAGATAAATTTAAAACAGAAATAGACAGTTTTCTAGAAGTAAAGGGAATTAGGGGTTATGGGGAGCGGGCAGGAAATTGGACATGAAGCTGAGTTCGGATCGGTCAATGCCCTGTGAGTGGCGCAGAGGGCCCAGGGGCTGTGTGGCCGGGTCCTGCTCCTACTTCTTGTGTTCTTTAGATTGTGGTTGGGATCAGATCAGCCATGATCTTATTGAATGACGGAGCAGGCTCGAGGGGCCGATTGGCCTACTCCTGCTCCAATTTCTTATGTTCTTATGTTCTTATTTCCCTTAGGGAAGAGCGACCATAACATGATAGAATTCCTCATTAAGATGGAGAGTGAAGTAGTTGAATCCGAAACTAGGGTCCTGAATCTAAATAAAGGAAATTACGAAAGTATGAGGTGCGAGTTGGTTATGATAGATTGGGGAATTTTACTAAAAGGGATGACGGTGGATAGGCAATGGATAATATTTAAAGAACGTGTGCAGGAATTACAACAATTATTCATTCCTGTCTGGTGCAAAAAATAAAAAAGGAAAGGTGGCTCAACCGTGGCTTACAAAAAAAATTAGGGATAGTATTAGATCCAAAGAGGAGACATATAAAATTGCCAGAAAAAGCGGCAAGCCTGAGGATTGGGAGCAGTTCAGAATTCAGCAAAGGAGGACAAAGAGATTGATTAAGAGGAGAAAAATAGAGTATGAGGGTAAACTAGCAGGGAACATAAAAACTGACTGTAAAAGCTTCTATAAATATGTCAAGAGAAAAAGATTAGCGAAGACAAATGTAAGTCCCTTACAGTCAGAAATGGGGGAAATTATAATAGGGAAAAAAAAATGGCAGAACAATTAAACACATACTTTGGTTCTGTCTTCACAAAGGAGGACACAAATAACCTCCCAGAAATGTTAGGGAATCAAGGGTCTAGTGAGAGGGAGGAACTGAAGGAAACCAGTATTAGTAAAAAAATAGTGCTAGGGAAATGAATGGGGCTGAAGGCTGACAATTCCTCAGGGCCTGATAATCTACATCCCAGAGTGCTAAAGGAAGTGGCCCTGGAAATAGTGGATGCATTGGTGATCATCTTCCAAAATTCTACAGACTCTGGAACTGTTCCTACAGATTGGAGGGTGGCAAATGTAACCCCACTATTTAAAAAAGGAGGGAGAGAAAAAACAGGGAATATGAGACCACTTAGCCTAACATCAGTCGTGGGGAAAATGCGAGAGTCCATTATAAAAGATGTGATAACAGAACACTTGGAGGGCATTAACAGGATTGGACAAAGTCAACATGGGTTTATGAAAGGGAAATCATGCTTAACAAATCTACTAGTGTATTTTGAGGCTGTAACTAGTAGAATAGATAGGGGAGAACCAGTGGATGTGGTGTATTTGGATTTTCAGAAGGCTTTTGACAAGGTCCCACACAAGAGGTTAGTGTGCAAAATTAAAGCACATGGGATTGGGGGGAATATACTGGCATGGATTGAGAATTAGTTGACGGACAGGAAACAGAGACTCGGAATAAACGGGTGTTTTTCCGGGTGGCAGGCGGTGACTAGTGGGGTACCGCAGGGATCAGTGCTTGGGCCCCAGCTATTCACAAAATATATCAATGATTTGGATGAGGGAACTAAATGTAACATTTCCAAGTTTGCAGATGACACAAAGCTGGGGTGGAATGTGAGCTGTGAGGAGGATTAAAGAGGCTCCAATGTGATTTAGACAAGTTGGGTGAGTGGGCAAGAACATGGCAGATGCAGTATAATGTGGATAAATGTGAGGTTGTCCACTTTGGTTGTAAAAACAGAAAGACAGATTATTACCTGAATGGTGATAGATTGGGAAAAGGGGAGGTGCAACAAGACCTGGGTGTCCTTGTACACCAGTCGCTGGAAGCGAGCATTCAGGTGCAGCAAACAGTTAGGAAGGCGAATGTTGCCCTTCATTGCAAGAGGATTTGAGTACAGGAACAGGGATGTCTTACTGCAGTTATACAGGGCCTTGGTGAGACCACATCTGGAGTATTGTGTGCAGTTTTGGTCTTCTTATCTGAGGAAGGATGTCCTTGCTATGGAGGGAGTGCAATGAAGGTTTACCAGACTGATTCCTGGGATGGCAGGACTGACATATGTGGAGAGTTTGGGTCGACTAGGCCTATATTCACTAGAGTTTAGAAGAATGAGAGGTGATCTCATCGAAACATATAAAATTCTAACAGGACTAGACAGACTAGATGCAGGGAGGTTGTTCCCGATGGCTGGGGAGTCCAGAACCAGGGGTCACAGTCTCAGGATACGGGGTATGCCATTTAGAACCGAGATGAGGAGAAATTTCTTCACTCAGAGGGTGGTGAACCTGTGGAATTCTCTACCACAGAAGACAGTGGAGGCCAAGTCATTAAATGTATTCAAGAAGGAGATAGATATATTTCTTAATGCTGAAGGGATCAAGGGATACGGGGAAAAAGCAGGAACAGGGTACTGAGTTAGACGATCAGCCATGATCATTTTGAATGGTGGAGCAGGTCCGAAGGGCCGAATGGCCTACTCTTGCTCCTGTTTTCTATGTTTCTCTGTTTTCTATGTTTCTCTCCTCCCCACGATCTTTCCCCTCGCGATCTCTCGCTCCCTGCGATCTCTCTCTCCGCGATCTCTCTCCCCGCGATCTCTCTCCCCGTGATTTCTCCCTTCCCCTGACCTCTCTCCCCGTGATCCCACCCTCCCCGCGATTTCTTTCTGCTCGATCTCTCCCTCCTCGCAATTCTTTCCTCCCCCGCGATCCCTCCCTCCCCACGATCCTTCCCTCTCCGCGATCTCTCTCCCTCCTTGCGATCTCTCCCTCCTCGCAATCCCTCCCTCCCCTGCGATCCCTCCCTCCCCACGATCTCTCTTCCCGTGATCTCCCTCCCCGCGATCTCTCCCTCCCCGCAATCCCTCCCTCCCCTTGATCTCCCTCCCCGCGATCTCTCCCCTCCAGCGATCTCTCCCTCCCCGCAATCTCTTCCCCCCGATCTCTCCATCCCCGCAATCGCTCCCTCCCCGCGATCTCTCCCCCCACGATCTCTCTCCCCGCGATCTCTCCCCTCCAGCGATCTCTCCGACCCCGCAATCTCTCCCCTGGATCTCTCCCTCCCCGCAATCGCTCCCTCCCCGCAATCGCTCCCCCCGCGATCTCTCCCCCCGCGATCTCTCTCCCCGCGATCTCTCCCCTCCAGTGATCTCTCCCTCCCCCGATCTCTCCCCCTGCGATCTCTCCCCCCGCGATCTCTCCCCTCCAGCGATCTCTCCCTCCCCCCGATCTCTCCCCCCGCGATCTCTCTTCTCCCGCGATCTCTCCACTCCAGCGATCGCTCCCTCCCCGCAATCTCTCCCCCCCGATCTCTCCCTCCCCGCGATCTCTCCATCTTCACAATTGCTCTCCCCCCAAAATCTCTCACCCACTCCGCGTTCTCTCCTCTCCACGATCTCTCCCCTTGCCATCTCTCCCTCCCCTGCCATCTCTCGCCCCCACGATCTCTCTCCCCGCGATCTCTCTCCCGGCAATCTCTCCTCCCCCGCGATTACTCCCTCCCCGCAATCTCTTCCCCCCCGATCTCTCCCTCCCCGCGATCGCTCCCTCCCCGCGATCGCTCCCTCCCCGCGATCTCTCCCCCCACGATCTCTCTCCTCGCGATTTCTCCCCTCCAGTGATCTCTCCCTCCCCGCAATCTCTCCCCCCGATCTCTCCCTCCCCGCAATCGCTCCCTCCCCGCGATCTCTCTCCCCGCGATCTCTCCCCTCCAGCGATCTCTCCCTCCTTTCCCGTGACCTGTCTCCCCGTGATCCCACCCTCCCCGCGTTCTCTCCTCCCCACGATCTTTCCCCTTGCCATCTCTCCCTCCCCTGTGATCTCTCTCCCCCGCGATCACTCGGCCCAGGATCTCTCTCCCTGCGATCTCTCTCCCCACGATCTCTCTCCCCACGATCTCTCTCCCCACGATCTATCCTCCCCCGCCATCTCTCCCTCCCCATAATCTCTCTCCCCCCACCATCTCTCCCTCCCCACCATCTCTCCCTCTTTTGCACGGGATGAACACAATGAATAGAGGCATTTTTGGCTAACGGACAGGAGAATATTGTGTTTTCAAAGTCCAACTGTATATGTCGCCCCTTTACTTCGCCCCAGCTACCTTACGTGAATCCACTGCCCCAAACTATCTCCATCCACCTCCCATCATGCAAACCACTCAGTCCATCTGAATTAGACAGTCACATTGTTATTTCTTTAGCTTAGGGAGCACCCCCCTCCCCGCCCTTACCTCACTCAGCATGAGTTTAAACATGGGTGGTGGGCGGAGGGGGTGGGTTTACTTTCTCTCACAAATACACTCCAAGATCAGTGTAACCAGGAGCCTGCACTTCACGTCAATGTTGCTCCTTACTCGCACCTTTTGTTGACTCACCATCAGTGGTTGTAGAAATGGTATGAGAACTGAGTTCCGATGAAGTATCTGATGTATCTGGTACTAGAGGTTGAAAATTATTACTGTCATCCGGATCTAACCAATTCTGGTTGAGTATTGATCTCAAATTTGCTTCCGCTGTCACAAGAGAGAATTAAGTATTCAGTTTAATCCTTGCACGTTAATAAACCTAATAAATCAAAACGACGAATGCTATCAAATATATATAAGTACAATAGTGCTGAATAAATAGTTTTGGGGGAGATATGAAATGCACCTGGTCTCAGTTAAAGTTGCACAAATTTGTGTGGTACCTTGAAAACCAGGTAGAATACATGATCATCATAGCTGATAGCACATCCATAGAATACATGATCATCATAGCTGATAGCACATCCATAGAATACATGATCATCATAGCTGATAGCACATCCATAGAATACATGATCATCATAGCTGATAGCACATCCATAGAATACATGATCATCATAGCTGATAGCACATCAGATGTTTTGACAGCTCAAATAACAAAAACCTTTTGCTCCTACTGATTACATGTGAAAAACCAGGACCAATCTCCCAGCAGCAAACACTGATCTTTCCGTTTCTATTGCTGCTTCTTGTATTTTCTGTTGAGAGCTAACCCCTGAAGTTCTTGGGGTATATCAGTGCAAAAGTACCGAAATCTGGATGGGTAGAGGTAAGGTTTGGAGACCAGGTTACACTGTATCCTGACCCCTTTACCCTTCTGCCAAAAATTCCACTGGAGTTAAGGGAGGGTTGCATAATACACGACCCATGTATTTGGGCATGTAGTGTGATGTATGTTGCAGCACAGGGGGCCATTCAGCCCATCATGCCTGTACCGGTTCTTTGCTAGTGCTATCCAATTAATCCCACTCCCCTGCCCTTTCATCATAGCCCTGCAATTTTTTTCCCTTCAAGTATTTATCCAATTCCCGTCTGAAAGTTACTATTGAATCTGCTTCCACCTCCCTTTCAGGCAGTGCATTCCAGATCATTACAACTCGCTGCGTAAAAAAATGTTTCATCATGGCACCTCTGGCTCTTTTGCCAATTACCTTAAATTTGTGTCCTCTGGTTACCGACCCTTCTGCCATTGGAAACAGTTTCTCCTTTACTCTATCAAAACCCTTTATGACTTTGAACACTTCTATCAAATCTCCTCTTAACCTTCTCTGCTCCACGGAGAACAACCCCAGCTTCTCCAGTCTCTCCACATAACTCAAGTTCCTCTTCCCTGGAACCATTCTAGTAAATCTCTTCTGCACCCTCTCTAAGGCCTTGACATCTTTCCTAAAGTGTGGTGCACAGAATTGAACACAATACTCCAGCTGAGGCCTAACCAGTGTTTTATGAAGGTTTAGAATTACTTTCTTGCTTTTGTACTCTATGCCTCTATTAATAAAGCCCAGGATCTCATGTGTTTTTTTAACAGCCTTCTCAATTTGTCTTGCCACCTTCAAAGATTTGTGTATGTGCACCCCCAGGTCTCTCTGTTCCTGTATCCCTTTAAAATTGTACCATTAAGTGTATTTTTCCTCTCCTCTTTCTTCCTATCAAAATGTATCATTTTACATTTCTCTGCATTAAATTTTCTCTGCCATGTGTCTGCCCATTTCGCCAGTCTGTCTACATCCTCCTGAAGCCTGTTACTATCATACACGCTGTTTACAACATTTCTGAGTTTCATGTCATCTACAAACTTTGAAATTATACCCTGTATACCCAAGTCCAGGTCATTAATGTATATCAAAATACTGACCCCCGGGGAACATCACTGTATACTTCCCTCCAGTCTGAATAACAACCGTTCATCACTACTCTCTGCTTTCTGTCTCTTAGTCAATTTTGTATCCACGCTGCCACTGTCCCTTTAATCCCATGGGCTTTAATTTTGCTAACAAGTCTATTATGTGGTATTTTATCAAAAGCCTTTTAAAGTCAATTTACACAACATCAACCGCACTACCCTCATCAACCCTCTCTGTTACTTCATCAAAGAACTCAATCAAGTTAGTCAAACACAATTTTCCTTTAACAAATCCATGCTGACTTTGCTTCTTTAGAGTAAAAAGCCCCAGCTGTCCAAGCCTATCACGGTAACTAAGGGTCTTTAAACTAGGTATCAATCTGGTGACCCTCCTCTGAACCTCTGTCCAGGGCCTTTATTTCACCCAGTATGTAATGGGACCAAAACTGGACACAGTAATCAAATGAGGCCTAACTAAGGTTCTATACAAGGACCATATAATATTTTTTGTTCCATATTTAATCATCCTGGCAATACATCTTAGCACTCAAGTTGCTGTTGCAATAGCCTCATGGTGCTGGAATTCAGGAATTCATGTATTATAACTCCTAGCTCTGTGGAGGAGCAACCGGTCCATCTTTAACAGATCTTCCTGCCCCAGAACTGGTTCAAATGCCCCAGGAATCTGAAGCCCTCCCTCCTGCACCATTTCTCCAGCAACCCTCTCTTATCCTACTATTCCTACACTCACTAGTGCGTGGTGTTGGGAGTAATCAGAGATTACTACCTTTGAGGTCCTGCTTTTTAACTTCCTCCCTAGCTCCTGAAACTCTGACTGCAGAGGGAATGCATTTGAGGGAAATAATGGACCGCAGGCTTTAAACCTAAAAGTCTGCTAAAATTTGAGGCACGCAGCCTTATTAAAATATTTAAATTACTAACACGCCTCTCGAGAAGTTAGTCACCCGTCCCCCAACCCGCCTCTGTTAAAATCAGACTTGAGCGGGTTGGAGGCAGGTTGTGGCCGGGTTTCCCATTTTCGAATATCTAACCCCCTTCTCCTGCCCGTCGTGGGGTGTTATATAGTCTACTCCTTTGTTACACCCTCACAACTGGAAATAACAACCACTTGCAATAACATAATAAAACACTCCAAGACACTTCACAGGAGCGTAATCAGACAAAAACTGACACCGAGCCAAAGAAGGAGATATTAGGATGAGTGACTCAAAGCTTGGTCAAAGGTTTTTAGGAGAATTGTAAAGGAGGAGAGTGTGGTGGAGAGGTTTAGGGAGGGATTTCCAGAGATTAGGGCCTAAATGACTGAAGGCACGGCCTCCAATGGTGGAGTGAGGGAAGTGGGGGATGCACAAGAGTTGGAGGACCACAGACTTCTCAGAGGGTTGTAGGACTGGAGAAGGTTACAATCATTTTGTGATTGTGCCTCTGTCAAGTGCTCTGGGGCGTTTTTCAACATTAATGACGCTATATAATTGCAAGTTATTGTTAACGATTTGTATCTGGCCTCGTCTTAGCAAGTGTTTTCTCTGCCCACCTTTGAAGGGGTTGAAGAGGCACACATGCAGATTTGACAGAGGTGTTCAAAATTGTGAACGGTTTTGATAGAGTGAAGAAGAAGAAATGATTTCCAGTGGAAGAAGCGTCAGTAACCAGAGGTCACAGATTTAAGATGATTGGCAAAAGAACCAGAGGCGACATGAGGAAACATGTTTTTATGCAGTGGGTTGTTATGATCTGGAATGCTCTGCCTGAAAGGGAGGTGGAAACAGATTCAATAGTAACTTTCAAAGGGAATTGGATAAATACTCGAAAGGAAAACATTTACAGGACAATGGGGAAAGATCAGGGGAATGGGACCAATTGGAAAGCTCTTTGAAAGAGCCAGCACAGGCACAACGGGCTGAATGGCCTCCTTCTATGTTGTACCACACTATAATTCTATCACACTCTGAACGTGAGTTCAAATCCCACCATGGCAGTTTGAGAATTTGAATTCCATTTTTAAAAAAGCTGGAAATAAAAAGCTGGTATCAGTAAAAGTGACCATGAAGCTGTTGGTTTGTTGTAAAATCCCACTGGTTCCCCCATGTCCTTAAGGGAAGAAAATCTGCCCTTCTTACCCGGTATGCCTATATGTGATTCCAGTCCCATACGAACGTGTTTGACTCTTAACTGCTCTCTGAATCAGAGAATGATACAGCACAGCAGGATGTCATTCAGGTCATCGTCCCTGTGCCGGTTCTTTGAAAGTGCGATCCAATTAGGCCCATTCCCCCGCTCTTTCCTCATAGACCTGCAAATTTTTCCCCTTCAAGTATTTATCCAATTCCCTTTTGAAAGTTATTATTGAATCTGCTTCCACCAACCTTTCAGGCAGTTAATTCCAAATCACAACAACTTGCTGCGTAAAAAAATTTCCACTCATGTCGCCTCTGGTTCTTTTGCCAATTACTTTAAATCTGTGTCCTCTGGTTACCGACCCTTCCACCACTGGAAGCAGTTTCTTCTTATTCACTCTATCAAAACCCTTCATGATTTTGAGCACTTCACTTAAATCTCCCCTTAACTTTCCTGAAGCAGCCGAGCAAGCCATGCAGTTGTATTAAATCGTTACTCAGGGCAACTAGTGATGGGTAAAAAAATGCCAGCCTTGCCAGTGATGCACACATGCCGAGAATGAAACAAAAATGACTGTTTCCCGCAAGGCTTGTGGGTGGGATCAAGAACTGCCGGCAGCAACGTGGGCAGAACGAAAATGACATCAGGGATCTAAACTATGTCACACACATTGCAATGCCAGAACACCAGGACATGCTGCATAACCCTTCAGTTGAACTCATTGCCCATTCTGAAACATCCTGTTGAAAGTTAATACTCTTACTGACTCACCGGCACAGGCTCCAGGTGGTATCTGAGGCGGAAACAGCAGATTTGGCATCGGGTCATTTGGATCTACAGGTACCAGATTTGGTCCCACATTTGCTTGCGCTGTCAAAAGAGAGGAAGAATAGAAATTCTCATTCAACATTTGCACATTAATAAATCTAACAACTGAAAAGTAAAGTGAGGAGAACAATCACTAAAAACAATTTAAATTGCCTGTACAGCAACATGTACAGCATCTGAAACAAAACGGGGGAACAGGAGGCAACAATTCATAGCGAGGAACCAGATGTGGTAGGGATAACTGAAACACGGCTACGTAAGGAACAGGACTGGCAGTTAAATATTGCAGGATATAATGTATTTAGAAAGGATAGGAAGGAAGAAAGGGGTGGGGTAGCTGGACTAATTAGAGACAACATAATGACAATAGAAAAAAGGGACAAAAATAACATTAAGATAGAAACAGAATCCATATGGATTTAGAGAAAGCATGAGACGGGATTGATCACGTTAATAGGGGTATTCTACAGACCACCTAATATTGGATGGGAAATGGAGGATGAAATATGTAGGCATATCTATGAAATGAGTAAGAAGCATCAAATAATAATCATCGGAGATTTCAACTTCCCCAAAATAAATTGGCAAGAAGAGTTAAGGAAAGGGGAAAGGGGAATGGAATTTTTACAGTGTGTATAGAACTCCTTTCTTATGTAATATGCCCATCAAGAGAGGAATCTGGATCTAGTAATGGGAAATGAACCAGAACAGATAAGAGAAGTAAGCATTGGGGGAACATCTAGGCAATAGCGATCATAATATAATAAGATTTAAAATAATGATTGAGGAAGACATTAGGGCAAAAGAACCAAAGGCGAAGTGAGGAAAAACTTTTTTATGCAGCGGTTAGTCCATGACCTGGAATATGCTGCAAAGAGAGAGTATGAGAATAGACTGGCGGCCAACATAAAAGGGAATCCAAAAGTCTTCTACAGGCATGTAAACAGTGAACGGGTAGTAAGAGGAGGGGTGGGGCCAATTAGGGACCAAAAAGGAGATCTACTCATGGAGGAAGAGGGGATAGCTGAGGTACTAAATGAGTATTTTGCATCTGTCTTTACCAAGGAAGAAGATGCTGCCACAGTCTCAGTAAAGGAAGATATAGTTGAGATAATGGATGGGCTAAAAATTGATAAAGAAGAGATACTTGAAAGGCTAGCTGTACTTAAAGTAGATAAGACACCCAGTCCAGATGGGATGCATCCTAGGTTGCTGAGGGAAGTAAGGGTGGAAATTGCGGAGGTACTGGGCATAATCTTCCAAACATCCATAGATATGGGGGGTGGTGCCAGAGGACTGGAGAATTGCAAATGTTGCACCCTTGTTCAAAAAAGGGTGTAGGGATAAACCCAGTAACTATAGGCCAGTCAGCTTAACCTCGGTGGCGTGGAAATATTTAGAAACGATAATCCGGGACAGAATTAACAGTCACTTGGACAAGGGTGGATTGATTAGGGAAAGCCAGCATGGATTTGCTAAAGGCAAATCGTGTTTAACTAACCTGATAGAGTTTTTTGATGAGGTAACAGAGAGGGTAGATGAGGGTAATGCAGTTGATATGGTGGATATGGACTTTCAAAATGCTTTGATAAAGTGCCGCACGGTAGGCTTATCATCAAGATTGCGGCCCATGGAATAAAGGGGGCAGTAGCAACATGGATACAGAACTGGCCAAGGGACAGGAAACAGAGAGTAGTGGTGAAAGGTGGTTTTTCAGACTGGAGGGAGGTGTACAGTGGTGTTCCCAGGGTCAGTGCTGGGACCACTGCTTTTCTTGATATATATTAATGACTTGGACTTGGGTGTACAGGGCACAATTTCAAAATTTGCAGTTGACACAAAACTTGGAAGGGTAGTAAACAGTGAGGAGGATAGTGATAGACTTCAAGAGGATATAGACAGGCTGGTGGCATGGGCGGACACATGGCAGATGAAATTTAATGCAGAAAAATGGGAAGTGATACATTTCGGTAGGAAGAACAAGGTAAGGCATTTTAAACTAGAGGGCACAACTTTAAAAGGGGTGCAGGAACAGAGAGATCTGGGGGTATATGTGCACAAATCATTGAAGGTTGCAGGGCAGGTTGAGAAAAAATCATAAGGGATCCTGGGCTTTATAAATAGAGGCATAGAGTACAAAAGTATGGAAGTCATGATGAACCTTTATAAAACACTGGTTCGGCCACAACTGGAGTATTGTGTCCAGTTCTGGGCACCGCACTTCAGGAAAAATGTGAAGGCCTTAGAAAGGGTGCAGAAGGGATTTACTGGAATGATTCTAGGGATGAGGGACTTTAGTTACGTGGATAGGCTGGAGAAGGTGGGTTGTCCTCCTTGAAACAGAGACGGTTGCGAGGAGATTTGATCGAGGTATTCAAAATCATGAAGGGTCCAGACAGAGTAGATAGAGAGAAACTGTACCCAATGGCGGAAGGGTCAAAAACCAGAGGGATAGATTTAAGGTAATTGGCAAAAGAACCAAAGGTCACATTAGGAAAAATGTTTTTACACAGCGAGTGGTTGGAATCTAGAATGCACTGCCCGAGGGGGTGGTAGAGGCAGATTCAATCATGGCCTTCAATAGGGAACTGGATCAGTACTTGAAAGGAAAAAATTTGCAGGGCTATGGGGATAGGGCGGGGGAATTGGACTAGCTGGATTGCATACAGCCGGTGCGAACTTGATGGGCCGAATAGCCTCCCTCTGTGCTGTAACCTTTCTATGATTGTATGATTCTTCCAAAGGGTGGTGGAAGCAGATTCTATCATGGCTTTCCAAAAGGAATTGGATAAATACTTGAAGGGCTACGGGGAAAGAGCGGGGGAATGGGTCTAACTGGATTGCTCTTCCAAAGATCCGGCATGAGCTCGTTGGGCCAAATGGTGTAACGGTTCTATGATTCTATGAAAACATAAGTAAAACAAAGACCAAAGTAATAGATTGGGAAAAAAAAACTAATTTTGAGGGCATAAGAATGGAACCAGAGAAGGTAAACTGGGAAAAAACTTTGACAGAGAAAGAGATAGAACAGCAGTGGGAAGCATTTAAACGGCGATCGACAGAGTTGTGGAGAAATGTATTCCGCTAAAAATCAAGAACAAACTAGCCAATAATGAAACACCGTGGATGAATAAAGAGATAAGGGTAAAATTGAAACTGAAGAAAAAGGCATACTCTACATACATAGACAGTAAAGAAGAGGGTGACAAAAGGGAATATGAATAGGTTAGGAAAGGAGTCAAAAAAACAATTAGGAAAGCAAAGAGGAACTACAAATTTAAAAGGAATTTAAAAAGAAATAGTAAAGTATTCTACAGAGACATAAGTAATAAAAGAAAAATCAGAATAGGGTTAGGGCAACGAAGGGATGCATAAGATAAACTCACAGGTAATGTCAATGAAATGGCAGAAATATTGAATAGTTACTTTGCCTTTACCTGGGAGACTAAAAAGAGATGGGCATGACATTAGAAGATGAGATCAAAAAAGATATAAAGACATTTAAGATAGAAAGGGGGGGAGATAATTGATAAACAAAATCAAACTTAGAGAGGATAAGACCCCTGATCCAGAAGGATTGCATCCCCAAATTTTAAAATAAGTTAGGGAGGAGATAGCAGAGGCACTATTACATAAATAGAAAAATTCATTAGAAATGTGAATAGTGCCAGCAGACCGGAGGAAAGCTGTTATTCCTATATTTAAAAAGGGAGATAGAACAAGTCCAGGGAACTATAGATCAGTTAGCATGACATTGGTAGTAGGAAAGATAATGGAATCTTTACTCAAAGATGTAATAGAAAAACATCTAGAGAACAAAAATATAACAAAGAATAGTCAGCATGGATTTCAGAAGGAAAGTCATGTTTGACCAACCTTACTGAATTCTTAGAAGAAGTAACAGAAAGAGTAAACAAGGGTAATGCAGTAGGTGTAATATATTTGGATTATCAAAAGGTTTTTGATAAGGTACTGCATTGCAGACTCATGACTAAGATCAGAGCATGTGGAGTCAGAGTACCTGTAGTAGGATGGATAACAAGTTGGCTACAAAACAGAACACAGAGAGTAGGGGTTAAGGGTATGTAATCAGACGAGCAAAGGTACAAGAGTGGGGAACAAAAAGTTTTCTTTGGAATTGCTGAATGTGTTGGACAGCCTGTCATAACATGTTGGAGAGTGTGGAGGAGTCCACCACCAACATGTGTTTTCAGTCAGATCGTGGATATCCTATACTCTATTCCCCACAGATTGCTGACCTGCAATCCAATAGAAAATGCAGTCGTACAATCGGAATGGAATACAATGGGAATATGCCATCTCTCAGGATGACAGCGTGTCTGGAGCAGCGCTAAAGTAGATAAAAGATCACTTAAGACAGGCATGAGAGCTGAGCACTGAGGTGTGGGGATTTGTGTAAGCCAGTAAAATGATTGAATTTTTTGTGTGCTGAGTATTCTTGTAATGGCTGGTAATGCCCTGCGATGTTAGTTGACATGAATATTAATGTTGGTCTTTGGGCAGATGCAGTTTACTTGAGGGTGGGAGGGCTGGGAGAGATACAGGTTATGAAATGCTGGGCAGTAGGGATTTGTTGATCTGAAGCACTCTCCAAGATCTGCTGTGGAAGAGTTCGGGCTGCAGACAAGTGTTGGAGTCCTCCTGGTTCCTCGTCATCCTCTATGTCATTAGTGTCATCTTCCTCATCATGCTGAAGATCCTCGTCCAATGGTGGCTCCATCTGTTGAGCCCAGTTCTTTCTGGGTTGTATTGCAGGATATCACCAGATCTGTTGAGACATTGGAATTGTTGTTTGAGGACTCTGATGGTTCTCTCAGTGAGGGTTCTACTTGACCCATGGATTTTATTGTAGGCCAGCTTGGTCATCAAGCACGGGTTCCTGAGAGGTTTCATGATCCAAATGTGCAGGGCATAGCTGTTGTCTCTGGACAAATAATCCAGAGAACGTGAGTTCAAATCCCACCATGGCAGTTTGAGAATTTGAATTCAGTTTTTAAAAAAGTGGGAAATAAAAAGCTGGTGTCAGTAAAAGTGACCATGAAGCTGTTGGTTTGTTGTAAAATCCCACTGGTTCACTCATGTCCTTAAAAGAAGGAAACCTGCCATTCTTACCGGAATGCCTCTATGTGATTCCAGTTCTAAACGAATGTGGTTGACTCTCAACAACTCTCTGAAGTGTCCAAGCAAGCCATTCAGTTGTATCAAATCGCTTCTCAGGGCAGCAGCAATAGGCAATAAATGCCGGCCTTGCCAGTGATGCCCACATGCCGAGAATGAAACAAAGATGACTGCCTCCCGACTTGTTCTGGCGATGGCTTAAACCTAAATGCTCAAATCTATTATTAAGGACGTGGTAACAGGGCACTTAGAAAATCATAATGTGATTAGGCAGAGTCAACATGGTTTTATGACAGGGAAATCTTGTTTGAAAAATCAACTAGAGTTTTTTGAGGGTGTGACTAGCTGGGTGGATAAGGGGGAGCCAGTGGATGTCATATATTTGGATTTTTAAAAGGCATTCGATAAGGTGCCACACAAGAGGTTGTTACACAAGATTAGGGCTCGTGGGATTGGGGGTAATTTTTAGCATGGATTGAGGATTGGTTAATGGACAAAAAACAAAGTGTAAGAATAAATGAGTAATTTTCGGGTTGGCAGGTTGTAACTAGTTGGGTGACACAGGGATCGGTGCTTGGGCCTCAGCTGTTTACAAAATATATAAGTGACGTAGATGAGGGGACCGAGTGTAATGTATCCAAGTTTAATGAGGATACAAAGCTAGGTGGGAAAGTAAGCTGTGAGGAGGATGCAAAGAGACTGCAAAGTGATGCAGATGGGTTAAGTGAGCGGGCAAGAAGGTGGCAAATCAAGTATAATGTGGGGAAATGTGAAATTATCCACTTTGGTAGGAAGAATAGAACAGCAGAATATTTTTCAAAAGGTGGGAGACTAAGAAATGTTTTGTAGTCAGAGGGACTTTGGCGTCCTTGTACATGAATCACTGAAAATGATACAGGTACAGCAAGCAATTAGGAAGGCAAATGGTATGTTAGCCTTTATTGCAAGGGGGTTGGAATCCTGCAAATATATAGGGCTCTGGTGAGACCACACCTGAATTACTGTGTACAGTTTTGGTCTCCTTACCATTTGCCTTAGAGGCGGTGCAACGAACGTTCACCAGATTAATTCCTGAGATGAGAGGGTTGTCCTTTGAGAGATTGAGTAGAATGGGCCTATACTCTCTGGAGTACAGAAGAATGAGAGGTGATCTCATTGAAATGTATAAAATTCTTAGAGGGCTTGATAGGGTAGATGTTGAGAGGCTGTTTCCCCTGGCTGGAGAGTTTAGAACTAGGGGTCATAATCTCAAGATAAGGGGTCAGCCTTTTAGGACTGAGATTAGGAAAAAGGTCTTCATTCAGGGAGTTGTGAACCTTTGGAATTCTCTACCCCAGAGGGCTGTGGATGCTCAGTAGATGAGTGTATTGAAGACTGAGATCGATAGATTATTGGACACTAAGGGAATCAAAGGATATGGGGATCGGGCAGGAAAGTGGAGCTGAGGTCGAAGATCACCCATGATCTGACTGAATGGTGGAGCAGGCTCGAGGGGCAGTATGGCCTACTCCTGCTCCTATTTCTTTAGTTCTTATGGCTTGTGGGTGGGATTAGGAATTGCCGACAGCTACGCAGGCAGGATGAAAATGGCATCTGGGATATTAACCATGTCACACACATTGCAGTGCCAGAGCACCAGGACATGCTGCATAATCCTTCAGTTGAACTCATTGCCCATTCTGAAACATCTTGTTGAAAATTAATACTTTTGCTGACTCACCTGCACCGGTTCCAGGAATGGGATAACTAATAAGATCCATTGAAGAACCTGCTGCATCTTGTGCCTGAGGCGGAAACAGCAGATTTGGCAGTGGGTCATTTGGATCGACAGGTACCAGATTCGGTCCCACATTTGCTTGTGCTGTCAAAAGAGAGGAAGAATAGAAATTCCCATTCAACAGTTGCACATTAATAAATCTAACAACTGGATGTGGTGAATGTTGTCATTAAACAGGCACATGTACTATAGTGCTGAACAAATAGTGTCTTTTGGGATGAGAAATGCTTCTGGATTCTTTAAAAGTTGTACACATTCATCTGCTTTCTGGTTAGCCAGTTAGAAAAATGCCTCGTCAGATCTGTCATCCCGCCAAATTTTCACCATTACCACTGAAGTACCAGAAGAGGTGGCGAGGGACAATGAAGGGGCAGAAGCACACATAAGATGGCATCAAGATGCCTAGTAAAGGCCTCAGCAGGGAACAAGGCCATGAGCAGGTAAGTGCCGGGGCCTCTACCTCGATGGGTGAACTTCTGCCTTTTTCTGCTTGTTCCTGGGGACTACCCATTACCTTCCACATGGCGGCCCCGGGAAGCAGCAGTAATTGGGGTGGATGGGAGGGGAATCGTCTCTGCACCCTTGTCACCATTCGCATGTGGCGTGTGGGGAAGTAGTGACCAGCAGTGGTCCCAGCAGGAGTGAGGGAGTGAAATCCCGGTCAGGACGGTGAGGTAGTGGTAGGCAGTGTCGGCTGGACTTTACCACAATCTCTGCTGATTTCAGGTGGGATCACAAAAGAGGATCCTGGTCTATGGGTCCAAATGGCTGAAGTTGAAGGAGAGATGCCATTATCATCAGGTCAGGTGTCAATGTCAATATTAGATAATCTAGTGAAGGCCTCACTGCAAAATTTGCAGAATGATTATTACCGACATGAAAATCCTTTTCTACAATGTTTGTAAAAAAATAATTCCAATAAACGTGTGAAACGGGCTCACAGCCAATCAGTAGCCTGTTTCACACTATGCCTGTGTTTTTTTTCGATTGACTAGTTTAAAACGAGCTGCCCGATTCGCTATGACCCTGTTTCACACCATTGACCTCGGCCAATTTCACCCCCAACGGCTTCCTACATTTTCAAAAACTCAATGATCTCACCCAAGTTCATGTTGTTCCATCTGAACTGTGCGTCAGCTGGAACAGAAGGTCTTCTTCGTCTGCATGTCGGGTCCTGTGTTGCTGGCGTACCATGACCGCCTGTCTGTCTCCTTCGCCGAGCTGCCGCTAAAAACAGAGCTCAAAGAATTCAGTTCAAATCTTACGGGGGTAATTTAAACCCCCAAGGACGGGTGGGCTGGGGCGGGTGGGCGGTAAAAATATATTTTTTTTGGAGTGGGACCACATCCCGGCTCCAATACACCCACTTCCGGGTTTAACCCAGGCGCGCTGAGATGTGCGGGAGCGACAGAAACCCGGAAGTTCCGTTCCCATCTCAAACCGGCAAGCCGATACTGAAACGAGCAATGTACCTCATTGCGATGGTTGAAGCACTTAACTTTTTTTATATTACAAATGTAAAATGAATTTTACCTTACCTGTTCGGGTTTCCCATCACTTCCGATTCACATCAGGTGGAAGCAGACGGGAGGGGCTGGATCCACTGCTTCTGGTCCAGGAGGAGCATCCAATGCAAGACCTCCCACCCCCCTGATGGTGGACGACCTCCCTCCCCCCCACAACCATTGCTGGACATGCCCCGATGGTGGAAACGTCCCCCCGCAATATGCTGGACTCTCCCCCCCCAATCTTCTCCAAGGCCCACACGATGTTGACCACGTCCCACCACCTCCCCCCTGTGGGGTTCAAAACCCCTTTAACAAAAGACATTTGAAGGAAAGGGTTAATTGTACCTCTTTTAAACAAAGACATTTGAAAACCTGCAAACACAGTAATGTAGTAAACTTAGTTCTCGCAAATCCTGCTTTCCCTCGGTGATGCTGATGGGATTGGAAAAGCATGAGTGTCGGGATCGAGGACTTGGTACTGCGGATCGATGGCTAGATTATTAAATAAATAAGCTAGATGGATAATCATAGAATCATAGAATCAGAGAAGTTTACAACATGGAAACAGGCCCTTCGGCCCAACATGTCCATGTCGCCCAGTTTATACCACTAAGCTAGTCCCAATTGCCTGCACTTGGCCCATATCCCTCTATACCCATCTTACCCATGTAACTGTCCAAATGCTTTTTAAAAGACAAAATTGTACCCGCCTCTACTACTGCCTCTGGCAGCTCGTTCCAGACACTCACCACCCTTTGAGTGAAAAAATTGCCCCTCTGGATCCTTTTGTATCTCTCCCCTCTCAACTTAAATCTATGCCCCCTCGTTATAGACTCCCCTACCTTTGGGAAAAGATTTTGACTATCGACCTTATCTATGCCCCTCATTATTTTATAGACTTCGATAAGATCACCCCTAAACCTCCTACTCTCCAGGGAAAAAAGTCTCAGTCTATCCAAAATCTCCCTATAAGTCAAACCATCAAGTTCCGGTAGCATCCTAGTAAATCTTTTCTGCACTCTTTCTAGTTTAATAATATCCTTTCTATAATAGGGTGACCAGAACTGTACACAGTACTCCAAGTGTGGCCTTACTAATGTCCTGCACAACTTCAACAAGACATCCCAACTCCTGTATTCAATGTTCTGACCAATGAAACCAAACATGCTGAATGCCTTCTTCACCACCCTATCCACCTGTGACTCCACTTTCAAGGAGCTATGAACCTGTATTCCTAGATCTCTTTGTTCTATAACTCTCCCCAACGCCCTACCATTAACGGAGTAGGTCCTGGCCCGATTCGATCTACCAAAATGCATCACCTCACATTTATCTAAATTAAACTCCATCTGCCGTTCATCGGCCCACTGGCCCAATTTATCAAGATCCCGTTGCAATCCTAGATAACCTTCTTCACTGTCCACAATGCCACCAATCTTGGTGTCATCTGCAAACTTACTAACCATGCCTCCTAAATTCTCATCCAAATCATTAATATAAATAACAAATAACAGCGGACCCAGCACCGATCCCTGAGGCACACCGCTGGACACAGGCATCCAGTTTGAAACACAACCCTCTACAACCACCCTCTGTCTTCTGTCGTCAATCCAATTTTGTATCCAATTGGCTACCTCACCTTGGATCCCGTGAGATTTAACCTTATGCAACAACCTACCACGTGGTACCTTGTCAAAGGCTTTGCTAAAGTCCATGTAGACCACGTCTACTGCACAGCCCTCATCTATCTTCTTGGTTACCCCTTCAAAAAACTCAATCAAATTCGTGAGACATGATTTTCCTCTCACAAAACCATGCTGACTGTTCCTAATCAGTCCCCGCCTCTCCAAATGCCTGGAGATCCTGTCTCTCAGAATACCCTCTAACAACTTACCCACTACAGATGTCAGGCTCACCGGTCTGTAGTTCCCAGGCTTTTCCCTGCCGCCCTTCTTAAACAAAGGCACAACATTTGCTACCCTCCAATCTTCAGGCACCTCACCTGTAGCGGTGGATGATTCAAATATCTCTGCTAGGGGACCCGCAATTTCCTCCCTAACCTCCCATAACGTCCTGGGATACATTTCATCAGGTCCCGGAGATTTATCTACCTTGATGCGCGTTAAGACTTCCAGCACCTCCCTCTCTGTAATATGTACACTCCTCAAGACATCACTATTTATTTCCCCAAGTTCCCGAACATCCATGCCTTTCTCAACCGTAAATACCAATGTGAAGTATTCATTTAGGATCTCACCCATCTCTTGTGGTTCCGCACATAGATGACCTAGTTGATCCTTAAGAGGCCCTACTCTCTCCCTAGTTACTCTTTTGCCTTTTATGTATTTGTAGAAGCTCTTTGGATTCTCCTTTGCCTTATCTGCCAAAGCAATCTCATGTCCCCTTTTTGCCCTCCTGATTTCTCTCTTAACTCTACTCCGGCAATCTCTATACTCTTCAAGGGATCCACTTGATCCCAGCTGCCTATGCATGTCATATGCCTCCTTCTTCTTTTTGACTAGGGCCTCAATCTCCCGAGTCATCCAAGGTTCCCTACTTCTACCAGCCTTGCCCTTCACTTTATAAGGAATGTGCTTACCCTGAACCCTGGTTAACACACTTTTGAAAGCCTCCCACTTACCAGACGTCCCTTTGCCTGCCAACAGACTCTCCCAATCAAATTCTGAAAGTTCTTGTCTAATACCATCAAAATTGGCCTTTCCCCAATTTAGAATTTTAACTTTTGGGCCAGACCTATCCTTCTCCATAGCTATCATAGAATCATAGAAGTTACAACATGGAAACAGGCCCTTCGGCCCAACATGTCCATGTCGCCCAGTTTATACCACTAAGCTAGTCCCAATTGCCTGCACTTGGCCCATATCCCTCGATACCCATCTTCCCCATGTAACTGTCCAAATGCTTTTTAAAAGACAAAATTGCACCCGCCTCTACTACTGCCTCTGGCAGCTCGTTCCAGACACTCACCACCCTTTGAGTGAAAAAATTGCCCCTCTGGATCCTTTTGTATCTCTCCCCTCTCACCTTAAATCTGTGCCCCCTCGTTATAGACTCCCCTACCTTTGGGAAAAGATTTTGACTATCGACCTTATCTATGCCCCTCATTATTTTATAGACTTCTATAAGATCACCCCTTAACCTCCTACTCTCCAGGGAATAAAGTCCCAGTCTGTCTAACCTCTCCCTGTAAGTCAAACCATCAAGTCCCGGTAGCATCCTAGTAAATCTTTTCTGCACTCTTTCTAGTTTAATAATATCCTTTCTATAATAGGGTGACCAGAACTGTACACAGTACTCCAAGTGTGGCCTCACCAATGCCCTGTACAACTTCAACAAGACATCCCAACTCCTGCATTCAATGTTCTGACCAATGAAACCAAGCATGCTGAATGCCTTCTTCACCACCCTATCCACCTGTGACTCCACTTTCAAGGAGCTATGAATCTGTACTCCTAGATCTCTTTGTTCTATAACTCTCCCCAACGCCCTACCATTAACGGAGTAGGTCCTGGCCCGATTCGATCTACCAAAATGCATCACCTCACATTTATCTAAATTAAACTCCATCTGCCATTCATCGGCCCACTGGCCCAATTTATCAAGATCCCGTTGCAATCCTAGATAACCTTCTTCACTGTCCACAATGCCACCAATCTTGGTGTCATCTGCAAACTTACTAACCATGCCTCCTAAATTCTCATCCAAATCATTAATATAAATAACAAATAACAGCGGACCCAGCACCGATCCCTGAGGCACACCGCTGGACACAGGCATCCAGTTTGAAAAACAACCCTCTACAACCACCCTCTGTCTTCTGTCGTCAAGCCAATTTTGTATCCAATTGGCTACCTCACCTTGGATCCCATGAGATTTAACCTTATGTAACAACCTACCATGCGGTACCTTGTCAAATGCTTTGCTGAAGTCCATGTAGACCACGTCTACTGCACAGCCCTCATCTATCTTCTTGGTTACCCCTTCAAAAAACTCAATCAAATTCGTGAGACATGATTTTCCTCTCACAAAACCATGCTGACTGTTCCTAATTAGTCCCTGCCTCTCCAAATGCCTGTAGATTCTGTCCCTCAGAATACCCTCTAACAACTTACCCACTACAGATGTCAGGCTCACTGGTCTGTAGTTCCCAGGCTTTTCCCTGCCGCCCTTCTTAAACAAAGGCACAACATTTGCTACCCTCCAATCTTCAGGCACCTCACCTGTAGCGGTGGATGATTCAAATATCTCTGCTAGGGGACCCGCAATTTCCTCCCTAACCTCCCATAACGTCCTGGGATACATTTCATCAGGTCCCGGAGATTTATCTACCTTGATGCGCGTTAAGACTTCCAGCACCTCCCTCTCTGTAATATGTACACTCCTCAAGACATCACTATTTATTTCCCCAAGTTCCCTAACATCCATGCCTTTCTCAACCGTAAATACCGATGTGAAATATTCATTCAGGATCTCACCCATCTCTTGTGGTTCCGCACATAGATGACCTTGTTGATCCTTAAGAGGCCCTACTCTCTCCCTAGTTACCCTTTTGCCCTTTATGTATTTGTAGAAGCTCTTTGGATTCACCTTTGCCTGATCTGCCAAAGCAATCTCATATCCCCTTTTTGCCCTCCTGATTTCTCTCTTAACTCTACTCCGGCAATCTCTATACTCTTCAAGGGATCCACTTGATCCCAGCTGCCTATGCATGTCATATGCCTCCTTCTTATTTTTGACTAGTGCCTCAATCTCCCGAGACATCCAAGGTTCCCTACTTCTACCAGCCTTGCCCTTCACTTTATAAGGAATGTGCTTACCCTGAACCCTGGTTAACACACTTTTGAAAGCCTCCCACTTACCAGACGTCCCTTTGCCTGCCAACAGACTCTCCCAATCAACTTCTGAAAGTTCCTGTCTAATACCATCAAAATTGGCCTTTCCCCAATTTAGAATTTTAACTTTTGGGCCAGACCTATCCTTCTCCATAGCTATCTTAAAACTAATGGAATTATGATCACTGGTCCCAAAGTGATCCCTCACTAACACTTCTGTCACCTGCCCTTCCTTATTTCCCAAGAGGAGGTCAAGTTTTGCCCCCTCTCTAGTCGGGCCATCCACATACTGAATGAGAAATTCCTCCTGAATACACTCAACAAATTTCTCTCCATCCAAGCCCCTAATGCTATGGCTGTCCCAGTCAATGTTGGGAAAGTTAAAGTCCCCTACTATTACCACCCTATTTTTCTTGCAGCTGTCTGTAATCTCCTTACATATTTGCTCCTCAATTTCCCGTTGACTATTTGGGGGTCTGTAGTACAATCCTATCAAAGTGATCTCTCCCTTCTTATTTTTCAGTTCTACCCATATGGACTCAGTGGGCGAACCCTCGGATATATCCCCTCTCACTACTGCCGTGATGTTCTCCCTAATCAAGAACGCAACTCCCCCTCCTCTCTTACCTCCTGCTCTATCTTTCCTATAGCATCTGTACCCTGGAACATTGAGCTGCCAGTCCTGCCCCTCCCTTAGCCATGTTTCAGTAACAGCTATAACATCCCAGTCCCATGTACCCATCCATGCCCTGAGTTCATCTGCCTTGCCCATCAGACTTCTTGCATTGAAATAAATGCAGTTTAATCTAGACTTCCCTTGGTCTTTGCCCTGCTTTCTCAGACCATCTGTCCGGTCATGTTCTGTACACTCTCCCTTACTGCCTTTTGTTTCTTAAAACTAATGGAATTATGATCACTGGTCCCAAAGTGATCCCTCACTAACACTTCTGTCACCTGCCCTTCCTTATTTCCCAAGAGGAGGTCAAGTTTTGCCCCCTCTCTAGTCGGGCCATCCACATACTGAATGAGAAATTCCTCCTGAATACACTCAACAAATTTCTCTCCATCCAAGCCCCTAATGCTATGGCTGTCCCAGTCAATGTTGGGAAAGTTAAAGTCCCCTACTATTACCACCCTATTTTTCTTGCAGCTGTCTGTAATCTCCTTTCATATTTGCTCCTCAATTTCCCGTTGACTATTTGGGGGTCTGTAGTACAATCCTATCAAAGTGATCTCTCCCTTCTTATTTTTCAGTTCTACCCATATAGACTCAGTGGACGAACCCTCGAATATATCCCCTCTCACTACTGCCGTGATGTTCTCCCTAATCAAGAACGCAACTCCCCCTCCTCTCTTACCTCCTGCTCTATCTTTCCTATAGCATCTGTACCCTGGAACATTGAGCTGCCAGTCCTGCCCCTCCCTTAGCCATGTTTCAGTAATAGCTATAACATCCCAGTCCCATGTATCCATCCATGCCCTAAGTTCATCTGCCTTGCCCATCAGACTTCTTGCATTGAAATAAATGCAGTTTAATCTAGACTTCCCTTGGTCTTTGCCCTGCTTTCTCAGACCATCTGTCCGGTCATGTTTTGTACACTCTCCCTTACTGCCTTTTGTTTCTATCACCACTTTACTTCCCACTGACTTCCTGCATCGGTTCCCATCCCCCTGCCACATTAGTTTAAACCCTCCCCAACAGCACTAGCAAACACTCCCCCTAGGACATTGGTTCCAGTCCTGCCCAGATGCAGACCGTCCAATTTGTACTGGTCCCACCTCCCCCAGAACCGGTTCCAATGGCCCAGGAATTTGAATCCCTCCCTCTTGCACCATCTCTCAAGCCACGTATTCATCCTAGCTATCCTGTCATTCCTACTCTGACTAGCCCGTGGCACTGGTAGCAATCCTGAGATTACTACCTTTGAGGTCCTACTTTTTAGTTTAACTCCTAACTCCCTAAATTCAGCTTAGAGTCACAGAGTCATAGAGTCATAGAGTTATACAGCACGGATAGAGGCCCTTCGGCCCATCGTGTCCGCGCCGGCCATCAGCCCTGTCTACTCTAATCCCATATTCCAGCATTTGTAGGACCTCATCCCGTTTTTTACCTATATTGTTGGTACCTATATGTACCACGACAACTGGCTGTTCACCCTCCCCCTCCAGAATGTCCTGCATCCGTTCCGAGACATCCCTGACCCTTGCACCAGGGAGGCAACATACCATTCTGGAGTCTCGGTTGCATCCGCAGAAACGCCTGTCTATTGCCCTTACAATCGAGTCCCCTATCACTATAGCTCTGCCACTCTTTTTCCTGCCCTCCTGTGCAGCAGAGCCAGCCACGGTGCCATGAACCTGGCCGCTGCCACCTTCCCCTGGTGAGCCATCTCCCACAACAGTATCCAAAACGGTATATAATATTGAGCTTAAAGCGTTGTCAAGCTTTCAAAACACATAGGCTTTTGGAAACACAAGCTTTTCAAGACAGCAGGGGGTGATGTAAAAAAAGGCATGCATCAAAGGCTTCGGATCGGGAAAGCAATGATAGGTGTGAAAAGGCATTGACCCTTTCATTCCTATCTGGTGGTCTGTTCAAAGAGCTGGGAGTTGTGAAACATCAAGTGGTATTGCATCCAGCATGTGGTCAAATGGTGTAAGAAATGGATTTGAAAACAATGAAGCAATCAAAATTGGAGATGTCAGGGCCAATAAGAATGTCTGTGTATCGTCATCAAATGGGCTATCTCTCCATGAAAGGCCGTAAACAGATTGATCGAGCACATAGTTTTTTCTGCATCAAAGGATCTCCAGTCACATGATCAAAGCCTAAACTGTCAATCACTGAGGTATGTTAATGATTGAGGATAGCAAAAGGGAGCGATTGGACAAAAAGAATGACCCTCCCCAATCCTACATCCTATTGGTAAAAAACAATATAAAATAACTGAGATCGATAGATTTTTGGACTCTAGGGGAATGAAGGGATATGGGGATCGGGCAGGAAAGTGGAGTTGAGGTCGAAGATCAGTCATGATCTGATTGAATGGCGGAGCAGGCTCGAGAGGCCGTATGGCCTACTCCTGCTCCTATTTCTGATGTTCTTCAGAAGATTTTGAGAGAAGAACAGCCTCTTCACCACCCGGCAGTCACAAGGAATGCACGCTACAGTTGAACATCACACAAGAAGAAGAGGACGTCGAGTTCTGAAGAGCTGATCAACCTTCAGGCCCGATGAGCAAAAGCCTTGGTTTCAAGGTTGTATATGTATTAATGATTTGCCTGATGTCTGCATGAATCATTAAGTCATTACATAATAAGGTTGTAAATTATTAAGTGTATCCCAGCTGTAGTGTTAAAGACTTGTGCTCCAAAACTAGCCGCGCCTCTAGCCAAACTGTTCCAGTACAGCTACAACACTGGCATCTACCCGACAATGTGGAAAATTGCCCAGGTATGTCCTGTCCACAATAAGCAGGACAAATCCAATCCGGCCAATTACCACCCCATCAGTCTAATCTCAACTATCAGCAAAGTGATGGAAGGTGTCGTCGACAGTGCTATCAAGTCTATAAAATAATGAGGGGCATAGATAAGGTAGATAGTCAAAATCTTTTCCCAAAGCTAGGGGAGTCTATAACGAGGGGGCATAGATTTAAGGTGAGAGGGGAGAGATACAAAAGGGTCCAGAGGGGCAATTTTTTCACTCAAAGGGTGGTGAGTGTCTGGAACGAGCTGCCAGAGGCAGTAGTAGAGGCGGGTACAATTCTGTCTTTTAAAAAGTATTTGGACAGTTACATGGGTAAGATGGGTATAGAGGGATATGGGCCAAGTGCAGGCAATTGGGACTAGCTTAGTGGTATAAACTGGGCGACATGGCCTGTTTCCATGTTGTAAACTTCTATGATTCTATGATTCTATGATTCTAAGTGGCACTTACTCACCAATAACCTGCTCAACGATGCTCAATTTGGGTTCCGCCAGGACCACTCGGCTCCAGACCTCATTACAGCCTTGGTCCAAACATGGACAAAAGAGCTGAATTCCAGAGGTGAGGTGAGAGTGACTGCCCTTGACACCAAGGCAGCATTTGACCGAGTATGGCACCAAGGAGCCCTGGTAAAATTGAAGTCAATGGGAAGTCAATGTCGTATGAGGAGAGATTGGGTCAACTCGGCCTGTATTCACTCGAGTTTAGAAGAATGAGAGGGGATATCATTGAAAGATATAAAATTCTGACAGGGCTAGACAGACTGGATGCAGGGAGGATGTTTCCCCAGGTTTGGGGGTCCAGAACAAGGGGTCACAGTCTCAGGATACGGGGTAGGACATTTAGGACTGAGATGAGGAGAAATTTCTTCACTCAGAGGGTGGTGAACCTGTGGAATTCTCTACCACAGAAGGCTGTGGAGGCCAAGTCACTGAATATATTTAAGAATGAGATAGATAGATTTCTAGACACAAAAGGCATCAAGGGGCATGGGGAGAGAGGCGGAATATGGTACTGAGATAGAAGATCAGCCATGATCATATTGAATGGCGGAGCAGGCTCGAAGGGCCAACTGGCCTACTCCTGCTCCTATTTTCTATGTTTCTATGAATCGGGGGAAAACTCTCCAGTGGCTGGAGTCATACCTAACACAAAGGAAGATTGGTTGGAGGCCAATCATCTAAGCCCCAGGACACAGCCGCAGGAGATCCTCAGGGCAGTGACTTAGGTACAACCATCTTCAGCTGCTTCATCAAAGACCTTCCCTCCATCATAAGGTCAGAAGTGCGGATGTTCGCTGATGATTGCACGGTGTTCAGTTCCCCTCAAATAATGAAGCAGTCCGAGCCCGCATGCAGCAAGACCTGGACAACATCCAGGCTTGGGCTGATAAGTGGCAAGTAACATTCACACCAGACAAGTGCCAGGCTATGACCATCTCCAACAAGAGAGAGTCTAACCACCTCCCCTTGACATTCAACGGCATTACCATCACCGAATCCCCCACTATCAACATCCTGGGGGTCACCATTGACCAGAAGTTTAACTGGACCAGCCACATAAATATTGTGGCTACAAGAGCAGGTCAGAGGCTGGGTATTCTGCGGCGAGTGACTCACCTCCTGACTCCCCAAAGCCTTTCCACCATCTACAAGGCACAAGTCAGGAGTGTGATGGAATACTCTCCACTTGCCTGGATGAGTTCTGCTCCAACAGCACTCAAGAAGCTCGACACCATCCAGGACAAAGCAGGCCACTTGATTGGTACCCCATCCACCACCCTAAACATTCACTCCCTTCACCACTGGCGCATCATGGTTGCAGTGTGTACCATCTACAGGATCCACTGCAGCAACTCGCTAAGGCTTCTTCGACAACACCTCCCAAACCCGCGACCTCTACCACCTAGAGGGACAAGGACAGCAGGAACATGGGAACAACACCACCTGCACATTCCCTCCAAGTCACACACCATCCCGACTTGGAAATATATCAACGTTCCTTCATCATCGCTGGGTCAAAATCCTGGAACTCCCTTCCTAACAGCACTGTGGGAGAACCTTCACCACACGGACTGCAACAGTTCAAGAAGGCGGCTCACCACCGCCTTCTCAAGGGCAATTAAGGACGGGCAATAAATGCTGGCCTTGCCAGCGACGCCCATATCCCGTGAACGAATTAAAAAAACAGGATTTTGTGAAGGAAAGTCATTTGTATGGTTTGATTTTGCTTCACGAATGCTCCTTTGAATGATATCATTAATAATTATTTTTGATTAACGAAACTACCATGAGTGAGGGTGACTTTCTTTGCTTGACTATTCGTCCAGTGTCCAAGAATCACGGGAAATAAAGAATTCCCTGCACCGCACCCGTCCGATTTCTTCTCTTTGCTCCTCTGCTGCTTCTCCTCCTTACTGCTACTTTCTTTAATGTCACACAATAACCTGCCTCACACCTCTCTTCTGAGTCTCCCTTTACTTATTTTTGCTTCTCTCCTCCCAATTCTGCTGTTTTTCTACCTCTCCCTTCACTCAGAGAATAGGGGCTCAGGGCACGTACTCACACTTACAAAAGGTGGGAAGTGGTGTTCCACAGGGATCGGTGCTGGGACCACTGTTGTTCACAATTTACATTAACGATTTGGATTCGGGAATCAGAAGTACAATTTCAAAATTTGCGGATGATACCAAATTCGGGAGTGTTGTTAATACAAAAGAAGAATGTGTCAAAATGCAAGAGGACATTAATAAACTTACAGAATTGGCATGTAATTGGCAAATGAATTTTAATATAGATAATTGTGAGATAGTGGATTTTGGTAGGAAGAATAAGGAGGCCACAAACTGCTTGGATAATAAGAGTCTAAATGGGTCAGAGGAGGAAAGGTATCTTGGGGTACAGATACACAAATCACTAAAAGTAGCGACACAGGTTAATAAGGCCATAAAAAAGGCAAATCAAGCACTGGGGTTCATTTCTAGAGGGATAGAATTGAAAAGCAAAGAAGTTATGTTAAACATGTATAGAACCTTGGTTAGACCACACTTGGAGTACTGTGAACAGTTCTGGTCTCCATATTATAGAAAGGATATAGAGGCATTGGAAAAGGAGCAAAAAAGATTTACAAGGACGATACCAGAACTGAGAGGATATACTTATCAGGAAGGCTGAACAGGCTGGGACTCTCCTCTCTAGAAAAGGGAAGGCTGAGGGGTGACCTGATAGAGGTCCTGAAAATAATGAAAGGTTATGATCGGGCAAATGTATAGAAAATATTTCCACTTGTGGAGGAGTCCAAAACTAGGAGCCATCATATAAAATAGTCGCTAATAATTCCAATAGGGAATACAGGAGAAACTTATTTACCCAAAAGGTGGTAAAAATGTCGAACATGCTACCTCAAGGAGTAGTTGAGGCAAAAAGCATAGATGCATTTAAGGGGAAACTAGATAAGCACATGGAGGAGAAAGGAATAGAAGGGTCTGCTGATAGGGTTAGATGCAGGGAGGGAGGAGGCTCGTGTGGAGCATAAATGCCAGCAGAGACTAGTTGGGCTGAGTGGCCTGTTTCTGTGCTGTAGTTTCAATCTGCCTCGATGATGACAACAGGCATGTTACAAACAGGCACGTGTACAATAGTGTTCAACAAATAATGTTCCTTTGGGATATGAAATGCTTCTGGATTCTGTGAAAGTTGTGTACATTTATCTGGTTTCTTGTTAGCCAATTACAAAACACGACTCGTCAGATCTGTCGGTCTGTCAGATGTTTTGATAACTCAAATCTCAAAATTCACATCAAGCATCAAACTTATCCAATCCTTTTGCTCTTTAGCATCTTAACTGACTCACAATCACTGAACCCGGCAATGGAATAAATGAAAGGGTCGGAAATAGTTCAGTGACATGATGAGAACGGGCAAGTTTACAGACCAGCACCATGAGCACCAACACACTGTTCACCCTGTAAGTTGACTAACAGAACAAGTTATCTTTCACACTGTAATGAGGTTAAGGGTTCACTAACCCTTGTTGCATCTTCTGCCCTCGCACAGGAAGTTGCCATGGGGAGGAGAGCAGGTGTTGGGGATGATAGAAGGGTGGATCAGAGTGTCACGGGGGGAGCGGTCCCTTCGGAATGCTAAAAGAGGTGTTGTCAGCCTCCAGAGAAGGAATTACTTGCATGCATAAGCTACAAACGTCTCTCTCCTATTTTACCAGGTCATATTAGCAGATCTACGATCTCAGCTGTCTGATATGGCTGGGAGACATCCATCACTTAATGTTGTTACAGAAGAAACTTGTGCATAATGTCACAACATTACAGGAAAGATGGGTACAGAGGAGATTTACGAGGATGTTGCCAGGACTGGAGAATTTTAACTATGAGATAAGATTGGATAGGCTGGTGTTATTTTCTTTGGAACAGAGGAGGCTGAGGGAGATTTAATTGAGGTGTACAAATTATGGCGGGACTAGATAGAGTGGATAGGGGAGACCTATTTCCCTTAGCAGAGGGGTCAGTAACCAGGGGGATAGATTTAAAGTAATTGGTAGAAGGATTAGAGGGGAGCGGAGGAGAAATATTTTCACCCAGAGGATGGTGGGGGTCTGGAACTCACTGCCTGAAAGGGTGGTAGAGGCAGAAACCCTCATTACATTTGAAAAGTACTTGGATGGGTACTTAAAGTGTCGTAACCTACAGGGTTACGGACCAAGAGCTGAAAAGTGGGATTAAGCTGGACAGGCCTTTTTCAGCCAACACGGACATGATGGGCCGAATGGACTCCTTCTGTGCCGTAACTTCCTATGATTCTATGATTCTAATGATTGCCAAAAGTAGAGGACAGGAGGGGGCATTTCAGCCATTTCATACCTGACCCCATGTGAGGAGCAGGCCATTGGGCAGGTGGGATGGCACCCCTCTCACATTATGGGAGATGGTGAGACAGAACAAGGGGGCACAGTCGTAACATTAGAGCTAGGCCATTCACATGTGAAATCAGGTAACACTTTTCACACAAAGTTAGTGGAAATGTGGAATTCTCTCCAACAAAAATATGTGGATACTGGGGGTCAATTGAAATTTCCAACACTGAGATCGACAGACTTTTATTCGTTAAGGGTATCAAGGGATATGGATCAAAGAAGGTATGAGGTAAAGATCAGCCATGAGCTAATTGAATGTCAGAACAGGCTCGAGGGCTGAATGGCCGACTCCTGTTCCTATGTTCCAATGTAAATGGGGTAAAGAGGTGAGGGAGGGAGAAACTTATTTACTATATTCCAGACTCTGTGATTTTTCTCGGCCAGTTGATAACCGAGTTGTGTAAAATACAGCGGGATACACACACTGGTTTGAAGGAGCTCTCTTCAGATTGAATTTTAGACTGTCTGAATCCATTGATGTAACTGTTAAACTATGAGCCTATGGCCTGGATTCTCCAATGCTCAGGTTAGCACGGAACATGTCACTGCACCTCCTTTCTGCTTTCCCTCGCTCTCAAAACCTGCTCTTGCCCTCACAACTACTTCCTCCTCTTGGCCACACAGACTGCTTCTTCCTGACATCAAGCAAGCTATGCTCAGTTGCCTCATACACCTTAAAATCCCTTAAACTGGGCACATTTTAACCAACTTCTTGCAGGAAAAGGTGGACGAATATGAGGAGGACCTGCCCAAACCCACTGGAGGGCCAGTTCATGTCCCAGTTCTGCTGACCGGGACAGAGCCCAGCCTTTGAAAGAAAGCTGCTTTCAACAAACCACCAATTGCTGATTGTGCAGGACATCCTATCAGGAAGCTTCCATAATATGTTGGAGAGTGTGGAGGAGTCCACCACCAACATGTGTTTTCAGTCAGATCGTGGACATCCTATACTCTATTCTCCCACAGATCAAGGGGAGTGCTGACCTGCAATCCAATAGAAAATGCAGTTATACAATGGGAATGGACTATGTCACCATCTCTCAGGATGACAACATGTCTGGAGCAGCGCTAAAGTGGATAAAAGATCACTTAAAACAGGCATGAGGGCCTCGCACTGAGGTGTGGGCACTTGTGTAAGCCAGTAAAATGATAAACCTTTTTGAAATCTTTGTGTGCTGAGTATTCTTGTAATGGCTGGTGTCCCTGCAATGTAAGTTGACATGAATATTAATGTTGGTCTTTGGGCAGATGCAGTTTACTTGAGGGGAGGAGGGCTGGGAGAGATACAGGTTATGAAATGCTGGGCAGTAGGGATTTGTTGATCTGAAGCACTCTCCAAGATCTGCTGTGGAAGAGCTCTGGCTGCAGACAAGTGTTGGAGTCCTCCTGGTTCCTCGCCATCCTCTCTGTCATTAGTGTCGTCTTCCTCATCATGCTGAAGATCCTCGTCCAATGGTGGCTCCATCTGTTGAGCCCATTGCAGAGCAAAGTTATGAGCAGACAGCAAACCACAATTATACAGGACACTCTTTCTGGGCTGTATTGCAGGATGCCACCAGATCTGTTGAGACATTGGAATTGTTGTTTGAGGACTCCGATGGTTCTCTCAGTGAGGGTTCTACTTGACCCATGGATTTTATTGTAGGCCAGTTTGGTCATCAAGCACGGGTTCCTGAGAGGTTTCATGATCCAAGTGTACAGGGCATAGCTGTTGTCTCTGGACAAATAATCCAGAGAACGTGAGTTCAAATCATGGCAGTTTGAGAATTTGAATTCAGTTTTTAAAAAAGCGGGAAATAAAAAGCTGGTATCAGTAAAAGTGACCATGAAGCTGTTGGTTTGTTGTAAAATCCCACTGGTTCACTCATGCCTCTATGTGATTCCAGTTCAATGCGAATGTGGTTGACTCTCAACGACTCTCTGAAGTGTCCGAGCAAGCCATTCAGTTGTATCAAATCGCTTCTCAGGGCAACTAGCAATGGGCAATAAACGCCGGCCTTGCCAGTGATGCCCACATGCCGAGAATGAAACAAAAATGACTGCCTCCTGACTTGTTCCGGCGATGGCTTAAACCGAAATGCTCCAATCTATGTTCAAGGCCGTAGTAACAGGGCACTTAGAAAATCATAATATGATTAGACAGAGTCAACATGGTTTCATGAAAGGGTAGATAAGAGGAAACCAGTAGATGTAGTATATTTGGATTTTCAAACCTCATTCAATAAGGTGCCACACAAGAGATTGGTTCATGCGATTGAGGATGAAGTATTAGCATGGAAAGCTGTAGACCGCAGGAAGATATCAATGGACTGGTCAGATGGGCAGAAAAGTGGCAAATGGAATTCAATCCAGAGAATTGTGAGGTAATGAATTTGGGGAGGGCAAACAAGGCAAGGGAATACACAATTAATGGGAGGATACTGAAAGGTGTAGAGGAAGTGAGGGACCTTGGAGTGCATGTCCACAGATCCCTGAAGGTAGCAGGACAGGTAGATAAGGTGTTTGAGAAGGCATATGGACTGCTTTCCTGTATTAGACGAGGCATAGAATATAAAAGCAGGAATGTTATGCTGGAACTGTATAAAACGCTAGTTAGGCCACAGCTTGAGTACTGCGCACAGTTCTGGTCATCACATTACAGGAAGGATGTAATTGCACTAGAGAGGATGCAGAGGAGATTTACGAGGATGTTGCCAGGACTGGAGAATTTTAGCTATGATGACAGATTAGATAGACTGGAGTTGTTTTCCTTGGAGCAGAGGAGGCTGAGGGGTGATTTGATTGAGGAGTACAAAATTATGAGGGGCCTAGATAGAGTGGATAGGAAGGACCTATTTCCCTTAGCGGAGGGGTCAATAACCAGGGGGCATACATTTAAAGTGATTGGTAGAAGGATTAGAGCGGAAATGAGGAAACATTTTTTCACTCAGAGGGTGGTGGGGGTCTGGAACTCACTGCCGAAGAGGGTGGTAGAGGCAGAAACCCTCAACTCATTTAAAAAATACCTGGATGTGCACCTGAAGAGCCGTGACCTACAGGGCTACGGACCAAGTGCGGGAAAGTGGGATTCGGCTGGGTGGCTCGTTTCTCAGTCAGCGCAGACACGATGGGCTGAATGGCCTCCTTCTGTGCCGGAAATTTTCTATGATTCTATGATTCTATGAGTGAGGATTGGTTAATGGACAGAGAAGAGTGAGTAGGAATAAACAAATCATTTTCGGGATGGCAGGTTGCAACTAGTTGGGTGCTGCCAGGATCAGTGCTTGGGGCTCAGTTGTTTACAGTCTATATAAATGACGAAGATGAGGGGACTGAGGTTAATGCATCCAAGTCTGCTGATGATACAAAGCCAGGTTGGAAAGTAAGCTGTGAGGAGGATGGAAAAAGGCTGTAAAGGGATATAGACAGGTTAAGTGAGCGGGCGAGAAGGTGGCAGATGAAGTATAATGTGGGGAAATGTGAAATTATCCACTTTGGTAGGAAGAATAGAAAAACAGAATATTTTTTAAAAGGTGGGAGACTAAGAAATGTTGGTAGTCAGACGGATTTGGGTGTCCTTGTAAATGAATCACAGAAAGTTAACATGTAGGTACAGCAAGCAATTAGGAAGGCAAATAGTATGTTGGCCTTTATTGCAAGGGGGTTGGGATGCTGCAATTATGTGGGGCTCTGGTGAGACCACACCTGGAGCACTGTGTACAGTTTTGGTCTCCTTACCAAAGCAATGATAGGCTTGCCTTAGAGGAGGTGCAATGAAGGTTCGCTAGATTAATTCCTGGGATGAGGGTTGTCCTATGAGGAGATATTGAGTAGAATGGGCCTATACTCTCTGGCGTTTAGAAGAATGAGAGGTGATCTCATTGAAATGTATAAAATTCTTAGAGGGCTTGACAGGGTAGATGCTGAGAGGCTGTTTCCCCTGGCTGGAGAGTCTAGAACTAGGGGTCACAGTCCCAAGATCAGAGGTCGGCCATTTAGGACCAAGATTAGGAAAAATTTCTTCACTCAGGGGCTTCTGAACCTTTGGAATTGTCTACCCCAAAAAGCTGTGGATGCTCAGTCGCTGAGTAAATTCAAGACTGAGATCGATCGATTTTTGAACATCAAGGGAATCAAGGGATATGGGGATCAGGCAGGAATATGGAGTTGAGGTAGAAGATCAGCAATGATCTTATTGAATGGCGGAGCAGGCTCGAGGGGCCATACAGTCCACTCCTGCTCCTATTTCTTACATTCCTATGGCTTGTGGGTGGGATCGGGAACTGCCGGCAGCAGGACGAAAATGGCATCTGAGATCTTAACCATGTCACACACATTGCAGTGCCAGAGCACTCGGACATGCTGCATAACCCTTCAGTTGAACTCATTGCCCATTCTGAAACATCCTGTTGAAAATTAATACTTTTGCTGACTCACCTGCATCGGTTCCAGGAATGGGATGACTAATAAGATCCAATGAAGAACCTGCTGGAACTTGTACCTGAGGCGGAAACAGCAGATTTGCCATCGGGTCATTTGCAGCCACACGTACCAGATTCGGTCCCACATTTGCTTGTGCTGTCAAAAGAGAGGAAGAATTGAAATTCTCATTCAACTGTTGCACATTAATAAATCTAACAATTGGACGTGGTGAATGTGGTCATCAAAAGGCACATGTACAATAGTGGTGAACAAATAGTGTTTCTTTGGGACATGAAATGCTTCTGGATTCTGTAAAAGATGTACACATTTATCTGGTTTCTTGTTAGCCAGTTAGAAAACACGACTCGTCAGGTCTGGGGTGAAATTTGAGCTGTGAGGAGGGTGCAAAGAGGCTCTAATGTAATTTAGACAAGTTGGGTGAGTGGGCAAGAACATGGCAGATGCTGTATAACGTGGATAAATGTGAGGTTATCCACTTTGGTTGTCAAAACAGAAAGGCAGATTATTATCTGAATGGTGATAGATTGGGAAAAGGGGAGGTGCAACGAGACCTGGGTTTCCTTGTACACCAGTCGCTGAAAGCGAGCATTCAGGTGCAGCAAGCAGTTAGGAAGGCGAATGGTATGTTGGTCTTCATTGCAAGAGG
Source organism: Heptranchias perlo (assembly GCF_035084215.1). Taxonomy (NCBI): domain Eukaryota; kingdom Metazoa; phylum Chordata; class Chondrichthyes; order Hexanchiformes; family Hexanchidae; genus Heptranchias; species Heptranchias perlo. The sequence continues at coordinate 165,863,373 of NC_090326.1, read as the reverse complement.
ATTTGAGTATAGGAGCAGGGATGTCTAACTGCAGTTATACAGGGCCTTGGTGAGACCACATCTGGAGTATTGTGTGCAGTTTTGGTCTCCTTATCTGAGGAAGGATGTCCTTGCTATGGAGGGAGTGCAATGAAGGTTTACCAGACTGATTCCTGGGATGGCAGGACTGACGTATGAGGAGAGATTGGGTCGACTAGGCCTATATTCACTAGAGTTTAGAAGAATGAGAGGTGATCTCATCGAAACATATAAAATTCTAACAGGACTAGACAGACTAGATGCAGGGAGGATGTTCCCGATGGCTGGGGAGTCCAGAACCAGGGATCACAGTCTCAGGATACTGGGTATGCCATTTAGAACCGAGATGAGGAGAAATTTCTTCACTCATAGGGTGGTGAACCTGTGGAATTCTCTACCACAGAAGGCAGTGGAGGCCAAGTCATTAGATGTATTCAAGAAGGAGATAGATATATTTCTTAATGCTAAAGGGATCAAGGGATATGAGGAAAAAGTGGGAACAGGGTACTGAGTTAGACGATCAGCCTTGATCTTTTTGAATGGCAGAGCAGGCCCGAAGGGCCGAATGGTCTACTCTTGCTCCTATTTTCTATGTTTCTATGTTTCTATGTCTGTCTCATGACCATGAGCACTAACAGCACAAGTCATCATTCACACTGTAATGAGGTTCATGGGTTCACAAACTCTGTATCTTACAGGAGGTGTTGTCAACCCCCAATAACAGGAATTACTTGCACGCATCAGCATCGAACATCTCCCTCCACTTTTACAGGGTGATATTAGCCGGTCTATGATCTCAGCTGTTTGATGCTACCTGGGAAACATCCATCACATGCTATCTTGCACTTTATGTTTTTACAGAAGAAACTTGTGCCTATTGACTGCCATAGGTAGAGGACAGGAGGGGGCAAATCAACCATTATACACCTGACCCCAAATGAGGAGCAGGCCTTTCAGCAGGTGGGAATGCACTCCGATCATGTTATGGGAGATGGTGAGACAGAATAAGGGAGCACAATCGTAACATTGCAGCCATGCCATTCGGCAGTGAAATCAGAAAACACTGTTTCACACTAAGATTAGTGGAAATGTGGAATTCTCTCCCCCAAAAATCTGTGGATGCAGGAGGTCATTCAAATTTCCAACACTGAGATCGACAGATTTTTATTCATTAAGGGTATTGAGAGATATGGATCAAAGGTGGATATGAGTTAAAGATCAGCCATGAGCTAATTAAATGTCAGGACAGGTTTGAGGGGCTGAATGGCCTATTCATATGTGCTGATGTAAATGGGGTAAAGAGTTGAGGGAGAGAGAAACTTATTTATTATATTCCAATTAGATTTTTCTCAGCAAGTTGCTAACTGAGTTGTGTAAAATAGAGCGGGATACACACACTGGTTTGTAGCAGCTCTTGTCATATTGAATTTTAGACTGGCTGAATCCATTGATGTGACCATATGACTATGAGTCTATGGTCTGGATGCTCCTCTTCGGAACAGTGTTTTGGCGAGACCGGACTTGCACCCATGCCTCTAAATTTTCGCCATCACCACTGATGCACCAGAAGAGGTGGAGAGGGGCATTAAAGGGGCAGAGGCACACATAAGATGGCATCAAGATGCCCACCAAAATCCTCAGCCGAAACTGAGGCCATCAGCAGGTAAGTGCCATGGGGAAAGATTGGAAAGGCTGGGATTGTTTTCTTTTGAACAAAGGAGGCTGAAGGTGTATAAAATTATGATGGGCGTAGAATGGATCGGAAGAACCTATTTCCCTTAGCAGAGAGGTCAATAGATAGGGGGCATAGATGTCAAGTAGAAGGATTAGAGGGGAGCTGAGGAAAATCTTTTCACCCAGAGGGTGGTGGGAGTCTGGAACTCACGGCCTGAAAGGGTGGTAGAGGCAGAAACCCTTATCGCATTTAAAAGGTACTTGGATATGCACTTGAAGTGCCGTAACCTACAAGGCTACGGACCAAGTGCTGGAAAGTGGCTGGGTAGCTCTCTTTCAACCAGCGCAGACACGATGGGGCAAATGGCCTCTTTCTGTGCCATAAATTTTCTATGTTTCTGTGTTTCTATATTTTCCATAACTATGCTAAATCTAACTGAATTATGATCACTACCACCAAAATGCTCTCCCACTGATACTCCTTCCACCTGCCCAGCTTCATTCCCTAAAACTAAATCCAGAACTGCCCCCCCCCCCTCTCTTGTTGGGCTTGCTACGTACTGGCCAAAAAAGTTCTCCTAAATGCATTTTAAGAATTCTGTGCCCTCTATACCTTTTACACTGATTGTATCCCAGTTAATATTAGGGTAGTTGAAATCTCCTACTATCACTGCCCTATTGTTTTTGCACTTCTCAGAAATTTGCCTACATATTTGCTCTTCTATCTCCCTCTGACTGTTTGGGGGTCTATAGTACACTCCCAGTAGCGTGACTGCCCCTTTTTTGTTCTTCAGCTCAACCCATATGGCCTCATTTGATGATCCTTCTAACATATCATCGCACCTCACAGTTGTAATTGTTTCTTTAACCAAAATTGCCACCCCCCTCCTTTTATATCCCCCTCTCTATCTCGGTTGAAAACCCTGTAACCAGGGACGTTGACCTTCTATTCCTGCCCCTCTTTAAGCCATGTTTCTGTAATAGCTACGCTATCATACTGCCACGTGTCCATCTGTGCCCTCCGCTTATCTGCCTGATTCACAATACTCCTTGCATTGAAGTATATACCATAAAGCACTGCCAAACTCCTTTGTTGTTTATTTTCTAACTTTTGTTTACTCTGCCTTTCAAACTGGATTACTAATTTCCAGCTTTCCATTTCCAGCTCTGCTTCTCTCCCTTCTGAATCTATGCTCAGGTTTCCATCCCCCTGCCAAGCTAGTTTAAACCCTCCCCAACAGCACCAGCGAACCTTCCGTGAGGATATTGGAAGCAGTAGTACTTGGGGTGGTTGGGAGGGGAATCGTCTCTGAGCCCGGGCCCTGCACCCTTGTCACCATTCGCATGTGACGTGTGGGGAGGTAGTGACCAGCAATGGTCCCAGCAGGAGTGAGGGAGTGAAATCCCGGTCAGGACAGTGAGGTAGTGGTAGGCAGTGCCGGCTGGACTTTACCACAATCTCTGACGATTTCAAAAGAGAATACCGGCCCATGGGTCCAAAAGCCTGATGATGAAGTAGAGATGCCATTATCATCAGGTCGGGTCAATATCAGCTGATCTAGTGGAGGCCTCACTGCAAAATTTGCAGAATGATTATTACCGACACAAAAATCCTTTTCTACAATGTTTTTAAAAAAATAATTCCAATAAACGTGGGAAACGGGCTCACAGCCAATCAGTAGCCTGTTTCACACTGTGCCTGTGTTTTTTTTCGATTGACTAGTTTAAAACGAGCTGCCCGATTCGCTATGACCCTGTTTCACACCATTGACCTCGGCCAATTTCACCCCCAACGTCTTTCTACATTTTCCAAAACTCAATGATCTCACCCAAGTTCATGTTGTTCCATCTGAACTGTGCGTCAGCTGGAACAGAAGGTCTTCTTAATCTGCATGTCGGGTCCTGTGCTGCTGGCGTCCCATGACCGCCTGTCTGTCTCCTTCGCCGAGCTGCCGCTAAAAACGGAGGTCAAAGAATTTAGTTCAAACATTACAGGGGTAATCTGAACCCTCAAGAACGGGTGGGTTGGGAGCTGGTGGGCAGTAAAAGTAGTTTTTGGAGCGGGACCGCATCCCGGCTCCAACGTGCCCACTTCCGGGTTTAACCCAGGTGCGTTGGGATGCGCGGAAGCAACAGAAAACCGGAAGTCCTGCCCCCGCTTAAAACCATCGAACTGATACTTAAAGGGGCAATGTACCTCATTGCGATAGTTGAGGCACTTAACTTTTTATGTATTACAAATGTAAAATGAATTTTATCTTACCTGTTCGGATTTCCCATCGCTTCTGATTCACATCTGGTGGAAGCAGCGGGAAGGGCCGGATCCATGGGCTGAGTGCCTTTATTGCACTGCTTCTGGTCCAGGAGGAGCAGGAGTGCTTCATCCAGGCCCAACATGCTCACTTGGCCAACCGCCACAACCTCCTACCCCCCGCGATGGTGGACACCCTTCCAATGCTGGACCCCCCCTACTCCCGTATTGGTGGACTCTCCCCAATATGATAGACCCCCCCCCCCCACCTGCTGAATCCAAGGCCCACCCGATGCCGTCCACGTCCCACCACCACCCCCCACCCCTCCGATTTCTTCCAGTGTCCCATCCTTTGCCATTCTTCTCTTTGCTCCTCTGCTGCTTCTCCTCCTTACTGCTACTTTCTTTAATTTCACACAATAACCTGCCTCACACCTCTCTTCTGAGTCTCCCTTTACTTATTTTTGCTTCTCTCCTCCCAATTCTGCTGTTTTTCTACCTCTCCCTTCACTCAGAGAATAGGGGCTCAGGGCACGTACTCAGACTGACAAAAGGTGGGAAGTGGTGTTCCACAGGGATCGGTGCTGGGACCACTGTTGTTCATAATTTACATTAACGATTTGGATTCAGGAATCGGAAGTACAGTTTCAAAATTTGCAGATGACACCAAATTGGGGGTTGTAGTTAATATAAATAAGAATGTGTCAAAATGCAAGAGGACATTAATAAACTTGTAGAATGGGCGTGTAATTGGCAAATGAATTTCAATATTGTTAAGTGTGAGGTGGTGCATTGTGGGAGGAAGAATAAGGAGGCCATAAACTGCCTGGATAATAAGAGACTAAACGGGATAGAGGAGCAAAGGGATCTAGGGGAACAGATACACAAATCACTAAAAGTAGCAACGCAGGGTGATAAGGCCATAAAAAAGGCAAATTAAGCACTGGGGTTCATTTCCAGAGGGATAGAATTGAAAAGAAAAGAAGTTCAGAGAATCATAGAAAATTTATGGCACAGAAGGAGGCCATTCGGCCCATCGTGTCCATGCCGGCTGAGAAACGAGCCACCCAGCCGAATCCCACTTTCCTGCATTTGGTCCATAGCCCTGCAGGTCACGGCTCTTCAGGTGCACATCCGGGTATATTTTAAATGAGTTGTGGGTTTCTGCCTCTACCACCCTCTCAGGCAGTGAGTTCCAGACCCCCACCACCCTCTGGTTGAAAAAATGTTTGCTCATTTCTACTCTCATCCTTCAACCAATCACTTTAAATCTATGCCCCCTGGTTATTGACTCCTTCGCTAAGGGAAATAGGTCCTTCCTATCCACTCCATCTGGGCTCCTCATAATTTTGTATACCTCAATCAAGTCACCCCTCACCCTCCTCTGCTACAAGGAAAACAACCCCAGCCTATCCAATCTCTCCTCATAGCTGCAATTTTCAAGCCCTGGCAACATTCTTGTAAATCTTCTCTGCACTCTCTCCAGAGCAATTACGTCCTTCCTGTAATGTGGTGACCAGAACTGCGCACAATACTCCAGCTGTGGCCTGACCAGCGTTTTATACAGTTCCATCATTACATCCCTGCTTTTGTATTCTATACCTCGGCTAATAACGGAGAGCATTCCGTATGCCTTTTTCACAACCTCATCGACCTGTACTGCCACCTTCAGGGACCTGTGCACATACACTCCAAGGTCTCTCACTTCCTCTACCCCTCTCAATATATTCCCGTTTACTGCGTATTCCCTTTTACTGTTTGCCCTCCCTAAGTGCATTACCTCAAACTTCTCCAGGTTGAACTCCGTTTGCCACTTTTCCGCCCACTCTACCAACCCATTGATATCTTCTTGGAGTCCACAGCTATCCTCTTCACTATCAACTACATGGTCAATTTTTGTGTCGTCTGCAAATTTGCCAGTCATGCCCCCGACATTCAAGTCCAAATCATTAATATATACCACAAAAAGCAAGGGACCCAACACTGAGCCCTGTGGCATACCACTGGAAACAGATTTCCATTCACAAAGACATCCATCGACTTTTACCCTTTGTTTCCTGTTACTGAGCCAATTTTGGATCCAATTTGCCACATTTCCCTGTATCCCATGGGCTTTTACGTTTCTCACCAGTCTGCCATGTGGGACCTTGACAAATGCCTTACTAAAATCCATGCAGACAACATCCGCTGCACTATCCTCATCAATCCTCCTTGTCACTTCCTCAAAGAATTCAATCAGATTTGTAAGGCATGACCTTCCCTGAACAAATCCATGCTGACTGTCCCTGATTCAACCATGCCTTTCCAAGTGACAGTTTATCCTATCTCTCAGTATTGACTCGAATAGTTTGCCCACCACCGAGGTAAGATTGACCGAACTATAATTGTTCGGCCTTTCCCTCGTACCCTTTTCAAGTAATGGCACCATGTTTGCAGTCTTCCAGTCCTCCGGTACCTCCGCTGTATCTAGTGAGGATTGGAAAATGATCCTCAGAGCATCCGCTATTTCCTCCCTGGCTTCCTTCAAAACCCAAGGAAACAATCCATCTGGCCCTGGTGACTTATCAACTTTCAAGGATTCCAGTCCCTCCAGTACTTCCTCTCTCGTTATGTTTACCTTATTCAATATTTCACACCTCTCCTCTTTAACTACTACGTCCGGATCATCCCTTTCCCTTTGTGAATACGGAGACAAAATATTCATTTAAAACCCTACCCACATCCTCTGCTTCTACACACATGTTACCCTTATCATCCCTGATAGGTCCCACCTTTTCCTTAGCTATCCTCTTGTTCTTAATGTACTGATAAAACATCTTTGGGTTTTCTTTAATCTTACTAGCTAATATTTTTTGTTTTCCTTATTTCCTTTCTTATGTCATCCCTGTACTTTCTATACTCCTCTAAGCTTTCTGCAGTATTTAGTTTTCTGTGACAGTCATAAGCTTTCTTTTTCTGATCTATCTTGCCCCGTATACTTCTAGACAACCAGGGGGCTCTAGAGTTGGCAGTGCCACCCTTTTTCTTTGAGGGGACGTGTCTGCATTGTACCCGTAGAATTTCACTTTTTAGTGCCTCCCACTGGCTTGCCACTGATTTCTCCTCAAGTAGTTGTGTCCAGTCCACTTCTACCAAATCACCTCTTAGTTCCGTAAAATTTACCTACCCCCAACTTAAAACGTTTACTCCTGATTTAATTCTGTCCTTTTCCATAATAATGCTAAAACTAACTGAATTGTGGTCACTATCCCCAATATGGTCACCCACTGTCACTTCACCCACTTGCCCATCTTCCTTTCCCAGGACTAAATCTAGAATTGCATCCCCTCTTGTTGGGCTTGTCACATACTGGCTAAAAAAGTTCTCCTGGACACCAATCAAGAATTTTGCGCCCTCTGTGCCCCTCACACTGTTTGAATCTCAGTTGATGTTAGGGTAGTTGAAGTCCCCTACTATTATTGCCCTCTTATTTTTGCACTCAGAAATTTGCCAACATATTTGTTCTTCTATCTCCCTTTCGCTATTCGGGGGTCTATAGTACACTCCTAGTAGTGTGACTGCCCCTTTTTTATTTCTTAGCTCAACCCATATGGCCTCGATTGATGATCCTTGTCAAAAGCAAAATACTGCGGATGCTGGAAATCTGAAATAAAAACAGAAAATGCTGGAAATACTCAGCAAGTCAGGCAGCATCTGTGGAGAAAGAAACAGAGCTAACGTTTCAGGTCGATGACCCTTCATCAGAACTGCAAGAAGTTGAAGAGTAAACAGTTTTTAAGCTGGGAAAGAGGGGGAAGGAGGGGGGACGAGGAAAGAACAAAAGGGAAGGTCTCTGACAGAGTGGAGGGCAGGAGTGATCAAATGACAAATGGGACAAGGAAAGAAATAAGAGATGGGTCTAGAGGAGCTGAAAATGGCAACATCAGAAGCATTAGCAGCACCTGCTGTCCGAAAAAATGGGAGCAGTGGTTATGATCTGAAGTTATTGAAATCAATGCTGAGTCCAGAAGGTTGTAAAGTGCCTGATCGAAAGATGAGGTGCTGTTCCTCGAGCTTCCGTTGAGCTTCATTGCAACAGAGTAAGAGGCTGAGGACAGAGTTCAGAGTGGGAGTGGGACAGAGAATTAAAATGACTGGAATGGTCAGGGTCATGCTTGCAGACTAAGCGGAGGTGTTCAGCAAAGCGATCACCCAATCTACTATTGGTCTCCCCAATGTAGAGGAGACTGCATTGTGAGCTGCGAATAATGAATATTAAATTGCAAGTACAAGTAAATCGCTGTTTCAACTGGAAGGGGTGTTTGGGGCCCTGGACAGTGGGAAGGGAGGAGGTGAAAGGGCAGGAGTTTATAAAACACTGGTTCGGCCACAACTGGAGTATTGTGTCCAATTCTGGGCACCGCACTTTAGGAAAGATGTGAAGGCCTTAGAAAGGGTGCAGATGAGATTTACTAGAATGTTTCCAGGGATGAGGGACTTTAGTTACGGGATAGACTGGAGAAGCTGGGGTTGTTCTCCTTGGAACGGTTGCAAGGAGATTTGATAGAGGTATTCAAAATCATGAAGGGTCCAGACAGAGTAGATAAAGAGAAACTGTTCCCATTGGCGGAAGGCTCAAGGACCAGAGGACATAGATTTAAGGTGATTGGCAAAACAACCAAAGGTGACATGAGGAAAATTTTTTTTACACAGCGAGTGGGTAGGATCTGGAATGCACTGCCCGAGGGGGTGGTGGAGGCAGATTCAATCATGGCCTTCAAAAGGGAACTGGAAAGAACTCGAAAGGAAAAAATTTGCAGGGCTATGGGGAAAGGGCGGGGGAGTGGGACTAGCAGGATTGCTGTTGCATAGAGCCGGTGGGGACTCGATGGGCCGAATGGCCTACTTCCGTGCTGTAACCTTTCTGTGATTCTATGTGTTGCCTCTCCTGCGCTCACATGGTAAGGTGCCGTGGGGAGGAGAGCAGGTGTTGGGGGTCATGGAAGAGCGGACCAGGTTGTCGCGGAGGGAGCAGTCCCTTCGGAATGCTGAAAGAGGAGTTGTCAGCCCCCTTAACAGGAATTAGTTGCATGCAAAAGCTTCAACCATCTCCCTCCACTTTTACTGGGTGATATTAGTAGATCTATAATCTCAGCTGTCTGATGCAGACTGGGAGACATCCGTCACATGCTATCTTGCACTTAACGATGTGACAGAAGAAACTTGTGCACAATGATTGCCGAAAGTAAAGGACAGGAGGGGACATTTCAACCATTATATACCTGACCCCCTATCAGAAGCAGACCATTGGCTTAAACCTAAATGCTAGAATCTACTATTAAGGACGTAGTAACACGGCACGTGGAAAATCATAATATGATTAGGCAGGGTCAACACGGTTTTATAAAAGGGAAATCTATTCGAGCTTTTTGTGACTAGAAGGGTAGAGCCTTTGACAAGGTACCGCATGGTAGGTTGTTACATAAGGTTAAATCTCACGGGATCCAAAATTGGATTGACGACAGAAGACAGAGGGTGGTTGTAGAGGGTTGTGTTTCAAACTGGAGGCCTGTGACCAGCGGTGTGCCTCAGGGATCGGTGCTGGGTCCGCTGTTATTTGTTATTTATATTAATGATTTGGATGTGTATTTAGGAGGCATGTTTAGTAAGTTTGCAGATGACACCAAGATTGGTGGCATTGTGGACAGTGAAGAAGGTTATCTAGGATTGCAACGGGATCTTGATAAATTGGGCCAGTGGGCCGATGAATGGCAGATGGAGTTTAATTTAGATAAATGTGAGGTGCTGCATTTTGGTAGATCGAATCGGGCCAGGACCTACTCCGTTAATGGTAGGGCGTTGGGGAGAGTTATAGAACAAAGAGATCTAGGAGTACAGGTTCATAGCTCCTTGAAAGTGGAGTCACAGGTGGATAGGGTGGTGAAGAAGGAATTCAGCATACTTGGTTTCATTGGTCAGAACATTGAATACAGGAGTTGGGATGTCTTGTTGAAGTTGTACAAGACATTAGTAAGGCCACACTTGGAATACTGTGTACAGTTCTGGTCACCCTATTATAGAAAGGATATTATTAAACTAGAAAGAGTGCAGAAAAGATTTACTAGGATGCTACCGGGACTTGATGGTTTGACTTATAGGGAGAGGTTAGATAGACTGAGACTTTTTTCCCTGGAGATTAGGAGGTTAAGGGGTGATCTTATAGAAGTCTATAAAATAATGAGGGGCATAGATAAGGTAGATAGTCAAAATCTTTTCCCAAAGGTAGGGCAGTCTATAACGAGGGGACATAGATTTAAGGTGAGAGGGGAGAGATACAAAAGGGTCCAGAGGGGCAATTTTTTCACTCAAAGGGTGGTGAGTGTCTGGAACGAGCTGCCGGAGGCAGTAGTAGAGGCGGGTACAATTTTGTCTTTTAAAAAGCATTTGGACAGTTACATGGGTAAGATGGGTATAGAGGGATATGGGCCAAGTGCAGGCAATTGGGACTAGCTTAGTGGTATAAACTGGGCGACATGGACATGTTGGGCCGAAGGGCCTGTTTCCATGTTGCAAACTTCTATGATTCTATGATTCTAGATAAGGGATGTCGTATATTTGGATTTTCATAAGGTATTCGATAAGGTACCGCACAAGAGGTTGTTACACAAGATTAGGGCTCATGGGATTGGTGGTAATATATTAGCATGGATAGAGGATTGGTTAACGGACAGAAAACAGAGAGTAGGGATAAACCGATCATTTTCAGGATGGCAGGTTGCAACTAGTTGGATGCCACCAGGATCGGTGCTTGGGCCTCAGCTGTTTACAGTCTATACAAATGACTAAGATGAGGGGACTGAGATTAATGTATCCAAGTTTGCTGATGATACAAAGCCAGGTTGGAAAGTAGGCTGTGAAGAGGACACAAAGAGGCTGCAAAGAGATATTGACAGGTTAAATGAGTGGGCAAGAAGATGGCAGATCAAGTATAATGTGGGGAAATGTGAGGTTATTCACTTTGGTAGGAAGAATAGAACAGCAGAATATTTTATAAAAGGTGAGAGACTAAGAAATGTTGGTAGTCAGACGGATTTGGGTGTCCTTGCACACGAATCACAAAGAATCAACATGCAGGTACAGCAAGCAATTAGGAGGGAAAATAGTATATTGGCCTTTATTTCAAGTGGTTGGGATGCTGCAATTGTATAGGGCTTCGGAGAGACCACACCTGGAGCACTGTGTACAGTTTTGGTCTCCTTACCAAAGGAAGGATAGGCTTGCCTTAGAGGAGGTGCAATGAAGGTTCGCTAGATTAATTCCGGGGATGAGAGTGTTGTCCTTTGAGGAGATATTGAGTAGAATGGGCCGATACTCTCTGGAGTTTAGAAGAATGAGAGGTGATCTCATTGAAATGTATAAAATTCTTAGAGGTCTTGACAGGGTAGATGCTGAGAGGCTGTTTCCCCTGGCTGGAGAGTCTAGAACTAGGGGTCAGAGTCCCAAGATCAGAGGTTGGCCATTTAGGACCGAGATTAGGAAACATTTCTTCACTCAGAGGTTTCTGAACCTTTGGAATTGTCTACCCCACAGAGCTGTGGTTGCTCAGTCACTGAGTATATTCAAGACTGAGATCGATCGATTTTTGGATAGATTTTAAGGGAATCAAGGGATATGGGGATAGGGCAGGAACGTGGAGTTGAGGTCGAAGATCAGCCATGATCTTATTGAATGGCGGAGCAGGCTCGAGGGGCGGTACGGCCTACTCCTGCTCCTGTTTCTTATGTTCTTATGGCTTGTGGGTGGGATCGGGAGCAAGGTGGGCAGGACGAAAATAGCATCTGGGATCTTAATTACGTCACACACATTGCAGTGCCAGAGCACTCGGACATGCTGCATAACCCTTCAGTTGAACTCATTGTCCATTCTGAAACATCCTGTTGAAAATTAATACTTTTGCTGACTCACCTGCATCGGTTCCAGGAATGGGATGACTAATAAGATCCAATGAAGAACCTGCTGGAACTTGTACCTGAGGCGGAAACAGCAGATTTGCCATCGGGTCATTTGCAGCCACACGTACCAGATTCGGTCCCACATTTGCTTGTGCTGTCAAAAGAGAGGAAGAATAGAAATTCTCATTCAACTGTTGCACATTAATAAATCTAACAATTGGACGTGGTGAATGTGGTCATCAAACAGGCACATGTACAATAGTGGTGAACAAATAGTGTTTCTTTGGGACATGAAATGCTTCTGGATTCTGTAAAAGATGTACACATTTATCTGGTTTCTTGTTAGCCAGTTAGAAAACACGACTCGTCAGATCTGTTTCGTAACTTGACGAGGACAGGCAATGTAACAGAGCAGCACCATGAGCACTAACAGCACAAGTCATCATTCACACTGTAATGAGGTTCATCGGTTCACGAACTCTGTATCTTACAGGAGGTGTTGTCAACCCCCAATAACAGGAATTACTTGCACGCATCAGCTTCAACCATCTCCCTCCACTTTTACAGGGTGATATTAGAAGCATAGAATCATAGAATGGTTACAGCACAGAAGGAGGACATTCTGCCCGTCAAGCCCATGCCAGCACTCTGCAAGAGCAATGAGCTAGTTCCACTCACCCGCCCTTTCCCTGTTGCCCTGCAAATTTTTTCCCTTCAAGTACTTATCGAATTCCCTTCTGAAAGCTATGATTGAATCTGCCTCCACCACCCTTTCAGCTCGATCCTAACCACTCGCTGTGTAAAAAAGTTTTTCCTCATGTCACCTTTGGTTCTTTTGCCAATCACCTTAAATCTGTGTCCTCTGCTTCACGACCCTTCTGTCAATGGGAAGAGTTTCCCTCTATCTACTCTGTCTAGACCATCATGATTTTGTACACTTCTATCAAATCTCCTCTCAACCTTCTCTGCTCTAAGGAGAACAACCACAGCTTCTCCAGCCTATCCACATAAATGAAGTCCCTCATCCCGAGAACCATTTGAGTAAATCTTTTCTGCACCATCTCTCAGGCCTTCACATCCTTCCTAAGGTGCGGTGCCCAGAATTGCACACAATATTCCAGTTGTGGCTGAAGCAGCGGTTTATAAAGGTTCAACATAACCTCCTTGCTTTTGTACTATTTATAAATCCCAGGATCCCGTATGCTTTTTTAACCGCTTTCTCAACCTGCCCTGCCACCATCAACAACCTGTGCACAGATACGCCCAGCTCGCTCTGCTCCTGCACACCTTTTAGAATTGTAGCCTTTAGTTTATATTGCCTCTCCTTGTTCTTCCTACCAAAATGTATCACTTTGCACTTCTCTGCGTTAAATTTCATCTGCCATGTGTCCGCCCGTTCAATCAGCCTGTCTAAGTCCTCTTCAAGTCTATCACTATCCTTCCTCACCGTTCACTGCATTTCCAAGTTTTGTGGCATCTGCAAATTTTGAAATTGTGCCCTGTACACCCAAGTCCAACTCATTAATATATATCAAGAAAAGCAGTGGTCCCATCACCGACCCCTGTGGAACACCACTGTACACCTCCCTCCAGTCCGAAAAACAACTGTTCACCACTACTCTCTGTTTCCTGTCCCTTAGGCAATTTCGTATCCATGTTGCTATTGCCCCCTTTCATTGCTGGGTTTATCCTTACACCCTTTTTTGAACAAGGGTGTAACATTTGCAATTCTCCAGTCATCTGGCACCACCCCCGTATCTACGGATGATTGGAAGGTAATGGCCAGTACCTCTGCAATTTCCACCCTTACCTCCCTCAGCAACCTAGGAAGCATCCCATTCGGATCTGGTGACTTATCTACTTTAAGTACAGCCAGCCTTTCTAGCAGCAATTTTATCAATTTTTAGCCCATTCAGTATCTCAACTGCGTCCTCTTTAGCAGATCTATGATCACAGCTGTCTGATGCTACCTGGGAGACATCAATCTCATGCTATCTTGCACTGCAGAAGAAACTTGTGCTTACTGACTGCCAAAGGAAGAGGACAGGAGGGGGCATATGAACCATTATACACCTGACCCCCAAAGAGGAGCAGGCCTTTCAGCAGGTGGGAATGCACTCCCATCATGTTATGGGAGATGGTGAGACAGAATAAGGGAGCACAATCGTAACATTACAGCCATGCCAACACTGAGGTCGACAGATTTTTATTCATTAAGGGTATCGACAGATATGGATCAAAGGCGGGTATGAGGTAAAGATCAGCCATGAGCTAACTGAATGTCAGAACAGGTTCAAGGGATGAACTGACTATTCGTATGTTCCTTTGTAAATGGGGTAAAGAGGTGAGGGAGGGAGAAACTTATTTATTGTACTCCAAACACTGAGAATTCTCTCAGCAAATTGATAATCGAGTTGTGTAAAATAGAACGGGATACACACACTGGTTTGAAGGAACTCTCTTCATACTGAATTCTGGACTGGCTGAATACATCGATGTGACCATATAACTATGAGCCTATGGCCTGGATTCTCCTTTTTGAAGCAGAGTTTTGGCAATAAGGGGCCTCCACTCATCCCTCTAAATTTTCGCCAACACCATTGAAGTAACAGAAGAGGTGGTGAGGGGCATTAAAGGGGCAGATGCACACATAAGATGGCATCAAGACGCCAAATAACGACCTCAGCTGAGACTGAGGCCTTCAGCAGGTACCTGGGCCTCTACCTCAATGGGTGAACTTCTGCCTTTTTCTACTTGTTCCTGGGGACTACCCATTACCTTCCACATGGCGGCCCCGGGAAGCAGCAGTAATTGGGGTGGATGGGAGGGGAAGCGTCTCTGCACCCTTGTCACCATTCGCATGTGGCGTGTGGGGAAGTAGTGACCAGCAGTGGTCCCAGCAGGAGTGAGGGAGTGAAATCCCGGTCAGGACGGTGAGGTAGTGGTAGGCAGTGTCGGCTGGACTTTACCACAATCTCTGCCGATTTCAGGTGGAATCACAAAAGAGAATCCTGGTCTATGGGTCCAAATGGCTGAAGTTGAAGGAGAGATGCCATTATCATCAGGTCAGGTGTCAATGTCAATATTAGATAATCTAGTGGAGGCCTCACTGCAAAATTTGCAGAATGATTATTACCAACACGAAAATCCTTTTCGACAATGTTTTTTAAAAAAATAATTCCAATAAACGTGTGAAACGGGCTCACAGCCAATCAGTAGCCTGTTTCACACTGTGCCTGTGTTTTTTTCGATTGACTAGTTTAAAACGAGCTGCCCGATTCGCTATGACCCTGTTTCACACCATTGACCTCGGCCAATTTCACCACCAACGTCTTTCTACATTTTCAAAAACTCAATGATCTCACCCAAATTCATGTTGTTCCATCTGAACTGTGCATCAGCTGGAACAGAAGGTCTTCTTAATCTGCATGTCGGGTCCTGTGTTGCTGGCGTACCATGACCGCCTGTCTGTCTCCTTCGCCGAGCTGCCGCTAAAAACAGAGCTCAAAGAATTTAGATCAAACATTACGGGGGTAATTTAAACCCTCAAGAACGGGTGGTTTGGGGACAGGTGGGCAGTAAAAATTGGAGCGGGACTGCATCCAGCATCCAACGCACCCACTTCCGGGCTTAACCCAGTATAACCCCACTTAAAACCAGGTGGGCCGATATTTAAAGGGGCAATGTACCTCATTGCGATAGCAGAGGCACTTCATCTTTTGTGTCTTAGAAATGTAAAGTGAATTTAACCACACCTGTTTGGGTTTCCCATCACCTTGAATTCACGTCAGGTGGAAGCAGGCGGGAAGGGCATGATCCATGAGGTGACTGCCTTTATTGCATTGCTTGTGGGCCCGGAGGAGCAGGAGTGCTTCATCCAGGCCCAAAAAGCTCACCTGGCCAACCACAACAATCCACCCCATCCGCACGCCCGCTGGTGCCCACCTTTCCAAAACTAGAGCCCCTCCTCCCCGCTATTTGTGGACCCCCCACAATGATGGACGCCCCATCCCAATTGACTGCAAAGCCCACCCAATGTTGTCTACCTGCGACCACCCCTCCGATTTCTTCCAGTGTCCCATCCTTTGCCATTCTTCTCTTTGCTCCTCTGTTGCTTCTCCTCCTTACTGCTACTTTTTTTAATGCCACACAATAACCTGCCTCACACTTCTCTTCTGAGTCTCCCTTTACTTATTTTTGCTTCTCTCCTCCCAATTCTGCTGTTTTTCTACCTCTCCCTTCACTCAGAGAATAGGGGCTCAGGGCACGTACTCAGACTGATAAAAGGTGGGAAGTGGTGTTCCACAGGGATCGGTGCTGGGACCACTGTTGTTCACAATTTACATTAACGATTTGGATTCGGGAATCAGAAGTACAGTTTCAAATTTTGCAGACGACTCCAAATTGAGGAGTGCAGTTAATACAAATGTGTCAAAATGCAAGAGGACATCAATAAACTTACAGAATGGACGTGTAATTGGCAAATGAATTTCAATATAGATAAGTGTGAGGTAGTGCATTTTGGGATGGAGAATAAGGAGGCCACAAACTGCTTGGATAATAAGAGTCTAAATGGGATAGAGGAGCAAAGGGATCTGGGGGTACAGATACACAAATCACTAAAAGTAGCGACGCAGGTTATTAAGGCCATAGAAAAGGCAAATCAAGCACTGGGGTTCATTTCTAGAGGGATAGAATTGAAAAGCAAAGAAGTTGTGTTAAACTTGTTTAGAACCTTGGTTAGACCACACTTGGAGTATTGTGAACAGTCCTGGTCTCCACATAATAGAAAGGATATAGAGGCATTGGAAAAGGTGCAAAAACGATTCACAAGGATGATGCCAGAACTGAGAGGATATACTTATCAGGAAAGGCTGAGCAGGCTGGGGCTCTTCTCTCTAGAAAAGGGAAGGCTGAGGGTTGACCTGATAGAGTTCTTAAGATAATGAAAGGGTTTGATAGGGCAGACGTAGACTAAATGATTCCACTTGTGGTGGAGTCCAAAACAAGAGGTCATAAATATACAATAGTCACTGATAAATCCAATAGGGAATTCAGGAGAAGTGTATTTGCCCAAAGAGTGGTAAGAATGTGGAACGTGCTACCACAAGGAGTAGTTGAGGCAAATAGCATTTAGGGGGAAACTAAGGAAAACTTGGAAGGGTAGTAAACAGTGAGGAGGATAGTGATAGACTTCAAGAGGATATAAATAGGCTGGTGGAATGGGCAGACAAGTGGCAGATGAAATTTAACACAGAAAAATGCGAAGTGATACATTTCGGTAGGAAGAAGGAGGAGAGGCAATATAAACTAGAGGGCACAACTCTAAAAGGGATAGAGGAACAGAGAGATCAGGGGATATATGTGCACAAATCATTGAAGGTGGCAGGGCAGGTTGAGAAAGTGGTTAAAAAAACATACGGGATCCTGGGCTTTATAAATAGACGCATAGAGTACAAAAGTAAGGAAGTCATGATGAGCCTTTATAAAACACTGGTTCGGCCACAAGTGGAGTATTGTGTCCGCTTTTTCCTCCCTGGCTTCCTTCAATAGCCTAGGAAACAATCCATCTGGCCCTGGTGACTTAGCAACTTTCAAGGATTCCAGTCCCTCCAGTACTTCCTCTCTCGTTATGTTTACCTTATTCAATATTTCACACCTCTCCTCTTTAACTACTACATCCGGATCATCCCTTTCCCTTGTGAATATGGAGACAAAATATTCATTTAAAACCCTGCCCACATCCTCTGCTTCTACACACAAGTTACCCTTTTCATCCCTGATAGGTCCCACCTTTTCCTTAGCTATCTTCCTGTTCTTAATGTACTGATAAAACATCTTTGGGTTTTCTTTAATCTTACTAGCTAATATTTTTTCATGCCCTCTCTTTGTTTTCCTTATTTCCTTTTTTATGTCATCCCTGTACTTTCTATACTCCTCTAGGCTTTCTGCAGTATTTAGTTTTCTGTGACAGTCATAAGCTTTCTTTTTGTGCTTTATCTTGCCCCGTATACTTCTAGACAACCAGGGGGCTCTAGATTTGGCAGTGCCACCCTTTTTCTTTGAGGGGATGTGTCTGCATTGTACCCGTAGAATTTCACTTTTAGTGCCTCCCACTGGCTTGCCACTGATTTCTCCTCAAGTAGTTGTGTCCAGTCCACTTCTACCAAATCACCTCTTGGTTCTGTAAAATTTGCCTTCCCCCAATTTAAAACGTTTACTCCTGATTTAATTCTGTCCTTTTCCATAATAATGCTAAAACTAACTGAATTGTGGTTACTATCCCCAATTTGGTCACCCACTGTCACTTCACCCACTTGCCCATCTTCATTTCCCAGGACTAAATCTAGAATTGCATCCCCTCTTGTTGGGCTTGTCACATACTGGCTAAAAAAGTTCTCCTGGACACCAATCAAGAATTTTGCACCCTCTGTGCCCCTCACACTGTTTGAATCTCAGTTGATGTTAGGGTAGTTGAAGTCCCCTACTATTATTGCCCTCTTATTTTTGCACTCAGAAATTTGCCAACATATTTGTTCTTCTATCTGCCTTTCTCTATTCGGGGGTCTATAGTACACTCCGAGTAGTGTGACTGCCCCTTTTTTATTTCTTAGCTCAACCCATATGGCCTCGATTGATGATCCTTGTCAAAAGCAAAATACTGCGGATGCTGGAAATCTGAAATAAAAACAGAAAATGCTGGAAATACTCAGAAAGTCAGGCAGCATCTGTGGAGAAAGAAACAGAGCTAACGTTTCAGGTCGATGACCCTTCATCAGAACTGCAAGAAGTTGAAGAGTAAACAGTTTTTAAGCTGGGAAAGAGGGGGAAGGAGGGGGGACGAGAAAGAACAAAAGGGAAGGTCTCTGACAGGGTGGAGGGCAGGAGTGATTAAATGCCAAATGGGACAAGGAAAGAAATAAGAGATGGGTCTAGAGGAGCTGCAAATGGTAACATCAGAACCATTAGCAGCACTTACTGTCCGAAAAAATAGGAGCAGTGGTTATGATCTGAAGTTATTGAAATCAATGCTGAGTCCAGAAGGTTGTAAAGTGCCTGATCGAAAGATGAGGTGCTGTTCCTCGAGCTTCCGTTGAGCTTCATTGCAACAGAGTAAGAGGCTGAGGACAGAGTTCAGAGTGGGAGTGGGACAGAGAATTAAAATGACCGGAATGGTCAGGGTCATGCTTGCAGACTAAGCGGAGGTGTTCAGCAAAGCGATCACCCAATCTACTATTGGTCTCCCCAATGTAGAGGAGACCGCATTGTGAGCTGCGAATAATGGATATTAAATTGCAAGTACAAGTAAATCGCTGTTTCAACTGGAAGGGGTGTTTGGGGCCCTGGACAGTGGGAAGGGAGGAGGTGAAAGGGCAGGAGTTTATAAAACACTGGTTCGGCCACAACTGGAGTATTGTGTCCAATTCTGGGCACCGCACTTCAGGAAAGATGTGAAGGCCTTAGAAAGGGTGCAGATGAGATTTACTAGAATGTTTCCAGGGAAGTTGGACATTAGTTACATGGATAGACTGGAGAAGCTGGGGTTGTTCTCCTTGGAACAGAGACGGTTGCAAGGAGATTTGATGGAGGTATTCAAAATCATGAAGGGTCCAGACAGAGTAGATAAAGAGAAACTGTTCCCATTGGCGGAAGGCTCAAGGACCAGAGGACATAGATTTAAGGTGATTGGCAAAACAACCAAAGGTGATATGAGGAAATTTTTTTTTACACAGCAAGTGGGTAGGATCTGGAATGCACTGCCCGAGGGGGTGGTGGAGGCAGATTCAATCATGGCCTTCAAAAGGGAACTGGAAAGTACTTGAAAGGAAAAGATTTGCAGGGCTATGGGGAAAGGGCAGGGGAGTGGGACTAGCAAGATTGCTGTTGCATAGAGCCGGCACGGACTCGATGGGCCGAATGGCCTACTTCCGTGCTGTAACCTTTCTGTGATTCTATGTGTTGCCTCTCCTGCGCTCACATGGTAAGGTGCCGTGGGGAGGAGAGCAGGTGTTGGGGGTCATGGAAGAGCGGACCAGGTTGTCGCGGAGGGAGCAGTCCCTTCGGAATGCTGAAAGAGGAGTTGTCAGCCCCCTTAACAGGAATTAGTTGCATGCAAAAGCTTCAACCATCTCCCTCCACTTTTACTGGGTGATATTAGCAGATCTATAATCTCAGCTGTCTGATGCAGACTGGGAGACATCCGTCACATGCTATCTTGCACTTAACGATGTGACAGAAGAAACTTGTGCACAATGATTGCCGAAAGTAAAGGACAGGAGGGGACATTTCAACCATTATATACCTGACCCCCTATCAGAAGCAGACCATTGGCTTAAACCTAAATGCTAGAATCTATTATTGAGGACGTATTAACAGGGCACGTGGAAAATCATAATATGATTAGGCAGAGTCAACACGGTTTTATAAAAGGGAAATCTATTCGGGTTTTTTGTGACTGGCAGGGTAGATAAGGGGGAACCAGTGGATGTCGTTTATTTGGATTTTCATAAGGTATTCGATAAGGTACCGCACAAGAGGTTGTTACACAAGATTAGGGCTCATGGGTTTGGTGGTAATATATTAGCATGGATAGAGGATTGGTTAACGGACAGAAAACAGAGAGCAGGGATAAACCGATCATTTTCAGGATGGCAGGTTGCAACGAGTTGGATGCCACCAGGATCGGTGCTTGGGCCTCAGCTGTTTACAATCTATACAAATGACTAAGATGAGGGGACTGAGATTAATGTATCCAAGTTTGCTGATGATACAAAGCCAGGTTGGAAAGTAGGCTGTGAAGAGGACACAAAGAGGCTGCAAAGAGATATTGACAGGTTAAATGAGCGGGTGAGAAGTTGGCAGATCAAGTATAATGTGGGGAAATGTGAGGTTATTCACTTTGGTCGGAAGAACAGAACAGCAGAATATTTTTTAAAAGGTGAGAGACTAAGAAATGTTTGTAGTCAGACGGATTTGGGTGTCCTTGCACACGAATCACAAAGAATTAACATGCAGGTACAGCAGGCAATTAGGAGGGCAAATAGTATATTGGCCTTTATTGAAAGCGGTTGGGATGCTGCAATTGTATAGGGCTTCGGAGAGACCACACCTGGAGCACTGTGTACAGTTTTGGTCTCCTTACCAAAGGAAGGATAGGCTTGCCTTAGAGGAGGTGCAATGAAGGTTCGCTAGATTAATTCCTGGGATGAGGGTTGTCCTTTGAGGAGAGATTGAGTAGAATGGGCCTATACTCTCTGGAGTTTAGAAGAATGAGAGGTGATCTCATTGAAATGTATAAAATTCTTAGAGGTCTTGACAGGGTAGATGCTGAGAGGCTGTTTCCCCTGGCTGGAGAGTCTAGAACTAGGGGTCAGAGTCCCAAGATCAGAGGTTGGCCATTTAGGACCGAGATTAGGAAACATTTCTTCACTCAGAGGTTTCTGAACCTTTGGAATTCTCTACCCCACAGAGCTGTGGTTGCTCAGTCACTGAGTATATTCAAGACTGAGATCGATCGATTTTTGGATAGATTTCAAGGGAATCAAGGGATATGGGGATAGGGCAGAACGTGGAGTAGAGGTCGAAGATCAGCCATGATCTTATTGAATGGCGGAGCAGGCTCGAGGGGCGGTACGGCCTACTCCTGCTCCTGTTTCTTATGTTCTTATGGCTTGTGGGTGGGATCGGGAGCAAGGTGGGCAGGACGAAAATAGCATCTGGGATCTTAATTACGTCACACACATTGCAGTGCCAGAGCACTCGGACATGCTGCATAACCCTTCAGTTGAACTCATTGCCCATTCTGAAACATCCTGTTTAAAATTAATACTTTTGCTGACTCACCTGCATCGGTTCCAGGAATGGGATGACTAATAAGATCCAATGAAGAACCTGCTGGAACTTGTACCTGAGGCGGAAACAGCAGATTTGCCATCGGGTCATTTGCAGCCACACGTACCAGATTCGGTCCCACATTTGCTTGTGCTGTCAAAAGAGAGGAAGAATAGAAATTCTCATTCAACTGTTGCACATTAATAAATCTAACAATTGGACGTGGTGAATGTGGTCATCAAAAGGCACATGTACAATAGTGGTGAACAAATAGTGTTTCTTTGGGACATGAAATGCTTCTGGATTCTGTAAAAGATGTACACATTTATCTGGTTTCTTGTTAGCCAGTTAGAAAACACGACTCGTCAGATCTGTTTCGTGACTTGACAAGAACAGGCAATGTAACAGAGCAGCACCATGAGCACTAACAGCACAAGTCATCATTCACACTGTAATGAGGTTCATCGGTTCACGAACTCTGTATCTTACAGGAGGTGTTGTCAACCCCCAATAACAGGAATTACTTGCACGCATCAGCATCGAACATCTCCCTCCACTTTTACAGGGTGATATTAGAAGCATAGAATCATAGAATGGTTACAGCACAGAAGGAGGCCATTCTGCCCGTCAAGCCCATGCCAGCACTCTGCAAGAGCAATCCAGCTGGTTCCACTCACCCGCCATTTCCCTGTAGCCCTGCAAATTTTTTCCCTTCAAGTACTTATCGAATTCCCTTCTGAAAGCTACGACTGAATCTGCCTCCACCACCCTTTCAGCTGGATCATAACCACTCGCTGTATAAAAAAGTTTTTCCTCATGTCACCTTTGGTTCTTTTGCCAATCACCTTAAATCTGTGTCCTCTGCTTCACGACCCTTCCGTCAATGGGAAGAGTTTCCCTCTATCTACTCTGTCTCGACCATCATGATTTTGTACACTTCTATCAAATCTCCTCTCAACCTTCTCTGCTCTAAGGAGAACAACCACAGCTTCTCCAGCCTATCCACATAAATGAAGTCCCTCATCCCGAGAACCATTTGAGTAAATCTTTTCTGCACCATCTCTCAGGCCTTCACATCCTTCCTAAGGTGCGGTGCCCAGAATTGCACACAATATTCCAGTTGTGGCTGAAGCAGCGGTTTATAAAGGTTCAACATAACCTCCTTGCTTTTGTACTATTTATAAATCCCAGGATCCCGTATGCTTTTTTAACCGCTTTCTCAAACTGCCCTGCCACCATCAACAACCTGTGCACATATACGCCCAGCTCGCTCTGCTCCTGCACACCTTTTAGAATTGTAGCCTTTAGTTTATATTGCCTCTCCTTGTTCTTCCTACCAAAATGTATCACTTTGCACTTCTCTGCGTTAAATTTCATCTGCCATGTGTCCGCCCGTTCAATCAGCCTGTCTAAGTCCTCTTCAAGTCTATCACTATCCTTCCTCACCGTTCACTGCATTTCCAAGTTTTGTGGCATCTGCAAATTTTGAAATTGTGCCCTGTACACCCAAGTCCAACTCATTAATATATATCAAGAAAAGCAGTGGTCCCATCACCGACCCCTGTGGAACACCACTGTACACCTCTCTCCAGTCCGAAAAACAACTGTTCACCACTACTCTCTGTTTCCTGTCCCTTAGGCAATTTCGTATCCATGTTACTACTGCCCCCTTTCATTGCTGGGTTTATCCTTACACCCTTTTTTGAACAAGGGTGTAACATTTGCAATTCTCCAGTCATCTGGCACCACCCCCGTATCTACGGATGATTGGAAGGTAATGGCCAGTACCTCCGCAATTTCCACCCTTACCTCCCTCAGCAACCTAGGAAGCATCCCATTCGGATCTGGTGACTTATCTACTTTAAGTACAGCCCATTCAGTATCTCAACGACCTCCTCTTCAGCAGGTCTATGATCTCAGCTGTCTGATGCTACCTGGGAGACATCCATCTCATGCTATCTTGCACTGCGTGTTGTTACAGAAGAAACTTGTGCTTACTGACTGCCAAAGGAAGAGGACAGGAGGGGGCATATGAACCATTATACACCTGACCCCGAATGAAGAGAAGGCCTTTCAGCAGGTGGGAAAGCACTCCTATCATGTTATGGGAGATGGTGAGACAGTATAAGGGAGCACAATCGTAACATTACAGCCATGCCAATACTGAGGTCGACAGATTTTTATTCATTAAGGGTATTGAGAGATATGGATCAAAGGCGGGTATGAGGTAAAGATCAGCCATGAGCTGACTGAATGTCAGAACAGGTTCAAGGGATGAACTGCCTATTCGTATGGTCCCATGTAAATGGGGTAAAGAGGTGAGGGAGGGAGAAACTTATTTATTATATTCCAAACACTGAGAATTCTCTCAGCAAATTGATAACCGAGTTGTGTAAAACAGAACAGGATACACACACTGGTTTGAAGGAACTCTCTTCATACTGAATTCGAGACTGGCTGAATACATCGATGTGACCATATAACTATGAGCCTATGGCCTGGATTCTCCTTTTTGAAGCAGAGTTTTGGCGATAAGGGGCCTCCACTCGTCCCTCTAAATTTTCGCCAACACCACTGAAGTACCAGAAGAGGTGGTGAGGGGCATTAAAGGGGCAGAAGCACACATAAGATGGCATCAAGATGCCCAATAAAGACCTCAGCTGAGACTGAGGCCTTCAGCAGGTACCTGGGCCTCTACCTCAATGGGTGAACTTCTGCCTTTTTCTACTTGTTCCTGGGGACTACCCATTACCTTCCACATGGCGGCCCCGGGAAGCAGCAGTAATTGGGGTGGATGGGAGGGGAATCGTCTCTGCATCCTTGTCACCATTCGCATGTGGCGTGTGGGGAAGTAGTGACCAGCAGTGGTCCCAGCAGGAGTGAGGGAGTGAAATCCCGGTCAGGACGGTGAGGTAGTGGTAGGCAGTGTCGGCTGGACTTTACCACAATCTCTGCCGATTTCAGGTGGAATCACAAAAGAGAATCCTGGTCTATGGGTCCAAATGGCTGAAGTTGAAGGAGAGATGCCATTATCATCAGGTCAGGTGTCAATGTCAATATTAGATAATCTAGTCGAGGCCTCACTGCAAAATTTGCAGAATGATTATTACCGACACAAAAATCCTTTTCTGCAATGTTTTTTAAAAAAATAATTCCAATAAACGTGTGAAACGGGCTCACAGCCAATCAGTAGCCTGTTTCACACTGTGCCTGTGTTTTTTTTCGATTGACTAGTTTAAAACGAGCTGCCCGATTCGCTATGACCCTGTTTCACACCATTGACCTCGGCCAATTTCACCACCAACATCTTTCTACATTTTCAAAAACTCAATGATCTCACCCAAGTTCATGTTGTTCCATCTGAACTGTGCATCAGCTGGAACAGAAGGTCTTCTTAATCTGCATGTCGGGTCCTGTGTTGCTGGCGTACCATGACCGCCTGTCTGTCTCCTTTGCCGAGCTGCCATTAAAAACAGAGCTCAAAGAATTTAGTTCAAACATTACGGGGGTAATTTAAACCCTCAAGAACAGGTGGTTTGGGGACAGGTGGGCAGTAAAAATTGGAGCGGGACTGCATCCAGCATCCAACGCACCCACTTCCGGGCTTAACCCAGTATAACCCCACTTAAAACCAGGTGGGCCGATATTTAAAGGGGCAATGTACCTCATTGCGATAGCAGAGGCACTTCATCTTTTGTGTCTTAGAAATGTAAAGCGAATTTAACCATACCTGTTTGCGTTTCCCATCACCTTGAATTCACGTCAGGTGGAAGCAGGCGGGAAGGGCATGATCCATGAGGTGACTGCCTTTATTGCATTGCTTGTGGGCCCGGAGGAGCAGGAGTGCTTCATCCAGGCCCAAAAAGCTCACCTGGCCAACCACAAAAATCCACCCCATCCGCACGCCCGCTGGTGCCCACCTTTCCAAAACTAGAGCCCCTCCTCCCCGCTATTTGTGGACCCCCCACAATGATGGACGCCCCACCCCAATTGACTCCAAAGCCCACCCAATGTTGTCTACCTGCGACCACCCCTCCGATTTCTTCCAGTGTCCCATCCTTTGCCATTCTTCTCTTTGCTCCTCTGTTGCTTCTCCTCCTTACTGCTACTTTCTTTAATGTCACACAATAACCTGCCTCACACTTCTCTTCTGAGTCTCCCTTTACTTATTTTTGCTTCTCTCCTCCCAATTCTGCTTTTTTTCTACCTCTCATTTCACTCAGAGAATAGGGGCTCAGGGCACGTACTCAGACTGATAAAAGGTGGGAAGTGGTGTTCCACAGGGATCGGTGCTGGGACCACTGTTGTTCACAATTTACATTAACGATTTGGATTCGGGAATCAGAAGTACAGTTTCAATTTTGCAGACGACACCAAATTGAGGAGTGCAGTTAATACAAATGTGTCAAAATGCAAGAGGACATCAATAAACTTACAGAATGGACGTGTAATTGGCAAATGAATTTCAATATAGATAAGTGTGAGGTAGTGCATTTTGGGATGAAGAATAAGGAGGCCACAAACTGCTTGGATAATAAGAGTCTAAATGGGATAGAGGAGCAAAGGGATCTTCTGGTACAGGTACACAAATCACTAAAAGTAGCGACGCAGGTTATTAAGGCCATAGAAAAGGCAAATCAAGCACTGGGGTTCATTTCTAGAGGGATAGAATTGAAAAGCAAAGAAGTTATGTTAAACTTGTTTAGAACCTTGGTTAGACCACACTTGGAGTATTGTGAACAGTCCTGGTCTCCACATAATAGAAAGGATATAGAGGCATTGGAAAAGGTGCAAAAACGATTCACAAGGATGATGCCAGAACTGAGAGGAAAGGCTGAGCAGGCTGGGGCTCTTCTCTCTAGAAAAGGGAAGGCTGAGGGTTGACCTGATAGAGTTCTTAAGATAATGAAAGGGTTTGATAGGGCAGACGTAGACTAAATGATTCCACTTGTGGTGGAGTCCAAAACAAGAGGTCATAAATATACAATAGTCACTGATAAATCCAATAGGGAATTCAGGAGAAGTGTATTTGCCCAAAGAGTGGCAAGAATGTGGAACGTGCTACCACAAGGAGTAGTTGAGGCAAATAGCATTTAGGGGGAAACTAAGGAAAACTTGGAAGGGTAGTAAACAGTGAGGAGGATAGTGATAGACTTCAAGAGGATATAAATAGGCTGGTGGAATGGGCAGACAAGTGGCAGATGAAATTTAACACAGAAAAATGCGAAGTGATACATTTCGGTAGGAAGAAGGAGGAGAGGCAATATAAACTAGAGGGCACAACTCTAAAAGGGATAGAGGAACAGAGAGATCAGGGGATATATGTGTACAAATCATTGAAGGTGGCAGGGCAGGTTGAGAAAGTGGTTAAAAAAACATACGGGATCCTGGGCTTTATAAATAGACGCATAGAGTACAAAAGTAAGGAAGTCATGATGAGCCTTTATAAAACACTGGTTCGGCCACAAGTGGAGTATTGTGTCCGCTTTTTCCTCCCTGGCTTCCTTCAATAGCCTAGGAAACAATCCATCTGGCCCTGGTGACTTAGCAACTTTCAAGGATTCCAGTCCCTCCAGTACTTCCTCTCTCGTTATGTTTACCTTATTCAATATTTCACACCTCTCCTCTTTAACTACTACATCCGGATCATCCCTTTCCCTTTGTGAATACGGAGACAAAATATTCATTTAAAACCCTACCCACATCCTCTGCTTCTACACACAAGTTACCCTTTTCATCCCTGATAGGTCCCACCTTTTCCTTAGCTATCTTCCTGTTCTTAATGTACTGATAAAACATCTTTGGGTTTTCTTTAATCTTACTAGCTAATATTTTTTCATGCCCTCTCTTTGTTTTCCTTATTTCCTTTTTTATGTCATCCCTGTACTTTCTATACTCCTCCAAGCTTTCTGCAGTATTTAGTTTTCTGTGACAGTCATAAGCTTTCTTTTTCTGATCTATCTTGCCCCGTATACTTCTAGACAACCAGGGGGCTCTAGATTTGGCAGAGCCACCCTTTTCCTTTGAGGGGACATGTCTGCATTGTACCCGTAGAATTTCACTTTTTAGTGCCTCCCACTGGCTTGCCACTGATTTCTCCTCATGTAATTTTGTCCAGTCCACTTCTACCAAATCACCTCTTAGTTCCGTAAAATTTGCCTTCCCCCAATTTAAAACGTTTACTCCTGATTTAATTCTGTCCTTTTCCATAATAATGCTAAAACTAACTGAATTGTGGTCACTATCCCCAATATGGTCACCCACTGTCACTTCACCCACTTGCCCATCTTCCTTTCCCAGGACTAAATCTAGAATTGCATCCCCTCTTGTTGTCACGTACTGACTAAAAAAGTTCTCCTGGACACCAATCAAGAATTTTGCGCCCTCTGTGCCCCTCACACTGTTTGAATCCCAGTTGATGTTAGGGTAGTTGAAGTCCCCTACTATTATTGCCCTCTTATTTTTGCACTCAGAAAATTGCCAACATATTTGTTCTTCTATCTCCCTTTCTCTATTCGGGGATCTATAGTACACTCCTGGTAGTGTGACTGCCCTTTTTTATTTCTTAGCTCAACCCATATGGCCTCGATTAATGATCCTTGTCAAAAGCAAAATACTGCGGATGCTGGAAATCTGAAATAAAAACAGAAAGTGCTGGAAATACTCAGCAAGTCAGGCAGCATCTGTGGAGAAAGAAACAGAGCTAACGTTTCAGGTCGATGACCCTTCATCAGAACTGCAAGAAGTTGAAGAGTAAACAGTTTTTAAGCTGGGAAAGAGGGGGAAGGAGGGGGGACGAGGAAAGAACAAAAGGGAAGGTCTCTGACAGGGTGGAGGGCAGGAGTGATTAAATGCCAAATGGGACAAGGAAAGAAATAAGAGATGGGTCTAGAGGAGCTGCAAATGGCAACAGCAGAACCATTAGCAGCACTTACTGTCTGAAAAAATGGGAGCAGTGGTTATGATCTGAAGTTACTGAAATCAATGCTGAGTCCAGAAGGTTGTAAAGTGCCTGATCGAAAGATGAGGTGCTGTTCCTCGAGCTTCCGTTGAGCTTCATTGCAACAGAGTAAGAGGCTGAGGACAGAGTTCAGAGTGGGAGTGGGACAGAGAATTAAAATGACCGGAATGGTCAGGGTCATGCTTGCAGACTAAGCGGAGGTGTTCAGCAAAGCGATCACCCAATCTACTATTGGTCTCCCCAATGTAGCCATGATGTGGAGATGCCGGTGATGGACTGGGGTGGACAAATGTAAGGAATCTGACAACACCAGGTTATTGTCCAACAATTTTATTTTAAAATCACAAGCTTTCGGAGACCATCTCCTTCGTCAGGTGAATGAGTGAAAGGTTCTCAAATCGCATATCTTATATTAGGCTGGGACACCATCACACCAATCAAAGGTGTCGTTGGTGTTCAGACAGGTTAGCCACGGAAAACATTAGGTCCCAGTATGCTGAATACACATTGTGTCAAATTACACAGGCAGAGAGAAAGAGACCCAAAAGGCAGAGAGAGAGAGAGAGAGAGAGAATATTAAAAACAGTTAACTTTTTTTCCCCTTGCTGGTGGGGTTACGTGTTGCGTGACATGAACCCAAGATCCCGGTTGAGGCCGTCCTCATGGGTGCGGAACTTGGCTATCAATTTCTGCTCGACGATTTTGCGTTGTCGTGTGTCTTGAAGGCCGCCTTGGAGAACGCTTACCCGAAGATCGGTGGTTGAATGTCCTTGACTGCTAAAGTGTTCCCCAGCTGGGAGGGAACCCTCCTGTCTGGCGATTGTTGCACGGTGTCCGTTCATCCGTTGTCGCAGTGTCTGCATGGTCTCGCCAATGTACCACGCTCCGTACCACCAGCAAGGGGAAAAAAAAGTTATCTGTTTTTAGTATTCTCTCTCTCTCTCTCTCTCACTGCCTTTTGGGTCTCTTTCTCTCTGTCTGTGTAATTTGACACAATGTGTATTCAGCATACTGGGACCTACTGTTTTCCGTGGCTAACCTGTCTGAACACCAACGACACCTTTGATTGGTGTGATGGTGTCCCAGCCTAATATAAGATATGCGATTTGAGAACCTTTCACTCACTCACCTGACAAAGGAGATGGTCTCCGAAAGCTTGTGATTTTAAAATAAAATTGTTGGACTATAACCTGGTGTTGTAAGATTCCTTACATTTCCCCAATGTCGAGGAGACTGCATTGTGAGCAACGAATAATGGATATTAAATTGCAAGTACAAGTAAATCGCTGTTTCAACTGGAAGGGGTGTATGGGGCCCTGGACAGTGGGAAGGGAGGAGGTGAAAGGGCAGGAGTTTATAAAACACTGGTTCGGCCACAACTGGAGTATTGTGTCCAATTCTGGGCACCGCACTTTAGGAAAGATGTGAAGGCCTTAGAAAGGGTGCAGATGAGATTTACTACAATGTTTCCAGGGATGAGGGACTTTAGTTACGTGGATAGACTGGAGAAGCTGGGGTTGTTCTCCTTGGAACGGTCGCGAGGAGATTTGATGGAGGTATTCAAAATCATGAAGGGTCCAGACAGAGTAGATAAAGAGAAACTGTTCCCATTGGCGGAAGGCTCAAGGACCAGAGGACATAGATTTAAGGTGATTGGCAAAACAACCAAAGGTGATATGAGGAAATGTTTTTTTACACAGCGAGTGGGTAGGATCTGGAATGCACTGCCCGAGGGGGTGGTGGAGGCAGATTCAATCATGGCCTTCAAAAGGGAACTGGAAAGAACTAGAAAGGAAAAGATTTGCAGGGCTACGGGGAAAGGGCGGGGGAGTGGGACTAGCAGGATTGCTGTTGCATAGAGCCGGCACGGACTCGATGGGCCGAATGGCCTACTTCCGTGCTGTAACCTTTCTGTGATTCTATGTGTTGCCTCTCCTGCGCTCACATGGTAAGGTGCCGTGGGGAGGAGAGCAGGTGTTGGGGGTCATGGAAGAGCGGACCAGGTTGTCGCGGAGGGAGCAGTCCCTTCGGAATGCTGAAAGAGGAGTTGTCAGCCCCCTTAACAGGAATTAGTTGCATGCAAAAGCTTCAACCATCTCCCTCCACTTTTACTGGGTGATATTAGCAGATCTATAATCTCAGCTGTCTGATGCAGACTGGGAGACATCCGTCACATGCTATCTTGCACTTAACGATGTGACAGAAGAAACTTGTGCACAATGATTGCCGAAAGTAAAGGACAGGAGGGGACATTTCAACCATTATATACCTGACCCCCTATCAGAAGCAGACCATTGGCTTAAACCTAAATGCTAGAATCTATTATTAAGGACGTAGTAACAGGGCACGTGGAAAATCATAATATGATTAGGCAGAGTCAACACGGTTTTATGAAAGGGAAATCTATTCGAGTTTTTTGTGACTAGCAGGGTAGATAAGGGGGAACCAGTGGATGTCGTATATTTGGATTTTCATAAGGTATTCGATAAGGTACCGCACAAGAGGTTGTTACACAAGATTAGGGCTCATGGGTTTGGTGGAAATATATTAGCATGGATAGAGGATTGGTTAACGGACAGAAAACAGAGAGTAGGGATAAACCGATCATTTTCAGGATGGCAGGTTGCAACGAGTTGGATGCCACCAGGATCGGTGCTTGGGCCTCAGCTGTTTACAATCTATACAAATGACTAAGATGAGGGGACTGAGATTAATGTATCCAAGTTTGCTGATGATACAAAGCCAGGTTGGAAAGTAGGCTGTGAGGAGGACACAAAGAGGCTGCAAAGAGATATTGACAGGTTAAATGAGCGGGTGAGAAGTTGGCAGATCAAGTATAATGTGGGGAAATGTGAGGTTATTCACTTTGGTCGGAAGAACAGAACAGCAGAATATTTTTTAAAAGGTGAGAGACTAAGAAATGTTGGTAGTCAGACGGATTTGGGTGTCCTTGCACACGAATCACAAAGAATTAACATGCAGGTACAGCAGGCAATTAGGAGGGCAAATAGTATATTGGCCTTTATTGAAAGCGGTTGGGATGCTGCAATTGTATAGGGCTTCGGAGAGACCACACCTGGAGCACTGTGTACAGTTTTGGTCTCCTTACCAAAGCAATGATAGGCTTGCCTTAGAGGAGGTGCAATGAAGGTTCGCTAGATTAATTCCTGGGATGAGAGTGTTGTCCTTTGAGGAGAGATTGAGTAGAATGGGCCGATACTCTCTGGAGTTTAGAAGAATGAGAGGTCATTGAAATGTATAAAATTCTTAGAGGTCTTGACAGGGTAGATGCTGAGAGGCTGTTTCCCCTGGCTGGAGAGTCTAGAACTAGGGGTCAGAGTCCCAAGATCAGAGGTTGGCCATTTAGGACCGAGATTAGGAAACATTTCTTCACTCAGAGGTTTCTGAACCTTTGGAATTCTCTACCCCACAGAGCTGTGGTTGCTCAGTCACTGAGTATATTCAAGACTGAGATCGATCGATTTTTGGATAGATTTTAAGGGAATCAAGGGATATGGGGATAGGGCAGGAACGTGGAGTTGAGGTCGAAGATCAGCCATGATCTTATTGAATGGCGGAGCAGGCTCGAGGGGCGGTACGGCCTACTCCTGCTCCTGTTTCTTATGTTCTTATGGCTTGTGGGTGGGATCGGGAGCAAGGTGGGCAGGACGAAAATAGCATCTGGGATCTTAATTACGTCACACACATTGCAGTGCCAGAGCACTCGGACATGCTGCATAACCCTTCAGTTGAACTCATTGCCCATTCTGAAACATCCTGTTGAAAATTAATACTTTTGCTGACTCACCTGCATCGGTTCCAGGAATGGGATGACTAATAAGATCCAATGAAGAACCTGCTGGAACTTGTACCTGAGGCGGAAACAGCAGATTTGCCATCGGGTCATTTGCAGCCACACGTACCAGATTCGGTCCCACATTTGCTTGTGCTGTCAAAAGAGAGGAAGAATAGAAATTCTCATTCAACTGTTGCACATTAATAAATCTAACAATTGGACGTGGTGAATGTGGTCATCAAAAGGCACATGTACAATAGTGGTGAACAAATAGTGTTTCTTTGGGACATGAAATGCTTCTGGATTCTGTAAAAGATGTACACATTTATCTGGTTTCTTGTTAGCCAGTTAGAAAACACGACTCGTCAGATCTATTTCGTGACTTGACGAGGACAGGCAATGTAACAGAGCAGCACCATGAGCACTAACAGCACAAGTCATCATTCACACTGTAATGAGGTTCATCGGTTCACGAACTCTGTATCTTACAGGAGGTGTTGTCAACCCCCAATAACAGGAATTACTTGCACGCATCAGCTTCAACCATCTCCCTCCACTTTTACAGGGTGATATTAGAAGCATAGAATCTTAGAAAGGTTACAGCAAAGAAGGAGGCCATTCTGCCCGTCGAGCTCATTCCAGCACTCTGCAAGAGCAATCCAGCTGGTTCCACTCACCCGCCATATCCCTGTTGCCCTGCAAATTTTTTCCCTTCAAGTACTTATCGAATTCCCTTCTGAAAGCCACGACTGAATCTGCCTCCACCACCCTTTCAGCTGGATCATAACCACTGCGTAGAAAAGATTTTCCTCATGTCACCTTTGGTTCTTTTGCCAATCACCTTAAATCTG
Source organism: Heptranchias perlo (assembly GCF_035084215.1). Taxonomy (NCBI): domain Eukaryota; kingdom Metazoa; phylum Chordata; class Chondrichthyes; order Hexanchiformes; family Hexanchidae; genus Heptranchias; species Heptranchias perlo. The sequence continues at coordinate 165,830,060 of NC_090326.1, read as the reverse complement.
TGTCCTCTGCTTCACGACCCTTCTGTCAATGGGAAGAGTTTCCCTCTATCTCCTCTGTCTCGACCATCATGATTTTGTACACTTCTATCAAATCTCCTCTCAACCTTCTCTGCTCTAAGGAGAACAACCACAGCTTCTCCAGCCTATCCACATAAATGAAGTCCCTCATCCCTGGAACCATTTGAGTAAATCTTTTCTGCACCATCTCTCAGGCCTTCACATCCTTCCTAAGGTGCGGTGCCCAGAATTGCACACAATATTCCAGTTGTGGCTGAAGCAGCGGTTTATAAAGGTTCAACATAACCTCCTTGCTTTTGTACTATTTATAAATCCCAGGATCCCGTATGCTTTTTTAACCGCTTTCTCAACCTGCCCTGCCACCATCAACAACCTGTGCACATATACGCCCAGCTCGCTCTGCTCCTGCACACCTTTTAGAATTGTAGCCTTTAGTTTATATTGCCTCTCCTTGTTCTTCCTACCAAAATGTATCACTTCGCATTTCTCTGCGTTAAATTTCATCTGCCATGTGTCCGCCCATTCCACCAGCCTGTCTAAGTCCTCTTCAAGTCTATCACTATCCTTCCTCACCGTTCACTGCATTTCCAAGTTTTGTGGCATCTGCAAATTTTGAAATTGTGCCCTGTACACCCAAGTCCAACTCATTAATATATATCAAGAAAAGCAGTGGTCCCATCACCGACCCCTGTGGAACACCACTGTACACCTCTCTCCAGTCCGAAAAACAACTGTTCACCACTACTCTCTGTTTCCTGTCCCTTAGGCAATTTCGTATCCATGTTACTACTGCCCCCTTTCATTGCTGGGTTTATCCTTACACCCTTTTTTGAACAAGGGTGTAACATTTGCAATTCTCCAGTCATCTGGCACCACCCCCGTATCTACGGATGATTGGAAGGTAATGGCCAGTACCTCCGCAATTTCCACCCTTACCTCCCTCAGCAACCTAGGAAGCATCCCATTCGGATCTGGTGACTTATCTACTTTAAGTACAGCCCATTCAGTATCTCAACTACCTCCTCTTCAGCAGGTCTATGATCTCAGCTGTCTGATGCTACCTGGGAGACATCCATCTCATGCTATCTTGCACTGCGTGTTGTTACAGAAGAAACTTGTGCTTACTGACTGCCAAAGGAAGAGGACAGGAGGGGGCATATGAACCATTATACACCTGACCCCCAATGAAGAGCAGGCCTTTCAGCAGGTGGGAATGCACTCCTATCATGTTATGGGAGATGGTGAGACAGATTCAGGGGGTACAATCGTAACATTACAGCCATGGCATTCAGGAGTGAAATCAGGAAATACTGTTTTACACAAAGGTTAGTGGAAATGTGGAATTCTCTCCCACAAAAATCATGGTGGGGGTCTATTCGACAGATTTTTTTTCATGAAGGGCATCGAGAGATATGGATCAAAGGCGGGTATGAGGTATCGATCAGCCAACTGAATGTCAGAACAGGTTCAAGGGATGAACTGACTATTCGTACGTTCCGATGTAAATGGGGTAAAGAGGTGAGGGAGGGAGAAACTTATTTATTATATTCCAAACACTGAGAATTCTCTCAGCAAGTTGATAACCGAGTTGTGTAAAATAGAACGGGATACACACACTGGTTTGAAGGAACTCTCTTCATACTGAATTCTGGACTGGCTGAATACATCGATGTGACCATATAACTATGAGCCTATGGCCTGGATTCTCCTTTTTGAAGCAGAGTTTTGGCGATAAGGGGCCTCCACTCGTCCCTCTAAATTTTCGCCAACACCACTGAAGTACCAGAAGAGGTGGTGAGGGGCATTAAAGGGGCAGATGCACACATAAGATGGCATCAAGATGCCCAATTAAGACCTCGGCTGAGACTGAGGCCTTCAGCAGGTACCTGGGCCTCTACCTCAATGGGTGAACTTCTGCCTTTTTCTGCTTGTTCCTGGGGACTACCCATTACCTTCCACATGGCGGCCCCGGGAAGCAGCAGTAATTGGGGTGGATGGGAGGGGAATCGTCTCTGCACCCTTGTCACCATTCGCATGTGGCGTGTGGGGAAGTAGTGACCAGCAGTGGTCCCAGCAGGAGTGAGGGAGTGAAATCCCGGTCAGGACGGTGAGGTAGTGGTAGGCAGTGTCGGCTGGACTTCACCACAATCTCTGCTGATTTCAGGTGGGATCACAAAAGAGAATCCTGGTCTATGGGTCCAAATGCCTGAAGTTGAAGGAGAGATGCCATTATCATCAGGTCAGGTGTCAATGTCAATATTAGATAATCTAGTGGAGGCCTCACTGCAAAATTTGCAGAATGATTATTACCGACACAAAAATCCTTTTCTGCAATGTTTTTAAAAAAAATAATTCCAATAAACGTGTGAAACGGGCTCACAGCCAATCAGTAGCCTGTTTCACACTGTGCCTGTGTTTTTTATCGATCGACTAGTTTAAAATGAGCTGCCCGATTCGCTATGACCCTGTTTCACACCATTGACCTCGGCCAATTTCACCCCCAACGTCTTTCTACATTTTCCAAAACTCAATGATCTCACCCAAGTTCATGTTGTTCCATCTGAACTGTGCATCAGCTGGAACAGAAGGTCTTCTTAATCTGCATGTCGGGTCCTGTGTTGCTGGCGTACCATGACCGCCTGTCTGTCTCCTTCGCCGAGCTGCCATTAAAAACAGAGCTCAAAGAATTTAGTTCAAACATTACGGGGGTAATTTAAACCCTCAAGAATGGGTGGTTTGGGGACAGGTGGGCAGTAAAAATTGGAGCGGGACCGCATCCAGCATCCAACGCACCCACTTCCGGGCTTAACCCAGTAGAACCCCACTTAAAACCAGGTGGGCCGATATTTAAAGGGGCAATGTACCTCATTGCGATAGCAGAGGCACTTCATCTTTTGTGTCTTAGAAATGTAAAGCGAATTTAACCATACCTGTTTGGGTTTCCCATCACCTTGAATTCACGTCAGGTGGAAGCAGGCGGGAAGGGCATGATCCATGAGGTGACTGCCTTTATTGCATTGCTTGTGGGCCCGGAGGAGCAGGAGTGCTTCATCCAGGCCCAAAAAGCTCACCTGGCCAACCACAACAATCCACCCCATCCGCACGCCCGCTGGTGCCCACCTTTCCAAAACTAGAGCCCCTCCTCCCCGCTATTTGTGGACCCCCCACAATGATGGACGCCCCATCCCAATTGACTGCAAAGCCCACCCAATGTTGTCTACCTGCGACCACCCCTCCGATTTCTTCCAGTGTCCCATCCTTTGCCATTCTTCTCTTTGCTCCTCTGTTGCTTCTCCTCCTTACTGCTACTTTCTTTAATGCCACACAATAACCTGCCTCACACTTCTCTTCTGAGTCTCCCTTTACTTATTTTTGCTTCTCTCCTCCCAATTCTGCTGTTTTTCTACCTCTCCCTTCACTCAGAGAATAGGGGCTCAGGGCACGTACTCAGACTGATAAAAGGTGGGAAGTGGTGTTCCACAGGGATCGGTGCTGGGACCACTGTTGTTCACAATTTACATTAACGATTTGGATTCGGGAATCAGAAGTACAGTTTCAAATTTTGCAGACGACTCCAAATTGAGGAGTGTAGATAATACAAATGTGTCAAAATGCAAGAGGACATCAATAAACTTACAGAATGGACGTGTAATTGGCAAATGAATTTCAATATAGATAAGTGTGAGGTAGTGCATTTTGGGATGAAGAATAAGGAGGCCACAAACTGCTTGGATAATAAGAGTCTAAATGGGATAGAGGAGCATAGGGATCTGGGGGTACAGATACACAAATCAGTAAAAGTAGCGACGCAGGTTATTAAGGCCATAAAAAAGGCAAATCAAGCACTGGGGTTCATTTCTAGAGGGATAGAATTGAAAAGCAAAGAAGTTATGTTAAACTTGTTTAGAACCTTGGTTAGACCACACTTGGAGTATTGTGAACAGTCCTGGTCTCCACATAATAGAAAGGATATAGAGGCATTGGAAAAGGTGCAAAAACGATTCACAAGGATGATGCCAGAACTGAGAGGATATACTTATCAGGAAAGGCTGAGCAGGCTGGGGCTCTTCTCTCTAGAAAAGGGAAGGCTGAGAGTTGACCTGATAGAGTTCTTAAGATAATGAAAGGGTTTGATAGGGCAGACGTAGACTAAATGATTCCACTTGTGGTGGAGTCCAAAACAAGAGGTCATAAATATACAATAGTCACTGATAAATCCAATAGGGAATTCAGGAGAAGTGTATTTGCCCAAAGAGTGGCAAGAATGTGGAACGTGCTACCACAAGGAGTAGTTGAGGCAAATAGCATTTAGGGGGAAACTAAGGAAAACTTGGAAGGGTCGTAAACAGTGAGGAGGATAGTGATAGACTTCAAGAGGATATAGACAGGCTGGTGGCATGGGCAGACAAGTGGCAGATGAAATTTAACACAGAAAAATGCGAAGTGATACATTTCGGTAGGAAGAAGGAGGAGAGGCAATATAAACTAGAGGGCACAACTCTAAAAGGGATAGAGGAACAGAGAGATCAGGGGATATATGTGTACAAATCGTTGAAAGTGGCAGGGCAGGTTGAGAAAGTGGTTAAAAAAACATACGGGATCCTGGGCTTTATAAATAGACGCATAGAGTACAAAAGTATGGAAGTCATGATGAGCCTTTATAAAACACTGGTTCGGCCACAAGTGGAGTATTGTGTCCAGTTCCGGCCAGCGCCCTTCAGGAGAGATATGAAGGCCTTAGAAGGGGTGCAGAAGAGATTTACTGGAATGATTCCAGGGATGAGGGACTTTAGTTACGTGGATAGACTGGAGAAGCTGGTGTTGTTCCCTTGGAACAGAGACCGTTGAGAGGAGATTTGATAGAGGTTTTGAAAACCATGAAGGGTCTAGACAGAGTAGATAGAGAGAAACTTTTCCCATTGGCGGGAGGGTCAAGGACTAGAGGTCATAGACTTAAGGTGATTGGCAAAAGAACCACAGGTGACATGAGGAAAAACTTTTTTACAAAGCGAGTGGTTAGGATCTGGAATGCACTGCCTGAGGGGGTGGTGGAGGCAGATTCAAACATAGCCTTCAAAAGGGAACTGGTTCAATATTTTAAAGGAAAAAATTTGCAGGGCTACAGGGAAAGGGCAGGGGAGTGGGACTAGCTGGATTGCTCTTGCATGGAGCCGGTGCGGAATTGATGGGTCGAATGGCCTCCTTCCGTGCTGTAACCTTTCTACGATTCTATGATTCTATAAGCACGTGCGGGGGAAAAGGAATAGAAGGGTATGATGATAGCATTGGATGAAGTGGGGAGGGAGGAGCCTCGTGTGGAGCATAAATGCTGGCATAGACCAGTTGGGCCAAATGGCCTGTTTCTGTGCTGTAGGTTTGATGTAACTTGTTGTAATATGATTGTTCTCATCAAACAGACACATGTACAATTGTGCTCAACAAATAGGTTTTCTTTGGGATATGAAATGCTTCTGGATCCTGTAAAAGTTGTGTACATTTATCTGGTTTCTTGTTAGCCAATTACAAAACACGACTCATCAGATCTGTCGGTCTGTCAGATGTTTTGATAGCTCAAGTCTCAAAATTCACATCAAGCATCAAACTTATCCAATCCTTTTGCTCTTTCGCATCTTTACTGACTCACAATCACTGAACCTGGGAATGGAATAACTGATAGGGTCGGAAATAGTTCAGTGACATAATGAGAACGGGCAAGTTTACAGACCAGCACCATGAGCACCAACACACTGTTCACCCTGTAAGTTGACTAACAGAACAAGTTGTCTTTCACACTGTAATGAGGTTCATGGGTTCACTAACTCTGTAACTTAAAAGAGGTGTTGTCAACCCCCAGAACAGGAATTACTTGCGTGCATAAGCTACAAACATCTCTCTCCTATTTTACAGGGTGATATTAGTAGATCTATAATCTCACCTGTCTGATGCAGGCTGGGAGACACACGTCACATGCTATCTTGCACTTAATGTGGTTACAGAAGAAAGTTGTGCACAATGATTGCCAAAGGTAGAGGACAGGGGGCATTTCAACCATTATAAACCTGATCCCCTATGAGGAGCAGACCATTGGGCAGGTGGGATGGCACCCCTCTCACGTTATGGGAGATGGTGGGACACAAGGGGGCACATTCGTAACATTAGAGCTTGGCCATTCACATGTGAAATCAGGTAACACTTTTCACACAAAGTTAGTGGAAATGTGGAATTCTCTCCAACAAAAACCTGTGGATACTGGGGGTCAATTCAAACCTCCAACACTGAGGTCGACAGACTTTTATTCGTTAAGGGTATTGAGGGATATGGATCAATGGCAGGTATGAGGTAAAGATCAGCCATGAGCTAATTGAATGTCAGGACAGGCTCGAGGGCTGAATGGCCGACTCCTGTTCCTATGTTCCTACACAAATGGTGTAAAAAGGTGAGGGAGGGAGAAATTTATTTATTATATTCCAGACACTGTGATTTTTCTTAGCATGTTGATAACCGAGTTGTGTAAAATAGACAAACTGGTTTGAAGTAGCTCACTTCACATTGAATTTTAGACTGGCTGAATCCACTATGAGCCTATGGCCAGGATTCTCCTCTCCTCAAGTCAGCATGGAACACATCCCTGCACCTCCTTTCTGCTGTCCCTCACTCTCAAAACCTGTTCTTGCCCTCACAACTACTTCCTCCGTTCAGCCCCATCAGCCTACTCTCAATCATCAGCAAAGTGATGGAAGGTGTTGTCAACAGTGCTATCAAGTGGCAGTTTGGGTTCCGCCAGGACCACTCGGCTCCAGTCCTCATAACAGCCTTGGTCCAAACATGGACAAAAGAGCTGAATTCCAGAGGTGAGGTGAGAGTGACTGTCCTTGACATCAAGGCAGCATTTGACCGAGTGTGGCACCAATGAGCTCCAGTAAAATTGAAGTCAATGGGAATCAGGGGGAAAACTCTCCAGTGGCTGGAGTCATACCTAGCACAAAGGAAGATGGTAGTGGTTGTTGGAGGCCAATCATCTCAGCTCCAGGACATTGCTGCAGGAGTTCCTCAGAGCAGTGTCCTAGGCCCAACCATCTTCAGCTGCTTCGTCAATGACCTTCCCTCCATCATAAGGTCAGAAATGGGGATGTTCGCTGATGATTGCACAGTGTTCAGTTCCATTCGCAACCACTCAGATAATGACGCAGTCCGTGCCCGCATGCAACAAGACCTGGACAACATCCAGGCTTGAACTGGCAAGTAACATTCGCACCAGACAAGTGCCAGGTAATGACCATCTCCAACAAGTGAGAGTCTAACCACCTCCCCTTGATATTCAACGGCATTACCATTGCCGAATCCCCCACCATCAAAATCCTGGGGGTAACCATTGACCAGAAACTTAACTGGACCAGCCACATAAATACTGTGGCTACAAGAGCAGGTCAGAGGCTGGACATTCTGCAGCAATTCGCCAAGACTTCTTCAACAGCACCTCCCAAACTCGCAACCTCTACCATCTAGAAGGACAAGGGCAGCAGGAACATGGGAACAACACCACCTACATGTTCCCCTCCAAGTCACACACCATCCCGACTTGGAAATATATCGACATTCCTTCATCATCGCTGGGTCAAAATCCTGGAACTCCCTTCCTAACAGCTTTGTGGGAGAATCTTCACCACACGGACTGCAGCGGTTCAAGCAGGCGGCTCACCACCACCTTCTCAAGGGCAATTAGGGGTGGGCAATTAATGCTGTCCTTTCCAGCGAAGCCCATATCACATGAGAAACATCAAGCATGCTATGCTCAGTTGCCTCATACACCTTAAAATCCCTTAAACTAGGCACATTTTAACCAATTTCTTGCAGGAGAAGCTCACACCCAAATGGAGGGAGAATATGAGAAGAGCAGGAGGACCTGCCCAAACTCACTGGAGGTCCAGTTCATGTCCCAGTTCTGCTGACCAGGACAGAGATGAAGACTTTAGTAGTCCAGCCTTTGAAAGAAAGCTGCTTTCTACAAACCACCAATTGCTGAATGCGTTGGACAGCCTATCAGGAAGCTGCCATAACATGTTGGAGAGTGTGGAGGAGTCCACCACCAACATGTGTTTTCAGTCAGATCGTGGACATCCTATACTCTATTCCCCACAGATCAGGGGGAGTGCTGACCTGCAATCCAATAGAAAATGCAGTTGTACAATCGGAATGGAATACAATGGAAATACACAATCTCTCAGGATGACAGCGTGTTTGGAGCAGCACTAAAGTAGATAAAAGATCACTTAAGGCAGGCATGAGGGCCTAGCACTGAGGTGTGGGCATTTGTGTAAGCCAGTAAAATGAAAAGCATTTTTGAAATCTTTGTGTGCTGAGTATTCTTGTAATGGCTGGTGTCCCTGCAATGTTAGTTGACATGAATATTAATGTTGGTCTTTGGGCAGATGCAGTTTACTTGAGGGGAGGAGGGCTGGGAGAGATACGAGATATGAAATGCTGGGCAGTAGGGATTGTTGATCTGAAGCACTCTCCAAGATCTGCTGTGGAAGAGTTCGGGCTACAGACAAGTGTTGGAGTCCTCCTGGTTCCTCGCCATCCTCTAAGTCATTAGTGTCGTCTTCCTCATCATGCTGAAGATCCTCGTCCAATGGTGACTCCATCTGTTGAGCCCATTGCAGAGCAAAGTTATGAGCAGACAGCAAACCACAATTATACAGGACACTCTTTCTGGGCTGTATTGCAGGATATCATCAGATCTGTTGAGACATTGAGAGCAGATTCCTGAGAGGTTTCATGATCCAAGTGTACAGGGCATAGCTGTTGTCTCTAGACAAATAATCCAGAGAATGTGAGTTCAAATCCCACCATGGCAGTTTGAGAATTTGAATTCAGTTTTAAAAAAGCTGGAAATAAAAAGCTGGTATCAGTAAAAGTGACCATGAAGCTGTTGGTTTGTTGTAAAATCCCATTGGTTCACATGTCCTTCAGGGAAGGAAACCTGCCATTCTTACCCGGTTTCCCAAATGTGATTCCAGTCCATAAGATCGTGGTTGACTCTCAACTGTTCTCTGAAGTGTCCGAGCAAGCCATTCAGTTGTATCAAATCATTTCTCAGGGCAACTGGCGATGGGCAATAAATGCCGGCCTTGCCAGTGATGCCCACATGCAGTGATGCCCACGAGAATGAAACAAAAATGACTGCCTCCCGACTTGTACCGGTGATGGTATAGACCCAAATGCTCGAATCTATTATTAAGGACGTAGTAACAGGGCACTTAGGAAATCATAATATGATTAGTCAGAGTCAACGCAGTTTTATGAAAGGGAAATTGTGTACAAAGAGAATTTTTTGAGGGTGTAACTAGCAGGGTAGATAAGGGGGAACCAGTGGATGTCCTATATTTGGATTTTCATAAGGCATTTGATAAGGTACCGCACAAGAGGTTGTTACACAAGTTTAGCGCTCATGGGATGAGGGGAATATATTAGCGTGGATTGAGGATTGGTTAACGGACAGAAAACAGAGTGTAGGAATAAAGGGGTCATTTTCGAGTTAGCAGGCTTCAACTAATGGGGTGCCACAAGGATCAGTGCTTGGGCCTCAGCTGTTTAAATATGCATCAATGACTTAGATGAAGGGACCAAGGGTAATGTATCCAAGTTCGCGGACAGTACAAAGCTAGGTGTGAAAGTAAGCTGTGAGCAGGACGCAAAGTTGCTGCAAAGGGATATAGACAGGTTAAGTGAGTGGGCGAGAAAGTAGCAGATGGAGTATAATGTGGGGAAATGTGAAATTATCCACTTTGGTAGGAAGAATAGAAAATAATATTTTTTCAAAGATGTGGGACTAAGAAATGTTGGTAGTCAGTGGGATTTGCGTGTCCTTGTACACGAATCGCAGAAAGTTAACATGGAGGTACAGCAAGCAATTAGGAATGCAAATGGTAAGTTAGCCTTTATTGCAAGGGGGTTGGAGTGTTACAATTATAAAGGGCTCTGGTGAGACGACACCTGGAGCACTGTGTACAGTTTTGATCTCGTTACCTAAGGAAGGATATATTTGCCTTGGAGGGAGTGCAACAAAGGTTCACTAGATTAATTCCTGGGATGAGAGGGCTGTCCTTTGAGGAGAGATTGAGTAGAATGGACCTATATTCTTTGAAGTTCAGAAGAATGAGATATGATCTCATTGAAATGTACAAAATCTTTAGAGGGCTTTACAGGGTAGATGCTGAGAGGCTGTTTCCCCTGGCTGGAGAGTCTAGAACTAGGGGTCATAGACTGAAGATAAGGGGTCGGACATTTAGGACCGAGATGAGGAAACATTTCTTCACTCAGAGGGTTGTGAATCTTTGGAATTCACTACCCCAGAGCGGTGTGGATGCTCACTCATTGAGTATATTCAAGATTGAGATCGATGGACTTTTGGACACTAACGGAATCAAGGGATATGGGGATAGGGCAGGAAAGTGGAGTTCAGATCGAAGATGAGCCATGATTTTATTGAATGACGGAGCAGGCTCGAGGGGCCGCAATGCATGCAGGATGAAAATGGCATCTGGAATCTTAACCATGTCACACACATTGCAGTGCCAGAGCACTCGGACATGCTGCATAACCCTTCAGTTGAACTCATTGCCCATTCTGAAACATCCTGTTTAAAATTAATACTTTTGCTGACTCACCTGCATCGGTTCCAGGAATGGGATGACTAATAAGATCCAATGAAGAACCTGCTGGAACTTGTACCTGAGGCGGAAACAGCAGATTTGCCATCGGGTCATTTGCAGCCACACGTACCAGATTCGGTCCCACATTTGCTTGTGCTGTCAAAAGAGAGGAAGAATAGAAATTCTCATTCAACTGTTGCACATTAATAAATCTAACAATTGGACGTGGTGAATGTGGTCATCAAAAGGCACATGTACAATAGTGGTGAACAAATAGTGTTTCTTTGGGACATGAAATGCTTCTGGATTCTGTAAAAGATGTACACATTTATCTGGTTTCTTGTTAGCCAGTTAGAAAACACGACTCGTCAGATCTGTTTCATAACTTGACGAGAACAGGCAATGTAACAGAGCAGCACCATGAGCACTAACAGCACAAGTCATCATTCACACTGTAATGAGGTTCATCGGTTCACGAACTCTGTATCTTACAGGAGGTGTTGTCAACCCCCAATAACAGGAATTACTTGCACGCATCAGCATCGAACATCTCCCTCCACTTTTACAGGGTGATATTAGCCGGTCTATGATCTCAGCTGTTTGATGCTACCTGGGAAACATCCATCACATGCTATCTTGCACTTTATGTTTTTACAGAAGAAACTTGTGCCTATTGACTGCCATAGGTAGAGGACAGGAGGGGGCAAATCAACCATTATACACCTGACCCCCAATGAGGAGCAGGCCTTTCAGCAGGTGGGAATGCACTCCGATCATGTTATGGGAGATGGTGAGACAGAATAAGGGGGCACAATCGTAACATTACAGCCATGCCATTCGGCAGTGAAATCAGAAAACACTGTTTCACACCAATGTTGGTAGAAATGTGGAATTTTCTTCCCCAAAAATGAGTGGATGCAGGAGGTCATTCAAATTTCCAACACTGAGATCGACAGATTTTTATTCATTAAGGGTATCGAGGGACATGAATCAAAGGCGGGTATGAGGTAAAGATCAGCCATGAGCTAATTGAATGTCAGAACAGGCTCGAGGGCTGAACTGCCTATTCGTATGTTCCTATGTAAATGGGGTAAAGAGGTGAGGGAGGGAGAAACTTATTTATTATATTCCAGACAATCTGATTTTTCTCAGCAAGTTGATCATCGGGATACACACACTGATTTGAAGGAGCTCACTTCATATTGAATTTTAGAGTGGCTGAATCCACTGATGACCATATAACTATGAATATATGGCCTGGATTCTCCTCTTCGGAGCAGAGTTTTGGCGAGGCCGACTTCCACCTGTGCCTCCAAATTTTCCCCAACACCACTGAAGTACCAGAAGAGGTGGTGAGGGGCATTAAAGGGGCAGAAGCACACATAAGATGGCATCAAGATCCCAATAAAGGCCTCAGTCTTGGCAGGTACCTGGGCTCTACCTCAATGGATGAACTTCTGCCTTTTTCTGCTTGTTCCTGGGGACTACCCATTACCTTCCAAATGGCAGCCCCGGGAAGCAGCAGTAATTGGGGTGGGTGGAAGGGGAATTGTCTCTGAGCCTGGGCCCTGCACCCTTGTCACCATTCGCATGTGGCGTGTGGGGAAGTAGTGACCAGCAGTGGTCCCGGCAGGAGTGAGGGAGTGAAATCCCGGTCAGGACGGTGAGGTAGTGGTCGGCAGTGTCGGCTGGACTTTCCCTCAATCTCTGCCGATTTCAGGTGGAATCACAAAAGAGAATCCTGGTCGATGGGTCCAAATGGCTGAAGTTGAAGGAGAGATGCCATTATCATCAGGTCAGGTGTCAATGTCAACATCAACTAATCTAGTGGAGGCCTCACTGCAAAATTTGCAGAATGATTATTACCGACACGAAAATCCTTTTCTATAATGTTTTTAAAAAAAATAATTCCATAAAGTTTTTCAATCAATGGGGGTGAAATTGGTCTTCACCAGTCGTGTGAAACAGGCTCACAGCCAATCAGTAGCCTGTTTCACACTACGCCTGTGTTTTTTTTCTATTGACTAGTTTAAAACGAGCAGCCGATTCGCTATGACCCTGTTTCACACCATTGACCTCGGCCAATTTCACACCCAACGTCTTTCAAAATCTCAATGATCTCACCCAAGTTCACGTTGTCCCAACCGAACTGTGCGTATCCGAACTTTTTAAAAGGTGAGAGACTAAGAAATGTTGGTAGTCAGACGGATTTAGGTGTCCTTGCACACGAATCACAAAGAATTAACATGCAGGTACAGCAACCAATTAGGAGGGAAAATAGTATATTGGCCTTTATTGCAAGTGGTTGGGATGCTGCAATTGTATAGGGCTTCGGAGAGACCACACCTGGAGCACTGTGTACAGTTTTGGTCTCCTTACCAAAGCAATGATAGGCTTGCCTTAGAGGAGGTGCAATGAAGGTTCGCTAGATTAATTCCGGGGATGAGAGGGTTGTCCTTGGAGGAGAGATTGAGTAGAATGGGCCTATACTCTCTGGAGTTTAGAAGAATGAGAGGTGATCCCATTGAAATGTATAAAATTTTAGAGGTCTTATCAGGGTAGATGCTGAGAGGCTGTTTCCCCTGGCTGGAGAGTCTAGAACTAGGGGTCAGAGTCCCAAGATCAGAGGTTGGCCATTTAGGACCGAGATTGGGAAACATTTCTTCACTCAGAGGTTTCTGAACCTTTGGAATTGTCTACCGCACAGAGCTGTGGTTGCTCAGTCGCTGAGTATATTCAAGACTGAGATCGATCGATTTTTGGATAGATTTCAAGGGAATCAAGGGATATGGGGATAGGGCAGGAACGTGGAGATCTTATTGAATGGCGGAGCAGGCTCGAGGGGCGGTACGGCCTACTCCTGCTCCTGTTTCTTATGTTCTTATGGCTTGTGGGTGGGATCGGGAACTGCTGGCAGCAGGACGAAAATAGCATCTGAGATCTTAACTATGTCACACACATTGCAGTGCCAGAGCACTCGGACATGCTGCATAACCCTTCAGTTGAACTCATTGCCCATTCTGAAACATCCTGTTTAAAATTAATACTTTTGCTGACTCACCTGCACCGGTTCCAGGAATGGGATGACTAATAAGATCCAATGAAGAACCTGCTGGAACTTGTACCTGAGGCGGAAACAGCAGATTTGCCATCGGGTCATTTGCAGCCACAGGTACCAGATTCGGTCCCACATTTGCTTGCGCTGTCAACAGAGAGGAAGAATAGAAATTCTCATTCAACTGTTGCACATTAATAAATCTAACAATTGGACGTGGTGAATGTGGTCATCAAACAGGCACATGTACAATAGTGGTGAACAAATAGTGTTTCTTTGGGACATGAAATGCTTCTGGATTCTGTAAAAGATGTACACATTTATCTGGTTTCTTGTTAGCCAGTTAGAAAACACGACTCGTCAGATCTGTTTCGTAACTTGACGAGGACAGGCAATGTAACAGAGCAGCACCATGAGCACTAACAGCACAAGTCATCATTCACACTGTAATGAGGTTCATGGGTTCACAAACTCTGTATCTTACAGGAGGTGTTGTCAACCCCCAATAACAGGAATTACTTGCACGCATCAGCTACAACCATCTCCCTCCACTTTTACAGGTGTAAGGAATCTTACAACACCAGGTTATAGTCCGACAATTTTATTTTAAAATCACAAGCTTTCGGAGATTATCCCCTTCGTCAGGTGAATGCCTGACGAAGGGGATAATCTCCAAAAGCTTGTGATTTTAAAATAAAATTGTTGGACTATAACCTGGTGTTGTAAGATTCCTTACATTTGTCCACCCCAGTCCATCACTTTTACAGGGTGATATTAGAAGCATAGAATCATAGAATGGTTACAGCACAGAAGGAGGCCATTCTGCCTATCGAGCCCATGCCGGCACTCTGCAAGAGCAATCCAGCTGGTTCCACTCACCCGCCCTTTCCCTGTTGCCCTGCAAATTTTTTCCCTTCAAGTACTTATCGAATTCCCTTCTGAAAGCTACGACTGAATCTGCCTCCACCATCCTTTCAGCTGGATCATAAACACTCACTGTGTAAAAAAGATTTTCCTCATGTCACCTTTGGTTCTTTTGCCAATCACCTTAAGTCTGTGTCCTCTGCTTCACGACCCTTCCGTCAATGGGAAGAGTTTCCCTCTATCTACTCTGTCTCGACCATCATGATTTTGTACACTTCTATCAAATCTCCTCTCAACCTTCTCTGCTCTAAGGAGAACAACCACAGCTTCTCCAGCCTATCCACATAAATGAAGTCCCTCATCCCGAGAACCATTTGAGTAAATCTTTTCTGCACCATCTCTAAGGCCTTCACATCCTTCCTAAAGTGCAGTGCCCAGAATTGCACACAATATTCCAGTTGTGGCTGAAGCAGCGGTTTATAAAGGTTCAACATAACCTCCTTGCTTTTGTACTATTTATAAATCCCAGGATCCCGTATGCTTTTTTAACCGCTTTCTCAAACTGCCCTGCCACCATCAACAACCTGTGCACATATACGCCCAGCTCGCTCTGCTCCTGCACACCTTTTAGAATTGTAGCCTTTAGTTTATATTGCCTCTCCTTGTTCTTCCTACCAAAATGTATCACTTTGCACTTCTCTGCGTTAAATTTCATCTGCCATGTGTCCGCCCGTTCCATCAGCCTGTCTAAGTCCTCTTCAAGTCTATCACTATCCTTCCTCACCGTTCACTGCATTTCCAAGTTTTGTGTCATCTGCAAATTTTGAAATTGTGCCCTGTACACCCAAGTCCAACTCATTAATATATATCAGGAAAAGCAGTGGTCCCATCACCGATCCCTGTGGAACACCACTGTACACCTCTCTCCAGCCCGAAAAACAACTGTTCACCACTACTCTCTGTTTCCTATCCCTTAGGCAATTTCGTATCCATGTTACTACTGCCCCCTTTCATTGCTGGGTTTATCCTTACACCCTTTTTTGAACAAGGGTGTAACATTTGCAATTCTCCAGTCATCTGGCACCACCCCCGTATCTACGGATGATTGGAAGGTAATGGCCAGTACCTCCGCAATTTCCACCCTTACCTCCCTCAGCAACCTAGGAAGCATCCCATTCGGATCTGGTGACTTATCTACTTTAAGTACAGCCCATTCAGTATCTCAACTACCTCCTCTTCAGCAGGTCTATGATCTCAGCTGTCTGATGCTACCTGGGAGACATCCATCTCATGCTATCTTGCACTGCGTGTTGTTACAGAAGAAACTTGTGCTTACTGACTGCCAAAGGAAGAGGACAGGAGGGGGCATATGAACCATTATACACCTGACCCCCAATGAAGAGCAGGCCTTTCAGCAGGTGGGAAAGCACTCCTATCATGTTATGGGAGATGGTGAGACAGATTAAGGGGGTACAATCGTAACATTACAGCCATGGCATTCAGGAGTGAAATCAGGAAATACTGTTTTACACAAAGGTTAGTGGAAATGTGGAATTCTCTCCCACAAAAATCATGGTGGGGGTCTATTCAAATTTCCAACACTGAGATCGACAGATTTTTTTTCATTCAGGGTATCGAGAGATATGGATCAAAGGCGGGTATGAGGTAAAGATCAGCCATGAGCTAACTGAATGTCAGAACAGGTTCAAGGGATGAACTGACTATTCGTATGTTCCTTTGTAAATGGGGTAAAGAGGTGAGGGAGGGAGAAACTTATTTATTATATTCCAAACACTGAGAATTCTCTCAGCAAATTGATAATCGAGTTGTGTAAAATAGAACGGGATACACACACTGGTTTGAAGGAACTCTCTTCATACTGAATTCGAGACTGGCTGAATACATCGATGTGACCATATAACTATGAGCCTAAGGCCTGGATTCTCCTTTTTGAAGCAGAGTTTTGGCGATAAGGGGCCTCCACTCGTCCCTCTAAATTTTCGCCAACACCACTGAAGTACCAGAAGAGGTGGTGAGGGGCATTAAAGGGGCAGATGCACACATAAGATGGCATCAAGATGCCCAATTAAGACCTCGGCTGAGACTGAGGCCTTCAGCAGGTACCTGGGCCTCTACCTCAATGGGTGAACTTCTGCCTTTTTCTGCTTGTTCCTGGGGACTACCCATTACCTTCCACATGGCGGCCCCGGGAAGCAGCAGTAATTGGGGTGGATGGGAGGGGAATCGTCTCTGCACCCTTGTCACCATTCGCATGTGGCGTGTGGGGAAGTAGTGACCAGCAGTGGTCCCAGCAGGAGTGAGGGAGTGAAATCCCGGTCAGGACGGTGAGGTAGTGGTAGGCAGTGTCGGCTGGACTTTACCACAATCTCTGCCGATTTCAGGTGGGATCACAAAAGAGGATCCTGGTCTATGGGTCCAAATGCCTGAAGTTGAAGGAGAGATGCCATTATCATCAGGTCAGGTGTCAATGTCAACATCAACTAATCTAGTGGAGGCCTCACTGCAAAATTTGCAGAATGATTATTACCGACACAAAAATCCTTTTCCACAATGTTTTTTTAAAAAATAATTCCAATAAACGTGTGAAACGGGCTCACAGCCAATGAGTAGCCTGTTTCACACTGTGCCTGTGTTTTTTTCGATTGACTATTTCAAAACGAGCTGCCCGATTCGCTATGACCCTGTTTCACACCATTGACCTCGGCCAATTTCACCACCAACGTCTTTCTACATTTTCCAAAACTCAATGATCTCACCCAAGTTCATGTTGTTCCATCTGAACTGTGCATCAGCTGGAACAGAAGGTCTTCTTAATCTGCATGTCGGGTCCTGTGTTGCTGGCGTACCATGACCGCCTGTCTGTCTCCTTCGCCGATCTGCCATTAAAAACAGAGCTCAAAGAATTCAGTTCAAACATTATGGGGGTAATTTAAACCCTCAAGAACGGGTGGGTTGGGGGCGGGTGGTAAAAATAGTTAGTTTTTGAATCGGGACTACATCCCGGCTCCAACACGCCCACTTCCGGGTTTAACCCAGGCGCGCTGGGAGCAACAGAAACCGGAAGTTCTGCCCCCACTTAAAACTGGTGGGCCGATACTGAAAGGGGCAATGTACCTCATTGCGATAGCTGGGGCACTTAACATTTTGTGCATTACAAATGTAAAATGAATTTCACCTTTCCTGTTCGGGTTTCCCATCGGATTCACGTCAAGAGAAAGCTGGTGAGAAGGGCCGGATCCATGAGATGAGTGCTTTTCTTGCACTGCTTGTTTTTTATTTATTTTTTACTCATTTATGGGATGTGGGCATCGCTGGCGAGGCCAGCATTTATTGCCTATCCCTAATTGCCCTTGAGAAGGTGGTGGTGAGCCGCCTTCTTGAACCGCTGCAGTCCGTGTGGTGAAGGTTCTCCCACAGTGCTGTTAGGAAGGAAGTTCCAGGATTTTGACCCAGCGACAATGAAGGAAC
Source organism: Heptranchias perlo (assembly GCF_035084215.1). Taxonomy (NCBI): domain Eukaryota; kingdom Metazoa; phylum Chordata; class Chondrichthyes; order Hexanchiformes; family Hexanchidae; genus Heptranchias; species Heptranchias perlo. The sequence continues at coordinate 165,811,979 of NC_090326.1, read as the reverse complement.
GGCGATATATTTCCAAGACGAGATGGTGTGTGACTTTGAGGGCAACATGCAGGTGGTGTTGTTCCCATGTGCCTGCTGCTCTTGTCCTTCTAAATGGTAGAGGTCACGGGATTGGGAGGTGCTGTCAAAGAAGCCTTGGCGAGTTGCTGCAGTGCATCCTGTGGATGGTACACACTGCAGCCACCATGCGCTGATGGTGGGGAGAGTGAATGTTTAAGGTGGTGGATGGGGTACCAATCAAGCGGGCTGCTTTGTCCTGAATGGTGTTGAGCTTCTTGAGTGTTGTTGGACCTGCACTCATCCAGGCAAGTGGAGAGTATTCCATCACACTCCTGACTTGTGCCTTGTAGATGGTGGAAAGGCTTTGGGGAGTCAGGAGGTGAGTCACTCGCCGCAGAATACCCAGCCTCTGACCTGCTCTTGTAGCTACAGTATTTGTGTGGCCAGTCCAATTCAGTTTCTGGTCAATGGTGACCCCCAGGATGTTGATGGTGGGGGATTTGGCGATGGTAATGCAGGTGAATGTCAAGGCGGGGTGGTTAGACTCTCCCTTTTTGGAGATGGTCATTGCCTGGCACTTGTCTGGTGCAAATGTTACTTGCCACTTATCAGTTCAAGCCTGGATGTTGTCCAGGTCTTGCAGCATGCGGGCTTGGTCTGCTTCATTATTTGAGGGGTTGCGAATGGAACTGAACACTGTGCAATCATCAGCGAACATCCCCATTTCTGACCTTATGATGGAGGGAAGGTCATTGATGAAGCAGCTGAAAATGGTTGGGCCTAGGACACTGCTCTGAGGAACTCCTGCAGCAATGTTCTGGGGCTGAGATGATTGGCCTCCAACAACCACTACCATCTTCCTTTGTGCTAGGTTTGACTCCAGCCACTGGAGAGTGTTCCCCCTGATTCCCATTGACTTCAATTTTACTAGGGCTCCTTGGTGCCACACTCGGTTAAATGCTGCTTTGATGTCAAGGGCAGTCATTCTTACCTCACCTCTGGAATTCAGCTCTTTTGTCCATGTTTGGATCAAGGCTGTAATGAGGTCTGGAGCCGAGTGGTGCTGGCGGAACCCAAACTGAGCATCGGTGAGCAGATTATTGGTGAGTAAGTGCAGCTTGATAGCACTGTCGGCGACACCTTCCATCACATTGGCACCCCATCCACCACCCTAAACATTCACTCCCTTCACCACCGGCGCACTGTGGCTGCAGTGTGTACAATCCACAGGATGCAATGCAGCAACTCGCCAAGGTTTCTTCGACAGCACCTCTCAAACCCGCGACCTCTACCGCCTAGAAGGACAAGGGCAGCAGGTACATGGGAACAACACCACCTGCATGTGCCCCTCCAAGTCACACACCATCCCGACTTGGAAATATATCGCCATTCCTTCATCGTCGCTGGGTCAAAATCCTGGAACACCCTACCTAACAGCACTGTGGGAGAACCTTCACCAGATGGACTGCAGCAGTTCAAGAAGATGGCTCACAACCACCTTCTCAAGGGCAATTCGGGATGAACAATAAATGCTGGCCTTGCCAGCGACGCCCACATCCCATGAACAAATAAAAAACATTCCTGGGATGAGAGGGTTGTCCTATGAGGAGAGATTGAGTAGAATTACTCTCTGGAGTTTAGAAGAATGAGAGGTGATCTTATTGAAACATACAAAATTCTGAGGAGGCTTGACAGGGTGGACGCTGAGAGGTTGTTCCCTCTGGCTGGAGAGTCTAGAAGTAGAAGGCATAGTCGCAGGATGAGGGGTCGGCCATTTCAGACTGAAATGAGGAGGAATTTCTTCACTCAGAGGGTTTTGAATCTTTGTAATTCTCTACCCCACAGGGCTGTGGATGCTGAGTCTGTGAATGTATTCAAGGCTGAGATCAATAGATTTTTGGACTCTCGGGGAATCAAAGAATATGGGAATCAGGCAGGAAAGTGGAATTACGGTTGAAAATCAGCCATGATCTGATTGAATGGCGCAGCAGGCTCGAGGGGGCATATGGCCTACTCCTGCCCCTATTTCTTATGTTCTTATGTTCTTATTCTTTTCATATTTCAGCTCACACACGACACTGGAACAAGCTTTAACATTAGTGTTAAAGCTGTTCAGATATTAGCAATAATGTTATTACTTTAATATACCAATAAATTACTAAAATACTTGCTTTTTTTTAAGATTACACATAGACTTCCCCAATCTTTGCTTTTATCTCATGTTTTTTCTTTCAATTTGCTGCTTAAACTTTAGTATTATTATTTCTCTGATATACTCTATTTTAACTTTCCTAATTTTTTTGAAGCATTTAAAAATTATTTACAGCCCACAATATCTGTGCCTCCCACCCCCCCTCTCCGATTTGTGGCTCCTTTCCCTCCCCACAGGCAGGCAGACTGTCAATTTGGCTGCCTGGCGCGTGGGAAACCCCGAAGCACAAATTACTTACCTTCAATTGAGTTGTGATCTTTGCACTCAATTCGCTTCCGGGTTTCCCACATGAACATCTACCCTCCCGCTCAATTCCCGGCTCCATGCTACAATCATGCCCCACATGTCAAAACTGTGCATCTCAAAATATTCCTTTCTGCCTCTCGGCCCTCTTTCTGAGCTGTGGGTGCACTATTGTTTACCTCTACATATCCAGAACAAGAAAAAGCCCATCAGGCTCATCCATGCTCACTCATCCCAATCCATAGGTTGAGCTCATTTTGTGCATCAAGCATCCTCTCCCTCCCATCAGCTGGGAGAGGCAAAGAAAACAGAGACTTGGGTAGAAGTGGGTGCACGAAGCCCTCCTCCGATACTGGCACATCAGTCTCTGCTTATGATTGGAGAACTGCTCCCCATCCTTGAGAGCACATTCTTTCAGTACAATACTTTACACACAGCAGGTGTTAGACTCACTGCCTGTCGTTTCCTGGGACACCCCTTTTTAAAGATTGGTGTTGTATTAGCTACTTTCCAGTCCTCAGGCAACACTTCTGTTTCTAATGCTGCCCTAAAGATAATGGGAAGGACGTAATCGATTTGGCTACTCACATGAAGTCCTTCCGGATCTACTTATCATCAAAACCACTTAAATTCACCGTTGCAACATCACTAACCTCTACCCCTACCTCACCCCACTGACACCAAATCATTGACTTATGCTTTTGTCATGCCTAGATTTGATTTCGCCATTGCCCTCCTCAGCGGTCATCTACGAACATACATACGAACATACAAATTAAGAGCAGGAGTAGGATATTCGGCCCCTCAAGCCTGCTCTGCCATTTGATAAGATCATGGCTGATCTGATTGTGACCTCAAACCTACTTTCCCGTCTACCAACTATAACCTTTGACTCCCTTGTTAATCAGGAATCTATCTAACTCAGCCTTAAAAATATTCAATGACCCTGCCTCCACCGCTCTCTGGGGAAGAGAGTTCCACAGACTCACGACCCTCTGAGAGAGAAAATTTCTCCTCATCTCCATCTTAAATGGGAGACCCCTTATTTTGAAACTGTGGCCCCTAGTTCTAGTCTCTCCCACAAGGGGAAACATCCTCTCAGCATCTACCCCTTCTAGTCCCCTCAGGATCTTATATGTTTCAATAAGATCACCTCTCATTCTTCTAAACTCCAGTGTATACAGGCCCAACTTGTCCAACCTTTCCTCATAAGATAACCCCCTCATCCCAGGAATCAGTCGAGTGAACCTTCTCTGAACCACCTCCAAAGCAATTATGTCCTTTCTTAAATAAGGAGACCAAAACTGCACACAGCATTCTAGATGTGGTCTCACCAATAGTTCTGCAATCTCTCTCCATTTAAATAATATACTGCTTTTCTATTTCTCCTGCCAAAGTGGACAAGTTCACATTTTCCCACATTATACTCCATCTGCCAAATTTTTGCCCACTCACTTAACCTAACTATACCCCTTTGCAGACTCCTTATGTCCTCTTCACAACTTACTTTCCTACCTACCCTTGTGTCATCAGCAAATTTAGCAACCATACATTCGGTCCCTTCATCCAAGTCATTGATATAGATTGTGAATAGTTGAGGCCCCAGCACTGATCCCTGTGGCACTCCACTCGTTACATCTTACTAACGTGAAAATGACCCATTTATGCCTACTCTCTGTTTCCTGTTCACTAACCAATCCTTTATCCATGCTAATATGTTACCCCCTACACCATGAACTCTTATTTTGTGTAGTAGCCTTTGATGTGGCACCTTGCCAAAAGCCTTCTGGAAATCCAGGTACACCACATCCACAGGATCCCCTTTATCCACGTTGCTTGTTACTTCCTCAAAGAACTCAAATAAATTAGTGAAACACGATTTCCCTTTCACAAAGCCGTGTTGACTCTGCCTGATTGCATTGAGATTTTCTAAGTGCTCTGCTATAACCTCCTTAATAATTGATTCTAGCATTTTCCCTGTGGCAAATGTTAAGCTAACTGGCCTGTAGTTTCCTGCTTTCTCTCTCCGTTCTTTCTTGAATAGAGGAGTTACATTCGCTATTTTCCAATCTGATGGGACCCTTCCAGAATCTAGGGAATTTGGGAAAATTAATACCAATGCATCTACTATCTCTGCAGCCACTTCTTTTAAGACCCTAGGATGAAGTCCGTCAGGACCTGGCGACTTGACAGCTTTTATTAATAATATTTATTTCTAAACCCTTTCCCTGGTGATTGTAAATATTTTAAGTTCCTCCCTTCCTTTCACCTCTTGATTCACAATTATTTCTGGCATGTTATTTGTCTCCTCTACAGTGAAGATGGACGCAAAATATCTGTTCAATTCATCCGCCATTTCCTTGTTCTCCATTATTACTTTCCCAGACTCTCTCTCTGGAGGACCATCTGACTTCCACCTTCCACAAAATCCAACTTGTTCAAAACTTTGCCACTTACATTGTGCCCTGCTGTAAATCCAATTTGCGCATCACTGACCTGCACTGGCTCTCAGTCTCCCAGTGAGAGGTTCTGAAGACTAGGTAAGGGATTCTGAATGGCCATTCCTCTGCCATGACAATGGAGGAGGTGCAGCAGGACAGGATTCCACAAAATATGGAGAATTTGCACTTATTGAACCAAGCTAAGCCAATTTAAGACATCAGCCTTAGCTTAGTAGTAGCACTTTTGCTTCAGAGTCAGAAGGTTGTGGGTTCAAGCCCCACTCCAGATACTTGAGCACATAATCTAGGTGCTGCCCTGTCAGAAGTGTCATCTTTCGGATGAGATGTTAACCTGAGGCCCCACTACCCTTTCAGGTGGATGTAAAAGATCCCAAGTCCCTATTCAAAGAAGTGCAGGAGATTTCTTGCGGTGTCCTGGCCAACATTTATCCCTCAACCAACACTTAAAACACATGACTTGGTCATTTATTTCATTGCTTTTGTGGGATCTTACTGTGCATAAATTGGCTGCCGCATTAGAACATTGTGTTATAGAATCCTACATTAGAACAGTGACTACACTTCAAAAGTATTTCATTGGTTGTAAAGCGCTTTGGGACGTCCTGAGGTTGTGAAAAGTGTGCTATGAATGCAAGTTTTTTCTTTCTTTAATCCCGGAAATTACACTGCAGAGGCTCACCAGGTGCAAGTCCTTCTCGAACCTCCCCCTCTATGATTTACCTGACTGCTGGTCTCTGAGCCACCCGATCGTCACAGGCCGAAAGCTGGCCAGCTGTCTCTGGACACCCATTTCAGGTGGACAGCTGGTCATTGGAATGTTAATGAGGCCCAGCCGTTAATATGGACCGGGCCTCCCAGTGCAGTGCTCGGGTGGTCCGCTGGGAGTTAAAGTTACCCTGAGGTCCCCGTTTAATGTCTCATCTAAAAGACGGCACCTCTGACAGTGCAGCACTCCCTCAGTACTGCGCTGGAGTGTCAGCCTAGATTCTGTACTCAAGTCATCAAATTTAATTCTTGTAACATTAAGTTCAGCTTGATTCAGGAAAGATTTTATTACTATTATCAGTCGATGTTATGTAGGGCAGGGGTTAAAACACTTAAACATTGTGATTTTAAAACCTGCTGGACTTTGATTCTAGACAGGAAAGGCTTAACTCTGCCCCTTTGGAATACAGTGAGGAATATAGGAACAGGAGTAGGCCATTCAGCCCCTCGAGCCTGTTCTGCCATTCATTTAGATCATGAGTGATCTGTATCTTAAGTTTATCCACCCACCTTGGTTCCATATCTCTTAATACTCTTGCTGAACAATAATCTATCAATCTCAGCTTTTAAATTTTCAGTTGACCCCCAGCCTCAACAGCTTTTTTGGGGGAGAGAGTTCCAGATTTCCACTCCCCTTTGTGTGGAGAAGTGCTTCCTGACATCACCCCTGAACGGCCTAGCTCTCATTTTAAGATTATGCCCCCTTTGTTCTGGACTCCCCCACCAGAGGAAATAGCTTCTCTCTAACTATCAATTTCTTTAGTCATCTTAAACACCTCAATTACATCACCCTTTAATCTTCTATACTCAAGGGACTACAAACTGTCCTCATAATTTAACACTTTTAGCCCCGGTATCATTCTGGTGAATCCGCCCTTCAAGGCCAATATATCCTTCCTGAGGTACAATGCCCAGAACTGAACGCAGTATTCTGAATGGGGTCTAACCAGAGCTTTATACGACTGTAACATAACTTCCACCCCTTTGTGTTCCAGCACCTTGAGATAAAGACCAACATTCCATTAGCCTTTTAAATTATTTTTGTACCTGTCCACAAGCTTTTAGTGATTTCAGTACTTGGGCCCCTAAATCTCTCTGCTCCTCCACAGTTCCTGGCTTCTTACTGTTTAGAAAATACTCTGATCTATCTTTCTTGGGTCCAAAGTGGATGACCTCACACTTCCTCACTTTGAACTCTATCTGCCTCAGTTTTACCCACTCACTTAATCTATCAATGTCCCTTTGCAACTTTCTGCTCCCATCTACACTAGTTACTGTGCCACCTAACTTGCTGTGGTCAGTAAATTTGAATCTATAAATCTGGATCTATTCCTTCATCTAAGTCATTGATAAATATAGTGAAAAGTTTAAGTATCGGTACAGATCCCTGGGGGATACCACTAGTCACACCCAGGCAATTTTGGTACATGCCCATTATCCCTAATCTCCGTCTCCTACCTCCTAACCAAGTCTCTACCCATGTCAATAGGTTGCCTCCAATTCCATGCGCTCACATCTCTACGGTTCCTTGATACCCAGTTAGAATACACCACTCACCAGATTGGATCGCCCATTAAATTTTTAATAGCTCAAATCACAAAATTCTGGACAAGCTTATCAAGCCCGTTTGATCTTATGGGCTCCATGTTAAAAATCAGGAACAACGTCCCAAGTAAAACCACAAAACACTGATCCTTGATCCTTGTATTCGTATCTTTGTTTTTCATTTTCTTTTCTGTTGATATCTCAGCAGATTTTTACTCCAACTTTTGTGGAGTAAAATCCCATCCTTTGTCTCCTCTCGGGGAGGAATGGACTGCCTGAATAGATGGTGGAAGCAGATTCAATGGCAACTTTCAAAAGGGAATTGGATACATACTTGAAAAGGGAAAATTTGCAGGGCTACGGGGAAAGTGCGGTGGTGGAACAAGTTGGATATGGCTTTCAAAAAGGCAGCACAGACACGATGGGCTGAATGGCCACCTTCCTTGCTGTAACATTCTATGATGCTATGACGAAAAGTTTAGCGGCAGCTTTATAGGTTTCTCCATGTAAAAGCAGAAGGTTTGGAAGTAATTTGTCCCCATGTGTCTTTTCTGGAATGTTAGTATAGCAGAAGGGAGCGACCCTGACAAGATCAATCGGGGATATTAGCAAGAATTTTCTTACAAGCTGATCTTACTGTTACATGAATTGAGACTGTTGGTTTGTTTGAGAGCAACTGTCCAGGCCATTGAGTAAAGTCATTCGGAAAATTTACGTGACAAGAAAAACAATGGATGATGATCAATCCATCTATCAAAAGAGAGAGTGAAGCATTGTCGAGGCTCGAAACCATAGTAATGAATGCTGGGAAGCTGTCGTGCAGTGGGCTTTCTGGACCACATCTGGAGAGTGACAAATAAGGTTGGTGAGCTGCAGTCACAGGTTGTCACATAGAGTTGTGATGTAGTGGCAATAATGGAAACCTGCCTCAAACAAGGAGCTGGAATGGGAAGTTAACATTCACAGAATTTTTTTTTTATTCGTTCATGGGATGTGGGCGTCGCTGGCAAGGCCAGCATTTATTGCCCATCCTTAATTGCTCTTGAGAAGGTGGTGGTGAGCCGACTTCTTGAACCGCTGCAGTCCGTGTGGTGAAGGTTCTCCCACAGTGCTTTAGGAAGGGAGTTCCAGGATTTTGACCCAGCGACAGTGAAGGAACGGCGATATATTTCCAAGTCGGGATGGTGTGTGACTTGGAGGGAACGTGCAGGTGGTGTTGTTCCCATGTGCCTGCTGCTCTTGTCCTTCCAAGTGGTAGAGGTTGCGGGTTTGGGAGGTGCTGTCGAAGAAGCCTTGGCGAGTTGCTGCAATGCATCCTGTGGATGGTACATACTGCAGCCACAGTGCGGCGGTGGTGAAGGGAGTAAATGTTTAGGATGGTGGATGGAGTGTCAATCAAGCGGGTTGCTTTGTCCTGGATGGCGTCGAGCTTCTTGAGTGCTGTTCGAGCTGCACTCATCCAGGCAAGTGGAGAGGATTCCATCACACTCCTGGCTTGTGCCTTGTGGATGGTGGAAAGGCTTTGGGGAGTCAGGAGGTGAGTCACTCGTCACAGAATACCCAGCCTCTGACCTGTTCTTGCAGCCACAGCATTTAAGTTTCTGGTCAACGGTGACCCCGAGGATGTTGATGGTGGGGGATTCGGCGATGATAATGCCGTTGAATGTCAAGGGGAGGTGGTTAGACTCTCTCTTGTTGGAGATGGTCATTGCCTGGCACTTGTCTGGCGTGAAAGTTACTTGCCACTTATCAACCCAAGCTTGGATGTTGTCCAGGTCTTGCTGCCTGCGGGCACGGACTGCTTCATTATCTGAGGGGTTGCGAATGGAACTGAACACTGTGCAATCATCAGCAAACATCTCCATTTCTGACCTTATGATGGAGGGAAGGTCATTGATGAAGCAGCTGAAGATGGTTGGGCCTAGGACACTGCTCTGAGGAACTCCTGCAGCGATGTCCTGGGGCTGAGATGATTGGCCTCCAACAACCACTACCATCTTCCTTTGTGCTAGGTATGACTCCAGCCACTGGAGAGTTTTCCCCAATTCCTATTGACTTCAATTTTACTCGGGCTCCTTGGTGCCACACTCGGTCAAATGCTGCCTTGATGTTAAGGGCAGTCACTCTCACCTCACCTCTGGAATTCAGCTCTTTTGTCCATGTTTGGACCAAGGCTGTAATGAGGTCTGGAGCCGTAGAATGTACAGCACAGAAACAGGCAGTTCCGCCCAACAGGTCCATGCCAGCGTTTATGCTCCACAAAAGCCCCCTCCCTCTCAACTTCATCTAACCCCAACAGCATATCCTTTTATTCCTTTCTCCCTTATGTGTTTATCTAGCTTCCCCTTAAATGTATCTATGTTAGTCACCTCAGCGAGATCCACATTCTAACCGCTCTCTGGGTGAACACCTTTCTCCTGAATTCCCTATTGGATGTATTAGCAATTGTCTTATATTTATGGCACGTAGTTCTGGTCTCCCCCACAAGTGGAAACATCTTCTCTCCGTCTACTCTATCAAATCCTTTCATAATCTTAAAGACCTTTCTCAGGTGACTCCTCAGACTTCTCTTTTCTCAAGAAAATGCCACAGTCTGCTCAATTTATCCTGATGGTTCTGGATCATTCTGGGTAAATTTTTTTTGCACCTTTTCCAAAACCTCTATATCCATTATAGACCAGTTAGCCTAACATCTGTTGTGGGGAAAATGCTGGAGTCTATAATTAATGAGAGGGTGACTGAACAGCTCGAGAATTTTCAGTTAATCAGAGAGAGCCAGCATGATTTTTGAAAGGTAGGTCGTGCCTGACAAACCTGATTGAATTTTTTGAAGAGGTGACTAAAGTAGTGGACAGGGAAATGTCAATGGATGTTATTTATATGGACTTCCAGAAGGCATTTGATAAGGTCCCACATAAGAGACTGTTAGCTAAGATAGAAGCCCATGGAATCGAGGGAAAAGTACGGACCTGGTTAGGAAGTTGGCTGAGCGAAAGGCGACAGAGAGTAGGGATAATGGGTAGGTACTCACATTGGCAGGATGTGACTAGTGGAGTCCTGCAGAGATCTGTCTTGGGGCCTCAATTATTCACAATATTTATTAACGACTTAGATGAAGGCATAGAAAGTCTCATATCTAAGTTTGCCGATGACACAAAGATTGGTGGCATTGTAAGCAGTGTAGATGAAAACATAAAATTACAAAGCGATATTGATAGATTAGGTGAATGGGCAAAACTGTGGCGAATGGAATTCAATGTAGACAAATGTGAGGTCATCCACTTTGGATCAAAAAAGGATAGAACAGGGTACTTTCTAAATGGTAAAAAGTTAATAACAGTGGATGTCCAAAGGGACTTAGGGGTTCAGGTACATAGATCATTGAAGTGTCATGAACAGGTGCAGAAAATCATCAAGAAGGCTAATGGAATGCTGGCCTTTATATCTAGAGGACTGGAGTACAAGGGGGCAGAAGTTATGCTGCAGCTATACAAAACCCTGGTTAGACCGCACCTGGAGTACTGTGAGCAGTTCTGGGCACCGCACCTTTGGAAGGACATAATGGCCTTGGAGGGAGTGCAGCGTAGGTTTACTAGAATGATACCCGGACTTCAAGGGTTAAGTTACGAAGAGAGATTACACAAATTGGGGTTGTATTCTCTGGAGTTTCAAAGTTAAGGAGTGATCTGATCGAAGTTTATAAGATATTAAGGGGAACGGATAGGGTGGATAGAGAGAAACTATTTCCTCTGGTTGGGGATTCTAGGAGTAGGGGGCACAGTCTAAAAATTAGAGCCAGACCTTTCAGGAGTGAGATTAGAAAACATTTCTACACACAAAGGGTGGTAGAAGTTTGGAACTCTCTTCCGCAAACGGCAATTGATACTAGCTCAATTGCTAAATTTAAATCTGAGATAGATAGCTTTTTGGCAACCAAAGGTATTAAGGGATATGGGCCAAAGGCAGGTATATGGAGTTAGATCACAAATCAGCCATGATCTTATCAAATGGCGGAGCAGGCACGAGGGGCTGAATGGCCTACTCCTGTTCCTATGTTCCTATATCCATTTTATAATATGGGGACCAGAACTGTACACAGTACTCCAAGTGTGGTCTAACCAAGGTTCTGTACAAGTTTAACATAATTTTTTTGCTTTCAATTCTATCCCTCTCGAAATGAAACCCAGTGCTTGGTTTGTTTATTTATGGCCTTATTAACCTGCATCGATACTTTTCGTGATTTGTGTTTCTGTACCCCCAGACCCCTCTGCTTCTCTACCCCATTTAGACTCTTATTATCCTATACTGAAATTCATTTGCAGTTATATGCTCATTCTGCAAGATTATGCGCCTATCCCTGACTACAACATACTCAGAAGGAATAGAAAAGGAAAAAAAGGAACGGGGTGGGTATCTGTATTGAGCACAGATGATGTTACTACCCTGGAAATGGATGGTGTGCTTGAGGATACAAAGAAATAATTTAGTTGGTTAGAATTTAAGGAGCAGAACAAGAGCTGTTATGCTGCTGAGTATATACTATAGACCACCAAATAGTGAGAAGGAGATGGAGGAGGAAACCTCCAAGTAAATTTCAAAAAGATGTAAAAACAATAGCGTAGTGATATCAGACATCTTCAATTATCCTAATATAGACTCGGAACAAAACAGTGTAAAGTGCAAGGAAGAGGAGGAATTCCTGAAATATGTACAGGAGAACTTTCTTGATCAGTATGTTACCAGCTCAACAAGGAAGGAAGCAGTGCGGGATTTAGTTCCAGAGAATGAAGTGGGGCAAATGGAGCACGTTTCAGTGGGAGAGCCTTTGGGAAACAGTTACCAGAATATCATTAGGTTTAGAGTAGTCAGGAGTGTGATGGAATACTCTCCACTTGCTTGGATGAGTGCAGCTCCAACAACACTCAAGAAGCTCGACACCATCCAAGATAAAGCAGCCCGCTTGATTGGCACCCCATCCACCACCCTAAACATTCACTCCCTTCACCACCGGCGCACTGTGGCTGCAGTGTGTACCATCCACAGGATGCACTGCAGCAACTTGCCAAGGCTTCTTCGACAGCACCTCCCAAACCCGCAACCTCTACCACCTAGAAGGACAAGAGCAGCAGGCACATGGGAACAACACCACCTGCACGTTCCCCTCCAAGTCACACACCATCCCGACTTGGAAATATATCGCCGTTCCTTCACTGTCGCTGGGTCAAAATCCTGGAACTCCCTTCCTAAAGCACTGTGGGCGAACCGTCACCACCCGGATTGCAGCGGTTCAAGAAGGCGGCTCACCACCACCTTCTCGAGGGCAATTAGGGATGGGCAATAAATGCCAGCCTCGCCAGCGACGCCCACATCCCGTGAACGAATAAAAAAAAAAGTTACGGAAAAGGACAGGGAACAATCAAATGTGGTGATACTCAACTAGAAGAGGGCTAATTTCAATGAGTTGTAAAGGGAATTGGTCAAGGTGGAATAGAAACAAAGATTATCAGGTAATACAATAAATGAGCAATGGGAGGCCTTCAAAGAGGAGATAGTTCGGGTACAGATTAGACACATTCCTATGAGGGTGAAAGAAAGGGCATCCAAAGCTAGAGCTCCCTGGATGACTAAAGACATTGACATGAAACAGAAAATGGCTTATGATAGATAACAGGTTCATAATACAGTAGATAAATCATGCGGACTACAGAAAGTGCAGAGAAGAAGTGAAAGAAGAAATAAAGCCAGGGATCCTATATGAGTCTTTTAACAGCCTTCTCAAATTGTCCTGCCACCTTCAAAGATTTGTGTACGTACACCATTGTTCCCTCCATGCTGCGCGTGTGTGCGGATGTGTAGCAGTTTGTCATGTGCTGCACATGTAATCATTCCGTCTGTGCATCAAACCAATGCCCTCTGGTGGAGATGCTGCTGAGGTGACGTTAGCTACCAATCACTTTGCGGTAAGAGCAGGAATTAAAGTTAGGTTGGATGGGAGCGTTGTGCTGCAGATGTCGGCGTCTAGTGCGGGTCAGTGGTACAGCTGCTCGAAGACCAGTGTCCACAAATAGTACACTGTCCGATGGATGGATATATATTCATTGAACAAGTAGTGTAAATGTATATATGTATATGTAAAGTATATTAAAGAAATAGTGTAACAGTTTATATATTATATAAACAAATATATACTAATTGGACAAAGAGTGTAAAAGTTCAAATATATATAGGATAAATAGTATAAACGTTTATATATTTATATCTATATACATTTCCATCCTTTCATGATATAACTGATTTGAGTTTCCAATCAGAAACCTTCAGCACACGAGGATTCAGTAAAGATTCGGCGAGGAGACGCATTCAATTAAATGAAAGCTTTTCACCTCTAGTGCGAATTGTGGAGAACTGCTAGACTCTAAAGATAAACATATTTAAGGCATTGGTCGCAAATAACATTGGAGGGAGTCTACGATTAGTGCAATTAACAGTTTTTGTCACCATCCTATTTGACGTTAGCTTCTGAAGTAAACTACAAATGAACCCAAATTACCCGGCATATTGTAATAATTGTTTATCAATTTCCATATTTCATATTTACAAATTAAATAATTCTGACATCACGTGTAATACTGTTATTAAAGATCCATCTACAAGTGTGCTAAAATATACTTTCCAATCACATTGGTACATTGTAATCAAAACAATGAAGTTGATTTAAATTGTTTTACACAACTGCTGTCCAAAAGTCCTCAGTTGCCCCAAGGATTGTCTCTTTTTATCTTTGTCCGTTGTCTCCCTCAGGTTCTTCATGACCAAACTGCTCCCTGCCTTACACAGAGGCAGCCAAAACTAATGAGACCTACAAGATGTACAATTGTAATCCAATAATTTTTTAAACCTTGCTGAGGATTCAATGGAGGGTGGGGGGGAGCTTTAATTAAACTGTTCCCTATCCCCAAATTCACACTGACTGATTTGACATCTGTTTTGTATTTCTGAATCAATTTAAAAATTCTGATTGCACATGATTTATTTCTGTTTGAATCAGAATCATTAAGCTGATTCAACAAAAAGCTGATTGGAATCGTTCCCATCAGATAATTTTTAATAAAATATAATGAGATAATGAGACTGGTCTGCTCAATCCTAGTGCAACCTAAGAAACCCATTTCATAAATTATATAAATTTATCAGCCGATATATCATTAAATTGTTACAATTATCCATTATTTTGTACATTTGTTCTCTTTGTTATATACCCTGAATAATGTTTTCTAAAAAGATGTTCTATTCAAGGTTGTGATTTTTTTACGGTGGTGCAAACAGCCTTTATATCGGTGCACAAACCCAAATTCATTCCGCACACGGCTGAAAAAAATTAGAGAGAATATTGACATACACCCCAGGTCACTCTGTTCCCGCACCCCCTTTAAAATTGTACCATTTAGTTTATATTGCCTCTCCTCATTCTTCCTACCAAAATGCACCTGCACATTTCACCAGTTTACCTATGTCCTCCTGAAGTCTGTACTATCCTCACTGTTTTGTACATTTCTGAGTTTCGTGTCATCTGCAAATATTGAAATTCTGCCCTGTATACCCAAGTCCATGTCACTAATATATATCAAAAAGAGCAGTGGTCCTAATACCGACTGTTGGGGGACACCACTGTATACTTCCCTCCAGTCTGAAAAACAACCATTCACCACTGCTCACTGCTTTCTGTCTCTTAGCCAATTTCATGTCTGGACTGCCAATGTCCATTTAATTCCATGGACTTCAATTTTGCTAACAATTTTATTATGTGGTACTTTATGAAAGACCTTTTGAAAGTCCATATTCACAACATCAACCACACTACCCTCATCAAACCTCTCCATTACTTCATCAAATAATTCAAGTTAGTCAAACACGATTTGCCTTTAACAAATTCATGCTGGCTGTTATTTATTAACCTTTATTTTTACAAACAACAATTAATTTTGTCTTGGATTATCGTCTCTAAAAGTTCCCTCACCACAGACATTAGGCTGACTGGCCTGTAGATGCCAGGTTTATCCCTCTCCCATTTTTTGAACATGGGTATAACATTTGCAATCCTCCAGTCCTCTGGCACCACTCCCATATCTAAGGAGGATTGGAAGATTGTGGCCAGAGCCTCCCTAATTTCCAACTTAACTTCCCTCAACAACCTACGATGCATTCTATCTGGACACGGTGACTTTTCTACTTTGAGCGCTGCCAACCTTTTAAGTACCTCCTCTTTATCTATTTTTATCCTATCCAATTTCTCTACTACCTCCTCCTTTACTGTGACATTGGCAGCATCCTCTTCTTTAGTGAAGACTGATGCAAAGTTCTCATTTAGTACCTCAGCCATGCCCTCTGCCTCCCCAAGAAGATCTCCCCTTTGGTCACTAATCAGCCCCACCATTCCTTTGACTACCCTTTTACTATTTATATGTTTATAAAACACTATTATGTTCCCTTTTACCTTACCCACTAATCTATTCTCATACAGTCTATTTGTCCCTCTAATTTCCTTTTTCAGTTCCCCTCTGTATGTTATGTATTCAGCTTGATTCTCTACTGTATTATGAGCCTGACATTTATCATAAGCCACCTTTTGATGTTTCATTTTAATCTCTATATAAGAACATAGAAATAGGAGCAGGAGTGGGCCATATGGCACCTCAAGCCTGCACCACCATTCAATAACATCATGGCTGATCTTTGACCTCAACTCCATTTTCCCGCATGATCCCCACATCCCTTGAATCCCCTAGAGTTCAAAAATCTATCTATCTCAGCCTTGAATATACTCTGAGTGAAGAAATTCTGCCTCATCTCAGTCTTAAAAGGTATTAAGGGATATGGGCCAAAGGCAGGTATATGGAGTTAGATCACAGATCAGCCATGATCTTATCAAATGGCGGAGCAGACACGAGGGGCTGACTGGCCTACTCCTGTTCCTATGTTCCTATGACCCCTTATCCTGAGACTATGCCCCCGAGTTCTAGACTCTCCAGACAGGGGAAACAACCTCTCAGCATCTACCCTGTCAAGCCTCCGCAGAATCTTATATCTTTCAATGAGATCACCTCTCATTCATCTAAACTCCAGAGAGTATCGGCCCACTCTACTCAATCTCTCCTCATAAGGCAACCCTCTCATCCCAGGAATTAATCTAGTGAACCTTCTTTGCACCGCCGCTAAGGCAAGGATATCCTTACTTAAATAAAGAGACCAAAATCCATCATTTAGAAAGGCATGGATTAATCAAGGTCAGAAAGCATGGTTTTGTTAAGGGAAGATCGTGTCTGACTAACTTGAATGAATTTTTTGAGGAGGTAACAAGGAGGGTCGATGAGGGTAACGCATTTGATGTAGACATGGATTTTAGCAAGGCTTTTGACAAGGTGCCAGATGGCAGACTGGCCAGAAAAATAAATGCCCATGGAATCCATGGGAAAGTGGCAAGTTGGATCCAAATTTGGCTCAGTGACAGGAAGCAAAGGGTAATGGTCGACGGGTAGTTTTGTGACTGGAAGGCTGTTTCCAGTGGGGTTCCGCAGGGCTCAGTACTAGGTCTCTTGATTTTTGAGATACATATTAATGATTTTGACTTAAATGTAGGGTGCATGGTTAAGAAGTTTGCAGATGATACAAAAATTGGCCATGTGGTTGATAGTGAGAAGGAAAGCTGTAGACTGCAGGAAGATATCAATGGACTAGTAAGGTGGGCAGAAAAGTGGCAAATGGAATTCAATCCGGAGAAGTGTGAGGTAATGCATTTGGGGAGGGCAAACAAGGCAAAGGAATGCACAATAAATGGGAGGATACTGAGAGGTGTAGAGGAACAGAGGGACCTTGGAGTGCATGTCCACAGATCCTTGAACGTAGCAGGATAGGTAGATAAGGTGGTTAAGAAGGCATACGGGATACTTACCTTTATTTAGCCGAGGCGTAGAATATAAGAGCAGAGAGGTTATGCTAGAACTGTATAAAACACTAGTTAGACCACAGCTTGAGTACTACGTACAGTTCTGATCACCACATTACAAGAAAGATGTGATTGCATAGTAAGGGTACAGAGGAGATTTACGAGGATGTTGCCAGGACTGGAGAATTTTAGCTATGAGGAAAGATTGGATAGACTGGGGTTGTTTTCTTTGGAACAGAGGAGACTAAGTGGAAATTTAATTGAGGTGCATAAAATTATGAGCGGCCCAGATAGAGTGGATAGGAAGGACCTATTTCCCTTAGCAGAGAGGTCAATAACCAGGGGGCACAGATTTAAAGTAATTTGTAGAAGGATTAGATGGGAGTTGAGGAGAAGGTTTTTCACACAGAGGTTGATGGGTGTCTGGAACTCACTGCCTGAAGGGGTGGTAGAGGCAGAAATATTCATTGCATTTAAAAAGTACTTGGATGTGCACTTGAAGTGCCGTAACCTACAAGGCTACAGACCAAGTGCTGGAAAGTGGGATTAGGCTCATTAGCTCTTTTTCGGCCGTCACAGACACGGTGGGTCGAATGGCCTCCTTCTGTGCTGTAAATTTCTATGATTCTACGATTCAAAACTGTACAAAGTACTCCAGGTGTGGTCTCACCAAAGCCCTGTACAGCTGTAGCATGTAAAAAGGATATAGAGGCACTGGAGAAGGTGCAAAAAAGATTTGCTGGGACTATACCAGAACTGAGAGGTTATACCTATCAGGAGAGATTGAGCAGGCTGAGGCTCTTTTCTCTAGAAAAGGGATGACCGAGGGGTCACCCGACAAAGGTCTTTAAGATTATAAAAGCCTTTGATACAGCAGACGGAGAGAAGATGTTTCCACTTGTGGGGGAGACCAGAACTAGGGGCCATAAATATAAGACAGTCACTAATAAATCCAATTGGGAATTCAGGAGAAATGTCTTTACCCAGAGAGTGGTTAGAATGTGGAACTCGCTACCACAAGGAGTAGTTGAGGCAACTAACATAGATGCATTTAAAGGGAAGCTGGATAAACAAATGAGGGAGAAAGGAATAGAAGGATATACGAACATACAAACATATGAATTAAGAGCAGGAGTAGGCCATACGGCCCCTCGAGCCTGCTCTGCCATTTGATAAGATCATGGCTGTTCTAATTGTGACCTCAACCCTACTTTCCCATCTACCTACTATAACCTTTGACTCCCTTGTTAATCAGGAATCTATCTAACTCAGCCTTAAAAATATTCAATGACCCTGCCTCCACTGCCCTCTGGGGAAGGGAGTTCCACAGACTCACGACCCTCAGGGAGAAAAAAATTCTCCTCATCTCTGTCTTAAATGGGAGACCCCTTATTTTTAAACTGCAGCCCCTAGTTCTAGTCTCTCCCACAAGGGGAAACATCCCCTCAGTATCTACCCCTTCTCGTCCCCTCAGGATCTTATATGTTTCAATAAGATCACCTCTCATTCTTCTAAACTCCAATGTATACAGGCCCAACTTGTCCAACCTTTCCTCATAAGATAACCCCCTCATCCCAGGAATCAGTCAAGTGAACCTTCTCTGAACCGCCTCTAAAGCAATTATGTCCTTTCTTAAATGAGACCAAAACTGCACACAGTATTCTAGATGTGGTCTCACCAATGCCCTGTGCAACTGTAGCAAAACATCTCTACTTTTATATTCCATTGCGATAACTGACAACATTCCATTTGCCTTCCGAATCACTTGCTGTACCTGCATACTAACTTTTTGGATTCATGTACTAGGACACCCAGATCCCTTTGTACCTCAGAGTTCTGCAGTCTCTCTCCATTTAAATAATATACTGCTTTTCTATTCCTCCTGCCAAAGTGGACAAGTTCACATTTTCCCACATTATACGCCATCTGCCAAATTTTTGCCCACTCACTTAACCTATCTATATCCCTTTGCAGACTCCTTTTGTCTTCTTCACAACTTACTTTCCTACCCACCTTTGTATCATCAGCAAATTTAGCAACCATACATTCAGTCCCTTCGTTGATGTAGATTGTAAATAGTTGAGGCCCCAGCACTGATCCCTGTGGTACTCCACTCATTATATCTTGTCAACCTGAAAATGACCCATTTATGCCTACTCTCTGTTTCCTGTTAGCCGACCAATCCTTTATCCATGCTAATATGTTACCCCCTACACCATGAGCTCTTATTTTATGTAATAGCCTTTGATGTGGCACCTTGTCAAAAGCCTTCTGGAAATCTAAATACACCACATGCGAATGTGGTTATCTCTCAACGACTCTCTGAAGTGTCCGAGCAAGCCATTCAGTTGTATCAAATCGCTTCTCAGGGCAACTAGTGATGGGCAATATATTCCGGCCTTGCCAGTGACACCCAATTGCCAAGAATGAAACAAAAAGGACTACTTCCCGACCTGTATCGCCCATGGCTTGTGGGTGGGATTAGGAACTGCCGACAGCAATGCAGGCAGGATGAAAATGGCATCTGGGATCTTAATTATGTCACACACATTGCAGTGCCAGAGCACTCGGACATGCTGCATAACCCTTCAGTTGAACTCATTGCCCATTCTGAAACATCCTGTTGAAAATTAATACTTTTGCTGACTCACCTGCACAGGTTCCAGGAATGGGATGACTAATAAGATCCAATGAAGAACCTGCTGGAGCTTGCACCTGAGGCGGAAACAGCAGATTTGCCATCGGGTCATTTGCAGCCACAGGTACCAGATTCGGTCCCACATTTGCTTGCGCTGTCAACAGAGAGGAAGAATAGAAATTCCCATTCAATAACTGGATGTTAACAAATCTAACTGAACGTGCTAAATATTGTCATAGACCAGGCAGAAGTACACCCCTGTTCAAAAATGGCAAAAGGAATAAACCCAGCAAATACAGGCCAGTCAGCCTAACGTCAGTGGTGGGGGAACTTTTAGAGACAATAATCTGGGCACAAAATTATTTGCCACTTGGAAAAGTATGGATTAATAAATGAAAGACAGCACAGATTTGTTAAAGGAAAACCGTGTGTGACTAACTTGATTGAGTTCTTTGATAAAGTAACGGAGAGGGTTGATGAGGGTAGTGCGGTTGATGTTGTGTATATGGACTTTCAAAAAGCATTTGATAAAGTGCCACTTGTTAACAAAATTAAAGTCCATGGGATTAAAGGGACAGTGGCTGCATGAATACAAAATTGGCTAAGGGACAGAAAGCAGAGAGTATGAGTGAACGATTGTTTTTCAGACTGGAGGGAAGTATACAGTGATGTTCCCCAGGGGTCAGTATTAGGACCACTGCTCTTTTTGATATATATTAATGACCTGGACTTGGATATACAGGGTATAATTTCAAAGTTTGCAGATGACACAAAACTCGGAAATGTAGTAAACAATGTGGAGGATAGTAACAGATGTCAGGGTATATAGACGGACTAGTGATATGGGCAGGTGCATGGCCGATGAAATTTAACGCAGAGAAGTGTGAAGTGATGCATTTTGGTAAGAAGAATGAGGAGAGGCAATATAAACAAATGGTACAATTTTAAAGGGAGTACAGGAACAGAGAAACCTAGGGGTGCACATACACAAATCTTTGAAGGTAGCAGGATAGGTTGAGATGACTGTTAAAAAAGCATATGGGATCCTGGGCTTTATTAATAGAGGCATACAGTACAAAAGCAAGGAAATTATTTGAAACGTTTATGAAACACTGGTTAGGCCTCAGCTGGAGTATTGTGTTCAATTCTGGGCACCACACTTTAGGAAGGATGTCAAGGCCTTAGAGAGGGTGCAGAAGAGATTTACTAGAATGGTGCCAGAGATGAGGGACTTCAGTTATGTGGAGAGACTGGAGAAGCTGGAGTTGTTCCCCACAGAACAGAGGTTAATGGGAGATTTGATAGAGGTTTAGGTAGATAAGGGGAGATTTGCTAGCGGTTTTGATAGCGTAAATAAGGAGAAACTATTTCCAGTGGCCGAAGGGTCGGTAACCAGAGGACACAGATTTAAGGTGATTAGCAAAAGAGCCAGAGGTGACATGAGGAAACATTTTTTTACGCAGTGAGTTGTAATGATCTGGAATGCACTGCGTGAAAGGGAGGTGGAAGCAGATTCAATGGTAACTTTCAAAAGGGAATTAAATAAATACTTGAAGGGAAAAAATTGACTGGGCTATGGGGAAAGAGCAGGGGAATGGGATTAATTGGATAGCTCTTTCAAAGACCCAGCACAGGCACGATGGGCCAAATGACCTCCTGCTGTGCTGTACCTTACTATGATACTATGATAGTGCTGAACAAATAGCTTTTCTTTGGGATATGAAATGTGTCTGGATTCTGCAAAAGTTGTACACATTTATCTGGTTTCTTGGTAGCCCAGTTAGAAAACACTACTCATCAGATCTGTTGGTCTGTCAGATGTTTTGATAGCTCAAATCTCAAAATTCTCAGCAAACATCAATTATCCAATTCTGTTGCTCTTTAGCATCTTTACTGACTCACAGTCATACAGTCAGGATACATTTTTTCACACAAAGGTTAGTGGAAATGTCCTATGTGCTTATGTAAATGGGGTAAAGAGGTGAGGGAGGGAGAAACTTATTTATTATATTCCAGACTCTGATTTTTCTCAGCAAGTTGATAAACGAGTTGTGTAAAATACAGGAGGATACATACACTGGTTTGAAGGAGCTCACTTCATATTGAATTTTAGACTGGCTGAAATTCATTGATGTGACCATATAACTATGAGCCTATGGCCCGGATTCTCCTCTTCGGAGCAGAGTTTTGGCGAGATGGAACATCCTCTCATCTCTCAAAAATTTCCCCAACACCACTGAAGTACCAGAAGAGGTGGTGAGGGGCATTAAGGAGCAGGAGAACACACAAAATGGCATCAAGACACTCACTAAAGGCCTCAGACAAGCCGAGGCCTTCAGCAGGTAAGCGCCAGGGCCTCTACCTCAATGGGTGAACTTGTGCCTTTTACTTCTGGTTCCTGAGGCCTAGCCATTACCTTCCAAATGGCAGCTCCAGGAAGCAGCAGCAATTGGGGTGGGTGGAAGGGGAATCGTCTCTGAGTCTGGGCCCTGCACCCTTGTCACCATTTGCATGTGGCGTGTGGGGAAGTAGTGACCAGCAGTGGTCCCAGCAGGAGCGAGGGAGTGAAATCCCGGTCAGGACGGTGAGGTAGTGGTAGGCAGTGTCGGCTGGACTTTCCCTCATTCTCTGCCGATTTCAGGTGGGATCACTAAAGAGAATCCTGGTCTATGGGTCCAAATGGCTGGAGTTGAAGGAGAGATGCCATTATCATCAGGTCAGGTGTCAATGTCAACATCAACTAATCTAGTGAAGGCCTCATTGCAAAATTTGCAGAATGATTATTACCGACACGAAAATCCCTTTCTACAATGTTTTTAAAAAGAAATAATTCCATGAAGTTTTTCAATCAATGGGGGTGAAATTGGTCTTCACCAGTCGTGTGAAACAGGCTCACAGCCAATCAGTAGCCTGTTTCACACTACGCCTGTGTTTTTTTTCGATTGACTAGTTTAAAACGAGCTGCCCGATTCGCTATGACCCTGTTTCACACCATTGACCTCGGCCAATTTCACCCCCAACGTCTTTCTACATTTTCAAAAACTCAATGGGCACTAAATTGGGCCGTGTCGCGCCCGTTGTTTCGGCGCCTCACGGCCTCTCCGACATCCAAGATAGCATCTCGCATGCGCACGCACGTTTCCAGCGTGACGTGCGCCAGACGCCATCTTGTTATAGGAGATAACCCAGGCGTAGATAACGCACGCTGAAATCGTGTAAAGTAGGGAGAAAATGGCTTCAATCAGTGTGCAACGCTGATTTAAAGTGATAGACACCATTTTGGTACTTAACGCTCAACTCAACGCACAGCCTTAACCCCGACCATCTGAATGTGCCTGAAGAGTGCCTGGAAGACCACCCACCGGCGCTATTTAAAGGGACCATGCAGGATTTACAGATTAGTGGCTGGATTATTGCTTCTGGCTGCTGAGACTTTTGTAACTGTTTTTGGAGCTCTCCTACACTTGAATACTAGGACGTGGGGACATAACCTAACATTTAGAGCCAGGACGTGCAGGAGTGAAGTTAGGAAATGCTTCTACACACAAAGGGTAGGAGAGGTTTGGAACGCTCTTCTGCAGACAGCAGTTGATGCTAGCTCACTTGTGAATGTAAAATCTGAGATTGATAGATTTCTGTGAACCAAGGATATTAAGAGATATGGGGCTAAGGCGGGTATATGGAGTTAGGTCACAGATCAGCCATGATCTCACTGAATGGCAGAACAGGCTCAACGGGCTAAATGACACTGCTACTTGCTGCCTCTTGATATGCGCCACCTTCTCCTGCAAGAAAGCGGGACGTGTGTCTGGGTGATGTCCCTGTCATGGTTGAATAGCTGCTAGTGTGGGTGGCCTGTGAGTTGTGGATGGGCGGCTTGAAACAGTGATAACGTGTAAGGGTGAGAGGAAGCATCTGATTGGAAGAGTTGAGTACTGATGGAAGGAGTTTGTTGGTATGTGGGGGATGGGGGTGTAGTGCGTGGTGCAGTTGGTAGGAGACGCCACTTGACAGTTGACCTCACTCACCTTGACCACTCATGTCAAAGCATTGAACTTCTTCCTGCACTGCATCCATGTTCATGATACTGTGCGCCTGGCATTGACTTCGTCCCCCGCTGCCTCCCACTGCCTTTTGGATATATATCTGGAGGGCCTCTTGCCCCCCCCGCCCCTCCCCCTGCGGATATAGGATGTCCCTCCTTCTGTCCACCTCCTGCACCCAAGGTCTCTATGCATTAGCAGAGAACCTTGGTGCACCACTTTCATAGGCCTGGCACCAATTCAGATCGGCAGATTGGTGAGGTCTGGTGTGCAGATTGGACAATGTGGGATTTAGTAGTGTACAACCTTTATTCAATGTTTTAACATAACTCATCAGGATGTAAACATAAGGATGGGACCTGCATCTGTGTTTTCCGTCTGCAATGTCTGATCTCTGTTCAGACTCCATGCAGACAGTAGACTGTTACTTTCATCAAATATCAGGTACCAGCTACCTTTAAGAGATTTCTAAGAAACATCCTCCGTTTAAGAGGTTTAATAGCACTAAAGAGTGACAAATCCCCAGGACCAGATGGTTTCCATCCCAGGGTTTTAAAGGAAGTAGGTGAGCAGATTGCAGATGCCCTAGCTATAATCTTTCAAAGTTCTCTAGATTCAGGAACTGTCCCTCTAGATTGGAAAATTGCACATGTCACTCCACTTTTTAAGAAAGGAGAGAGAGGGAAACCGGGGAATTATAGACCAGTTAGCCTAACATCTGTTGTGGGGAAAATGCTGGAGTCTATAATTAAGGATAGGGTGACTGAACACCTCGAGAATTTTCAGTTAATCAGAGAGAGCCAGCATGGATTTGTGAAAGGTAGGTCGTGCCTGACAAACCTGATTGAATTTTTTGAAGAGGTGGCTAAAGTAGTGGTCAGGGGAACGTCAATGGATGTTATTTATATGGACTTCCAGAAGGCATTTGATAAGGTCCCACATAAGAGACTGTTAGCTAAGTTAGAAGCCCATGGAATCGAGGGAGAAGTACGGACTTGGTTAGGAAATTGGCTGAGCGAAAGGCGACAGAGAGTAGGGATAATGGGTAGGTACTCACACTGGCAGGATGTGACTAGTGGAGTCCCGCAGGGATCTGTCTTGGGGCCTCAATTATTCACAATATTTATTAACGACTTAGATGAAGGCATAGAAAGTCTCATATCTAAGTTTGCCGATGACACAAAGATTGGTGGCATTGTAAGCAGTGTCGATGAAAACATAAAATTACAAAGGGATATTGATAGATTAGGTGAATGGGCAAAACTATGGCAAATGGAATTCAATGTAGACAAATGTGAGGTCATCCACTTTGGATCAAAAAAGGATAGAACAGGGTACTTTCTAAATGGTAAAAAGTTAAAAACAGTGGATGTCCAAAGGGACTTAGGGGTTCAGGTAAATAGATCATTGAAGTGTCATGAACAGGTGCAGAAAATCATCAAGAAGGCTAATGGAATGCTGGCCTTTATATCTAGAGGACTGGGGTACAAGGGGGCAGAAGTTATGCTGCAGCTATACAAAACCCTGGTTAGACCGCACCTGGAGGACTGTGAGCAGTTCTGGGCACCGCACCTTCGGAAGGACATATTGGCCTTGGAGGGAGTGCAGCGTAGGTTTACTAGAATGATACCCGGACTTCAAGGATTAAGTTACGAGGAGAGATTACACAAATTGGGGTTGTATTCTCTAGAGTTTAGAAGGTTAAGGGGTGACCTGATCGAAGTTTATAAGATATAAGGGGAGCGGATAGGGTAGATAGAGAGAAACTATTTCCACTGGTTGGGGATTCTAGGAGTAGGGGGCACAGTCTAAAAATTAGAGCCAGACCTTTCAGGAGTGAGATTAGAAAACATTTCTGCACACAAAGGGTGGTAGAAGTTTGGAACTCTCTTCCACAAACGGCAATTGATACTAACTCAATTGCTAAATTTAAATCTGAGATAGATAGCTTTTTGGCAACCAAAGTTATTAAGGGATATGGGCCAAAGGCAGGTATATGGAGCTAGATCACAGATCAGCTATGATCTTATCGAATGGCGGAGCAGGCACGAGGGGCTGAATGGCCTCCTCCTGTTCCTATGTTCCTCCCTCTGGTGGTGGAAAGTGAGAATTGCATTGATTCCATGTGCAAGGCCTGGAATGGAATGCTGATTGCAGGTAAGTGCTCCAGTGGGTCCAAACTTGCGACCTGCCTGCACAGAGGGCATTGGGCGCGGGGTAATAGCATATTGCGCTGCCCGCGTCCAAAAACAGCCCCTATCGAATTTTTCCCCAATGATCTCACCCAAGTTCATGTTGTTCCATCTGAACTGTGCGTCAGCTGGAAGAGAAGGTCTTCTTCGTCTGCATGTCGGGTCCTGTGTTGCTGGCGTACCATGACCGCCTGTCTGTCTCTTTCGCCGAGCTGCCATTAAAAACAGAGGTGAAAGAATTCAGTTCAAACATTACATGTCAAAACTGTGCATCTCAAAATATTCCTTTCTGCCTCTAGGCCCTCTTTCTGAGCTGTGGGTGCACTATTGTTTACCTCTACATATCCAGAACAAGAAAAAGTCCATCAGGCTCATCCATGCTCACTCACCCCAATCCAAAGGTTGAGCTCATTTTGTGCATCAAGCATCCTCTCCCTCCCATCAGCTGGGAGAGGCAAAGAAAACAGAGACTTGGGTAGAAGTGGGTGCACGAAGCCCTCCTCCGATACTGGCACATCAGTCTCTGCTTATGATTGGAGAACTGCTCCCCATCCTTGAGAGCACATTCTTTCAGTACAATACTTTACACACAGCAGGTGTTAGCCTCACTGCCTGTAATTTCCTGGGACACCCCTTTTTAAAGATTGGTGTTGTATTAGCTACTTTCCAGTCCTCAGGCAACACTTCTGTGATTTCTCCATTGCCCTCCTCACCGATCATCTGACTTCCACCTTCCAAAAAATCCACTTACATTGTGCCCTGCAGTAAATCCAATTTGCACATCATTGACCTGCACTGGCTCTCAGTCTCCCAGTGAGAGGTTCTGAAGACTAGGTAAGGGATTCTGAATGGCCATTCCACTGCCATGATAATGGAGGAGGTGCAGCAAAAGAGGACTCCACAAAATATGCAGAATTTGTACTTACTGAACCGCCAACGGACGGATAAATGAGCTAAGCCAATTTAAGACATTAGGTTTGGCTCAGTGGTAGCCCTCTCACCACTTAAATCAGAAGATTGTGGGTTCAAACCCTGCTCCATAGGCCTTGAGCACATAATCTAAGTGCTGCACTGTTGGAAATGTCTTTCAGATAAGATGTTAAACTGAGGCACCACTACACTTTCAGGTGGACATAAAAGATTCTAAGGGCTTATTTGAAGCAGAGCTTGGGATTTCTTGCAGTGTACTGGTCAACATTTATCCCTAAAACAGATGATCTGATTGTTGCTTTTGTGGGATCTTACACATTGGCTGCCACGTTTCCTATATCACAACAGTGACTACACTTCAAAAATACTTCATTGGTTGTAAAGCGCTTTGGGACGTCCTGAGGTTGTGAAAAGTGTGCTATGAATGCAAGTTTTTTCTTTCTTTAATCCCAGAAATTACACTGCAGAGGCTCACCAGGTGCAAGTCCTTTTCGAACCCTCCTCCTCCACGAGTTACCTGACTGCCGGTCTCTGAGCCACCCGATCGTCACAGGCCCAAAGCTGGTCAGCTGTCTCTGGACACCCATTTCAGGCGGACAGCTGGCCGTCGGAATGTTAATGAGACCCATTTGTTAATATGGACCAGGCCTCCCAGTGCAGTGCTCGGGTGGTCCGCTGGGAGTTAAAGTTACCCCGGGGTCTCTGTTTAATGTCTCATCTAAAAGACGGCACCTCTGACAGTTCAGCACTCCCTCAGTACTGCGCTGGAGTGTCAGCCTAGGTTATGTGCTCAAGTCATCAAATTTAATTCTTGTAACATTAAGTTCAGCTTGATTTAGGATAGATCTTGTTACTATTATCAGTCGATGTTATGTCGGGCAGGGGTTGAAACTTTTGAGCATTGTGATTTTAAAACCTGCTGGACTTTGATTCTACACAGGAAAGGGTTAACTCTGCCCCTTTTGAACATTTGAAGGAAATGGTTAACTCGCCTCTTGACATTACATTTGGACATTATAAATTCAAAACTGGAAAGACAGCAAAGTGCAGTCAATTGAAAACTGGACTTTTGGACATCAGTTTAAAACTGCAAAAGCAGCAATCCACAAAAATTTCAACAAGCTTTGGTTTTCAATAACAACTGATAAGAATGAAAGACAGAAGCCTTAAAGAAACTTCTAGAAGCTTCAAACAACTTTGACTCTCAAAACAACAGTTTTCACAACAACACTGAAAATAACTCTGGTTCTCAAAACAACTGAACTAGAAAAGCAGTTGGGAGAAATGCACCTGGATTCAAATGGATAAGAGGATACATTGGGTTCACTGCCTTGATAAGAAGACAAAGAACCTCAAGACACTTCTGAACTGCCTTGATGATGCAAACCACCAAGTCTATAACAGGCAGAATAAGGGCATATGTGCCGACTGATTTTGCTTCATGCTTGTGTGTACACCAGTAAATAATCATCTCAATTAACAAAATTACCACATAAGGGTGACTTTCTTTGACTGCTATTGTCCAGGTCCACAGACCACTGCGAAAGTAGCTATTTCCCTACAGTTAGGAATACAGGAACATGAGTAGGCCATTCAGTCCCATGAGCCTGTTCCACCATTCAATTAGATCACAGCTGATCTGCATCTTACTATCGACCCGCCCTTAATACCCTTGCCTAATAAAAATCTATCAATTTCAGTTTTTAAATTTTCAATTGACCCCCAGCCTCAACAGTTGTTTGGGGAGTTCCAGGTTTCCTCTAACCTTTGTGTGAAGAAATGCTTCCAGGCATCACCCCTGAACAGCCTAGCTCTCATTTTAAGGTTATGCCTCCTTGTTCTAGACTAGCCCACGATAGGAAATAGTTTCTCCCTATCTACCCTATCAATTCCTTTAATTATCTTAAACGCCTCAATTAGATCACCCCTCAACCTTCTATTCTCGAGGGAATACAAGTCTAGTTTATGCAACCTGTCCTCATAATTTAACGCTTTTAGCCCCGGTATCATTCTAATGAACTTGCAATGCAACCTCTCCAAGGCCAATATATCCTTCCTGAGGTGCAGTGCCCAGAACTGAACGCAGTAATCTAAATGGAGTCTAACCAGAGCTTTATATAACTGTACTATAACATTCACCCCTTTGTATTCCAGCCCCCTTGAGATGAAGACCAAAATTCTATTAGTCTTTTTAATTATTTTGGTACCTGTCCATGAGCTTTTAGTGATTTCTGTACTTGGACCTCTAAATCTCTCCGCTCTTCCACAGTTCCCAGCTTCTCACCATTTAGAAAATAGTCTGATCTATCTTTCTTAGGTCCAATGTGGTCACAATTCCCCACATTGAACTCTATCTGCCTCAGTTTTGCCCACTCACTTAATCTATCAATGTCCCTTTGCAACATTCTGCTCCCATCCACACTAATTACTGTGCCAACTAACCTGGCATCATCAGTAAACTTGGATATACAGCTCTATAGTCCTTCATCTATGATAAATATAGTGAAAAGCTGAGGTCCCGGTACAGATCCCTGAGGGATACCTCTAATCACACCTGGCAATTTGAGTATATACCCATTATCCCTACTCCTTCTCTATCCTCTATTCTCTACCCATAGGTTGCCTCCAATTCCATGCGCTTTCATTTTTGTTAACAGTCCCTTATGTCTTTTGATAAGGTCCCACATGGCAGACTGGTCGGGAAAGCAAAAGCCCATGGGATCCAAGCGAAAGTGGCAAGTTGGATCCAAAATTGGCTTAGTGGCACGAAGCAAAGGGTAATAGTCGACGGGTGTTTTTGTGACTGGAAGGCTGTTTCCAGTGGGGTTGCACAGGGCTTAGTACTAGGTCCTTGATTTTTGTGCTATATATCAATGATTTGGACTTAAATGTAGGGGGCGTGATTAAGAAGTTTGCAGATGATACAAAAATTGGCCATGTGGTTGATAATGAGGAGGAAAGCCATAGACTGCAGGAAGATATCAATGGACTGGTCAGGTGGGCAGAAAAGTGGCAAATAGAATTCAATCCAGAAAAGCGTGAGGTAATGCATTTGGGGAGGGCAAACAAGGCAAGAGAGTACACAATAAATGGGAGGATACTGAGAGGTGTAGAGGAACAGAAGGACCTTGGAGTGCATATCCACAGATCCCTGAAGATAACAGGACAGGTAGACAACGTGGTTAAGAAGGCATACAGGATACTTTCCTTTATTAGCCAAGGCATAGAATATAAGAGCAGAGAGGTTATGCTAGAAGTGTACAAAACACTAGTCAGGCCACAGCTTGAGTACTGTGTACAGTTCTGGTCACCACATTACAGGAAAGATGTGTCTGCACTAGAGAGGGTACAAAGGAGATTTACAAGGATGTTGCCAGAACTGGAGAATTTTAGCTATGAGGAAAGATTGGATAGGCTGGGGTTGTTTTCTTTGGAACAGAAGAGGCTGAGGGGAGATTTAATTGAGGTGTATAAAATTATGAGGGGCCTAGATAATGTGGATAGGGAGGGCCTATTTCCCTTAGCAGAGGGATCAATAACCAGGAGGCATAGATTTAGAGTAATTGGTAGAAGGATTAGACGGGAGCTGAGGAGAAATTTTTCACCCAGAGGGTGGTGGGGGTCTCGAACTCACTGCCTGAAAGGGTGGTAGAGGCAGAAACCCTTGTCGCATTTAAAAAGTACTTGGATGTGCACTGGAAGTGCCATTACCTACAAGGCTACAGACCAAAAGCTGGAATTAGGCTGGATAGCTATTTTTCAGCAAGCACAGACGTGATGGGCCGAATGGCCTCCTTCTGTGCCGTAAATTTCTATGATTGTATGATGTTCGACTTTATCGAATGCCTCTGGATGTCCATATAAATAACATAGAGACTTCCTTATCTACCACGTTAGTTACCTCCTCAAAAAATTCAACTAGCTTCGTTGGACATCACCTAACCTTTACAAATCCATGCTGGACCATGTAGAACATTGCTACGGTTCCTTAACGGACAGTTAGAATACACCACTCACCAGATTGGATAGCCCATTAAAGTTTTGATAGCTCAAATCACAAAATTGTGGAGAAGCTGATCTTATGGGCTACACATTAAAAATCAGGAACAACGTCCCAAGTAAAACCACAAAACACTGATCCTTGATCCTTGTATTCTTATCCTTGTTTTTCATATTCTTTTCTGTTGATATCTCAACAGATTTTTACTCCAGCTTTTATGAAGTAAAATCCCATCCTTTGTCTCCTCCAGGAGAGGACTGATGGTGGAAGCAGATTCAATGGCAACTTTCAAAAGGGAATCTGATGTGTACTTGAAAAGGGAAAATTTGCCAGGCTACGGGGAAAGAGCAGGGAGTGGAACGAATTGGATAGATATTTCAAAGAGCCAGCAGTGTCATGATGGGCCGAATGGCTACCTTCCGTGCTGTAACATTCTATAATTCTATGACGAAAAGTTTAGCGGCAGCTTTATAGGTTTCTCCAAGTAAAAGCAGAAGGATTGGAAGTAATTTGTCCCCATGTGTCTTTTCTGGAATGTTAGTATAGCAGAAGGGAGCGACCCTGACAAGATCAATCGGGGATATTAGCAAGAATTTTCTTAAAACAAGCTGATCTTACTGTTACATGAATTGAGACTGTTGGTTTGTTTGAGAGCAACTGTCCAGGCCATTGAGTAAAGTCGTTTGGAAAATTTACGTGACAAGAAAAACAATGGATGATGATCAATCCATCTATCAAAAGAGAGAGTGAAGCATTGTCGAGGCTCTAAACCATAGTAATGAATGCTGGGAAGCTGTCGTGCAGTGGGCTTTCTGGACCACATCTGGAGAGTGACAAATAAGGTTGGTGAGCTGCAGGCACAGGTTGTCACATAGGGTTGTGATGTAGTGGCAATAATGGAAACCTGCCTCAAACAAGGAGCTGGGATGGGAACTTAATATTCCTGGCTACAATGTATTCAGGAGGAATAGGGGGAAAAAAAGAGGAGGTGGTGTCAGTATTGATCAAAGATACTGTTACAGTGCTGGAAAGGGATGATGGGCTTGAGATTTATTTAGTTAAAGTTTGAGGATCAGAACAGGAACTGTTACACTGCTGACTGTATACTATAGATCGCCAAATAGTGGGAAGCAGATGGAAGAGCAAATCTGCAAGCAAATTTCAGAAAGATGTAAAAACATTATAGTGATAATAATAGAGGACTTCAATTATTCTAATATAGACTGGGAACAAAAAAAGTGTAAAGGGCAAGGAGGGGGAGAAATGCCTGAAATGTGTACAGGAGAACTTGCTTGATCAGTATATTTCCAGCACAATATGGAAGGAAACACTGCTGGATATAGTTCTGGGGAATGAAGTGGGGCAAGTGGAACATGTTTCAGTGGGAGGGCAAGTGGAACATGTTTCAGTGGGAGAGCAAATGGAACATGTTTCAGTGGGAGGGCAAGTGGAGCATGTTTCAGTGGGAGGGCAAGTGGAACATGTTTCAGTGGGAGGGCAAGTGGAACATGTTTCAGTGGGAGAGCAAGTGAAACATGTTTCAGTGGGAGGGCAAGTGGAACATGTTTCAGTGGGAGGGCAAGTGGAACATGTTTCAGTGGGAGAGCAAGTGAAACATGTTTCAGTGGGAGAGCCTTTGGGAAACAGTAATCACAATATCATAAGATTTAGATTAGTTATGGAAAAGGACAAGGAACAATCAAAGGTCAAGGTACTCAAATGGAACAGGACTAATTTCAGTGAGTTGTAAAGGGAACTGGTGAAGGTGGAATAGAAACAAAGATTATCAGGTAATACAGTAAATGAGCAATGGGAGGCCTTCAAAGAGGAGATAGTTCGGGTACAGATTAGACACCTTCCTATGAGGGTGAAAGAAAGGGCATCCAAAGCTAGAGCTCCATGGATGACTAAAGACATTGGGATTAAAATGAAATTGAAAATGGCTTATGAGAAATGTCAGGTTCATAATACAGTAGAGAAATCAAGCAGGATACAGAAAGTGCAGAGAAGTGAAAAAGGAAATAAAGCCATGGATCCGATTGGCTTTTATAACAACCTTCTCAACTTGTCCTGCCATCTTCAAAGATTTGTGTACATACACCCCCAGGTCTCTCGCTTCCTGCATCCCCTTTAAAATTGTACCATTTAGTTTATATTGCCTCTCTTCATTCTTCCTACCAAAATCCATCAGCTATGTGTTCGCCCATTTCATCAGTCCGTCTATGTCTTGCTGAAGTCTCTTACTATCCTCCTTATTGTTTACTACATTTCTGAGTTTTGTGTCACCTGCAAACTTTGAAATTGTGCCCTGTATACCCAAGAGCAGGTCATTAATATACATCAAAAAGAGCAGTGGTCCTATTACTGATCCCTGGGGGACTATTGCACACTTCTGTCTCTTAGCCAATTTCCTATCCACGCTGCCACTGCATGGGCTTCAATTTTAGTAACAATTTTATTATGTGGTACATTTATCAAACGCTTTTTGAAAGTCCATACACAAATCAACTGCACTACCTCCATCAACCCTCTCCAATACTTCTTAAAAACTCAATCAAGTTAGTCACCCAAGATTTGCCTTTAACAAATCCAAGCTGGCTGTAATTTATTAATGTTTATTTTTCCAAGTGACAATTAATTTTGTCTCAGATTCTTGTCTCTAAAAGTTTCCCCACCACAGACGTTAGGCTAACTGGCCTGTAATTGCCGGGTTTATCCCTCTCCCCTTTTTTGAATAGGGGTGTAACATTTGTACTCCTCCAGTCCTCTGGCACCACTCCCATATCTAAGGACGATTGGAAGATTGTGGTCAGAGCATGTTATCTCCACCCTCACTCCCCTCAGCAACCTACAATGCATCCGAAAAGGACCGGGTGACTTTTCTACTTTGAGCCCTGCCAACCTTTTAAGTACCTCCTCTTTAGCTATTTTTATCCTATCCAACTTCTCTAAAAGTTTCCCCACCACAGACGTGAGGCTAACTGGCCTGTAATTGCCGGGTTTATCCCTCTCCCCTTTGAGCTATTTCTTAGCTATTTATCTATTTTTATCCTATCCAACTTCTCTACTACCTCCTCCTTTACTGTGACTTTGGCAGCGTCCTCTTCAGATGAAAAGTACTCATTTAATATGTCAGCCTTGCCCTCTGTCTCCACAAGAAGATCTCCTTTTTGGCCCCTAATCAGCCCCACCCTTCCTTTGACTACCTTTATTTATATGTTTATTAAAGTCTTTTGGGTTCCCATTTATGTTCCCAGTAATCTATTCTTATATACTCTCTTTGTCCCTCTTCTTTCTTTTTTCAGTTCTCTCTGTACTTTCTGTATTCAGCTTGGTTCTCGACTGGGATATGAGCCTGACATTTGTCATATGCCGAAAACGTCGATAATACTGAGCAGGTCAGGCAGCATCTGTGGAGAGAGAAACAGACTTAACATTTTAGGTCAGAACTGACAAAAGGTTAGACCTGAAACGTTAACTCTGTTTCTCTCTCCACAAATGCTGCCTGACCTGCTCAGTATTTCCACCATCATCTGTTTTTATTTCAATTTTCCAGCATCCGCAGTATTTTGCTTTTCATTTATCATAAGCATCATAAGCCTTTTTTTTCTGTTTCATTTTAATCTATATATTTAGTTATCTGGCGAGCTCTACCTTTGCATGACCTTCCTTTCCCCTTCGTGGGAAATAGTACTAATCTGTACCCAAACTATCCCCTCTTTGAAGGCCTCCCGCTGCTCATTTACTGTTTTATCTGATAATCTTGTTATTTGATAACCCAGGTGAGTATTTTCACCTTTGATTGTTCCTTGTTCTTTTCTATAGCTACTCTAAACCTAATGATATTGTTTCCCAAATGCTCCCCCACTGAAACTAGCTCCATTTGCCCCACTTCATTCCCCAGAACCTGATCCAGCCCTGCTTCCTCTCTCGTTGGGCTGGAAACATACTGATCAAGAAAGTTCTCTTGTACTCTTTTCATGAATTCCTCTATCTCCTTTCCACTATTTGGTGGTCATAGTATACACCCAGTGTAATAGCTCCTCTATTGTTTCTTTCCAGAGCTGTAATATTAACTATGATGAATTTTGCCAACCCGCCTCCTTTCTTTCTTCCCTATTTTTACTGAATGCCTTGCCAGCCATTAGTGGTATTAAACATCTCATCTGAGATTTCATGACACTTTCAAAGAATGTCTTCAGCTGGAAGGACACTGAGGGGGACCCAAAGAAGGAAGCAGCAATTCAAAGGAGGCAGAAAAAACCCCACAAAACATCAATGACTCTGACCTTCACGATGAAGTGCAGAAAAATTGCTGAGTGCCCATTGGAGTAAACCTCAGAAAGGAGTTCTTGCATGTCTGTGGAGAGAGGTGGCACTAGCACTGAAAGTCACCTCCCTCACCCCGCACAACTACAAGACAGGCCACTTTCTCCATTCTTTCTTGGGCACCACGGATAGTGAGACAGGGTTTGCCCTCCAATATGACTTGCTGCACAAGTCCTCCTCCACACTGCACTGTGATTCAGGGGTTCATGGACTGACTCTTATGCAATGCTTGTTTCCATCTCCCTTACAAGACTGACTTGCAAGACATTACTTCTGCTGTCTGATGCCCGCTGTAAGACATGCCTCACATTCCAGCTTTTGCCTATTAAACTAAATGGTCTTACACAAGAAAACTGTACACAATGTCCGTGAAAGGCAGGTGGGTTGGAGGGGACATAGCGAACATTAGAGAGTTGACCCCCTAAATAGAGCAGGCCATAGAGCCATAGGAGATGGCGTGATTGGTGACACAGAGTGGGCCGTTCACTATTGCATCCCTATAACAATCAGAAACTTCCTGACTGGCTCATTAATCTCAAGAAGTTTTACTCAGCCTTCAGTACTGCACTGAACAAATCCAATGGAGTGGCTGCTACTTAAAGGCAGCCTGCAGTACACTAAAGGGGAAGCGCTTTTTTTTGGTGACAGATAGTGGAGAGCGATATTGTGCAGCAGCAGGCAGGATACTTTGAGCAGGACCCCCAGATTCTCAGACGTAGCAGCAAGCATTCTCAATGACCAAATGAGCAACAGGAAGGAGGTCCTCTTCCCCTCCGACGGACAATGGTGCCGAGACAAATTATTCAGCGAGCACAAAGAAAAGTGGCAGAGCAGCATTATCCCCAGGACCTGAATACAGTGCTATAATGATCTAACCAGGACTGTCAAGATAAGGCACCCCGTCACATCTCTCTTACTCTTACTCCCAGTACCTGCTAATAGGATTATACTACAGACCACCTAATGGAGGAAGGGAGCTGGAGGAGAAAGAAATATGTGAAATGAGTAAAAGATACAGAATAATAATCATGGGACATTTTAACTGTCACCAAACAAATTGGTAAAAAGAGGTAGGTAAAGGGGTGCAAGGTACAGGGAATGGAGTTTTTACAATGTGTGCAGGACTCCTTCTTCCCCAGTATGTAAAAAGCCTAACAGGAGAGGAAACATTGCTGGATCTAGTAATGGGAAATGAACCAGAACAGATAAGAGAAGTAAGCATAGGGGAACATCTAGGCAATAACGCTCACAACATAATAACGTTTAAGATAAAGATTGAGAAGGAGATAAGCAAGACTAAGACCAAAGTAATCTATTGGAAAATGCCAATTTTCAGGGGACAAGGGGAGAATGGAACTAGGGAAAGTAAACTAGAAAAAATTACTGATAAGCAAAGAAATAGAACAGCAGTGGGAAACATTTAAAACGGTGATCAATAGAGTCCAGGAGAAATATATCCCACTAAAAAGCAAGAACAAACTAGCCAGTAATGATACACCATGGATAAATAAAGAAATAAAGGCAAAACTGAAACTAAAGAAAAAGGCAGACATTAGGTACATGGACAATAAAGGAGAGGATAACAAAAGGGAATACGAAAAGGTTAGGAAAGAATTTTAAAAAACAATTAGGAAGGCAAAGAGAAACTAAGAAATTAAATTATCAAGGAATATAAAAAGAAATAGTAAAGTATTCTACAGACACATAAATAACAAAAGAATAATCAGGACAAGGTAAGGGTCACTAATGGGATACAGACGATAAACTCACAGGTAATGACAGCAAAATGATAGAAATATTAAATAATTACTTTGCCTCAGTATTTACCAGGGAGACTAACATGGTGGGCATGACATTAGAAGAAGAGATCAAAAAAGATATAAAGACATTTGAGATAGAAAGGGGGAGATAATTAATAAACTAATCAAATTAGAGAGCATAAGACCCCTGTCCAGATGGATTGCATCCCCACATATTAAAAGAAGTTAGGGAAGAAATAGCAGAGGGACTATTACATATATATAAAAATTCATCGCAAAACTGAATAGTGCCAGAGGACTGGCGGACAGCTAATGTGATTCCTATATTTAAAAAGGGGGATAGAATCAGTCAAGGGAACGAAAAACCAATGAGCTTAATGTCGGTGGTAGGAAAGATAATGGCTGTTGTTGGAGTAGTCCATGATGAGTTTGACGGTGGGATGGAACTTGTTGATGTTATCGTGTAGTCTCTTCAGTGATTCTTCGCCGTGGGTCCATAGGAAGAAAATGTCGTCGATGTATCTGGTGTATAGCGTTGGTTGGAGGTCCTGTGCAGTGAAGAAGTCCAACAACAGCCAATCTCCAGACGCAGAACACCAACAACAGCCAATCTCCAGACGCCATCCTACAACTCATCCGCTTCATCCTGGATCACAATGTCTTCACCTTCGATAACCAGTTCTTTACCCAAACACACGGAACAGCCATGGGGACCAAATTCACATCCCAATATGCCAACATTTTCATGCACAAGTTCGAGCACGACTTCTTCACTGCACAGGACCTCCAACCAACGCTATACACCAGATACATCGACGACATTTTCTTCCTATGGACCCACGGTGAAGAATCACTGAAGAGACAACACAATAACATCAACAAGTTCCATCCCACCATCAAACTCACCATGGACTACTCCTCAGAATCAGTTTCATTCTTGGACACACGAATCTCCATCAAAGACGGGCACCTCAGCACCTCATTCTACCGCAAGCCCACGGACAACCTCACGATGCTCCACTTTTCCAGCTTCCACCCTAACCACGTCAAAGAGGCCATCCCCTATGGACAGGCCCTGCGAATACACAGGATCTGCTCAGACGAGGAGGAACGCGATGGACACCTACAGACGCTGAAAGACGCCCTCGTAAGAACGGGATATGACGCTCGACTCGTCGATCGACAGTTCCGATGGGCCACAGCGAAAAATCGCATAGACCTCCTCAGAAGACTAACACGGGACACAACCAACAGAGTACCCTTTGTCGTCCAGTACTTCCCCGGAGCGGAGAAACTACGCCATGTTCTCCGCAGCCTTCAACATGACGACGAACACCTCGCTAAAGCCATCCCCACGCCTCCACTACTCGCCTTCAAACAGCCACCCAACCTCAAACAGACCATCGTTCGCAGCAAATTACCCAGCTTTCAGGATGTGGAGATGCCGGTGATGGACTGGGGTTGACAATTGTAAACAATTTTACAACACCAAGTTATAGTCCAGCAATTTTATTTTAAATTCACAAGCTTTCGGAGGCTTCCTCCTTCCTCACCTGAGGAAGGAGGAAGCCTCCGAAAGCTTGTGAATTTAAAATAAAATTGCTGGACTATAACTTGGTGTTGTAAAATTGTTTACAGCTTTCAGGAGAACAGCGACCACGACACCACACAACCCTGCCACGGCAACCTCTGCAAGACATGCCAGATCATCGACACAGGTACCACCATCACACGAGAGGACACCACCCACCAGGTACATGGTTCATACTCCTGTGACTCGGCCAACGTTGTCTACCTCATACGTTGCAGGAAAGGATGTCCCGGAGCATGGTACATTGGCGAGACCATGTAGACACTGCGACAACGGATGAACGGACACCGCATAACAATCGCCAGACAGGAGGGTTCCCTCCCAGTCGGGGAACACTTCAGCAGTCAAGGACATTCAGCCTCCGATCTTCAAGGCGGCCTTCGAGACACACGACAACATAAAATCGTCGAGCAGAAATTGATAGCCAAGTTCCGCACCCATGAGGACGGCCTCCACCGGGATTTTGGGTTCATGTCACGCTACATGTAACCCCACCAGCGAAAAAAAGTTATCTGTTTTTAATACAGCTGGTCATTCTCTCTCTCTCTGTGCCTTTCGGGTTTCTCTCTCCCTCTCTCTCTCTCTCTCTCTGTCTTTGTGATCTGACCGCTTGTGTATTCAGTATTCTTGGATGTAATGTTTCCCTGTCTGAACACCATCCACTCCTTTGATTGCTGTGATTATCTCTCTGCCGAGGTGTGATAACGGGCAGTTGGAAAGATTATCTGTAATCACCAGGCATTGTTCTCTGACTATATATGCAGTGCCTTTATGGAACCTGACGAAGGAGCAAAGCTCCGAAAGCTTGCGATTTCAAATAAAGCTGTTGGACTATAACCTGGTGTTGTACGACTCCGTACGTTTACTCAAAGATGTAATAGAAAAACATCTAGAAACCAAAATATAATGAATAGTCAGCCTGGATTTCAAAAGGAAGGATCATGCCTGACCAACCATATTGAATTCTTTAAAGGAGTAACAAAAAGGGTGGATAATGCAGTAGATGTAATATATTTGGATTTTCAAAAGGTCTTCGATAAGGTACCGCATAGTAGACTCATGACTAAGGTCAGAGCATGTGGAGTCAGGGGACAAGTGGCAAAATGGATAGCAAGCTGGCTACAAAATAGAAAACAGAGAGTAGGGGTTAAAGGTAGCTACTCAGACTGGCAAAAGGTGGGAAGTGGTGTTCCACAAGGATCGGTGCTGGGACCACTGTTGTTCACAATTTACATAAATGATCTGGTCTCAGGAATCTGAAGTACAATTTCAGAATTTGCGGACGACACCAAAATGACTGCGACAAAATACAGGAAGACATTAATAAACTTGCAGAATGGACACGTAATTGGTAAATGAATTTCAATATAGATAAGTGTGAGGTAGTGAATTTTGGTAGGAAGAATAAGGAGGCCACATACTGCTTGGATAATAAGAGTCCAAATGGAGTAGAGTTGCAGAGGGATCTGGGGGTACAGATACACAAATCACTAAAATAGCGACGTAGATTAATAATGCCATAAAAAAAGCAAACCAAGCACTGGGGTTTATTTCTAGAGGGATAGAATTGAAAAGCAGAGAAGTTATGTTAAACTTCTATTGGACCTTGGTCAGACCTGGAGTACTGTGAACAATTCTGGTCTCCATATTGTAAAAAAAGATATAGAGGCACTGGAGAAGGTGCAAAAATGATTTACCAGGAAGATACCAGAACTGAGAAGCTATACCTATCAGGAAAGGTTGAGCTACTGGGGCTCTTTTCTCTACAAAAGAGAAGAATGAGGGGTGACCTGTCAGAGCTCTTTAAGATTATGAAAAGGTTTGATAGGGCAGATGTAGAGAAAATGTTTCCACTTGTGGGGGAGGCCAGAACTAGGGGCCATAAATATAAGATAGTCACTAACAAGTCCAATAGGGAATTCAGGAGAAACCTCTTTACTCAGAGAGTGGTTAGAATGTAGAAATCATTACCAAAAGGAGTGGTTGAGGCGAACAGCATTGATGCACTTAAGGGGAAGGTAGATAAACATATGAGTGAGAAAGGAATACAAGGATATGCTGATAAGGTAAGATGAAGTAGGGAGGAAGGTGGCTCGTCTGGAGCATAAACACCAGCATGGACCTGTTGGGCCAAATGGCCTATTTCTGTGCTGCACATTCTCAGTAAATACAGCCATCCATCACACTACTATTAGCCACACCGCTGTCAATCCTTTCCTTCCCCGCTTCCCAAGCCTCTCCTCAGGTTAGCACGGAACATGTCACTGCACCTCCTTTCTGCTTTCCCTCACTCTCAAAACCTGCTCTTGCCCTCACAACTACTTCCTCCTCTTGGCCACACAGGCTGCTTCTTCCTGACATCAAGCAAGCTATGCTCAGTTGCCTCATACACCTTAAAATCCCTTAAACTTGGCACGTTTTAACCAACTTCTTGCAGGAGAAGCTGGCACCCAAATGGAGGGAGAATAGGAGAAGAGCAGGAGGACCTGCCTAAACTCACTGGAGGGCCAGTTCATGTCCCAGTTCTGCTGACCAGGGCAGAGATGAAGACTTTAGTGGTCCAGCCTTTGAAAGAAAGATGCTTCCTACAAACCACCAATGGCTGAATGCGTAGGACAGTCTATCAGGAAGCTTCCATAACATGTTGGAGAGTGTGGAGGAGTCCACCACCAACATGTGTTTTCAGTCAGATCGTGGACATCCTATACTCTATTCCCCACAGATCAAGGGGAGTGCTGACCTGCAATCCAATAGAAAATGCAGTTGTACAATCGGAATGGACTATGTCACCATCTCTCAGGATGACAGCATGTCTGGAGCAGCACTAAAGTAGACAAAAGATCACTTAAGACAGGCATGAGGGCCTCGCACTGAGGTGTGGGCATTTGTGTAAGCCAGTAAAATGGAAAGCATTTTTGAAATCTTTGTGTACTGAGTATTCTTGTAATGGCTGGTGTCCCTGCAATGTAAGTTGACATGAATATTAATGTTGGTCTTTGGGCAGATGCAGTTTACTTGAGGGGAGGAGGGCTGGGAGAGAAACGGGATATGAAATGCTGGGCAGTAGGGATTTGTTGATCTGAAGCACTCTCCAAGATCTGCTGTGGAAGAGCTCTGGCTGCAGACAAGTGTTGGAGTCCTCCTGGTTCCTCGCCATCCTCTATGTCATTAGTGTCGTCTTCCTCATCATGCTGAAGATCCTCGTTCAATGGTGGCTCCATCTGTTGAGCCCATTGCAGAGCAAAGTTATGAGCAGACAACAAACCACAATTATACAGGACACTCTTTCTGGGCTGAATTGCAAGTTGTCACCAGATCTGTTGAGACATTGGAATTGTTGTTTGAGGACTCCGATGGTTCTCTCAGTGAGGGTTCTACTTGACCCATGGATTTTATTGTCGGGCAGCTTGGCCATCAAGCACGGGTTCCTGAGAGGTTTCATGATCCAAGTGTGCAGGGCATAGCTGTTGTCTCTGGACAAATAATCCAGAGAACGTGAGTTCAAATCCCACCATGGCAGTTTGAGAATTTGAATTCAGTTTTTAAAAAAGCTGGAAATAAAAAGCTGGTATCAGTAAAAGTGACCATGAAGCTGTTGGTTTGTTGTAAAATCCCACTGGTTCACTCATGTCCTGAAGGGAAGTCAACCTGCCATTCTTACCGGAATGCCTCTATGTGATTCCAGTTCTAAACGAATGTGGTTGACTCTCAACGACTCTCTGGGGTGGCAGAGCAAGCCATTCAGTTGTATCAAATCGCTTCTCAGTGCAACTAGCAATGGGCAATAAATGCCGGCCTTTCCAGTGATGCCCGCATGCCGAGAATGAAACAAAAATGACTGCCTCCTGACTTGTACTGGCGAAGGCTTGTGGGGAACTGCCGGCATCGACGCGGGCAGAACAAAAATGGCGTCTGGGATTTTAACTATGTCACACACATTGCAATGCCAGAGCATCAGGATATGCTGCATAACCCTTTAGTTGAACTCATTGCCCATTCTGAAACATCCTGTTAAAAATTAATACTTTTGCTGACTCACCTGCACAGGTTCCAGGAATGGGATGACTAATAAGATCCAATGAAGAACCTGCTGGAACTTGTACCTGAGGCGGAACCAGCAGATTTGCCATCGGGACATTTGCAGCCACAGGTACCGGAATCTGTCCCATATCTTGATCTGTCAAATGAGAAGAATAGAAATTTTCATTCAACGTCAATAAATCTAACAACTGGACATGCTGAATGTTGTCATGAAACAGGCACAAGTACAACAGTGCTGAACAAATAGATTCCCTTTGGGATATGAAATGCTTCAGCCATTACATACCTGACCCTCTATGAGGAGCAGGCCATCGAGCAGGTGGGACAGCACCCCTCTCATGATATGGGAGATGGTGAGACAGAACAACGGGGCACATTCGTAACATTAGAGCTATGCCATTCACATGTGAAATCAGGTAACACTTGTGCCTTTTACTGCTAGTTCCTGGGGCCTGCCCATGACCTTCCAAATGGCGGCCCCAGGAAGCAGCCGTAATTGGGGTGGATGGGAGGGGAATCGTCTCTGAGCCCGGGCCCTGCACCCTTGTCACCATTCGCATATGGCATGTGGGGAAGTAGTGACCAGCAGTGGTCCCGGCAGGAGTGAGGGAGTGAAATCCCGGTCAGGACGGTGAGGTAGTGGCAGGCAGTGTCGGCTGGACTTTACCACAATCGCTGCCGATTTCAGGTGGGATCACAGAAGAGAATTGGTAAGCCCGAAGATTGGGAAAACTTTAAAACCAGCAAAAGATGACGAAAAGAATAATAAAGAGGGAGAAAATAAATTATGAGAGTAAACTAGCAAGAAATATAAAAACTGACAGTAAAAGCTTCTACAAGTATATAAAAAGGAAGAGGGTAGCTAAAGTAAACATTGGTCCCTTAGAGGATGAGACTGGGGAAATAATAATAGAAAACAAGGAAATGGCAGAGGAATTGAACAGATATTTTATATCTGTCTTCACTGTAGAAGACACTAATAATGTACCAATAAGAGTAGAAAATCAAGGGGCAAAGGGGAGGGAGGAACTAAAAACAATCATTATCACTAGAGAAAAAGTACTAGGTAAACTAATGGGTCTAAAGGCTGACAAGTTCCCTGGACCTGATGGCTTGCATCCGAGTGTCTTAAAGGAAGTGGCTACAGAGATAGTAGATGCATTGGTTGTAATCTTCCAAAATTCACTAGATTCTGGAAAGGTCCCAGCGGATTGGAAAACCGCAAACGTAACACCCCTATTCAAAAAGAGAGTGAGACAGAAAGAAGGTAACTATAGACCAGTTAGCCTAACATCTGTCATTGGGAAAATGCTAGAATCCATTATTAAGGAAGTAGTAGCAGGACATTTGGAGATTCATAATACAATCAAGGAGAGTCAACGTGGTTTTATGAAGGGGAAATTGTGTCTGACAAATTTATTAGAGTTCTTTGAGGAAGTAACGGGCAGGGTGGATAAAGGGGAACCAATGGATGCAGTATATATTTGGGTTTCCAAAAGGCATTCGATAAGGTGCCACATAAAAGACTACTGCACAAGATACGAGCTCATGGTGTTGGGGGTAATATACTGGCATGGATAGAGGATTGGCTAACTAACAGAAAACAAAGAGTCGGG
Source organism: Heptranchias perlo (assembly GCF_035084215.1). Taxonomy (NCBI): domain Eukaryota; kingdom Metazoa; phylum Chordata; class Chondrichthyes; order Hexanchiformes; family Hexanchidae; genus Heptranchias; species Heptranchias perlo. The sequence continues at coordinate 165,767,669 of NC_090326.1, read as the reverse complement.
ATAAAAGGGTCATTTTCAAAATGACAATCTGTAACTAGAGGGGTGCCGCAGGGATCAGTGCTGGGGCCTCAACTATTTACAATATATATCAATGACTTGGTTGGTGAGCGGCGGCAAAGAGCGAGACCAGAGCGGGGATATAAACAGCGCGGAGAGAGCGAGAGTTCAGTCGGTGAGCGGCGGCAAAGAGCAAGACCAGAGCGGGGATATAAACAGCGTGGAGAGAGCGAGAGTTCAGTCGGTGAGCGGCGGGAGAGAGCGAGACCAGAGCGGGGATAAAAACAGCGCGGAGATAGCGAGAGTTCAGTCGGTGAGCGGCGGGAAAGAGCGAGACCAGAGCGGGGATAAAAACAGCGTGGAGAGAGCGAGAGTTCAGTCGGTGAGCGGCGGCAAAGAGCGAGATCAGAGCGGGGATATAAACAGCGTGGAGAGAGCGAGAGTTCAGTCGGTGAGCGGCGGCAAAGAGCGAGACCAGAGCGGGGATAAAAACAGCGCGGAGAGAGCGAGAGTTCAGTCGGTGAGCGGCGGCAAAAAGCGAGACCAGAGCGGGGATATAAACAGCGCGGAGAGAGCGAGAGTTCAGTCGGTGAGCGGCGGCAAAGAGCGAGACCAGAGCGGGGATAAAAACAGCGCGGAGAGAGCGAGAGTTCAGTCGGTGAGCGGCGGCAAAAAGCGAGACCAGAGCGGGGATATAAACAGCGCGGAGAGAGCGAGAGTTCAGTCGGTGAGCGGCGGCAAAGAGCGAGACCAGAGCGGGGATATAAACAGCGCGGAGAGAGCGGGAGTTCAGTCGGTGAGCGGCGGCAAAGAGCGAGACCAGAGCGGGGATATAAACAGCGCGGAGAGAGCGAGAGTTCAGTCGGTGAGCGGCGGGAAAGAGCGAGACCAGAGCGGGGATATAAACAGCGCGGAGAGAGCGAGAGTTCAGTCGGTGAGCGGCGGGAGAGAGCGAGACCAGAGCGGGGATAAAAACAGCGCGGAGAGAGCGGGAGTTCATTCGGTGAGCGGCGGGAAAGAGCGAGACCAGAGCGGGGATAAAAACAGCGCGGAGAGAGCGGGAGTTCAGTCGGTGAGCAGCGGCAAAGAGCGAGACCAGAGTGAGACTCTGAGACCAGCGGCAGTTCGAGGTGACGTCACCAGTCAGAAAGTGAAGCGGCACAGGGGAGGCAGCTGATTGGTGAGTAGGTTCAGGTGAGTATTTCTACCGTTTTACTGTAAGTAAAGTAATAAGAAAGGGAAGGTTAGCAGGTAGTGTTTTTTTTTAGTGAACCTAGGTCCCTAGTATAGTTAACATTTTCTAATTTCAACGTAATTTAAAAGGGGTAACTAAGCTAAGGCAAGTCATGGCAGCAGACCTCGCACCCATGATATGCCCCTCCTGCAAGATGTGGGAAGTCATGGACACTACCAGTGTCCCTGCCGACCATGTGTGCAGGAAGTGTGTCCACCTGCAGCTACTGACCGATCGTATCTCGGAGCTGGAGCTGCGGGTGGATTCACTGTGGAGCATCCGCGATGCACAGAAACTCGTGGAAAGCACGTTTAGCGAGTTGGTTACACCGCAGGTAAAGGGTATACAGGCAGGAAGTGAATGGGTGACCACCAGGAAGAGTAAGAGATGCAGGCAGGTAGTGCAGGGGTGCCCTGTGGCCATCCCCCTCTCAAACAGATATGCCACTTTGGATGCTGTTGGCGGGGATGACTTATCAGGGGAAGGCAGCAGCAGCCAACTTCCTGGCACCACGGGTGGCTCTGCTGCACAGGCTGGGAGGAAAAAGAGTGATAGGGGACTCAATTGTAAGGGGAATAGACAGGCGTTTCTGCGGCCGCAACCGAGACTCCAGGATGGTGTGTTGCCTCCCTGGTGCAAGGATCAAGGACGTCTCGGAGCGGCTACAGAACATTTTGGAGAGGGAGGGCGAACAGCCAGCTGTCGTGGTGCACATAGGCACCAACGATATAGGTAAAAAAGGGGATGAGGTCCTAAAAGCAGAATATAGGGAGTTAGGAGGTAAATTAAAAAATAGGACCTCAAAGGTAGTAATCTCAGGATTGCTGCCAGTGCCACGTGCTAGTCAGAGTAGAAATAGGAGGATATTTCAAATGAATACGTGGCTAGTGGAATGGTGCAAGGGGGAGGGATTCAAATTCCTGGGACACTGGAAACGGTTCTGGGGGAGGTGGGACCAGTACAAACCGGACGGTCTGCACCTGGGCAGGGCCGGGACCGCTGTCCTAGGAGGAGTGTTTGCTGGTGCTGTTGGGGAGGGTTTAAACTAAAATGGCAGGGGGTTGGGAACCTGAGCAGGGAGACAGAGGAAAGCATATCAGGAAGAGACAGATGGTATGGAGTAAAAGGTAAAGTGTTAAAAAAGGAAAAAGCAGGAACTAAGTGTCACAAAACATATTTGAAAGTTCTTTATCTGAATGCACGTAGCATTCGTAACAAAATGGACGAGTTAACGGCACAAATAACTACGTATGGGTATGATCTTGTGGCCATTACAGAAACATGGCTGCAGGGTAACAACGACTGGGAATTAAATATGCCAGGGTATTTAACAGTAAGGAAGGACAGGCAGGAAGGAAGGGGAGGTGGGGTGGCTATGTTAATAAAGGAAGGAATCACTGTAATACAGATAAATGATATTGGGACAGAGCATCAAGATAATAAAACAGTTTGGGTAGAGATAAGGAATAATAAGGGGAAAAAAACACTAGTGGGCGTAGTATATAGGCCTCCTAATAGTTGCAACTCTGCTGGAAGAAGTATTAATCAGGAAATAGTCGGGGCATGTAATAAGGGAGCAGCTATAATTATGGGGGATTTTAACTATCATATTGACTGGACAAATCAAATTGGGCAGAGCAGCCTTGAGGAAGAGTTCATTGAGTGCATCAGGGATGGATTTCTTGAGCAGTATGTAACTGATCCTACAAGGGGGCAAACAACCATGGACCTGGTCCTGTGTAATGAGTCAGGATTAATTAATAATGTCCTAGTTAAGGATCCCCTTGGAATGAGTGACCACAACATGGTTGAATTCCATATCCAATTAGAGGGTGAGAAGGTTGATTCTCAAACAAGCGTACTGAGCTTGAATAAAGGAGACTATGATGGTATGAGAGCGGAATTGATTAAAGTGGACTGGGAAAATAGATTAAAGGGTAAGACGGTACATGAGCAGTGGTGCTCATTTAAGGAGTTATTTTACAACTTTCAAAATAAATATATTCCACTGAGGAAAAAAGGGTGTAAAAGAAATGACAGCCATCCGTGGCTAAGTAAAGAAATCAAGGACAGTATCCGACTAAAAACAAGGACATATAAGGTAGCCAAACTTAATGGGAGGATAGAAGATTGGGAAGTCTTCAAAAAACAGCAAAAAGTAACTAAAGGATTGATTAAGAAAGGGAAGTTAGATTATGAAAAGAAATTAGCAAAAAATATAAAAACAGATAGCAAGAGTTTCTATAGTTATATAAAAAGAAAATGGGTGGCTAAGGCAAACGTAGGTCCCTTAGAGGATGAGACCGGGAAATTAATGGTGGGAAACATGGAGATGGCAAAAATGCTGAACAAATATTCTGTTTGTCTTTACGGTAGAGGACACTAAGAATATCCCAACACTGGACAACCAGGGGGCTCTACGGGGGGAGGAGCTAAATACGATTAAAATCACTCAGGAGATGGTACTCAGTAAAATAATGGGACTCAAAGCGGATCAATCCCTTGGACCTGATGGCTTCCATCCTCGGGTCTTGAGGGAAGTGGCAGTAGGGATTGTAGATCCTTTGGTGATAGTTTTCCAAAATTCCCTGGACTCAGGAGAGGTCCCGGCAGATTGGAAAACTGCTAATGTAACACCCTTATTTAAAAAGGGTAGTAGGCAGAAGGCTGGAAATTATAGACCAGTTAGCCTAACATCTGTGGTGGGTAAAATTTTGGAGTCTATTATTAAGGAGACAGTAACGGAACATTTGGATAAACATAATTTAATAGGACAAAGTCAGCATGGCTTTATGAAGGGGAAGTCATGTCTGACAAATTTGCTTGAGTTCTTTGAGGATATAACGTACAGGGTGGATAAAGGGGAACCAGTGGACGTAGTGTATTTAGACTTCCAGAAGGCATTCGACAAGGTGCCACATAAAAGATTATTGCTCAAGATAAAAAATCACGAGATTGGGGGTAATATTCTGGCATGGGTGGAGGATTGGTTATCGAACAGGAGGCAGAGAGTTCGGATAAATGGTACATTCTCGGACTGGCAACCAGTAGCCAGTGGTGTTCCGCAGGGGTCGGTGCTGGGTCCCCAACTCTTTACAATCTATATTAACGATTTGGAGGAGGGGACCGAGTGCAACATATCAAAATTTGCAGATGATACAAAGATGGGAGGGAAAGTGGAGAGTGAGGAGGACATAAAAAACCTACAAGGGGATATAGACAGGCTGGGTGAGTGGGCGGAGATTTGGCAGATGCAATATAATATTGGAAAATGTGAGGTTATGCACTTTGGCAGGAAAAATCAGAGAGCAAGTTATTATCTTAATGGCGAGAAACTGGAAAGTACTGCAGTACAAAGGGATCTGGGAGTCCTGGTGCAAGAAAATCAAAAAGTTAGTATGCAGGTGCAGCAGGTGATCAAGAAGGCCAACGGAATGTTGGCTTTTATTGCTAGGGGGATAGAATATAAAAACAGGGAGGTATTGCTGCAGTTATATAAGGTATTGGTGAGACCGCACCTGGAATACTGCATACAGTTTTGGTGTCCACACTTAAGAAAAGACATACTTGCTCTCGAGGCAGTACAAAGAAGGTTCACTCGGTTAATCCCAGGGATGAGGGGGTGGACATATGAGGAGAGGTTGAGTGGATTGGGACTCTACTCATTGGAGTTCAGAAGAATGAGAGGCGATCTTATTGAAACATATAAGATTGTGAAGGGGCTTGATCGGGTGGATGCGGTAAGGATGTTCCCAAAGATGGGTGAAACTAGAACTAGGGGGCATAATCTTAGAATAAGGGGCTGCTCTTTCAAAACTGAGATGAGGAGAAACTTCTTCACTCAGAGGGTGGTAGGTCTGTGGAATTTGCTGCCCCAGGAAGCTGTGGAAGCTACATCATTAGATAAATTTAAAACAGAAATAGACAGTTTCCTTGAAGTAAAGGGAATTAGGGGTTATGGGGAGCGGGCAGGAAATTGGACATGAAGCTGAGCTCGGATCGGTCAATGTCCTGTGGGTGGCGGAGAGGGCCCAGGGGCTGAGTGGCCGGGTCCTGCTCCTACTTCTTGTGTTCTTTAGATTTGTGGTTGGGATCAGATCAGCCATGATCTTATTGAATGGCGGAGCAGGCTCGAGGGGCCGATTGGCCTACTCCTGCTCCTATTTCTTCTGTTCTTATGTTCTTATGTTCTAACAGAGTGTCTTGTGGCCAAATTTGCTGATGTTACAAAGATAGGTGGAAAAGCAAGTTACGATGAGGACACAAAGTGTCTGCAAAGGGATAGTGACAGGTTAAGTGAATGGGCAAAAATTTGGCAGATGGAATATAATATGGGAAAATGTGAAGTCATCCACTTTGGGAGGAAAAATAAAAGAGCAAATTATTATTTGAAAGGAGAAATACTACAAAATGCTGTGGTACGGAGGGATCTGGGTGTCCTTGTACATGAAACACAAGAAGTCAACATACAGGTGCAGCAGGTAATCCGGAAGGCAAACGGAATATTGGCCTTTATTTCTAGGGGGATGGAGTATAAAAGCAGGGAAGTCGTGTTACAACTGTACAGGGTGCTGGTGAGACCACACCTGGAGTACTGCGTACAGTTCTGGTGCCCTTATTTAAGGAAGGACATTGGAGGCAATTCAGAGAAAGTTCACTAGGTTGATTCCGGGTCTGGAAGGGTTGTCTTATCGATCTATCAATCTCTGTTTTGAATGTACTCAATGACTAAGCCTCTTCAACCCCCCCACGGTAGAGAATTCGAAAGATTCACCACCCTCTGAGTGAAGAAATATCTCCTCATCTCAGTCCTAAATGGCCTACCCTTTATTCTGAGACTGTAACCCCTGGTTCTGGACTCCCCAGCCAAGGGTAACTTCCTCCCTGCATCTACCCTGTCGAGCCCTGTAAGAATTTTGTATGTTTCAATGCGATCACCTCTCATTCTTCTCAACGCTAGAGAATACAGGCCTAGTCTACTCAATCTCTCCTCATACCATAATCCCACCATTCCAGAAATCAGTCAGGTGAACTTTCGTTGCACTCCCTCTATGGCAAGTATATCTTTTCTTAGGTAAGGAGACCAAAATTGTATTCAATAGTCCAGGTGCGGTCTCACCAAGGCCCTACATAATTGCAGTAAGACATCTTTACTCCTGTACTCAAATCCTCTTGAAATAAAGGCCAACATACCACTTGCCTTCCTAACTGCTTGCTGCACCTGCATGTTAGCTTTCAGTGGCTCTTGTACAAGGACACCCAGGTCTCTTTGAACATCAACATTTCCCAATCTCTCACCATTTAAAAAATACTCTGCATTTCTGTTTTTCCTACCAAAGTGGATAACTTGACATTTTTCCACATTATATTCCATCTGCCATGTTCTTGCCCACTCACTTAGTCTGTCTATATCCCCTGGAATCTTCTTTGCAACCTCCTCACAACTCACATTCCCACCTAGTTTTGTGTCATCAGCAAACTTGGAAATATTACATTTGGTTCCCTCATCCAAATCATTGATATAGATTATGAATAGCTGGGGCCCAAGCACTGATCCCTGCGGTACCCCACTAGTCACAGTCTGCCAACCTGAAAAAGACCCGTTTATTCCTACTCTCTGTTTTCTGTCTGTTAACCAATTCTCAATCCATACCAGTATATTACCCCCAATTCCACGTGCTCTAACTTTGTTCACCAACCTCCTGTGTGGGACCTTATCGAAAGCCTTCTGAAAATCCAAATACATCACATCCACTGGTTCCCCCTTATCTATTTTACTAGTTACATCCTCAAAGAACTCCAATAGGTTTGTCAAACATGATTTCCCTTTCATAAATCCATGTTGACTCTGCCAAATCCTATTATTATTTTCCAAGTGTTCTGTTATCACACCCTTTATAATAGATTCTAGCATTTTCCCTACTACTGATGTCAGGCTAACAGGTCTCTACTTCTCTGTTTTCTCTCTCCCTCCTTTTTTAAATAGTGGGGTTACATTTGCCACCCTCCAATCTGCAAGAACCATTCCAGAATCGATAGAATTTTGGAAGATGCACCCACTATCTCTATAGCCACCTCTTTCAAAACCCTGGGATGTAGATCATCAGGTCCTTGGGATTTATCGACTTTCAGTCCCATTAATTTCTCTAGTATTTTTTTACTGATACTAATTTCTTTCAGTTCCTCATTCTCGCCAGGCCCTTGGTTCTCTAGTATTTCTGGGAGGATTTTTGTGTCTTCTTCCGTGAGGACAGGCACAAAGTATTTGTTTAATTTCTCTGCCATTTCCCTATTCCTCATTATAAATTCTCCCGTCTCTGTCTGTAAGGGACCCACATTTGCCTTTGCCAGTCTTTTCCTTTTTACATACCCATAGAAGCTTCTACAGTCCATTTTTATCTTCCTCACTAGTTTACTCTCATATTCTCTTTTCCCTTTCTTTATCAATTTCTTAGTTTTCCTTTGCTGAATTCTAAAATGCTCCCAATCTTCAGGCTTACTGCTTTACCTGGCAACTTTATAGGCCTCTTCCTTTGATTTAATATTATCTTTAATTTCCCTTGTTAGCCACAGTTGGACCACTTTTCCTGTTGGGTTTTTGTGCCTTAAAGGAATATATATTTGTTGCAAATTATGTATTAATTCTTTAAATGCTAGCCATTGCCTGTCTACCGCCATATCTTTTAATGTAGTTCCCCAATCAACCACAGCCAACTTGCGCCTCATACTTTTGTAGTTTCCTTTGTTTAGATTTCAGACCCTAGTTTCGGCTTGAACTACATCATTTTCAAACTTAATGAAGAATTCTATCATATTATGGTCACTCTTCCCTAAGGGCTCCTTTACAACAAAATTATTAATTAACCCTTTCTCATTGCACAATATTGGATCTAAAATCGCCTGTTTCCTAGTTGGTTCCTCAAATACTGATCTAGGAAACCATCTTGTATAATTTCCAGGAATTTGTCCTCCACAGTATTAATGCTAATTTGGTTTGCTCAATCTATATGTAGATTAAAGTCCCCCATAATTACTGTATTACCCTTGTTACATGCACTTCTAATTTCCTGCTTTATACCATGCCCTACATTACCACTACTGTTTGGTGGCCTATAAACAACTCCCACCAATGTTTTCTGCCCTTTGCTGTTTCTTAGCTCCACCCAAACTGATTCTACATCTTGATCTTCCGAGTCAAGACCCTTTCTCACTATTGCACTGATCTCATTCTTTATTAACATCACTATCCCACCTCCTTTTCCTTTTTGCCTGTCCTTCCTAAATCTTGAATATCCTTGAATATTCAGTTCCCAGCCTTCGTCACCCTGCAGCCACGTCTCCGTAATGGCAATTAGATCATGCCCATTTACTGCTATTTGTGCCGCCAATTCATCTACCTTGTTGCAAATGCTGCGTGCATTCAGATAAAGTGCCTTTAATTTTGCCTCTTTAATATTTCTCCCTATTTTGACCTTATTTGCTGCTGGCCTTTGTTTCCACTGCCTTCCAATTTCACTTACTACTTTTCTGCCTTCCACTTCCAGCTTTGTTACTCTCCCTTCTGAATCTCCTCTCAGGTTCCCATCTCCCTGCCAATCTAGTTTAAACCCTCCCCAACAGCACTAGCAAACCTCCCCGCAAGGATATTGGTCCCAGACCTGTCGAGGTGTAACCTGTGCGGCTTGTACAGGTCCCAACTCCCCCAGAACCAGTCCCAATGCCCCAGGAATCTAAAGCCCTCCCTCCTGCATCATCTCTCCAGCCACGCATTCATGTGCTCTATCCTTCTATTTCTGTACTCACTAGCGCATGGCACTGGGAGTAATTCGGAGATTACTACCCTTGAGGTCCTGCTTGTTAATCTCTTTCCTAACTCCTTAAACTCTGCCTGCAGGACCTCATCCCTCTTTCTACCTATGTTGTTGGTACCAATATGGACCACGACCTCTGGCTGTTCACCCTCCCCTCCAGAATGTTCTGCAGCCCCTCAGTGATCACCTGCCTCCTCAAAAAATCCACCCTTGACCTCTCTGTTCTTGCAAACCACCGCCCCATCTCCAACCTCCCTTTCCTCTCCAAAGTCCTTGAACGTGTTGTTGCCTCCCAAATCTGTGCCCATCTTTCCCACAACTCTATGTTTGAATCCCTACAATCAGGTTTCCGTCCGTGCCACAGTACTGAAACGGCCCTTATCAAAGTCACAAATGACATCCTATGTGACTGTGACCGTGCTAAACCATCCCTCCTCATCCTTTGCGGCCTTTGACACGGTTGATCACACCATCCTCCTCCAATGCCTCTCCTCCGTCATCGCCTGGTTCCATTCTTATCTATCCAGTCATAGCCAGCGAATCACCTGAATTGGCTTCTCTACGCGCTCCCGCGCCATTACCTCTGGAGTCCCCCAAGGATCTATCCATGGCCCCATCCTATTTCTCATCCACATGCTGTTCCTCAGCAACATCATCTAAAAAACACGTCAGATTCCACATGTACCATGACGACACCCAGCTCTACCTCGCAACTACCTCCCTTAACCCCTCCACTGTCTCTCATTTGTCAAATTGCTTGTGCGACATCCAATACTGAATGAGCAAAAATTTCCTCCAACTAAATAATGGGAAGACCGAAACCATTGTCTTTGGTCCCCGCCGCAAACTCCATTCCTGAGCCATTGATTCCATCCCTCTCCATGGCCACTGTCTGAGGCTGAACCAGACCGTTCAAAACTTTGGCGTCCTGAGATGAGCTTCTGACCACATATCCGCTCCATCACCAAGACCACCTACTTCCAGAGGAGGCTGAGGGGAGACTTAGAATCATAGAAGTTTACAACATGGAAACAGGCCCTTCGGCCCAACATGTCCACTTGATTGAAGTGTACAAAATTATGAGGAGCCTAGATAGAGGAAGTACCTGTTTCCCCTAGCGGAGAGTTCAAGAACTAGCGGACATAGATTTAAGCTGATTGGTGGAAGGAGTAGAGGGGACATGAAGAGAAATTTTTTTACCCAGAGGGTGGTGGGTGTATGGAATTCGCTGCCCGAATTGGTGGTAGAGGCAGGGACCCTCAACTCTTTTAAAAAGTACCTGGACCTGCGCCTAAAGTGCTGTAAGCTGCAGGGCTACGGACCGGGTGCTGGAAGGTGGGATTAGAATGGGCACCTGGTTGTTCTTTGAGCCGGCGCGGACACATTGGGCCAATTGGCCTCCTTCTGTGCTGTATCTTTTCTATGGTTCCATGGTACTTCCACCTCCATAACATCCACCCCTGCCTCAGCTCATCTGCTGCTGAAACCCTCATCCATCCCTATGTTACCTCCAGACTGGACTATTCCAATGGTCTCCTGGCCGCCTCCCATCTTCCACCCTCCATAAACTTGAGCTCATCCAAAACTCTGCTGCCCGTAACCTAACTCGCACCACGCCCCGTTCTCCCATCACCCCTGTGCTCGCTGACCTACATTGGCTCCCGGTCCAGCGACGCCTCGATTTTAAAATTCTCATCCTTGTTTTCAAATCCCTCCATGGCCTCGCCCATCCCTATCTCTGTAACCTCCTCCAGCCCTACATCCCTCCGAGATCTCTGCACTTCTCCAATTCTGGCCTCTTGTGCATCCCCGATTTTAATTGCTCCACCACTGACGGCCATGCCTTCAGCTGCCTAGGCCCTCAGCTCAGGAATTCCCTCCATAAACTTCTCCACCTCTCTCTCATCCTTTAAGACATTCCTTAAAACCTACCTCTTTTACCAAGCTTTTAATCATCTGTCCTACTACCTCCTTATAGAAACATACAGACATAGAAACATACAGACATAGAAACACAGAAAATTTACGTCACAGAAGGAGGTCATTCGGCCCATCATGTCTGTGCCAGTCGAATTAGAGCTACCCAGCCTAATCCCACTTTCCGGCACTTGGTCCGTTGCTTTGTAGGTTATGGCATATCAAGTGTATATCCAAGTACTTTCTAAATGTGATGTGGGTTTCTGCCTCTACCACCCTTTCAGGTGGTGAGTTCCAGACCCCTACCGCCCTCTGGGTGAAAAAACATTTTCCTCCGCTCCCCTTCTACTAATTATTTTAAATCTATGCCCCCTGGTTATTGACCTCTCTGCTATGGGAAATGGGTCCTTCCTATCCATTCTATCCAGGCCCCTCATAATTTTATGCTCCTCAATTAAATCTCCCCTCAGCCTCCTTTGTTCCAAAGAAAACAACCCCAGCCTATCCAATCTCTCCCCATAGCTAAAATGTTCCAGTCCTGGCAACATCCTCGTAAATCTCCTCTGTCCAATCTAGTCCAATCACATCTTTCCTGTGATTTGGTGACCAGAACTGTACGCAGTACTGAAGCTGTGGCCTAACTAGTGTTTTGTACAGTTCTAGCATAACCTTCCTGCTACTATATTCTGTGCCTTGGCTTGTATCACATATGCCTTCTTAACCACCTTATTTACCAGTCCTGCTACCTTCAGGGATCTGTGGACAGGGATCTACACCTCTCAGTACCCTCCCATTTATTGTGTATTCCCTTGCCTTGTTTACCCTCCCCAAATGCATTACCTCACACTTCTCTGGATTGAATTCCATTTGCCACTTTTCTGCCCACCTGACCAGTCCATTGATATCTTCCTGCAGTCTACAGCTTTCCTCCTCACCATCAACCACACGGACAATTTTTGTATCATCGGCAAACTTCTTGATCATGCCCCCTACATTCAAGTCCAAATCATTAATATGTACCACAAAAAGCAAGGGATCTAGTGCCTAGTATTGAGCCCTGCGGAACACACTGGAAACAGCCTTCCAGTCACAAAAACATCCATCGACCATTACCCTTTGCTTCCTGCCACTGAGCCAATTTTGGATCCAATCTGCCACTTTCCCATGAATCCCATGGGCTTTTAGTTTTATGACCAGTCTGCCATGTGGGACCTTAGAGTCATAGAGTCATAGAGTTATACAGCACGGATAGAGGCCCTTCGGCCCATCGTGTCCACGCCGGCCATCAGCCCTGTCTACTCTAATCCCATATTCCAGCATTTGGTCCGTAGCCTTGTATGCTATGGCATTTCAAGTGCTCATCCAAATGCTTCTTGAATGTTGTGAGGGTTCCTGCCTCCACAACCCTTTCAGGCAGTGAGTTCCAGACTCCAACCACCCTCTGGGTGAAAAAGTTCTTTCTCAAATCCCCTCTAAACCTCCCGCCTTTTACCTTGAATCTATGTCCCCTTGTTATAGAACCCTCAACGAAGGGAAAAAGCTCCTTAGTATCCATCCTATCTGTGCCCCTCATAATTTTGTACACCTCAATCATGTCCCCCCTCAGCCTCCTCTGCTCCAAGGAAAACAAACCCAATCTTCCCAGTCTCTCTTCATAGCTGAAGCGCTCCAGCCCTGGTAACATCCTGGTGAATCTCCTCTGCACCCTCTCCAAAGCGATCACATCCTTCCTGTAGTGTGGCGACCAGAACTGCACACAGTACTCCAGCTGTGGCCTAACCAGTGTTTTATACAGCTCCATCATAACCTCCTTGCTCTTATATTCTATGCCTCGGCTAATAAAGGCAAGTATCCCATATGCCTTCTTTACCACCTTATCTACCTGTTCCGCCGCCTTCAGGGATCTGTGAACTTGCACACCAAGATCCCTCTGACCCTCTGTCTTGCCTAGGGTCCTCCCATTCATTGTGTATTTCCTTGCCTTGTTAGTCCCTCCAAAGTGCATCACCTCGCACTTTTCCGGGTTAAATTCCATTTGCCACTGTTCCGCCCATCTGACCAACCCATCTATATCGTCCTGCAGACTGAGGCTATCCTCCTCGCTATTTACCACCCTACCAATTTTTGTATCATCAGCGAACTTACTGATCATACCTTTTACATTCATATCCAAGTCATTAATGTAGACCACAAACAGCAAGGGACCCAGCACCGATCCCTGTGGTATCCCACTGGCCACAGGCTTCCAGTCACATAAACAACCTTCGACCATCACCCTCTGCCTTCTGCCACTAAGCCAGTTTTGTATCCAAAGTGCCAAGGCACCCTGGATTCCATGGGCTCGTACCTTCTTGACCAGTCTCCTGTGCAGGACTTTATCGAAGGCCTTAATGAAATCCATGTATACCACATCCACTGCGTTACCCTCATCCACACGCCTAGTCACCCCCTCAAAAAATTCAATCAAATTAGTCAGACATGATCTTCCCTTGACAAAGCCATGTTGACTATCCCTGATTAATCCTTGCTTCTCCAAGTGGAAACTAATTTTGTCCTTCAGAATTTTTTCCAATAATTTTCCTACCACTGATGTTAGGCTCACTGGCCTGTAGTTCCCCGGTTTTTCCCTACTCCCCTTCTTGAATAATGGTATTACATTAGCGGTTCTCCAGTCCTCTGGCACATCCCCTGTGGCCAGAGAGGTTCTGAATATATGTGTCAGAGCCCCCGCAATCTCCTCCTTTGCCTCACACAGTAGCCTGGGATACATTTCGTCCGGGCCTGGGGATTTATCCATTTTTAGGCCTGCTAAAACCGCCAATACCTCCTCCCGCTCGATGTTAATATGTTCGAGTATATCACAGTCCCCCTGCCGTATTTCTATGTCTACATCGTCCTTCTCCATAGTGAAAACAGATGCAAAAAATTCATTTAGAACCCCTCCTACATCTGCCGGCTCCACACACAGATTGCCATTTTTGTCCCTAATGGGCCCTATTTTTTCCCTAGTCATCCTCTTACCCTTAATATACTTATAAAACATCTTAGGATTTTCCTTTATTTTGCTCGCCAGTGTTATTTCATGGCCCCTCCTTGATCTCCTAATTTCTTTTTTAAGTATCCCCCTGCACTTTTGTACTCCTCTAGGGCTTCCTCCGTCTTTAGCCTTTTGTATCTGCCAAAAGCCCTCCTTTTTTTCCTAATCCATTCTCGTATATCCCCTGACATCCAAGGTTCCCTGGAGTTCTTGGAACCACCCTTGACCTTTACGGGAACATGTTGCCATTGTCAAAAGCCTTGCTAAAATCCTGTAGACTACATCAAATGCATTACCCTCATCGACCCTCCTGTTATCTCCTCAAAAAATTCAATCAAGTTAGTCAGACATGAGTTTCTCAAGTACTTTTTCTTCACTGGTAATAATTACTTTAAGTTCCTCACTCTCATTAGCCCCTTAGTTCCCCATTATTTCTGGTATGTTTTTTGAGTCTTCTACTGTGAAGACAGATACAAAATATTTGTTTAACGCATCTGTCATTTCCTGATTCCCCATTATAATTTCTCCTGTCTCAGCCTCTAGGGGACCAATGTTTACTTTTGCTACTCTCTTCCCTTTTACATACTTGTAGAAGCTCTTACAATCCGTTTTTATATTTCTTGCTGGTTTACTTTCAGATTCCATTTTCTCCCTTTTATCAATTTTTTAGCCGTCCTTTGCTGGTTTCTAAAACTCTCCCAATCCTCAGGCTTACTACTCTTCCTGGCAACATGATAGGCCTCTTCTTTTAATCTCATACAATCCTTAATTTCTTTAGTTAGCCATGGGTGGATCACTTTTCCCTTGGAGTTTTTATTTCTCAATGGAATGTGTATTTGTTGAGAATATTGAAATATTTCTTTAAATGTTTGCCATTGCTTTTCAACATCATACCTTTTAATTTAATTTCCCAATCTACCTTAGCCAATTCACCCCCCCCATTCCTATGTAATTGGCTTTATTTAACTTTAAGACTAGTTTCAGACTTAAGTACATCACTCTCAAACTCAATGTGCAATTGTATAATATTATGATCACTCTTGCGCAGAGGATCCTTCACCATGAGATTAATAATTAACCCGGTCTCATTGCACAAGACAAGATCTAAAATAGCCTGTTCCCTGGTTGGTTCCATGACGTATTGCTCTAGGAAACTGTCTCGAACGCATTCCATGAACACATCCTCCAAACTACCTTTTGCCAATTTGATTTACCCAATTATAAAGATTAAAGTCCCCCATGATTGCCGTATTACCTTTGTTACAAGCTCCTATTATTTCATGTCAGCAAACATGGATACATTACACTTGGTCCCTTCATCTAAGTCATTAATATAGATTGTCAATAGCTAGGGCCTAAGCGCTGATCTTCACGGTACCCCACGAGTTACAAGCTGCCAACCTGTTTTCTGTCCATTAACCAATCCTCTATCCATCTAATATAGTACCCTCAACCCCATGAGTCCTTATCTTGAATAATAACCTTTTACATGGCACCTTATTAAATGCCTTTTGAAAATCCAAATATACTATATCCACTGGTTCTCCTTTATCTACCCTGTTAGTTACATCTTCAAAAAACTCTAATAGATTTGTCAATCATGATTTCCCTTTCATAAAACCATGCTGACTCTGCCAAATCACCTTATGATTTTCTAAGTGCCCTGTTACCACTTTATAATGGATTCCAGCATTTTCCTAATGATTGATGTCAGGCTAACTGGCCTGTAGTTTCCTGTTTTCTTGAATAGCAGTGTTACATTTGCTACCTTCCAAACCACTGGGACCGTTCTAGAATCTAAGGAATTTTGGAAGATCATAACCAATGCATCCACTGTCTCTGCAGCCACCTCTTTTAGAACCCTAGGATGTAGGCCATCAGGTCCAGGGGATTTGTGGCTTTTAGTCACATTGATTTCTTTAGTACTTTCTCTTTACTAATATTAATGCTGATATACCATGCTGCCTGTCTGTTTCCTTCACCAATCTGCCATTGAAAATAGAGGTGAAAGAATTCAGTTCAAACATTACATTTCAAAACTGTCCATCTCAAAATATTCCTTTCTGCCTCTAGGCCCTCTTTCTGGGCTGTGGGTGCACTATTGTTTACCTCTACATATCCAGAACAAGAAAAAGTCCATCAGGCTCATCCATGCTCACTCACCCCAATCCATAGGTTGAGCTCATTTTGTGCATCAAGCATCCTCTCCCTCCCATCAGCTGGGAGAGGCAAAGAAAACAGAGACTTGGGTAGAAGTGGGTGCACGAAGCCCTCCTCCGATACTGGCACATCAGTCTCTGCTTATGATTGGAGAACTGCTCCCCATCCTTGAGAGCACATTCTTTCAGTACAATACTTTACACACAGCAGGTGTTAGACTCGCTGCCTGTAGTTTCCTGGGACACCCCTTTTTAAAGATTGGTGTTGTATTAGCTACTTTCCAGTCCTCAGACTACACTCCTGTTTCTAATGCTGCCCTAAAGATAATGGGAAGGACGTAATCGATTTGGCTACTCACATGAAGTCCTTCCGGATCTACTTATCATCAAAACCATTTAATTTCATCTTTGCAACATCACTAACCTCTACCCCTACCTCACCCCACTGACACCAAATCACTGACTTATGCTTTTGTCGTGTCTAGATTTGATTTCTCCATTGCCCTCCTCACTGGTCATCTGACTTCCACCGTCCACAAAATCCAACTTGTCCAAAACTCTGCCACCTACTTTCCGCCCTGCAGTAAATCCAATTTGCACAACATTGACCTGCACTGGCTCTCAGTGAGAAGTTCTGAAGACCAGGTAAGGGATTCCAAATGGCCATTCCTCTGCCATGACAATGGAGGATGTGCAGCATTTACTGAACTGCCAACGGATAGATAAATGGGGTTAAACTAATTAAAGATATCGGCCTTGACTGAGTAGTAGCACTCTCGCCTCTGAGTCAGAAGGTTGTGGGTTCAAGCTCCACTCCAGAGGCTTGATAACAAAATCTAGATGTTAACCCGAGGCTCCACTACCCTTTTAGGTGGATGTAAAAGATCCCAAGGACCTATTCAAAGAAGAGCAGGGGATTTCTCTCGGTATCCTGACCAATGCTTATCCCTCAACCAACACCTAAAACAGTTCTGGTCATTTATCTCATGGCTATTTATGCAATCTTACTGTGCACAAATTAGCTGCCTTGTTTCCTACATTACAACAGTGACTACACTTCAATGGCTGTAAATTGCGTTGGGAAATCCTGAGGTTCTGTAAAGCGCTGTATAAATGTAATTTCGTTCTTTCTTTAATGCCGCAAACTATACTGCAGAGGCTCACCAGGTGCAAGTCCTGGTTCAGGGGCACAAAATCGGCATTAGTGCCACTGGAAACAGTTTCTCCTTATTTACTCAGTCAAAGCCGTTCATGATTTTGAACAGGTCTATGAAATCTCCCTATAACATTCTCTGGTCTAAGGAGAACAACCCCAGCATCTCCAGTCGTTCCAAATAACTGAAGTCCCTCACCCCTGGTACCATTCCAAATCTTTTCTGCACCCTCTTTAAGGCCTTGATATCCTTCCTAAAGTGTGGTGCCCAGAATTAAATAAAATACTCCACCTGAGGCCTAACAAGCTTTTTATAAAGGTTTAGCATAACCTCTTTGCCTTTGTACTCTATGCCTCTATTAATAAAGCTCAGGATCCCATATGCTTTTTTAACAGCCTTCTCAACTTGTCCTGCCACCTTCAAAGATTTGTGTATGTGCACCCCCAGGTCTCTCTGCCCCTGCACCCACTTTAAAATTGTACCATTTAGTTTATATTGCCTCTCCTCATTCTTCCTACCAAAATGTATCACTTCGCACTTCTCTGTGTTAAATGTCATCTGCCATGTGTCTGCCTATTTCACCAGTCTGTCGATGTCCTCCTGAAGTCTGTTACTATTTTCCACATTGTTTACTACATTTCTGATATAGTCTCATCTGCAAACTTTAAAATTATATCCTCTATGCCCAAGTCCAGGTCATTAATATATATCAAAAAGAGCAGTGGTCCTAATACCGACCCCGGGGGAACATCACTGTATACTTCCCTCCAGTCTGAGAAACAACCATTCACCACTACTCTCTGCTTTCTGTCCCTTAGCCAAGTTTGTATCCATGCTGCCACTGTCCCTTTAATCCCATGGGCTTTAATTTTGCTAACAAGTCTATTATGTGGTACTTTATCAAATGCCTTTTGAAAGTGCATATACATATCAATCACACTCATCAACCCTCTCCATTGTTTCATCAAAGAACTCAATCTCGTCAAACACAATTTGCCTTTAATAATTCAGTGCTGACTTTCATTTATTAGCCCATAATGTTCTAAGTGCCAATTAATTTTGTCCCAGATTCTTGTCTCTAAAAGTTTTCCCACCACCAACATTAGGCTGATTGGCCTGTAATTGCCGGGTTTATCCCTCTCCCCTATTTTGAACTGGGGTGTAATATTTGCAATCTTCCAGTCCTTGGGCACTGCCCCCATATCTAAGGAGCATTGAAAGATTGTGGCCAGAGCCTCTGCAATTTCCACCCTTACTTCCCTCAGTAAAAAGATTTTTGTGTTCCCTTTTATGTTAGCTGCTAATCTATTCTGATAATCTCTCTTTGCCATCTTATTCCCTTTTTTAGATCTCCTCTGTACTTTCCGCATTCAGTTTGGTTTTCTACTATATTATGAACCTTACATTTGCCATAAGCCTCCTTTTTCTGTTTCATTTTAATCTCTATATCTTTAGTCATCCTGGGAGCTCTAGCTTTGGATGCCCTTCCTTTCCCACTCGTGGAAATGTGTCCACTCTGTACCCGGACTATTTCCTCCATTGTTCAATTACTGTCTTGTCTACCAATTTGATTCCAATCCAACTGGGCCAAATCCCTTTTTAATTCATAGAAATTAGCCCTCCTCCAGCTAAGTATTTTTACGCTCGTTTGTTCCTTGTCCTTTTCCATAACTATTCTAAACCTGATGAGATTATGATCACTGTTCCACATATGCAACCCCCCTGAAACATGCTCCACTTGCCCCACTGCCCCACTAAATGGTGAAAAACTATTAAATGTTGGTGTTCAGAGGGATTTGCATGTCCTTGTACATGAAACACGAGTTGGAGTACAAGAGTAAGGAAGTCTTGCTACAATTGCACAGGGCTTTGGTGAGACCACACCTGGAGTACTGTGTACAGTTTTGGTCTCCTTACCTAAGGAAGGATATATTTGCCTTAGAGGTGGTACAACAAAGGTTCACTAGATTGATTCCTGGGATGAGAGGGTTGTCCTATGAGGAGAGGTTGAGTACAATGGGCCGATACTCTCTGGAGTTTAGAAGAATAAGAGGTGATCTCATTGAAACATATAAGATTCTAAGGGGGCTTGACAGGGTAGATGCTGAGAGGATGTTTCCCCTGGCCGAAGAGTCTAGAACTAGGGAATAGTCTCAGGATAAGGGGTGGACATTTAGGACTGAGATGAGGAGGAATTTCTTCACTCAGAGAGTTGTGAATATTTAGAACTCTCTACCCCAGAGGGCTGAGGCTGCTCAGTCATTGATTATACTCAAGATATATATTAATGACTTGGACTACAGGGCACAATTTCAAAATTTTCATATGACACAAAACTTGGAAGTGTAGTAAACAGTGAGGAGGATAGTGATAGACTTGAAGAGGACATCGACAGGCTGGTGGAATGGGCGGAGACATGGCAGATGAAATTTAACGCAGAGAAATGCGAAGTGATACATTTTGGCAGGAAGAACAAGGATATAAATATAAACTAAATGGTACAATTATAAATGGGGTGCAGGAACAGAGACCTGGGGGTATATGTGCACAAATCTTTGAAGGTGGCAGGACAGGTTGAGAAAAAAAAAGCACACGTGATTATGGGCTTTATAAATAGAGGCATAGAGTAAAAAAGCAAGGAAATTGTATTGAACCTTTAGAAAACACTGATTTGCCCACAACTGGAGTATAGGGTTCGATATTAGGAAAGCTGTGGGTTCGCGGCGGGTGCGGGGGGGGGGGGGGTGACTGGGCGCATGGGCAACGCGCCCGGTGAAATCAGTCTGCCCTGCGCGCGATTGCAGCCTAATTGGATCCACTTACCTTGTCTTCCGGGTTCGCCGCTGCTGAGCTGCGCGTCGGGCGGGCTGCACATGCACAGTAAGGTCTGTCAGTTGGAGGAGCCCTATTTAAAGGGGCAGTCCTCCACTGACTGATGCTGCATCAAATAGGAAAAATTACAGCATGGAGCAGCCCAGGGGGAAGGCTGCTCCCAGGTTTAATGATGCCTCACTCCAGGTATCATTGGATGGGGTGAGGAGGAGAAGGGGGAGGGAGGAAGCGGCCTGCCTCTGCCACCAAGAAGGCCTGGCTCGAGGTGGCAGAGGAGGTCACCTGCACCACCAACATATGGCCCACCTGCATACAGTGCAGGAGGCGCTGCAATGACCTAAGTAGGTCAGCCAAAGTGAGTACACTTACTCATTCCCCTACACTCCGTCTGCCACATCACCGCCCCCACCCCACATCTCCTTCTGCACTGCCAACACTACTCTGTCACATCACCCCTCACACCCACTCAAACCTCATCCTCATCTTACCTGCACTTACTCACCTCGCCAGTACTCATCCCGCCACTACCACTCAACCCAATCCTCATACAATCTCATGGCTCTATCTCATACTCACCCTCTCATGCATCTCTTTCACGGTCATCCTCACTCAACCTGCCACTACCTGTGCTGCAGCCATAGGGCATGCATCACATATGTGCAATGGGAAGCGTAAGGCAAACGCGTGAGCATGAAGGGGATGCACAAGGGTGTTTGAGGGTTTGTCATGGTTTTTCCTTATATTTAATTTCTGACCAACTCACATCACATATTATATTGGCACCACTACTGCCACGTCTTTGCGAATCCTGTCTGGTTTGTGCAATAATGCCCTTTCCTGAGGATCACGATGAAGTCTCACACCTGATGCCACCCATTGTGTCACTGCAGAGTGGGTGTAGGTGTATTTGCAGGGCTCTTTTGTGCAGACGACTGAGAGACGTCGGTGATGTCCCCGGTGGCACCCTGGAAGGATGCGGAGGAGAAGTTGTTGAGGGCAGTGGTGACTTTGACAGCGACAGGTAAGAAGATGGTGCTCGGGCCAGCCAGGAGCAGCTTGGCATGAAAGAGGCTGCAGATGTCCACGACTACATGTCGAGTGACTCTGAGCCTCCGTGTGCACTGCTGCTCAGAGAGGTCCAGGAAGCTGAGCCTCGGTCTGTGGACCCTGTGGCGAGGGTAGTGCCCTCTGCGACGCATCTCTCTCTGCAGTTGCCCTCCCTCCTGCTGTCCAGGTGGATGTGTCACAGCACTGTGTCGTGGAGCTTCACGTGTCAGAGGTGGACGGCGTGGCCGGCGAGGCTGGTGATGCTGTTCGCCCACTGAGGAGGTCATGACTGCAGCTACAGCGGCCCCCATCCGGAAGATGTACATCTGAGGGGGTCCGCAAGGTAGGTACATGTGTCTGGACCCCGGGGTAAGTGTGCAAGTTTGTGAATTTGATTGTCAGGAGGAGGGTGGTGGAGGCCAAACTTTGTCCAAAGTGACAGAGTGGCCTCCTGCAATGAGTGAGGGTCTCCCCCACCCCCACCGACCTGTCAAATGGACCTTTGCATCTGCCACAGGCTGACAGCTGCAACACGTCCATTTCAACTAGGAGCGTTTCCCCCAGTACAGGAAACAGTCCCAGTTGTTTCTAAAATCCCACCCCTCCTGAAATATTCCCTTAATCAGGTCTGTTAACGACCTGAAATACCAGAATAAATACTGTTAAGTGGCACCCCGCCGGCTTTAATTGCCTGCGGGATTCCCACCTGCGGGGGCTGCGCGCACACGTCGGCATGACTGTGGGGAACCCGGAAGTGGGCGGGTTGGAGCCGGGCTCCCGACCCGCTCCGGGATTCCCCGATTTTCTGAGCCCCCCCACTAGGAACGCACCTGATCGTGGGTGCTAATATCGGGCCCATAGTGTCTAATTCTGGGCACCGCATTTTAGGAAGGATGTGAAGGCCTTAGAGCGGGTGCAGAGAAGATTTACCAGAATGATTCCAGGGATGAGGGACTTCAGTTACGTGGACAGAATGGAGAAGCTGGGGTTGTTCTCCATAGAGCAGAGAAGGTTGAGAGGAGATTTGATACAAGTGTTCAAAATCATGATAGGTTTAGATAAAGTAAATAAAGAGAAACTGTTCCCATTG
Organism: Heptranchias perlo; assembly: GCF_035084215.1. Classification (NCBI taxonomy): domain Eukaryota; kingdom Metazoa; phylum Chordata; class Chondrichthyes; order Hexanchiformes; family Hexanchidae; genus Heptranchias; species Heptranchias perlo. The sequence continues at coordinate 165,745,391 of NC_090326.1, read as the reverse complement.
GCGGAAGAATCAAGAACTAAAGAACACAGATTTAATGTGATTGGCAAAAGAACCAAAGACACCATGAGGAAAAATGTTTTTACGCAGCGAGTAGTTATGATCTGGAATGCGCTGCCTGAAAGGGTGGTAGAAGCAGATTCAATCGTGGCTTTCAAAAAGGAATTGGATAAATACTTGACGGGAAAATATTTGCAGGGCCATGGGGAAAGAGCAGGGGAATGGGTCGAACTGGATTGCTCTAACAAAGAGCCTGCATAGGTTGGATGGGCTGAATAGCCTCCTTCTGTGCTGTAACCATTCTATGATTCTATAATTTAATGGAATGTATTATATTTGTTGAGAATTATGAAACATCTCTTTAAATGTCTGCCATTGCTTATCGACCATCATATCTTTTAATCTAATTTCCCAATCAACCTTAGCCAACTCATCCCTCGTACCTGTGTAATTGGCTTTGTTTAAGTTTAAGACTCTAGTTTCGGACTGAAGTATGTCACTCTCGAACTCAATATGAAATTCTATCATATTTTGATCACTCTACCCCAGAGGATCCCTCACTGTTAGATTACTAATTAACCCTGTCTCATTACACACGACAAGATCTAAAATGGCCTGTTCTCTTGTTGGTTCCATGAAGTGTTGTTTTAGGAAACTGTCTTGAATACATTCCATGAACCCGCCCTCCAAACTACTTTTGCCAATTTGATTTGCACAGTCGAAATGAAGATTAAAATCCCCCATGATTATTGCATGACCTTTGTTAGGAGTTCCTCTTATTTTTTGATTAATAAACTGTCCAGCAGTATAACTACTATTAGGGGCCCTATAAACTACTCCCACCAGTGTTTTCTGCCGCTTGTTATTTCTTAGCTCCACCCATACTGATTCTACTTCCTGATCTTTCAAGCCAAGATCCTTTCTCATCACTGTCCTTACATCATCCTTTATTATCAGGGCTACCCCACCTCCTTTACCACTTTGTCTGTATTTTCGAAAAGTCAAGTACCCTGGAATATTTAGTTCCCAACCTTGGAAACCTTGCAACCATGTCTCAGTAATGGCTACTAAATCAAACCCATTTATCTCTATTTGTGCCATTAATTTGTCTATCTTGTTATGAATGCTTCATGCATTGAGATAAAGTGCCTTTAATTCTAACATTTTACTATTTTTCCCTGATTTGACTTCATTCACTGATGCACTATTACCGTTAAATTCTCTGTCCCTTCCTGACACACTCTACTTATCTTTACCCAAATCGCTACACTGTTCTACGGACTTGACTTTTCTCTTTAGATTTATAAATTTACCCTTACCTGAACAATACCTGCCCAGGCGGAAAACTGACGGGATTGAGTAAAACACCCGTTTTACACCCCGCCCGATTTTACTCTCCGATTAAGTCAGGTAGGTCTTGTCTGAGTAACCCAGCTGATTTTTCTGAGGAGGTCACCAACATGGTAGATAGGGGAGTGTCTGTGGATGTTGTCTATATGGATTTGCAGAAGGCGTTTGATGAAGTTCCACACAAGTGATTATTTTCAATAATGAAAACACAATGAATTGGAGGTGGGTTAGGAACATAGGAACATGGGAACATAGGAACAGGAGTAGGCCATTCAGCCCCTCGTGCCTGCTCCGCCATTTGATAAGATCATGGCTGATCTGTGATCTAACTCCATATACCTGCCTTTGGCCCATATCCCTTAATACCTTTGGTTGCCAAAAAGCTATCTATCTCACATTTAAATTTTGCAATTGAGTTAGCATTAATTGCTGTTTACGGAAGAGAGTTCCAAACTTTTACCACCCTTTGTGTGTAGAAATATTTTCTAATCTTGCTCCTGAAAGGTCTGGCTCTAATTTTTAGACGTGACCCCTACTCCTAAAATTCCCAACCAGCGGAAATAGTTTCTCTCTATCCGCTCTATCTGTTCCCCTTAATATCTAATAAACTTCGATCAGATCACCCCTTAACCTTCGAAACTCGAGAGAATACAACCCCAATTTGTGTAATCTCTCCTCGTAACTTAACCCTTGAAGTCCGGGTATCATTCTAGTAAACCTACGCTGCACTCCCTCCAAGGCCAATATGTCCTTCCGAAGGTGCGGTGCCCAGAACTGCTCACAGTACTCCAGGTGCGGTCTAACCAGGGTTTTGTATAGCTGCAGCATAACTTCTGCCCCCTTGTACTCTAGTTCTCTAGATATAAAGGCCAGCATTCCATTTGCCTTCTTGATTATTTTCTGCACCTGTTCATGACACTTCAATGATTTATGTACCTGAACCCCTAAGTCCCTTTGGACATCCACTGTTTTTAACTTTTTACCATTTAGAAAGTACCCTGTTCTATCCTTTTTTGATCCAAAGTGGATGACCTCACATTTGTCTACATTGAATTCCATTTGCCACAGTTTTGCCCATTCACCTTATCTATCAACATCGCTTTGTAATTTTATATTTTCGTCTACACTGCTTACAATGACACCAATCTTTGTGTCATTGGCAAACTTAGATATAAGACTTTCTATGCCTTCATCTAAGTCGTTAATAAATATTGTGAATAATTGAGGCCCCAAGACAGATTCCTGCGGGACTCCACTAGTCACATCCTGCCAATGTGAGGACCTACCAATTATCCCTACTCTCTGTCACCTTTCGCTCAGCCAACTTCCTTGGTAATAGATTGGGAGGTAGGAGACAGAGAGTAGGGGTAAAGGAAATGTTCTCTAATTGGTGGGATATGACAAGTGATGTTCCCCAGGGATCTGTACTGGGGCCTCAACTTTTCATGATATATATTAATGACTTGGATGAAGACATTGAGAGGGAATAGCTGACATGGACTGACTAAGTGAGTGGCTAAAACTCTGGCAGGTGGAGTTTAATGTGGGGAAGTGTGAGGTCATCCACTTTGGAACCGAGAAAGAAGAATTGGAATATTTTGTTAATGGGGAGGGATTAGTAGCTGTGGAGGAGCAAAGGATTTGGGTGTCCATGTGCACACATCACTAAAAGCTAGAGTGCAGGTACAAAAAGTAATCAAAAAGGCTAATGGAATGTTAGCCTTTATTGCAAGGGAGTTGAAATATAAAAGTGATGCTTCAATTGTACAGAGCCTTGGGCAGACCTCATCTGGAGTACTGCATTCAGTTATGGGCACTTAATCTCAGGAAAGATATATTCGCAAAATGGGCAACCCGTTTTACACCACTGATGTCAATGGAAAAGAAAGTCGGGCGAGGTGTAAGATGGTCTCTTGAATTCCTATCACCCATTTTGCAATATTGCCAGAGACCAGTTTCCCACCACATTAGTCATTAGGATGTTGCGGACTCACCAGCACAGGTTCCAGGAATGGTATGGCTGCTCATATCCATTGAAGAATCTGATGAATCAGAATCAGAGTCCTGAAGCTGAAAGACATCATCTTCCATGGCGAGTGCCACTTGGTTGTCTGCCGGTGCTGCTTCAGAAGAGAGAGATTAAAAGTACTCAGTTCAACCCTTGCATTTTAATTCCTTGCATGTTCCATTCGCAATCCCTCAGATAATGACGCAGTCCGTGCCCGCATGCAGCAAGACCTGGACAACATCCAGGCTTGGGCTCATAAGTGGCAAGTAACATTCACGCCAGACAAGTGCCAGGCAATGACCATCTCCAACAAGAGAGAGTCTAACCACCTCCCCTTGACATTCAACGGCATTACCATCACCGAATTCCCCACAATTAACATCCTGGGGGTCACCATTGACCAGAAACTTAAATGGACCAGCCATATAAATATTGTGGTTACAAAAGCAGGTCAGAGGCTGGGTATTCTGCGGCGAGTGACTCACCTCCTGACTCCCCAAAACCAACCACAAGGCACAAGTCAGGCGTGTGATGGAATACTCTCCACTTGCCTGGATGAGTGCAGCTCCAACAACACTCAAGAAGCTCGTCACCATACAGGGCAAAGCAGCCCGCTTGATTCGCACCCCATCGACCTCTCAAAACATTCACTCCCTTCATCACCGGCGCACCGTGGCTGCAATACATACCATCCACAGGATGCACTGCAGCAACTCGCCAAGGCTTCTTCAACAGCACCTCCCAAACCCACGACCTCTACCACCTAGAAGGACAAGGGCAGCAGGCACATGGGAACAACACCACCTGCACGTTCCCCTCCAAGTCACAAACCATCCCGACTTGGAAATATATCGCTGTTCCTTCATCGTCACTGGGTCAAAATCCTGGAACTCCCTTCCTAACAGCACTGTGGGAGAACCTTCACCACACGGACTGCAGCGGTTCAAGAAGGCGGCTCACCACCACCTTCTCAAGGGCAATTAGGGATGGGCAATAAATGCCGGCCTCGCCAGCGATGCCCAATATCCCATGAATAAATTTTTTAAAAATAAACCTAATAACTGAAGGATGTTTGTATCAAACACACATCAGTACAATAACACTGAACAAATAGCTTTTTCTTTGTGATGTGAAGTAATTGTAGACATTGTAAAAGTCGTACAAATTTGTGTTCTTCCTTTGCAGCCAGTTAGAATTATTGGGTGTTTCATTATATCACATCAAATCACGCTCAACAACTTATACCTTTCGCTCTTACAGGCTACAAGTTAAAATCAGGAACATTTCCCAGCAGTCAAACCATAAAACACTGATTCTTGTATTTCTATTCCTGCTACTTATGTTATTTTCTATTGAGGTGTTCTTAAATGTTTATGTTGGTTTTTCGAAAGTTACGGTGCAGTTTTTAAGCAGAAAGCATGGAAGCAATTTTCTCCCATGTGCCATAAACCGGTGGGCTTTCTGCTGCACGATCGCTGTGAGTTAGCCGGGACTGCAGCGAAAGGGACATGCATTATGAGACTTAAATGGATAAAGAATATGAGAAGAGGAGGAGGATCTGCCCAAACTCACTGGAGGGCCAGCTCATGTTCCAGTTCTGCTGACCGGGACAGAGGTGAAGACTTTAGTGGCCCAGCTTTTAAAAGAACGCTGCTTTCTACATGCCAGAAATTGTTAAATGCATTGGATTGCCTGTCAGAGAGCTTCCGTGACATGTTGGAGATTGTGGAGGAGTCCACTACCAACTTGTATGGGGTTCCTCAAGGCTCAGTACTAGGTTCCCTGTTTTTTATGGTATATATTAATGATTTGGACTTGAATGTGGGGGGGCTTGATCAAGTAATTTAAAGTAATTGGTAGAAGGATTAGAGGGGAGCTGAGGAGAAATTTTTTCACCCAGAGCGTGATGGGGGTCTGGAACTCACTGCCTGAGAGGGCGGTAGAGGTAGAAACCCTCAACCCATTTAAAAAGTACTTGGATGTGCACTTGAAGTGCCGTGACCTATAGGGCTACGGACCAAGTGCTGGAAAGTGGGATCAAGCTGGATAGCTCTTTTTCGGGTGGCACAGACTCAATGGGCTGAATGGCCTCCTTCTGTGCCGCATCTTTCTATAATTCTATTCTATGATAGAACTGACACTCTACAGTCAACAATGGAGCGTGTGGTCATCTCATTCGGCACTGCACCTGGGCCCTCCCTGCAGGAGTTTGTGGCACCGGTAATAATACCTCTCAGGGATGCTCATATTGAAACTATAGGGGCTCTGGACTCAACCATCTCCTACGTCTTGGGAAAGCTGGGAGACCAAATGGATAGGAACTTCAGTCAGATCGTGAATATCCTGTACATTATTCTCCCACAGATCAGGGGGAGTGCTGACCTGCAATCCAATAGAAAATGCAGTCATACAATGGGAATGGACTATGTCACCATCGCTCAGGATGACAGCATGTCTGGAGCAGCGCTAAAGTGGATAAAAGATCACTTAAAACAGGCATGAGGGCCTCGCACTGAGGTGTGGGCATTTGTGTAAGCCAGTAAAATTATGAATCTTTTTGAAATCTTTGTGTGCTGAGTATTCTTGTAATGGCTGGTGTCCCTGCAATGTAAGTTGACATGAATATTAATGTTGGTCTTTGGGCAGATGCAGTTTACTTGAGGGTGGGAGGGCTGGGAGAGAAACGGGTTATGAAATGCTGGGCAGCAGGGATTTGTTTATCTGAAGCACTCTCCAAGATCTGCTGTGGAAGAGCTCTGACTACAGACAAGTGTTGGAGTCCTCCTGGTTCCTCGCCATCCTCTATGTCATTAGTGTCGTCTTCCTCATCATGCTGAAGATCCTCGTCCAATGGTGGCTCCATCTGTTGAGCCCATTGCAGAGCAAAGTTATGAGCAGACAGCAAACCACAATTATACAGGACACTCTTTCTGGGCTTCGGAGAAAGACAGAGATTGAACCTACTAGTACGAGAGGGACTGGAATCCTTGAAAGTTGATAAGTTACCAGGGCCGGATGGATTGTTTCCTAGGCTATTGAAGGAAGCCAGGGAGGAAATAGCGGATGCTCTGAGGATCATTTTCCAATCCTCACTAGATACAGCGGAGGTACCGGAGGACTGGAAGACTGCAGACGTAGTTCCATTGTTTAAAAAGGGTACAAGGGAAAGGCCGAACAATTATAGACCGGTCAGTCTTACCTTGATGGTGGGTATACTATTAGAATCAATACTGAGAGATAGGATAAACTGTCACTTGGAAAGGCATGGTTTAATCAGGGATAGTCAGCATGGATTTGTTCAGGGAAGGTCATGCCTTACAAATCTGATTGAATTCTTTGAGGAAGTGACAAGGAGGATTGATGCGGGTAGTGCAGTGGATGTTGTCTACATGGATTTTAGTAAGGCATTTGACAAGGTCCCACATGGCAGACTGGTCAGAAAGGCAAAAGCCCATGGGATACAGGGAAATGTGGCGAATTGGATACAAAATTGGTTCAGTAACAGGAAACAAAGGGTAAAAGTCGATGGATGTCTTTGCAAATGGAAATCCGTTTCCAGTGGTGTGCCACAGGGCTCAGTGTTGGGTCCCTTGCTGTTTGTGGTATATATTAATGATTTGGACTTGAATGTAGGGGGCATGATTGGCAAATTTGCAGACGTCACAAAAATTGGCCGTGTAGTTGATAGTGAAGAGGATAGCTGTAGACTCCAAGAAGATATCAATGGGTTGGTAGAGTGGGCAGAAAAGTGGCAAATCGAGTTCAACCCGGAGAAGTGTGAGGCAATGCACTTAGGGAGGGCAAACAGTAAAAGGGAATACGCAGTAAACGGGAATATATTGAGAGGGATAGAGGAAGTGAGAGACCTTGGAGTGCATGTGCACAGGTCCCTGAAGGTGGCAGTACAGGTAGATAAGGTTGAGAAGAAGGCATACGGAATGCTCTCCATTATTAGCCGAGGTATAGAATACAAAAGCAGGGATGTAATGATGGAACTGTATAAAACGCTGGTAAGGCTGCAGCTGGAGTATTGTGTGCAGTTCTGGTCACCACATGACAGGAAGGACGTAATTGCTCTGGAGAGAGTGCAGAGAAGATTTACAAGAATGTTGCCAGGACTTGAAAATTGTAGCTACGAGGTGAGAGTGGATAGGCTGGGGTTGTTTTACTTGGAGCAGAGGAGGCTGAGGGGAGACTTGAATGAGGTGTACAAAATTACGAGGGGCCTAGATAGAGTGGACAGGAAGTACCTGTTTCCCCTAGCGGAGAGTTCAAGAACTAGAGGACATAGATTTCAGCTGATTGGCAGAAGGATTAGAGGGGACATGAGGAAAAACTTTTTTACCCAGAGGGTGGTGGGTGTATGGAATTCGCTGCCCGAATTGGTGGTAGAGGCAGGGACCCTCAACTCTTTTAAAAAGTACCTGGACCTGCGCCTAAACTGCTGTAAGCTGCAGGGCTACGGACCGAGTGCTGGAAGGTGGGATTGGATTGGGCACATGGTTGTTCTTCGAGCCGGCGCGGACACGATGGGCCGAATGGCCCCCTTCTGTGCTGTATCTTTTCTATGGTTTCTATGATTTCTAACCTGTAATGGAGTGAAGCGCGAACAGAGTGAGGATTTCAACTGGGAATTAGGTGAGTGTAGGAATTAGGTGCAAAGCGGGAAGGAGGTGCTAAGTCATTTAAACCAAGGACTTAGACTGAGCGGAGCATAAAGGGAGCCGCACAAGGAATCAAAATTCAAGAAAAAGTCAAAAAGTGATGTCACAAGACAAGGAGGAGCACCAAAGGTAAGTTAGTAAGTATTTAGTTCATTGGTTAGTGTTTTAAGTGGTTATTGGGAATAAAAGGAGTGGGTGTGGAGGCCTGAGAGTAGAAGGAGCGGGATGAGCGACCGAGTGTAGAGCGGGGATAAATGGAGTGGGAGCAGAGGCCCGAGAGTAGAAGCAGCAGGACTAGTGACCGAGTGCAGAGCGGGGATAAAAGGAGTGGGAGCAGAGGCCCGAGAGTAGAAGCAGTGGGACCAGCGAGCGAGAGCAGGGACACAAAGCTGAGACCAACTCAAACACAGGCAGAAAGTAGAAAGAGTGACATCAGTGGACAGCAGATTGGTGACTGATTGGTGAGTAATGCATTTTTTTACTTTCTAAGCTAGGGGAGTGGTTTAAACTAGGAACTAGGAACCTTTAACTTGTTAATACTTTATTGAATTAATAACTTAAACTAGATAAATGAATTAGTTTAAAAAATAACTAAAAATAAACCAACTGAGTTAATTACATAAAAACTTTAAGTAAATAACCGTATTTCGGAGCTGGAGCTGCGGATGGATTCACTGTGGAGCATCCGCGATGCTGAGATTATCGTGGATAGCACATTCAGTGAGGTGGTCACACCGCAGATAAAGATTATACAGGAAGAAAAGAAATGGGTGACCGCCAGGAAGAGTGGAAGGACTAGGCAGGTAGTGCAGGAGTCCCCTGGGACCATCTCCCTCTCAAACAGATATACCGCTTTGGATACTGTTGGAGGAGATGGCTTATCAGGGGAAAGCAGCAAGAGCCAAGTTCATGGCACCATGGGTAGCTCTACTGCACAGGAGGGGAGGAATAAGAGTGGCAGGGCTATAGTGATAGGGGATTCAATTGTAAGGGGAACAGATAGGCGTTTCTGCGGCCACAAACGTGACTCCAGGATGGTATGTTGCCTCCCTGGTGCTAGGGTCAAAGATGTCACGGAGCGGCTGCAGGGCATTCTGGAGGGGGAGGATGAACAGCCAGTAGTCGTGGTCCATATCGGTCCCATCGACATAGGTAAAAAAATGGATGAGGTCCTGCAAGGTGAATTTAAGGAGTTAGGAGATAAATTAAAAAGCAGGACCTCAAAGTTGGTGATCTCAGGATTGCTACCAGTGCCACGTGCTAGTGAGTATAGGAACAGGAGAATAGACCAGATGAATGCGTGGCTGCAGGGATGGTGTAGGAGGGAGGGATTTAGATTCCTGGGACATTGGGACCGGTTCTGGGGAAGGTGGGACCTGTACAAGCGGGACGGGTTACACCCGAGCAGGACCGGGACTGATGTCCTCGCGGGGGTATTTGCTAGTGCTGCTGGGGAAGGTTTAAACTAGAATGGCAGAGGGATGGGAACCTGAGCAGGGAGACAGAGGAGGGGGAAACAAGGATAGAAACAAAAGGCAGAAAGGGAAGAAGCAATAGTGGAAGGCAGAGAAAACAAGAGCGAAAAACAAATAGGGCCATAGTGCAAAATAAAACTAAGATGACTAACAATCTTAAAAAGACACGTCTAAAGGCATTGTGTCTTAATGCACGGAGCATTCGCAATAAGCTAGATGAATTAACAGCGCAGATAGATATTAACTGTTATGATATAGTTGTGATTACGGAGACATGGCTGGAAACCAAGGGTGGGAACTGAACATCCAGGGGTATTCAATATTTAGGACGGACAGGCAAAAAGGGAAATGAGGTGGGGTAGTGTTGTTAGTAAAGGAGGAAATCAATGCAATAGTGAGGAAGGATATTGGCTCAGAAAATCACCGAGCCAATATCCTTCCTCACTATTGCATTGATTTCCTCCTTTACAACAATGGGTGGAGCTAAGAAACACCAAATGGCAGAAAATGTTGGTGGGGGTTGTTTATAGGCCCCCAAACAGTAGTGGAGATGTAGGGGAGGGCATTAAACAGGAAATTAGAGATGCATGCAAGAAGGGTACAACTATAATCATGGGTGACTTTAATCTACATATAGATTGGTCAAACCAAATTAGCAATACTGTGGGGGAGGAATTCCTGGAGTGTGTACGTGATGGTTTTCCAGACCAATACGTTGAGGGACCAACTAGAGAACAGGCGATCCTAGACTGGGTATTGTGCAATGAGAAAGGATTAAATAACAATCTTGTTGTGCGGGGTCCCTTAGGGAAGAGCGACTATAACATGATAGAATTCCTCATTAAGATGGAGAGTGAAGTAGTCGAATCCGAAACTAGGGTCCTGAATCTAAATAAAGGAAATTACGAAAGTATGAGGTGTGAGTTGGCTAGGATAGATTGGGGAACTTTACTAAAAGGGATGACGGTGGATAGGCAATGGCTAATATTTAAAGAACGTGTGCAGGAATTACAACAAATATTCATTCCTGTCTGGCCCAAAAATAAAACAGGAAAGGTGGCTCAACCGTGGCTTACAAAAGAAATTAGGGATAGTATTAGATCCAAAGAAGAGACATATAAAATTGCCAGAAAAAAGCGGCAAGCCTGAGGATTGGGAGCAGTTCAGAATTCAGCAAAGGAGGACAAAGAGATCGATTAAGAGGGAAAAATAGAGTCTGAGAGTAAACTAGCAGGGAACATAAAAACTGACTGTAAAAGATTTCAAGAGAAAAAGATTAGTGAAGGCAAATGTAGGTCCCTTACAGTCAGAAATGGGGGAAATTATAATGGGGAACAAAGAAATGGCAGAACAATTAAACACGTACTTTGGTTCTGTCTTCACAAAGGAGGACACAAATAACCTTCCAGAAATGTTAGGGAATCAAGGGTCTAGTGAGAGGGAGGAACTGAAGGAAACCAGTATTAGTAAAAAAATAGTGCTGGGGAAATTAATGGGGCTCAAGGCTGACAAATCCCCAGGGCCTGATAATCCACATCCCAGAGTACTAAAGGAAGTGGCCCTGGAAATAGTGGATGCGTTGGTGATCATCTTCCAAAATTCGATAGACTCTGGAACAGTTCCTACAGATTGGAGGGTGGCAAATGTAACGCCACTATTTAAAAACGGAGGGAGAGAAAAAACAGGGAATTACAGACCAGTAGTGGGGAAAATGCTAGAGTTTATTATAAAAGATGTGATAACAGAACACTTGGAGGGCATTAACGGGATTGGACAAAGTCAACATGGGTTTATGAAAGGGAAATCATGCTTAACAAATCTACTGGAGTTTTTTGAGGCTGTAACTAGTAGAATAGATAGGGGAGAACCAGTGGATGTGGTGTATTTGGTATTCAGAGGGATTTGGGCGTTCTGTACATGAATCACATAAAGTTAACATGCAGGTACAGCAAGCAATTGGGAAGGCAAGTGGTATGTTAACCTTTATTGCAAGGGAGTTGGAGTATAAGACCAAGGAGGTCTTGCTGCAATTATATAGGGCTCTGGTGAGACCACACCTGGATTACTGTGTACAGTTTTGGTCTCCTTATTAAGGAAGGATATACTTGCCTTGGAGGGGGTGCAACAAAGTTTCACTGGATTGATTCCTGGGATGAGAGTGTTGTCCTATGAAGAGAGATTGAGTAGAATGGGCCTATATTCTCTGGAGTTTACAAGAATGAAAGGTGATCTCATTGCAAAGTCTAAAATTCTTAGAAGGCTTGACAGGGTAAATGCTGAGAGGCTGGAGAGTCTAGAACTAGGGGTCATAGTCTCAAGATAAGGGGTTGGACATTTAGGACCGAGATGAGGAAAGCTTTCTTCACTCAGGGTTGTGAATCTTTGGAATTCTCTACCCCAGAGGCCTGTGAATGCTTAGTTATTGAGTATATTCAAGACCAAGATAGTTAATCTTTTGGACACTAAGGGAATCAAGGGATATGTGGATAAGGCAGGAAAGTGAAGAAGATCAGCCATGATCTGATTGAATGGCGGAGCAGGCTCGAGGAACCATATGGCCTACTCCTGATCCTATTTCTGATGTTCTTATGTTCTTATTGCAGGATGCCACCAGATCTGTTGAGTCACTGGAATTGTTGTTTGAGGACTCCGATGGTTCTCTCAGTGAGGGTTCTAGTTGACCCATGGATTTTATTGTAGGGTAGTTTGGCCATTGAACGCGGGTTCCTGAGAGGTGTCATGAGCCAAGTGTGCAGGTCATAGCTGTTGTCTCTGGACAAATAATCCAGAGAACGTGAGTTCAAATCCCACCATGGCAGTTTGAGAATTTGAATTCCGTTCTTAAAAAAAAGCTGCATATAAAATGTATCAGTAAAAGTGACCATGAAGCTATTGGATTGCCGTAAAATCCCACTGGTTCACTCATGTCCTGAAGGGAAGGAAATTTGCCTTTCTTATCCGGTATGCCTCTATGTAATTCCAGACCTATATGAACATGGTTGACTCTCAACGACTCTCTGAAGTGGCCGAGCAAGCAAGTTGTATCAAATCGCTACTCAGGGCAACTGGCAAAAGGCAATAAATGCCAGCCTTGCCAGTGATGCCCACATGCCGAGAATGAAACAAAAATGACTGCCTCCTAACTTGTTCTGGCGATGGCTTGTGGGTGGGATCAGGAACTGCTGGCAGCAACGCGGGCAGGACAAAATTGGCATCTGGGATCTTAACATTGCAGTGCCAGAGCACCAGGACATGCTGCATAACCCTTCAGTTGAACTCATTGCCCATTCTGAAACATCCTGTTGAAAATTAATACTTTTGCTGACTCACCGGCACAGGCTCCAGGAATGGAATGACTACTAAGATCCAATGAAGAATCCGATGAATCTTGTGCCTGAGACGGAAACAGCAGATTTGCCATCGGGTCATTTGTATCTGCAGATACCAGATTCTGTCCCACATTTCCTTGATCTGAGAAAACAGAGGAAGAATAGAAATTCTCATTCAACAGTTGCACGTTAATAAATCTAACAACTGAACAACAACAAAAACAACAATAACTTGCATTTATAAGGCGCCTTTAACACAGTAAAACATCCCAAGACCCTTCATTAGAGCGTTATCAAATAATATTTGACACCAAGCCACATAAGGCGATATTAGGACCAATGTTAAATATTAATCTAATATTCTCCTCTTTAAAGACGGTCCATAAAACTTACCTCTTTGACCAAGCTTTTGGTCACTCCTCCTTATATCTCCATCTTTGGTTTGGCGTCCCTTTTTGTCTGATTCTGGAATGGTCCCAGCAGATTGGAAGGTAGAAAATGTGACCCCGCTATTCAAGAAAGGAGGGAGAGAGAAAACAGGGAACTACATGCCAGTTAATCTGACATCAGTCATCGGAAAAATGCTGGAATTCATTATTAAGGAAGTGGTAACAATGCACTTAGAAAGTCATAATATGATTAGCCAGAGTGAACATGGTTTTATGAAAGGGAAATCGTGTTTGACAAATTTATTAGAGTTTTTTGAGGATGTAACTAGCAGGGTAGATAAGGGGGAACCAGTGGATGTAGTATATTTGGATTTTCAAAAGACATTTGATACGGTGCCACAGAAAGGTTGTTACACAAGATAAGGGCTCATGGGGTTGGGGGTAATATATTAGCATGGATAGAGGATTGGTTAATGGACAGAAAACAGTAGGGATAAACGAGTCATTTTATGGTTGGCAGACTGTAACTAGTGGGGTACCGCAAGGATCAGTACTTGGACCTCAGCTATTTACAATCTATATTAATGACTTAGATGAAGGGACCGAGTGTAATGTATCCAAGTTTGCTGACGATACAAAGCTAGGGAGGAAAGTAAGCAGTGAGGGGGACACAAAGAGTCTGCAAAGGGATATGGTCAGGTTATGTGAGTGGGAAAGAAGGTGGCAGATGGAGTATAATGTGGGAAAATGTGAGGTTATTCACTTTTGTAGGAAGAATAGAAAAACAGAATTTTTTTTAAATGGTGAGAAACTATTAAATGTTGGTGTCCCGAGAGACTTGGGTGTCCTCATATAAGACACACAAAAAGTCAGTATGCAGGTACAGCAGGCAATTAGGAAGGCAAATGGTATGTTGGCCTTTATTGCAAGGGGGTTGGAGTACAAGAGTAAGGAAGTCTTACTACAATTGTGCAGGGCTTTGGCGAGACCTCACCTGGAGTACTGCATACAGTTTTGGTCACCTTATCTAAGGAAGGATATACTTGCCTGAGAGGCGGTGCAACGAAGATTCACTAGATTGATTCCTGGGATGAGAGGGTTGTCCTATGAGGAGAGGTTGAGTAGAATGGGCCAATACGCTCTGGAGTTTAGAAGAATGAGAGGTGATCTCATTGAAACATATAAGATTCTGAGGGGGCTTGACGGGGTAGATGCTGAGAGATTGTTTCCCCTGGCTGGAGAGTCTAGAACTAGGGGACATAGTCGCAGGATAAGGAGTCAGCCATTTAAGACTGAGATGAGGAGGAATTTCTTCATTCAGAGGGTTGTGAATTGTTGGAATTCTTTACCCCAGAGGGCTGTGGATGCTGAGTTGTTGAGTATATTCAAGGCTGAGATAGATAGATTTTTGGACTCGAGGGGAATCGAGGGATAGGGGGATCCGGCAGGAAAGTGGAGTTGAGGCTACAGATCAACCATGATCAGATTGAATGATGAAGCAGGCTCGAGGGACCCTATGGCCTACTCCTGTTCCTATTTCTTATGTTCCTATGCTTCTGAAGTGTTCTGGGACATTTTTCTGTGTTAAAGGCACTATATAAATGCAATTTGTTGCAACTATGCTATTTTAAACTCCTTGGGGGTCAAATTCGGGAGTGCCCACTTTTCGCGACCCTCCCCCCAAACAGCATTACTCCCCCGTGCACAAATGTTAAGGTCCGAGGATCCCCAGATATTGGGCTTCGAACCTTATCATCATGAAGCTAGTGCTGCAGTCAGAGGCAGCTTCAGGCAAGTCATCAAGTTACACCGAGTTACATCGAGTCGACAGCACAGAAACAGGCCATTCAGCCCAACTGGTCGATGCTGGCATTTATGCTCCACACGAGCCTCCTCCCTCCCTACTTCATAGTGCAGAAAAGATTTACTAGGATGCTACCGGGACTTGATGGTTTGACTTACAGGGAGAGGTTAGACAGACTGGGACTTTATTCCCTGGAGAGTAGGAGGTTAAGGGGTGATCTTATAGAAGTCTATAAAATAATGAGGGGCATAGATAAGGTCGATAGTCAAAATCTTTTCCCAAAGGTAGGGGAGTCTATAACGAGGGGGCACAGATTTAAGGTGAGAGGGGAGAGATACAAAAGGATCCAGAGGGGCAATTTTTTCACTCAAAGGGTGGTGAGTGTCTGGAACGAGCTGCCAGAGGCAGTAGTAGAGGCGGGTACAATTTTGTCTTTTAAAAAGCATTTGGACAGTTACATGGGGAAGATGGGTATCGAGGGATATGGGCCAAGTGCAGGCAATTGGGACTAGCTTAGTGGTATAAACTGGGCGACATGGACATGTTGGGCCGAAGGGCCTGTTTCCATGTTGTAACTTCTATGATTCTATGATTCTATGATTCTAACCCTACCAGCATACTCTTCTGTTCCTGTCTCCCTCGTGTGCTTATCTAGCTTCCACTTAAATGCATCTATGCGATTCGCCTTAAATACTCCTTCCATATTCTTACCACTCTTTGGGGAATATGGGTAAGAAAGATGGGTGAAACTAGAACTAGGGGGCATAATCTTAGAATAAGGGGCTGCTCTTTCAAAACTGAGATGAGGAGAAACTTCTTCACTCAGAGGGTGGTAGGTCTGTGGAATTTGCTGCCCCAGGAAGCTGTGGAAGCTACATCATTAGATAAATTTAAAACAGAAATAGACAGTTTCCTAGAAGTAAAGGGAATTAGGGGTTATGGGGAGCGGGCAGGAAATTGGACATGAAGCTGAGTTCGGATCGGTCAATGCCCTGTGGGTGGCGGAGAGGGCCCAGGGGCTATGTGGCCGGGTCCTGCTCCGACTTCTTGTGTTCTTTAGATTTGTGGTTGGGATCAGATCAGCCATGATCTTATTGAATGGCGGAGCAGGCTCGAGGGGCCGATTGGCCTACTCCTGCTCCAATTTCTTATGTTCTTATGTTCTTATAACCTTCTTCACTGTCCACAATGCCACCAATCTTGGTGTCATCTGCAAACTTACTAACCATGCCTCCTAAATTCTCATCCAAATCATTAATATAAATAACAAATAACAGCGGACCCAGCACCGATCCCTGAGGCACACCGCTGGTCACAGGCCTCCAGTTTGAAAAACAACCCTCTACAACCACCCTCTGTCTTCTGTCGTCAAGCCAATTTTGTATCCAATTGGCTACCTCACCTTGGATCCTGTGAGATTTAACCTTATGTAACAACCTACCATGCGGTACCTTGTCAAAGGCTTTGCTAAAGTCCATGTAGACCACGTCTACTGCACAGCCCTCATCTATCTTCTTGGTTACCCCTTCAAAAAACTCAATCAAATTCGTGAGACATGATTTTCCTCTCACAAAACCATGCTGACTGTTCCTAATCAGTCCCTGCCTCTCCAAATGCCTGGAGATCCTGTCTCTCAGAATACCCTCTAACAACTGACCCACTACAGATGTCAGGCTCACCGGTCTGTAGTTCCCAGGCTTTTCCCTGCCGCCCTTCTTAAACAAAGGTACAACATTTGCTGCCCTCCAATCTTCAGGCACCTCACCTGCGAACTGCACGGTGTGCGGATACACAGTGTGCTGAGAGTTCGGTAAGTGTGGGAGTTTAAGGGTTAATCTCTTTAAATCTAGTGCATATTGCTTCAACTGTTTAAGGTCAATTTAAAAGTTTAAATTTTTAAGTTTCTGTCAGGCTTCAGCAGAGAGCTGCTGTAGCAAGTTAATTGGTAAGCTAGATTCAACTGGTACTTGAAGGTGGGGCAGACCTGACTTATCTGAGTCTCAACTGTAGAAATACAGGGGCCTGTCAGTGCGGACTGCACGGTGTGCAGATACACAGTGTGCTGAGAGTTCGGTAAGTGTGGGAGTTTGGTGAAGTGGGGGAAGGAGGTGCTGCTTTGCCTTGCTTTTTCCTAACTTTTCCCGCAGAGCAGCAGTGGACCTGAGTGTAGAAGACTGAGATTGTGGAATTAAAGCAGCAGCAGACCTGCACCAAGAGACAACTACTGTGCAACATCACAAGTGAGGCAGGAGAGTCCGAGAGATGAGCAGAGTATAAAAGGGGAGGCCTAGAGCGGGAAGAGAGTCTAGGAGTCTAAGGCAAGTCATGGCAGCACAGCTCGCACCCGTGATATGCTCCTCCTGCACTATGTGGGAAGTCATGGACACTACCAGTGTCCCTGGCGACCATGTGTGCAGGAAGTGTGTCCAGCTGCAGCTACTGGCTAACCGTCTTTCGGAGCTGGAGCTGCGGGTGGATTCACTGTGGAGAATCCGCGATGCAGAGACTATCGTGGATAGCACGTTCAGTGAGGTGGTCACACCGCAGGTAAAGAATACGCAGGCAGAAAGGAAATGGGTGACCGCCAGGCAGAGTAAAAGGACTAGGCAGGTAGAGCAGGAGTCCCCTGGGGCCATCTCCCTCTCAAACAGATATTCTGCTTTGGATACTGTTGGGGGAGATGGCTTATCAGGGGAAAGCAGCAAGAGCCAGGTTCGGGGCACCACGGATGGCTCTGCTGCACAGGAGGGGAGGAAGAAGAGTGGCAGGGCTATAGTGATAGGGGATTCAATTGTAAGGGGAATAGATAGGTGTTTCTGCGGCCGCAAACGTGACTCCAGGATGGTATGTTGCTTCCCTGGTGCTAGGGTCAAGGATGTCATGGAGCGGCTGCAGGGCATTCTGGAGGGGGAGGGTGAACAGCCAGTAGTCGTGGTCCATATTGGTACCAACGACATAGGTAAAACAAGGGATGAGGTCCTGCAAGGTGAATTTAAGGAGTTAGGAGATAAATTAAAAAGCAGGACTTCAAAGGTAGTGATCTCAGGATTACGACCGGTGCCACGTGCTAGTGAGTATAGGAACAGGAGAATAGACAGGATGAATGCGTGGCTGCAGGGATGGTGTAGGAGGGAGGGATTTAGATTCCTGGGACATTGGGACCGGTTCTGGGGAAGGTGGGACCTGTACAAGCGTGACGGGTTACACCCGAGCAGGACCGGGACCAATGTCCTCGCGGGGCTGTTTGCTAGTGCTGTTGGGGAAGGTTTAAACTAGAGTGGCAGGGGGATGGGAACCTGAGCGGGGAGTCAGAAGGGAATAAAGTTGAGAGCAGCAAGAGAGGGGAAGACCCAGGGGAAATCTACAATACAAATAGTACAAACAGTTGTTCAAGAACAAGTGAAAGGGAAAAGCATAGAGCAGCGGAAAGAAAGTGTACTTTAGGCACCTTACGTACTTTAGGCACGACAGATAAAATGAAAACTAGAAGGCGTAAGGCGATTAATCCAGCATCAAAGCTGTGGCAGGGGGTTGGGAACCTGAGCAGGGAGACAGAGGAAAGCGTGTCAGGAAGGGACAGAAGGTATGGAGTAAAAGGTAAAGTGTTAAAAAAGGAAAAAGCAGGAACTAAGTGTCACAAAACATATTTGAAAGTTCTTTATCTGAATGCACATAGCATTTGTAACAAAATGGATGAGTTAACAGCACAAATAACGACGTATGGGTATGATCTTGTGGCCATTACAGAAACATGGCTGCAGGGTGACAACGACTGGGAATTAAATATGCCAGGGTATTTAACAATCAGGAAGGACAGGCAGGAAGGAAGGGGAGGTGGGGTGGCTATGTTAATAAGGGAAGGAATCACTGTAATACAGAGAAAAGATATTGGGACAAAGGATCAGGATAATGAAACAGTTTGGGTAGAGATAAGGAATAATAAGGGGAAAAAAACCCTCGTGGGCGTAGTATATAGGCCTCCTAATAGTTGCAACTCTGCTGGAAGAAGTATTAATCAGGAAATAGTCGGGGCATGTAATAAGGGAACAGCTATAATTATGGGGGATTTTAACTATCATATTAACTGGACAAATCAAATTGGGCAGGGCAGCCTTGAGGAAGAGTTTATTGAGTGTATTAGGGATAGATTTCTTGAGCAGTATGTAACTGATCCTACAAGGGGGCAAGCAACCTTGGACCTGGTCCTGTGTAATGAGCCAGGATTAATTAATAATGTCCTAGTTAAGGATCCCCTTGGAATGAGTGACCATAACATGGTTACATTCCATATCCAATTAGAAGGTGAGAAGGTTGGTTCTCAAACAAGCGTACTGAGCTTGAATAAACGAGACTATGATGGTATGAGAGCAGAATTGATTAAAGTGGACTGGGAAAATAGTTTAAAGGGTTAGACGGTACATGAACAGTGGTGTTCATTTAAGGAGTTATTCTACAACTTTCAAAAAAAAAATATTCCACTGAGGAAAAAAGGGTGTAAAAGAAATGACAGCCATCCGTGGCTAAGTAAAGAAATTAAGGATAGTATCCAACTAAAAACAAGGACATATAAGGTAGCCAAACTGAGTGGGAGGATAGAAGATTGGGAAGTCTTCAAAAGACAGCAAAAAGGAACGAAAGGATTGATTAAGAAAGGGAAGATAGATTATGAAAATAAATTAGCAAAAAATATAAAAACAGATAGCAAGAGTTTCTACAGTTATATAAAAAGAAAAAGGGTGACTAAGGCAAATGTAGGTCCCTTAGAGGATGAGACTGGGAAATTAATGGTGGGAAACATGGAGATGGCAAAAATGCTGAACAAATATTTTGTTTCAGTCTTTACGGTAGAGGACACTAAGAATATCCCAACAGTGGACAAACGGGGGGCTCTCGGGGGCGAGGAGCGAAATACGATTAAAATCACTAAGGAATTGGTACTCAGTAAATTAATGGGACTCAAGGCGGATAAATCCCCTGGACCTGATGGCTTACAACCTAGGGTCTTGAGGGAAGTGGCAGTCGGGATTGTGGATGCTTTGGTAATAATTTTCCAAAATTCTCTGGACTCGGCAAAGGTCCCGGCAGATTGGAAAACTGCTTATGTAACACCGATATTTAAAAAGGGTATTAGGCAGAAGGCTGGAAATTATAGACCAGTTAGCCTAACACCTGTGGTGGGTAAAATTTTGGAGTCTATTATTAAGGAGACAGTAGCAGAACATTTGGATAAACATAATTTAATAGGACAAAGTCAGCATGGCTTTACGAAGGGGAAGTCATGTCTGACAAATTTGCTTGAGTTCTTTGAGGATATAACGTACAGAGTGGATAAAGGGGAACCAGTGGATGTAGTGTATTTAGACTTCCAGAAGGCATTCGACAAGGTGCCACATAAAAGATTATTGCTCAAGATAAAGAATCATTGGATTGGGGGTAATATTCTGGCATGGGTGGAGGATTGGTTATCTAACAGGAAGCAGAGAGTTGGGATAAATGGTACATTCTCGGACTGGCAACCAGTAGCCAGTGGAGTTCCGCAGGGGTCGGTGCTGGGTCCCCAACTCTTTACAATCTATATTAACGATTTGGAGGAGGGGACCGAGTGTAACATATCAAAGTTTGCAGATGATACAAAGATGGGAGGGAAAGTAGAGAGTGAGGAGGACATAAAAAACCTACAAGGGGATATAGACAGGCTGGGTGAGTGGGCGGAGATTTGGCAGATGCAACACAATATTGGAAAATGTGAGGTTATGCACTTTGGCAGGAAAAATCAGAGAGCAAGTTATTATCTCAATGGCGAGAAACTGGAAAGTACTGCAGTACAAAGGGATCTGGGGGTCCTAGTGCAAGAAAATCAAAAAGTTAGTATACAGGTGCAGCAGGTGATCAAGAAAGCCAATGGAATGTTGGCTTTTATTGCTAGGGGGATAGAATATAAAAACAGGGAGGTATTGCTGCAGTTATATAAGGTATTGGTGAGACCGCACCTGGAATACTGCATACAGTTTTAGTCTCCATACTTAAGAAAAGACATACTTGCTCTCGGGGCAGTACAAAGAAGGTTCACTCGGTTAATCCCGGGGATGAGGGGACGGACATATGAGGAGAGGTTGAGTAGATTGGGACTCTACTCATTGGAGTTCAGAAGAATGAGAGGCGATCTTATTGAAACATATAAGATTGTGAAGGAGCTTGATCGGGTGGATGCGGTAAGGATGTTCCCAAGGATGGGTGAAACTAGAACGAGGGGGCATAATCTTAGAATAAGGGGCTGCTCTTTCAAAACTGAGATGAGGAGAAACTTCTTCACTCAGAGGGTGGTAGGTCTGTGGAATTTGCTGCCCCAGGAAGCTGTGGAAGCTACATCATTAAATAAATTTAAAACAGAAATAGACAGTTTCCTAGAAGTATAGGGAATTAGGGGTTACAGGGAGCGGGCAGGAAATTGGACATGATTTTAGATTTGAGGTTAGGACCAGATCAGCCATGATCTTATTGAATGGCGGAGCAGGCTCGAGGGGCCGATTGGCCTACTCCTGCTCCTATTTCTTATGTTCTTATGTTTACTTACACGGTGTTTATAGTTGGTTTTCTCCAAGGCATTTGCGTTGGCTGCCATATATGCAAATGGACTAATGCGTGCTTCAGGCATGGGTAAAGGATGACTCATGCTTGTCCTATCCCAACAAGCCTGTTGTGCACTTCCGGTCAGAAGTATGCACATGCTTTCTGCCTGCCATTTTGAGGCCATAGGAGGCCGCGTACCGCCTGAAAAACGGGTGCTATGCGACCCAATTTAACCCCCCTTATAAGTAGTGATTGAATTAAAGGAACCTCGACAAAGCTGAAGTAAGACAGGACTATTTTACTTTTGGCATTGCAACTAACATAACTAAAATCCATGAGAATTCTAGGGTAGACCATGGGGTCGGATAAGAAATTGGAAAGAACAATAGAATACAGAGAGTACTTGTGAGAGGTGCAATAACAACAACTTTCAAACATCAAGAACATACACTTATATAAGACTTTTAACAAAATGACTCATCAAACTGAGGAGAGATTCGAACTGGAGTACTTCAGGGCTTTAGTGCTTGGACACTTTTGGTACTTACTATCCACTGCTGACATTATCCATTGACATAAATGACATTACTCAGTGTACTTGAACAATTGCAATTGTACAAACCAACACAGGCAATTCCCTATTACAACAACGTCAACTTGTTTAACACAGATCTTGTTAATATTCCCAGTTGATCTTGTCAGGGACTCTCCTTTCTGCTGTAACGAACTGATTCCACAATTGATACATGTGGATAAATTACTTCCAAACTTTCTGCTTTTACACAGAGAAACCTGTAAAGTGGCCTCTTAACCCCCTGAAAGCCAAAATAAAAATTTACCGTGATCTCAACAGAAAAAAATACAAACAGCAGAGACAGAACTCGGCTTACTCCCAGTGCCACACGCTAGTGAGTACAGAAATAGGAGGATAGAGCAGATGAACGCGTGGCTGGAGAGATGATGCAAGAGGGAGGGCTTTAGATTCCTGGGGTATTGGGACCGGTTCTGGGGGAGTTGGGACCAGTACAAGCCGGACGGGTTACACCTCAATACGACAAAGTCAGCATGGCTTTACGAAGGGGAAGTCATGTCTGACAAATTTGCTTGAGTTCTTTGAGGAAATAACGTACAGGGTGGATAAAGGGGAACCAGTGGACGTAGTGCATTTAGACTTCCAGAAGGCATTCGACAAGGTGCCACATAAAAGATTATTGCTCAAGATAAAGAATCACTGGATTGGGGGTAATATTCTGGCATGGGTGGAGGATTGGTTATCTAACAGGAAGCAGAGAGTTGGGATAAACGGTTCATTCTCGGACTGGCAACCAGTAGCCAGTGGTGTTCCGCAGGGGTCGGTGCTGGGTCCCCAACTCTTTATAATCTATATTAACGATTGGAGGAGGGGACCGAGTGTAACATATCAAAGTTTGCAGATGATACAAAGATGGGAGGGAAAGTGGAGAGTGAGGAGAACATAAAAAACCTACAAGGGGATATAGACAGGCTGGGTGAGTGGGCGGAGATTTGGCAGATGCAATACAATATTGGAAAATATGAGGTTATGCACTTTGGCAGGAAAAATCAGAGAGCAAGTTATTATCTCAATGGCAAGAAACTGGAAAGTACTGCAGTACAAAGGGATCTGGGGGTCCGAGTGCAAGAAAATCAAAAAGTTAGTGCAGCAGGTGATCAAGAAAGCCAATGGAATGTTGGCTTTTATTGCTAGGGGGATAGAATATAAAAACAGGGAGGTATTGCTGCAGTTATATAAGGTATTGGTGAGGCCGCACCTGGAATACTGCATACAGTTTTGGTCTCCATACTTAAGAAAAGACATACTTGCTCTCGGGGCAGTACAAAGAAGGTTCACTCGGTTAATCCCGGGGATGAGGGGACGGACATATGAGGAGAGGTTGAGTAGATTGGGACTCTACTCATTGGAGTTCAGAAGAATGAGAGGCGATCTTATTGAAACATATAAGATTGTGAAGGGGCTTGATCAGGTGAACATAAGAACATAAGAACATAAGAAATAGGAGCAGGAGTAGGCCAATCGGCCCCTCGAGCCTGCTCCGCCATTCAATAAGATCATGGCTGATCTGATCCTAACCTCAAATCTAAATTCATGTCCAATTTCCTGCCCGCTCCCCGTAACCCCTAATTCCCTATACTTCTAGGAAACTGTCTATTTCTGTTTTAAATTTATTTAATTATGTAGCTTCCACAGCTTCCTGGGGCAGCAAATTCCACAGACCTACTACCCTCTGAGTGAAGAAGTTTCTCCTCATCTCAGTTTTGAAAGAGCAGCCCCTTATTCTAAGATTATGCCCCCTAGTTCTAGTTTCACCCATCCTTGGGAACATCCATACCGCATCCACCCGATCAAGCCCCTTCACAATCTTATATGTTTCAATAAGATCGCCTCTCATTCTTCTGAACTCCAATGAGTAGAGTCCCAATCTACTCAACCTCTCCTCATATGTCCGCCCCCTCATCCCCGGGATTAACCGAGTGAACCTTCTTTGTACTGCCTCGAGAGCAAGTATGTCTTATGGGTGGATGCGGTAAGGATGTTCCCAAGGATGGGTGAAACTAGAACTCGGGGGCATAATCTTAGAATAAGGGGCTGCTCTTTCAAAACTGAGTTGAGGAGAAACTTCTTCACTCAGAGGGTAGTAGGTCTGTGGAATTTGCTGCCCCAGGAAGCTGTGGAAGCTACATCATTAAATAAGTTTAAAACAGAAATAGACAGTTTCCTCGAAGTAAAGGGAATTAGGGGTTACGGGGAGCGAGCAGGAAATTGGACATTAATTTAGATTTGAGGTTAGGATCAGATCAGCCATCATCTTATTGAATGACGGAGCAGGCTCGAGGGGCCGATTGGCCTACTCCTGCTCCTATTTCTTATGTTCTTATGTTCTTATGTTCAACAAGGCCGGGACCAATATCCTTGCGGGGAGGTTTGCTAGTGCTGTTGGGGAGGGTTTAAACTAGATTGGCAGGGGCATGGGAACCTGAGAGGAGATTCAGAAGGGAGAGTAACAAAGCTGGAAGTGGAAGGCAGAAAATTAGTAAGTGAAATTGGAAGGCAGTGGAAACAAAGGCCAGCAGCAAATAAGGTCAAAATAGGAAAAAATGTAAAAAGGCAAAATTAAAGGCACTTTATCTGAATACACGCAGCATTCGCAACAAGGTTGATGAATTGACGGCACAAATAGCAGTAAATGGGTATGATCTAATTGCCATTACCGAGACGTGGCTGCAGGGTGACCAAGGCTGGGAACTGAATATTCAAGGATATTCAACATTTAGGAAGGACAGGCAAAAAGGAAAGGAGGTGGGATAGTGATGTTAATAAAGGATGAGATCAGTACAATAGTGAGAAAGGGTCTTGGCTCAGAAGATCAAGACGTAGAATCAGCTTGGGTGGAGCTAAGAAACAGCAAAGGACAGAAAACATTGGTGGGAGTTGCTTATAGGCCAAACAGTAGTGGTAATATAAGGCACGATATAAAGCAGGAAATCAAAAGTGCATGTAACAAGGGTAATACAGTAATTATGGGGGACTTTAATCTACATATAGATTCGGCAAACAAAATTAGAACTAATACTGTGGAGGATGAATTCCTGGAATGTATACGAGATGGTTTTCCAGATCAGTATGTTGAGGAACCAACTGGGAAACAGGCTATTTCAGATCTAATATTGTGCAATAATCTTGTTGTAAAGGAGCCCTTAGGGAAGAGTGACTATAAAAGATAGAATTCTTCATTAAGTTTGAAAGTGATGTAGTTTAATCTGAAACGAGGATCTGAAATCGAAACAAAGGAAACTACAAAGGTATGAGGCGCAAGTTGGCTGTGGTTGATTGGGGAACTACATTAAAAGATATGGCGGTAGACAGGCAATGGCTAGCATTTAGAGAATTAATACATAATTTGCAACAAATATATATTCCTTTAAGGCACAAAAACCCAAGAGGAAAAGTGGTCCAACTGTGGCTAACAAGAGAAATTAAAGATAGTATTAAATCAAAGAGGGATTTGGGGGGTAGAGGGAATTTAAAGGGTAGGTTTGTTTTTATATTTTGTTTTCAGGGACTTAACTCCTGGACCTAAGATAAATAAGAAGCAAAAAGTAATCCAAAGTGGGATGTCACCAAGGAAGAGGTAAGCGATTGGTTGGTGAGTATTTTCCTGCTGAATTTGTCCAAGGTTAGAGTTTGTGGATTCTCGGGTCTCTGTTATGTAGTGGGGGACTGCTGTTCAGCAAGGGCCCTTGAGTATACCTTTTAATTGAAGTGAAATTGGTGGGATTCATTTAATTTGAATTAATTAGTTAAAGGGTAAGTCATGTCAGGACAGCCCAGCCTCGTGTTATGCTCTTCCTGCTCCATGTGGGAAATCAGGGACCCTTCCAGTGTCCCTGACGACCATGTGTGCGGGAAATGTATCCAGCTGCAGCTACTGACAAACCGCATTGCGGCACTGGAGCTGCGGATGGATTCATTATGGAGCATTCGCGATGCTGAAAACGTCGTGGATAGCACGTTTAGTGAGATGGTCACACCGCAGGTAAAGGTTGTACAGGCAGGAAGTAAGTGGAGCAGGCAGGCAGTGCAGGGGTCCCCTGTGGCCGTCCCCCTCTCAAACAAATATACCGCTTTGGATATTGTTGAGGGGGATGACTTATCAGGGGAAGGCAGCAGCAGCCAACTTCCTGGCACCAGGGGTAGCTCTGCTGCACAGGCTGGGAGGAAAAAGAGTGGAAGAGCTATAGTGGTAGGGGATTCTATCGTAAGGGGAACAGACAGGCGTTTCTGTGGCCGTAAACGTGACTCCAGGATGGTTTGTTGCTTCCCTGGTGCCAGGGTCATGGATGTCACTGAGCGGCTTCAGGGCATTCTCAAGGGGGAGGGTGAGCAGGCAGAGGTCGTGGTCCACATTGGGACCAACGACATAGGTAGGAAGGGAGATGAGGTCCTGCATCAAGAATTTAGGGAGCTAGGTCGCAGATTAAAGAGCAGGACCTCAAAGGTTGTAATCTCTGGATTACTCCCAGTGCCACGGGCTAGTGAGTATAGAAATAGGAGGATAGAACAGATGAATGCGTGGCTAAAGAGTTGGTGCAGGAGGGAGGGTTTCAGTTTCCTGGATCACTGGGCCTGCTTCTGGGGAAGGTGGGACTTGTACAAGTCGGACGGGTTGCATCTGAACCAGAGCGGGACAAATATCCTTGCGGGGAGGTTTGCTAGCACTGTTGGGGGGGGTTTAAACTAACTTGGCAGGGGGATGGGATACAGAGTGGAGCTACAATAGGGGGTGATGTGCAGCCAAATATTGAGAAAAAAACAAGTCAGCTTGGAAGACATGGCAAATATGTAAGAGCAAGGCTGGATGGCATCTATTTTAATGCAAGGAGTCTTGCAAATAAGGTGGATGAACTGAAGGTGTTGATAAACACATGGGAGTATGATATTGTTGCTGTCACAGAGACATGGTTGAGGGAGGGGCAAGACTGGCAGCTCAATATTCAGGGGTACAGAATCTTCAGGCGAGACAGAGGGGGAGGTATAAGAGGAGGGGGGGTCGCAATATTAATTAAAGAATCAATTACTGCCATAAGGAGGGATGATATATTAGCAGGTTCCTCAAATGAGGCCATATGAGTGGAGCTTAAAAACAAAAAGGGGGCAAGCACTTTGATGGGAGTGTACTATAGACCCCCAAACAGTCAGGGGGAGATAGAGGAACAGATATGTAGGCAAATCTCAGAAAATTGTGCAAATAATAGGGTAATAATAGTGGGGGATTTCAACTTCCCCAATATTAACTGGGATACTCAGAGTGTAAAATGCTTAGAGGGTACAAAATTCTTAACGTGCATCCAGGAGAGCTTTTTGAGCCAGCATGTAGAAAGTCCTACAAGAGAGGGGGCGGTACTGGACCTAATTCTAGGGAATGTGGCCGGCCAAGTGGAAGAAGTGCTAGTAGGTGAGCACTTTGGTGAGAGTGACCATAATTCGGTGAGATTTAAGGTGGTCATGGAAAAGGACAGGGAGGGGCCGGAAATAAAGGTTCTAAATTGGGGGAAGGCCGATTTTAATAGGATAAGGCAGGATCTGGCCAAAATGGACTGGGATCAGCTGCTTGTAGGAAAATCCGCATCGGAGCAATGGGAGTCTTTCAGAAGGGAGATTGAGACCATACAATGGCAACATGTTCCCGTAAAGGTCAAGGGTGGTTCCAAGAACTCCAGGGAACCTTGGATGTCAGGGGATATACGAAAATGGATTCGGAAAAAAAGGAGGGCTTTTGGCAGATACAAAAGGCTAAGGACGGAGGAAGCCCTAGAGGAGTACAAAAAGTGCAGGGGGATACTTAAAAAGGAAATTAGGAGATCAAGGAGGGGCCATGAAAAAACACTGGTGAGCAAAATAAAGGAAAATCCTAAGATGTTTTATAAGTATATTAAGGGTAAGAGGATAACTAGGGAAAAAATAGGGCCCATTAGGGACAAAAATGGCAATCTGTGTGTGGAGCCGGCAGATGTAGGAGGGGTTCTAAATGAATTTTTTGCATCTGTTTTCACTATGGAGAAGGAGGACGTCGACATAGAAATACGACAGGGGGACTGTGATATACTCGAACATATTAACATCGAGCGGGAGGAGGTATTGGCGGTTTTAGCAGGCCTAAAAATGGATAAATGCCCAGGCCCGGACGAAATGTATCCCAGGCTACTGTGTGAGGCAAAGGAGGAGATTGCGGGGGCTCTAACACATATATTCAGAACCTCTCTGGCCACAGGGGATGTGCCAGAGGACTGGAGAACCGCTAATGTAGTACCATTGTTCAAGAAGGGGAGTAGGGAAAAACCGGGGAACTACAGGCCAGTGAGCCTAACATCAGTGGTAGGAAAATTATTGAAAAAAATTCTGAAGGACAAAATTAGTCTCCACTTGGAGAAGCAAGGATTAATCAGGGATAGTCAACATGGCTTTGTCAAGGGAAGATCATGTCTGACTAATTTGATTGAATTTTTTGAGGGGGTGACGAGGCGTGTGGATGAGGGTAACGCAGTGGATGTGGTATACATGGATTTCAGTAAGGCCTTCGATAAAGTCCCGCACAGGAGACTGGTCAAGAAGGTACGAGCCCATGGAGTCCAGGGTGCCTTGGCACTTTGGATACAAAACTGGCTTAGTGGCAGAAGGCAGAGGGTGATGGTCGAAGGTTGTTTTTGTGACTGGAAGCCTGTGGCCAGTGGGGTACCACAGGGATCTGTGCTGGGGCCCTTGCTGTTTGTGGTCTACATTAATGACTTGGATATGAATGTAAAAGGTATGATCAGTAAGTTCGCTGATGATACAAAAATTGGTAGGGTGGTAAATAGCGAGGAGGATAGCCTCAGTCTGCAAGACGATATAGATGGGTTGGTCAGATGGGCGGAACAGTGGCAAATGGAATTTAACCCGGAAAAGTGCGAGGTGATGCACTTTGGAGGGACTAACAAGGCAAGGGAATACACAATGAATGGGAAGACCCTAGGCAAGACAGAGGGTCAGAGGGATCTTGGTGTGCAAGTTCACAGATCCCTGAAGGCGGCGGAACAGGTAGATAAGGTGGTAAAGAAGGCATATGGGATACTTGCCTTTATTAGCCGAGGCATAGAATATAAGAGCAAGGAGGTTATGATGGAGCTGTATAAAACACTGGTCAGGCCACAGCTGGAGTACTGTGTGCAGTTCTGGTCGCCACACTACAGGAAGGATGTGATCGCTTTGGAGAGGGTGCAGAGGAGATTCACCAGGATGTTACCAGGGCTGGAGCGCTTCAGCTATGAAGAGAGACTGGGAAGATTGGGTTTGTTTTCCTTGGAGCAGAGGAGGCTGAGGGGGGACATGATTGAGGTGTACAAAATTATGAGGGGCATAGATAGGATGGATACTAAGGAGCTTTTTCCCTTCGTTGAGGGTTCTATAACAAGGGGGCATAGATTCAAGGTAAAAGGCGGGAGGTTTAGAGGGGATTTGAGAAAGAACTTTTTCACCCAGAGGGTGGTTGGAGTCTGGAACTCACTGCCTGAGAGGGTTGTGGAGGCAGGAACCCTCACAACATTCAAGAAGCATTTGGATGAGCACTTGAAATGCCATAGCATACAAGGCTACGGACCAAATGCTGGAATATGGGATTGGATTAGACTGGGCTTGATGGCCGGCGCGGACACGATGGGCCGAAGGGCCTCTATCCGTGCTGTATAACTCTATGACTCTAGGTAAATAAAATTGCCAGGTGAAGCAGTAAGCCTGAGGATTGGGAGCATTTTAGAATTCAGCATAGGAGGACCAAGAAATTGATAAAGGGAAAAGAGAATATGAGAGTAAACTAGTGAGGAAGATAAAAATGGACTGTGGAAGCTTCTACGGTATGTAAAAAGGAAAAGACTGGCAAAGGCAAATGTGGGTCCCTTACAGACAGAGACGAGAGAATTCGTAATGGGGAATAAGGAAATGGCAGAGAAATTAAACAAATATTTTGGGCTCAATTTTCCCAGGAAATTGCGGGTGCGTTGGGGCGGGGGGGCTCCGAAAATCAAGGAAATCCTATTCGGGTTCGGAACCCGGCTCCAACCCGCAGACTTCCAGGTTCCCCACTGACGCGTCTGGGTGCACGCGTACCTCCCAAACGCGGAAGTCCCACCGGCAATTAAAGCCGGCGGGATGATACTTGACACAGTCGTTTAGATAGTTTAAGAGTTGAACCACTTAATTTTCTCCACATTGAGGCAGGGGTGCGATTTTGAAGCATCCTCAGCTTGTTTCCCGTGTTGCAACAGACGTGTTTCTGCCAGCAGCCAGTTGCATATTCACATGGGGAGAAAAGGTCACTTATGGCAGCAGGGCACCCAGTTCTTTCAAACAAAGTTTTGGCTGCAAGATCTTTGTGCTTTCACTGAAAATTCTTACTTTCCACTCAAAATTCTTCTGTTCACACATATTTAACTACTTTGCGGACCTCCTCAAATTCATACCGTCAGGATGGGAGGCACCATGATTGTATTCACCACTGCATCCGAGGACGAGCAACATCACCAGCCTCACCAGGCATAGCGTCCACCTCTGCCACTTGGAGCTCCACAACACAGTGCTGCGCCACAGGCACCTGCACAAGAGCACAGAGGGCAACAACAGAGAGGGGTACCACTTCAGGAGGCCCCATCCACATCTGCCACCCACATGGAGGAGGAGGAGGAGGAGGAGGACGAGGAGGAACCCAAGGGCAGAGCAGCGGCTCACTTGGCTGCTCGTGAGGCCAGGGAGTCACTGATATGTGAACAGTTCTCCTAACATCAGAAAGTGTGAATAGTCCAGTCCTCATACTACCTGGAAGGAGCAGTGCCCATACCAGGCCGCCCATCTGTCCCTGCACAAAACAGTCCTGAATCTGCACATACACCCACTGTAAAGTGACCCAATGAGTGGCATCAAGTGTCGCCATTCATGGTGAAGCACATGAAAGGGCCCTACCACAAAAGCCAGTCAAGAATTGGCAAGATGTGGTAGCAGTGGTGAAAATCATAAAAATTAAAGTCACTTTAACAAAAACTAAATTTAAATAAAAAACATGACAGTCTGTCAGACACCCTTGTGAATCCCCTTCATGCTCATAAATCCTTAGCCTTTCTCTTCCTACTACTTCTACGTGGTGCAACCCCTGTGGCTTTTTTTTTTATTTGTTCATGGGACGTGGGCTTCGCTGGCAAGACCAGCATTTATTGCCCATCCCTAATTGCCCTTGAGAAGGTGGTGGTGAGACACCTTCTTGAACCGCTGCAGTCCGTCTGGTGACGGTTCTCCCACAGTGCTGTTAGGAAGGGAGTGCCAGGATTTTGACCCAGTGACAATGAAGGAACGGCGATATATTTCCAAGTCGGGATGGTGTGTGACTTGGAGGGGAACGTGCAGGTGGTGTTGTTCCCATGTACCTGCTGCCCTTGTCCTTCTAGGTGGTAGAGGTCGCGAGTTTGGGAGGTGCTGTCGAAGAAGCCTTGGCGAGTTGCTGCAGTGCATCCTGTGGATGGTACACACTGCAGCCACAGTGCGCCGGTGGTGAAGGGAGTGAATGTTTAGGGTGGTGGATGGGGTGCCAATCAAGCGGGCTGCTTTCTCCTGGATGGTGTTGAGCTTCTTGAGTGTTGTTGGAGCTGCACTCATCCAGGCAAGTGGAGAGTATTCCATCACACTCCTGACTTGTGCCTTGTAGATGGTGGAAAGGCTTTGGGGAGTCAGAAGGTGAGTCACTCGCCGCAGAATACCCAGCCTCTGACCTGCTCTTGTAGCCAAAGTATTTATATGGCTGGTCCATTTAAGTTTCTGGTCAATGGTGACCCCCAGGATATTGATGGTGGGGGATGCGGCGATGGTAATGCCGTTGAATGTCAAGGGGAGGTGGTTAGACTCTCTCTTGTTGGAGATGGTCATTGCCTGGCACTTGTCTGGCGCGAATGTTACTTGCCACTTATGAGCCCAAGCCTGGATGTTGTCCAGGTCTTGCTGCATGCGGGCTCAGATTGCTTCATTATTTGAGGGGTTGCAAATGGAACTGAACACTGTGCAATCATCAGCGAACATCCCCATTTCTGACCTTATGATGGAGGGAAGGTCATTGATGAAGCAGCTGAAGATAGTTGGGCCTAGGACACTGCCCTGAGGAACTCCTGCAGCAATGTCCTGGGGCTGAAATGATTGGCCTCCAACAACCACTACCATCTTCCTTTGTGCTAGGTATGACTCCAGCCACTGGAGAGTTATCCCCCTGACTCCCATTGACTTCAATTTTACTAGGGCTCCTTGGTGCCACACTCGGTCAAATGCTGCCCTGATGTCGAGGGCAGTCACTCTCACCTCACCTCTGGAATTCAGCTCTTTTGTCCATGTTTGGACCAAGGCTGTAATGAGGTCTGGAGCCGAGTGGTCCTGGTGGAACCCAAACTGAGCATCGGTGAGCAGGTTATTGGTGAGTAAGTGCTGCTTGATAGCACTGTCGACGACACCTTCCATCACTTTGCTGATGATTCAGAGTAGACTGATGGGGCGGTAATTGGCCGGATTGGATTTGCCCTGCTTTTTGTGGACAGGACATACCTGGGCAATTTTCCACATTGTCGGGTAGATGCCAGTGTTGTAGCTGTACTGGAACAGTTTGGCTAGAGGCGCAGATAGTTCTGGAGCACAAATCTTCAGCACTACAGCCGGGATGTTGTCGGGATCCATAGCCTTTGCTGTATCCAGTGCACTCAGCCATTTCTTGATATCACGTGGAGTGAATCGAATTGGCTGAAGACTGGCTTCGGTGATGGTGGGGATATTGGGAGGAGGCTGAGATGGATCATCCACTCAGCACTTCTGGCTGAAGATGGTTGCAAACGCTTCAGCCTTGTCTTTTGTTGCTCTTGTTCATGCCCTGACTGCTTAGATGATTTGGGCCTACACCCTCTGGGTTTTGGAGCCCGTGAGGGCCCCTCCAAGTCTGCTCCACCTGCACCTGTGCAGGTGCGGACTTGGCCACCTGGAGAGGAGGCAGCATTGTAGGTACTGGTTGAGAGGGGGGCAACGGGTCAGACATGGGAGCGCTTTGAGTGGCGTCCCCACTTCCATATCCTCTTTTGCCATCATCCCTCCACTGGGCCAGGGCCACATCACTCCTACTACCCTGCTGGACAACAGTCTGGAGGACATGTGTGATGCCTTGTAAGGCCAGTACTACTGTATCTGTCTGCCTGTTTAAGGCGGCAGAATGTTGTCAGCCTGAGTCCGAACGGCCGTTGTCAGGGCCTGAATGGACTCATTTGTGAGCCGTGCTTGAAGCTCAATGGAGGCTAGCCTTCTCTCCATTGCAGACATTCCCGCACTTACCGGTGACAGTATCTCAGAGCGTTGCTCACGTCCCTGTAACACTATCTCAGAGATTCCCTCACGTTCCTGTGACAGTATCTCAGAGATTCCCTCCCGTCCCTGTGACAGTATCTCAGAGATTCCCTCCCGTACCTGTGCCACCATTCCACTCATGCAGGAGTTGGACTCCGCCATCCTCTGCACTATTGTGGAGAGTGCGTGTGGCACCTTTTCCAGTACCTGGCAAATGTGCTGCTGTCCCTCGATCATTCTCCATTTGTTGCCAGTAAGAGTGAAAGGATTGGATAAGCTTGATGCTTAATGAGAATTTTGAGATTCCAGCTACCAAACATCTGACAGACTAATAGAGTAGTGTTTCCTCTGCAGTCGCGACTGAGAGCCCAAGAGGGTGAATTGCCTAACTGGCGCAAGGGTAAAGGACATCTAGAAGCAACTGGAGAGGAACTTGGAAAGGGAGGGGGCAGATCGAGTTGTCATGGTCCATGTTGGCACCAATGACATAAGGAAGAACAAGGAGGAGGTCCTGCTAGGCGAATATCAGAAGCTCGGAACTAAATTAAAAAGCAGGACCTCATAGTTGGTAATCTCAGGTTTACTATCCGAGCCACGTGCTAATTGGCATAGGGATAGGCAGATCAGAAAGGTGAATGCGTGGCTGAAAGAGGGAAAGAGGTGTCATTTCATGGGACACTGGCACCAGTACTGGGAGAGGAAGGAGCTGTACCGCTGAGACGGGCTCCACCTGAATCGGAATGAGACAAGAGTCTGAACGGAAAGGATAAACAGGGCGGTGGATGAGACGTTAAATTCGCAAGATGGGAGGAGGGGCTGGTAACAATAACAAAAACTTAAAGATAAAAGAAACAGGAGATGAGTGAAAAGGTCAGACCAGGGTAAGGAATAAAGATAACATAAACGGTCAAGGAACAAGTATAGTTATAAAACAGAAGTATAAGAGGACTATTAAAAATAAAGTAAAAGGAACAACTATTAATGATGAATGCCGGAGGACCGGAGGATTAAAAATGTTACTTCCCTGTTCAAAATAGGGGGAGAGGGATAAACCTGACAATTACAGGACAGTCAGCCTAACATTGGTGGTGGGGAAAATTTTAGAGACAATAATCTGGGAGAAAATAAATTGCCACTTGGAAAAGTCTGGGCTAATAAATGAAGGTCAGCACGGATTCGTTAAAGGAAAATTGTGTTTGACTAACTTGATTGGGTTCTTTGATGAAGTAACGGAGAGGGTTAATGGGGGTATTGTGGTTGATGTTGTGTATATGGACTTTCAAAAGGCAATTGATAAAGTACCACAAAATAGCACTGTTAGCAAAATTAAAGCCCATGGGATTAAAGGGACAGTGGCAGCATGGATACAAAATTGTCTAAGGGACAGAAAGCAGAGAGTAGTGGTGAACAGTTGTTTTTCAGACTGGAGGGAAGTATACAGTGGTGTTCCCCAGGGGTCAGTATTAGGACCACTGCTCTTTTTGATATATATTAATGACCTGGACTTGGGTATAGAGGGTATAATTTCAAAGTATGCAGATGAAACGAAACTCAGAAATGCAGCAAACAATGTGCAGGATAGTAATAGACCTCAGATTCCGGATCATAACAACTCGCTGTGTTAAAAAAGTGTTTTCTCATGTCGCTTCTGGCTCTTTTGCCGATCGCCTTAAATATTAATAGACCTTATGATCCGGAATTCACCTGACTAAGGAGGAAGCCTCCAAAAGCTTGTGATTTTCAAATAAAATTGTTGGACTATAACTTGGTGTTGTAAGATTGTTTACATTGAAAGGGAGGTGGAAGCAGATTCAATAATAACTTTCAAAAGGGAATTTGGGAAATGCTTGAAGGGAAAACATTTACAGGGCTATGGGAAAAGAGCAGGGGAGTTGGACTAAATGGATAGTTCTTTCAAAGAGCCGGCATGGGCATGATGGGCCAAATAGCCTCCTCTTGTGCTGTACCTATTATGATACTGTGATGATATGAAACTGCCTGTACCACAATGTATACAGCATTCAAAATAAAATGGAGGAACTGGAAGCAATAATCCATAGTAAAGAACCAGATGTAGTCGGAATAACTGAAACATTGCGACATAAAGAACAGGACTGGCAACTAAATATTGCAGGTTCTAATATAATCAGAAAGGATAGGGAAGGAAGAAGGGGGTGGAGTAGCTGTACTAATTAGAGATAAAATAATGGCAGTAGAAAAAAGGGTCATAACTAACAGAAGGATAGAAACAGAATCCATATGGATTGAAATAAAAGATAAGAAGGGATTGATCACGCTAAAAGGGGTATATTACAGACCACCTAATAGTGGAAAGGAGGTGGAGGAAGAAATATGTAAGCAAATCTGTGAAATGAGTAAAAGACATCGAATAATAATCATGGGAGATTTTAAATATCCCCAAATAAACTGGCAAAAACAGGTAGGTAAAGGGGTACGGAGAATGGAGTTTTTACAATGTGTGCAGGACTCCTTTATACCCAGTATGTAAAAATACCAACAAGAGAGGAAGCATTGCTGGATCTAGTAATGGGAAATGAACCAGAATAGATAAGAGAAGTAAGCATAGGGGACTATCTAGCCAATAGCGATCATAACATAATAAGGATTAAGATAAAGATTGAGCAGGACGTAAGCAAGACTAAGACCAAAGTAATAAATTGGGAAAAAAGCTGATTTTCAGGGAATGAGAATGGAACAAGGGAAAATAAACTGGAAAAATTTATTGATAGACAAAGAAATAGAACAGCAGTGGGAAATATTTAAAATGGTGATCAATAGAGTCCAGGAGAAATATATCCCACTAAAAAGCAAGAACAAACTAGCCAGTAATGATAAACCAGGGATGAATAAAGAAATAAGGGCAAAATTCAAACTGAAGAAAAAGTCATACCCCATGTACATAGACAACAAAAGAGCGGATAACAAAAGGGAGTACGAAGAGGTTAGGAAAGAAGTTAAAAAAACAATTAGGAAGACAAAGAGAAACAACTAAATTAAATTATCAAGGGATATAAAAAGAAATAGTAAAGTATTCTACGGAAATGTAAATAACAAAAGAAAAATCAGGATAGGGATTTGGCCACTAAGGGATAAAGACGACAAACTCACAGGTAATGACAGCGAAATGGTAGAAATATTAAATAATTACTTTGTCTCAGTATTTACCAGGGAGACTAACATGACGGGCATGACATTAGAAGAAGAGATTTAAAAACATATAAAGGTATTTAAGATAGAAAGGGGGTGATAATTGATAAACTAATCAAACTTACAAACTTACATCCACACATATTAAAAGAAGTTAGGGAAGAGATAGCAGAGGCACTATTACATAGATATAAAAAAATTAATTAATTAGAAAAGGCAATAGTGCCAGACAGCTAATGTTATTCCTATATTTAAAAAAGGAGATAGAACCAGTCCAGGGAACTATAGACTCATTAGCCTAACGTCGGAGGCAGGAAAGATAATGGAATCCTTACTCAAAGATATAATAGAAAAACATCAAGAAACCGAAAATATAATGAGATGGGAACCTGAGCGTAGATTCAGAAGGGAGAGAAGCAGAGCTGGAAATGGAAAGCAGAAAATTAGTAATCCAGTTTGGAAGGTAGAGGAAACAAAGGAGTTTGGCAGTGCTTAATAGTATATACTTCAATGCAAGGAGTATTGTGAATCAGGCAGATGAGCTGAGGGCACAGATAGACACATGGAAGTATGATATCATAGCTATTACAGAAACATGGCTTAAACAAGGGCAGGAATGGCAGCTTAACGTTCCTGGTTACAGGGTTTTCAGACAAAATAGAGAAAGGGATTAAAAGGCGGGGGGGGTCGCAATATTGGTGAAAAAAACAATTACAGCTGTGAGGTGGGATGATATGTTAGAAGGATCATTAAATGAGGCCATATGGGTTGAGCTAAAGAACAAAAAAGGTGCAATCACACTACTGGGAGTGTACTACAGATCCCCAAACAGTCAAAGGGAGATCGAAGAGCAAATATGTAGGCACATTTCTGAGAAGTGCAAACACGATAGGGCAGTAATGTAGGGGATTTCAACTATCCTATATTAACTGAGATACAATCAGTGTAAAAGGTATAGAGGGCGGAGAAGTCTTAAAATGCATTAGGGAGAACTTTTTTAGGCAGTACGTAGCAAACCCAACAAGAGAGGGGACAGTTCTGGATTTAGTTTTAGGGAATGAAACTCCTCAGGTGGAAGGAGTATCAGTGGGAGAGCATTTTGGTGGTAGTGATCATAATTCAGTTAGATTTAGCGTAGTTATGGACAAGGTCAAAGATAGACTAGGAGTAAAAGTTCTCAATTGGGGAAAGGCAAATTTTACTAAGCTGAGAAGTGATTTAGCAAAAGTGGACTGGAAACAGCTACTTGAAGGTAAATCAATGTCAGAGCAGAGGGAGGCATTCAAGGGGGAGATAGTGAGGGTTCAGAAAAAATATGTTCCCACAAAGAAAAAAGGTAGGATTCCCAAATTTAGAACCCCCTGGATGTCAAGGAGCATACAGGGTAAGATAAGGGAAGAAAGGGAAGCTTATGTCAGACACCGAGAGCGCAATACTGCAGAAAGCGTAAAGGAGTATAGAAAGTGCAGGAGTGAAATTAAAAAGGAAATTAGGAAAGCAAAGAGAGGGCATGAAAGAATATTGGCAAGTAAAATCAAGGAAAACCCAAAGAAGTTTTATAAATACATAAAGAGCATGAGGATAACTAAGGAAAGAGTAGGGCCTATTAGAGACCAAAAAAGGAGGCAGAAGATGTGGGTATGGTTCTTAATGAATACTTTGCATCTGTGTTTACAAAAGAGGGGGATAATGCAGGCATTGTAGTTAAGGAGGAGGGGTGTGAAATATTGGATGGGATGAACAGAGTGCAAGAGGAAATATTAAGGGGTTTAGCATCTTTGAAAGTAGATAAATCGCCAGGCCCGGATGACATGTATCCCCGGCTGTTAAAAGAAGCAAAGGAGGAAATAGCCGAAGCCCTGAGCATCATTTTCCAATCCTCTCTGGCTACAGGCATGGTGCCGGAGGACTGGAGGACTACTAGCGTTCTACCATTGTTTAAAAAGGGAGAAAGGAATAGACCAAGTAATTACAGGCTACTCAGCCTAATTTTGGTGGTGGGCATATTACTGGAACAAGTTCTGAGGGACGGTCTAAATCGTCATTTAGAAAGGCACAGATTAATCAAAGACAGTCAGCATAGATTTGTTAAGGGAAGATCGTGTCTGACTAACTTGATTGAATTTGTTGAGGAGGCAACAAGGAGGGTTGATGAGGGTAGCGTGTTTGATAAGAAATAGGAGCAGGAATAGGCCATGTGGCCTCTAGAGCCTGCTCCGCCGTTCAATAAGATCATGGCTGATCTTCGACCTCAACTCCACTTTCTCACCCGATCCCCATATCCCTTGATTCCCTAGAGTCCAAAAAATTATCTATCTCAGCCTTGGACATATTCAACGACTCAGCATCCACAGCCCTCTGGGGTAGAGAATTCCAAAGATTCACAACCCTCTGAGTGAAGAAATTCCTCCTCATCTCATTCCTAAATGGCCGACCCCTTATCCGGAGACAATGCCCCCTAGTTCTAGACTCTCCAGCTTGGGGAAACAACCTCGCAGCATCTACCCTGTCAAGCCCTCTCAGAATCTTATATATTTCAAGGAGATCACCTCTCATTCTTCTGAACTCCAGAGAGTATAGGCCCATTCTACTCAATCTCGCCTCATAGGACAACCTTCTCATCCCATGAATCAATCTAGTGAATCTTCGTTGCACCGCCTCTAAGGCAAGTATATCCTTCCTTAGATAAGGAGACCAAAACTGTACACAGTACTCCAGGTGAGGTCTCACCAAAGCCCTGTACAATTGTAGTAAGACTTCCTTACTCTTATTCTCCAACCTCCTTACAATAAAGGCCAACATGCCATTTGCCTTCCTAATTATTTGCTGTACCTGCCTGTTAACTTTCTGTGTTTCTTGTACGAGGACAGCCAAATCCGTCTGGACACCAACATTTAATAGTTTTGCACCATTTAAAAAATATTCCGTTTTTCTATTCTCCCTACCGAAGTGAATAACCTCACATTTCCCCACTTAATACTCCATCTGCCACCTTTTTGCCCACACAGCTAATCTGTCTATATCGCTTTGCAGGCTCTTTGCGTCCTCCTCATTGCTTACTTTCCCACCTAGCTTTGTATCATCAGCAAACTTGGATACATTGCACTTGGTTCATTCATCTAAGTCATTAATATAGATTGTAAATAGCTGGGGCCCAAGCACTGATCCTTGCGGCACCCCACTAGCTGCAGCCTGCCAACCTGAAAGTGACTCATTTATCCCTACTCTTTGTTTTCTGCCTGTTAGCCAATCCTCTGTCCATTCTAGTATTTTACCCCCAACCCCATGAGCTCTTATCTTGCGTAACAACCTTTTATGTGCCACCTTATTGAATGCCTTTTGAAAACCTAAATATACTACATCCACTGGTTCCCCTTTATCTACCCTGCTAGTTACATCCTCAAAAAAACTCTAATAAATTGGTTAAACACGATTTCCCTTTCATAAAACCGTGTTGACTCTGCCTAATAATATTATGATTTTCTAAGTGCCCTGTTACCACTGGATTCCAGCATTTTCCCGACGACTGATGTCAGGCTAACTGGCCTGTCGTTCCCTGTTTTCTCTCTCCCTCCTTTCTTGAATAGAAGGGGTTACATTTGCTACCTTCCAATCCACTGGGGCCATTCTAGAGTCTAGGGAATTTTGGAAGATCACAACCAATGCAATCCCTGCAGCCACTTCTTTTAGAACCTAGGATGTAGGTCATCAGGACCACATCAGCTTTTAGTCCCATTAGTTTCTCCAGTAATTTTTCTCTACTGATATTAATTACTTTAAGTTCCTCACTCTCATTAGCCCCTTGGTTCCCCACTATTTCTGGTATGCTTTTTGTGTCTTCTGTTGTGAAGTCGGATACAAAATATTTGTTTAACATCTCTCCCATTTTCTTATTCCCAATTATAATTTCTCCTGTCTCAACCTCTAAGGGACCAACGTTTCTTTTGCTACTCTCTTCCTTTTTACATACTTGCAGAAGCTCTTACAATCCATTTTTATATTTCTTGCTCGTTTACTTTCAGATTCTATTTTCTCCCTTTTTATCAATTTTTTGGTCGTCCTTTGTTGGTTTCGAAAACACTCCCAATCCTCAGGCTTAGTACTCTTCTTTGCAAAATTATGGGCCTCTTCTTTCAATCTAATACTATCCTTAACTTCTTTAGTTGCCACAGATGAATCACTTTTCCCGTGGAATTTTTATTTCTCAATGGAATGTATATGCATTGAGAATATTGAAATATTTCTTTAAATGTTTGCTGTAGCTTATCTACTGTCATACCTTTTTCTCTAATTTCCTAATCTACCTTAGCCAACTCACCCCTCATACTTATGTAATTGGCTTTATTTAAGTTTAAGACTCTAGTTTTGGTCTTAAGTATATCACTCTCAAACTCAATGTGAAATTCTATCATATCATGATCACTCTTCCCCAGAGGATACTTTACTGTGAGATTACTAATTAAACCTGTCTCATTACACAATACAAGATCTAAAATTGCCTGTTCCCTAGTTGATTCCGTGACGTATTGCACTAGGAAACTGTCTCGAATACATTCCATGAACTCGTCCTTCAGACTGCCTTTGACAATTTGATGTAGTCTACATGGATTTTAGCAAGGCTTTTGACAAGGTTCCACATGGCAGACTGGTCAGAAAATTAAAAGCCCATGGGATCAGAGGGAGAGTGGCAAGTTGGATCCAAAATTGGCTCAGTAACAGGAAACAAAGGGTAATGGTCAATGGGTGTTTTTGTGACTGGAAGGCTGTTTCCATTGGGGTTCTGCAGGGTTCAGTACTAGGTCCCTTGCTTTATGTGGTATATATTAATGTTTTAGACTTAAATGTAGGGGGCATTATTAAGAAGTTTTCAGATGATACAAAAATTGGCTGTGTGGTTGATAGTGAGGAGGAAAGCTGTAAACTGCAGGAAGATATCAATGGGCTGGTCAGGTGGGCAGAAAAGTGGCAAATGGAATTCAATCTGGATAAGTGTGGGGTAATGTATTTGGGGAGGGCAAACAAGGCAAGGGAGTACACAATAAATGATAGGATACTGAGAAGTGTAGAGGAATAGAGGGACCTTGGAGTGCATGTCCACAGATCCCTGAAGGTAGCGGGACAGGTAGATAAGGTGGTTAAGAAGGTATATGGGATATTATGTATTCCTTTATTAGCTGAGGCACAGAATATAAAACCAGGGAGGTTATGCTAGAGCTGTATAAAATACTAGTTAGGCTAGAGTACTGCGTAGAGTTCACGTCACCACATTACAAAAAAGATGTGATTGCACTAAAGAGGATACAGAGGAGATTTATGAGGATGTTGCCAGAACTGGAGAATTTTAGCTATGAGGAAAGATTGGCTAGGCTGGAATTGTTTTCTTTGGAACAGAGGAGGCTGAGGGGGCATTTAATTAGGTGTATAAAATTATGAGGGGCCTAGATAGAGTGGACAGGAAGGACTACTTCCATTAGCAGAGAGGTCAATAACCAGTGGGCATAGGTTTAAAGTGATTGTTAGAAGGATTAGAGGGGAGTTGAGGAGAGGTTTTTTCACCGAGAGGGTGGTGGGGGTCTGGAACTCACTGCCTGAAAGGGTGGTAGAGGCAGATCCTCATTCATTTGAAAAGTACTTGGATAGCACTTGAAGTGCTGTAACCTACAAGGCTACGGACCATATGAACACTTTCTAGACTCTCGCTATCGGCTGCAGAGAACTGTGTCTATCCCCCTGACTATACTGTCCCCTACTATCACTACATTCCTACTAACTCCCCCCACTTGAATGGCTTCCTGTACCATGGTGCCATGGTCAGTTTCCTCATCCACCCTGCAGCCCTCGCTTTCATCCATACAGGCTGCAAGCACCTCAAACCTGTTGGACAATTGCAAAGGTTCAGGCTCCTCCACTTTTACCTTCTCGATCCCCTTACCTGCCTCGTTCGCACTCACACCCTCCTGTCCCTGACCGCTGACCAATTTAGACGACCTTATCCCAAGGGATTTGACCACCTCTTGGAACCGAATGTCCAGGTATTTTCCCCCCTCCTTGATGTGTCGCAGTGTCTGCAGCTCGTCCTCCAGCTCAATGACTGAGGCAAAGCTCCTCAAGCCGCAGACATGCCTGATCATGGAGTTGCTGCGATGAATGTGGCTCCGCCCTCTTTTCACAGATAGTGCTGCAGAGAAGTTTTAAAATCATGTTGCCTTACACCATGTTATTTCCACATTGGGTCGACTTTGACCCAATGGGGGTTGGTGCCAAAGTACAGTACATCCAATAAGGCAGATAATTGAGACATCAGGTCAAGAATGTGTAGGGTGTTCTACTCCAAGTCTCCAAAAAAAATGGAGGCGGAAGAAATAATTCTTTATGCTTTCTCCAGAGATGAAGCAAAATGGACGATGTGCACGTTGTTTAGCATATTAACTACATTTCTTACTGGGGAGTATAATATGACTTAGAAACTGTAAAATGTGCCACAGCGTCCAATTTACGGTACTGTGATAAGTGCCCACAGAAGACATGCAGATAAAATGGGAACAAGAGGTAATGAATGATAGATAACATAATGGGGGTAGAAACAAGACCAGAGGAGGGTATCGATGAGCTACAAAATGAAGAAAAGTATACTGTCTATAATATGCACAACATAGCCGAGTTTTTCACTCAGATGCAAGATAAAATAAATGAGATAATGTACAAGGGAAATGAACGAGCAAAGGGAATAGGACGGGCAACTATTTGAACAGCATGCAGAGCATATGTGCTTTCATCAAGGCAGCATTTGACCAATGATTGGAGTCATACCTAGCACAAAGGAAGATGGTAGTGGTTGTTGGAGGCCAATTATCTCAGCCCCAGGACATTGCTGCAGGAGTTCCTCAGGGCAGTGTCCTAGGCCCAACCATCTTCAGCTGCTTCATCAATACCTTCCCTCCATCATAAGGTCAGAAATGGGAATGTTCGCTGATGATTGCAGTGTTCAGTTCCATTCGCAACCCCTCAGATAGTGAAGCAGTCCGTGCCCGCATGCACCAAGACTCGGACGATATCCAGGCTTGGGCTGATAAGTGGCAAGTAACATTCGCGCCACAAAAGTGCCAGGAAATGACCATCTCCAACAAGAGAGAGTCTAACCACCTCCCCTTGACATTCAACGGCATTACCATCGCCGAATCCCCCACCATCAACATCCTGGGGGTCACCATTGACCAGAAACTTAACTGGACCAGCCATATAAATAATTTGGCAAAAAAGAGCAGGTCAGAGGCTGGGTATTCTGCAGCCAGTGACTCACCTCCTGACTCCCCAAAGCCTTTCCACCATTTACAAGGCACAAGTCAGGAGTGTGATGGAATACTCTCCTCTTGCCTGGATGAGTGCAGCTCCAACAACACTCAAGAAGCTCGACACCATCCAGGACAAAGCAGCCCACTTGATTGGCACCCCATCCACCAACCTAAACATTCACCCCCTTCACCACCGGC
Source organism: Heptranchias perlo (assembly GCF_035084215.1). Lineage (NCBI taxonomy): Eukaryota > Metazoa > Chordata > Chondrichthyes > Hexanchiformes > Hexanchidae > Heptranchias > Heptranchias perlo. The sequence goes on along the minus strand of NC_090326.1, from coordinate 165,701,218 downwards.
GCACCGTGACTGCAGTGTGTACCATCCACAGGATGAGCTGCAGCAACTCGCCAAGGTTTCTTCGACAGCACCTCCCAAACCCGCGACCTCTACCACCTAGAAGGACAAGAGCAGCAGGCACATGGGAACAACACCACCTGCATGTTCTCCTCCAAGTCACACACCATCCCGACTTGGAAATATATTGCCATTCCTTCATCGTCGCTGGGTCAAAATCCTGGAACTCCCTACCTAACAGCACTGTAGGAGAACCTTCACCACAAGTGTTGGCCCCTTAAAAACTGAAAGTGGTGATATTGTCATTGACAATGGGAAAATGGCGGACATGTTGAACGATTACTTTGCGTCAGTATTTACAGTAGAAAAAGAGGATAGCATGCCGGAAATCCCAAGAAAACTAATATTGAATCAGGGACAGGGGCTCGATAAAATTAATATAAGTAAAGCAACAGTAATGAAGAAAATAACAGCACTAAAGAATGACAAATCCCCAGGACCAGATGGTTTCCATCCCAGGGTTTTAAAGGAAGTAGGTGAGCAGATTGTAGATGCCCTAACTATAATCTTTCAAAGTTCTCTAGATTCAGGAACTGTCCCTCTAGATTGGAAAATTGCACATGTCACTCCGCTTTTTAAGAAAGGAGAGAGAGGGAAACCGGGGAATTATAGACCAGTTAGCCTAACATCTGTTGTGGGGAAAATGCTGGAGTCTATAATTAAGGATAGGGTGACTGAACACCTCAAGAATTTTCAGTTAATCAGAGCGAGCCAGCATGGATTTGTGAAAGGTAGGTCGTGCCTGACAAACCTGATTGAATTTTTTGAAGACGTGACTAAAGTAGTGGACAGGGGAATGTCAATGGATGTTATTTATATGGACATCCAGAAGGCATTTGATAAGGTCCCACATAAGAGACTGTTAGCAAAGATAGAAGCCCATGGAATTGAGGAAAAAGTACGGACTTGGTTAGGAAGTTGGCTGAGCGAAAGGCGACAGAGAGTAGGGATAATGGGTAGGTACTCACATTGGCAGGATGTGACGAGTGGAGTCCTGCAGGGATCTGTCTTGGGGCCTCAATTATTCACAATATTTATTGGCGACTTAGATGAAGGCATAGAAAGTCTCATATCTAAGTTTGCCGATGACACAAAGATTGGTGGCATTGTAAGCAGTGTAGATGAAAACATAAAATTACAAAGTGATATTGATAGATTTGATGAATGGGCAAAACTGTGGCAAATGGAATTCAATGTAGACAAATGTGAGGTCATCCACTTTGGATCAAAAAAGGATAGAACAGGGTACTTTCTAAATGGTAAAAAGTTAAAAACAGTGGATGTCCAAAGGGACTTAGGGGTTCAGGTACATAAATCATTGAAGTGTCATGAAAAGGTGCAGAAAATAATCAATAATGCTAATGGAATGCTGGCCTTTATATCTGGAAGACTGGAGTACAAGGGGGCAGAAGCTATGCTGCAGCTATACAAAACCCTGGTCAGACCGCACCTGGAGTACTGTGAGCAGTTCTGGGCACCGCACCTTCGGAAGGACATATTGGCCTTGGAGGGAATGCAGCGTAGGTTTACTAGAATGATACCCGGACTTCAAGGGTTAAGTTACGAGGAGAGAGTACACAAATTGGGGTTGTATTCGCTAGAGTTTAGAAGCTTAAGGGGTGATCTGATCGAAGTTTATAAGATATTAAGGGGAACAGATAGGGTGGATAGAGAGAAACTATTTCCGCTGGTTGGGGATTCTAGGATTAGGGGGCACAGTCTAAAAATTAGAGCCAGACCTTTCAGGAGCGAGATTAGAAAACATTTCTACACACAAAGGGTGGTAGAAGTTTGGAACTCTCTTCCGCAAACGGCAATTGATATTAGCCCAATTGCAAAATTTAAATGTGAGATAGATAGCTTTTTGGCAACCAAAGGTATTAAGGGATATGGGCCAAAGGCAGGTATATGGAGTTAGATCACAGATCAGCCATGATCTTATCAAATGGCAGAGCAGGCACGAGGGGCTGAATGGCCTACTTCTGTTCCTATGTTCCTATGTTCCTACACGGTCTGCAGCGGTTCAAGAAGGCGGCTCACCACCACCTTCTCAAGGGCGATTAGGGATGGGTAATAAATGCTGGCCTTGCCAGCAAAGCCCACATCCCATGAACGAATAAAAAAAAATCTGTTGATCAAACTCTGGGATTTTTGAAGCAAGGTGATGTCCATATATTTTCACGGACTACGACGTTGTCCATTGGTATTCTAAGAGTAATGGTGAAACAAATGTGAGGATTAAAGTTCCATCTGTATCAACATTCCGCAATCTGGGGTACGCTCCTATTCACCCAATGGGCCAAGTTAGGGATAATAATAAACGTTGATTTTTACGAGATAACTTAAATGTGTCATTTACTCTCGCCTTACTTGTCGTGGATGTTACAACCCAAGTATTTACCAAATTGGCAGAACCACATTCTGGTTCTCTTTAGAGGGAGAAGTATGTAAGCAAAGGGTAAACTCGCCTAAGTTAATGGTATATAACAGGAAAACTGCATCATGGAAGGTGCCCAATTTGGATTATTGTGTCAAGCAGGGGAACCAATACCTATGCTGACAATTCTACCAGTTATCCAATAAAGTTAATAACCTGGAAAGGAAGTAGGATTAAGGTAACTTTTAATATGGATGGTCAGTATTGTGTGGTGACCAATGAACAGACCCTTAAGTATCAGAACTTAACGTATCCGACTATCCTGAACTTCTGTTTTACCTCTGACTACCCCACGATTATTGGTTCTCATGTTATTATCCCCATTCCCGTATATGAGCCTGAGTACAAAATAGATGCTATCAGATCCATTGATCCAATGCTGCATATTCCAAACTTTACGATACCAATTGGCAACTTGACCCTAAATTTGACCCATCTAATGGAACAGAAGGATAAAGATCACCTCATCACCATTACCAATAATATGGAGATGGTGAAACATAACATAAACCAATTATCACTAATTATGAGTTATTAATTGAAGATACACCTCCATTGTTCATTCTTAAGTATTTTGTTATAGTTCAAAGGATCATCGTTATTATTGCTTTGATTATACTATATTGTTGCTATTGTGTGCTAAAGCATATAAATCAGAGACTCAATAGACTCAATACGCATGTGGAGGATCGTAATCAATGACTAGCAACCCGTGATTCGTCGTACCATAATATTAGAAGATAATATGTGATTAAGTATGTACGCATTTGGGCCAATATCAGGCATCTTGTTCTGGGAGAACCAACGAGTGTCTACCACAAAGAAAGCATTATTAGTGGGAATATCATCAAAATTCATACCTGCTAGAGGAGGGACTGTAAGGTACAGATTGTTTTGGTTATTTCAATGTCATGAACTTTTGACTCTTTGGCTAATGAAAAGAACCAAGCCAGTAAGTTAACCACAAACCACAGACTGTTGTCTACTGCTGAGCAAAACAACAGCAAACAGATATAGAGCAGAAAAGATTGTGATTTTGGACACTGCAGGGAAAGAAAATGATGACATAGGAGACTCCTCTTAAATGGGTATTGATCAGGCTCGCCTGAAAACTGTATAAAAGGAGAACAAACTGTACTATCGGCAGGAGATGCAGCATGAAGAAGACAAGGAAGAATCATGTCGGTAGACACTCCTGGCCCTCCCCAGAACAACGGTCCGGTCAGTCCGTGCTTTGAACCTAAATCCACAGTTGCTTATTGTTGCTCGGCAATTGAATAAAGTGCTTAGTAACCATAATACCAGTTTCAATGGTTGTTATCTCCGCACAGGGTTCGAACCAATAATCGAAATTATTAACAATAATCTTAGACCTTTATAGCTTTCCTTGTAAGGAGCTAGATAAAAGGATTTCGACTGTAAATATTTTATATGCACTATATTACATTTGCTCATCTTTTGTTAAATAATCAGCTTAATAGTTTGAACCAAACCGCGCCCCAATGTGATCCTCTATATAAGATGAGGAGTAGGCCATCCTGAGATCGATAGATTTTTATTGGGTACATGTATCAAAGGATAAAGAACAAAGGCAGGCAAAATTGCATTTCAGGTACAGGTCAGCCATTTTCGAATTAATTGGGGGAGGAGATTTGAGGGGCTAAATGGCCTACTCCTATGTGCTTATGTAAATGGGGTAAAGAGGTGAGGGAGGGAGAAACTTATTTATTATATTTCAGACACTGTGATTTTTCTCAGCAAGTTGATAACCGAGTTGTGTAAAATAGAGCGGGATACACACACTGGTTTGAAGGAGCTCTCTTCATATTGAATTTTAGACTGGCTGAATCCACTGATGACCATATAACTATGAGACTATGGCCTGGATTCTCATCTTCGGAGCAGAGATTTGGCGAGACTGGACTTCCACCTGTGCCTCCAAATTTCCCCAACACCACTGAAGTACTAGAAGAGGTGGTGCGGGGCATTAAAGGGGTAGAAGCACACATAAGATGGCATCAAGACACCCGCTAAAGGCTTCAGCAGAGACCGAGGCCTTCAGCAGCTCAGTGCCGGGGGGCCTCTACCTAAATGGGTGAACTTGTGCCTTTTACTGCTGGTTCCTGGGGACTACCCATTACCTTCCACATGGCGGCCCCGAGAAGCAGCAGTAATTAGGGTGGATGGGAGGGGAATCGTCTCTGAGCCTGGGCCCTGCACCCTTGCCACCATTCGCGTGTGGGATCACAGAAGAGAATCGGGCTCACAGCCAATCAGTAGCCTGTTTCACACTGCGCCTGTGTTTTTTTCTATTAACTAGTTTAAAACGAGCTGCTCGATTCGCTATGACCCTGTTTCACACCATTGACCTCGGCCAATTTCACCCCCAACGTCTTTCTACATTTTCAAAAACTCAATGATCTCACCCAAGTTCATGTTGTTCCATCCGATCTGTGCATTAGCCGAAAGAGAAGGTTCAGTTGCTCTGGATGGACATCGACTGCCTCTGTTGCTTCTTCGCGGTTCTGACATTAAAATTTAACAAATTCAGTTCAAACATTACATGTCAAAAGTGTGCATTTCAAAATATTGCTTTCTGCCTCTAAGCCCTCTTTCTGAGCTGTGTCTGCACTGTTGTTTATCTCTACATATCCAGAACAAGAAAAAGCCATCAGGCTCATCCATGCTCACTCACCCCAATCCATAGGTTGAGCTCATTTTGTGCATCAAGCACCCACTCCCTCCCATCTGCTGGGAGAGGCAAAGAAAACAGAGACTTGTAGCCAATAAAGAAGTCTTCTAGCAAAGATGCCTCACCAATCCCTCATCAGGAAAAGCTCCAGGAGACCCCAACCCACTGCTTGTTATCTTAGAATGGTTTCATCTTATGATCCGTATGCCAAGACAACCATGTATTACCTGGACATGTCCAGACAGTGGAATTGTTCCAGAAAGCCTATTATATGCTCTATTTATTAGTATCCTTATGCCTCATTATAATTTCATTTTGCCACAGATTGGTAGCAACTGGTCTCAAGGCCCATTCATATAGGGCAGAAATGCCTTAATTAAGGATGGGACTGCCATTGTGGCAGCCTCTAGGGTACATGGCATCTCTCTGCATGGTGTAGTTCTCATGGTCACATACAACTTGTATGCTGATGGAATGGAAGAACTTCCTGTTCATAAATGTCATTTCATTGGTGAAAGGAGCCCATATGTCCACATTCCATCAAATGAAGTCGTGCACTAATGGAAAGCTAGCCACTCTGAAAAAGTGCAGAGTCTTGTCTCGTTCATAGTCGTTGAAATTAGAACAAGAAAATAAATCTTTGGCTCTGGGAAATGCGACCTGATATATGCAGTCGTGGAATGCTTACAGGCTGATTGACAGTTGACGCAAGAGGCATCTTGAAAGCAGCCAATTCCATAGACGTTCAAGACAGTAGTTACTTTCAAAATCAGGGGCAGAGCCATCCCAGTCATGGAGGAGTCTAGGAAGTCTGCCTCTAGGAGACAAATGGCAGAGCTCCTTGGACGCCCTCAAGTAACTGTGGCATCGTCTGTACACCTGGCCCCTTGGTAGAAATGGGTACGCTAAGCCCTCCTCCGATACTGGCACGCCAGCCTCTGCTCATGATCGCTGAGAGCAAGTTCTTTCAGTACAATACTTTACACACAACAGATGTCGAGCTCACTACCTGTAGTTTCCTGGGACACACCTTTTTTAAAGATTGGTGTTATATTAGACTTTCCAATCCTCAGGCAACACTCCTGTGATTTCTCCATTGCCCTCCTCACCAGTCATCTGACTTCCACCTTCCAAAAAATCCAACTTGTCCAAAACTCTGCCATTTGCATTGTGCCCTGCAGTAAATCCAATTTGCACATCATTGACCTGCACTGGCTCTCAGTCTCCCAGTGAGAGGTTCTGAAGACCAGATGAGGGATTCCAAATGGCCATTCCTCTGCCATGACAATGGAGGAGGTGCAGCAGGAAAGGACTCCACAAAATATGGAGAATTTGTACTTACTGAACCGCCTATGGACAGATAAATGAACTAAGCAAATTTAAGACATTAGCCTTGGCTCAGTGGTAGCCCTCTCACCACTGAATCAGAAGGTTGTGGGTTCAAGCCCCACTCCAAAGACTTGTACATAATCTAGGTGCTGCCCTGTCAGAAATGTTGTCTTTTGGATGATAAGTTAACCCCAGGCCCCACTACACTTTCAGGTGGATGTAAAAGATCCCAAGTCCCTACTCGAAGAAGTGCTGGGGATTTCTCCCAGCCAACATTTATCCCTCAACCAACACCTAAAATAGACGATCTGGTTATTTATTTACTTGCTGTTTATGGGATCTTGCTGTGCACAAATTGGCTACCGTGTTTCCTACATTACAAAAGTGACTACACTTTAAACGTACTTGATTGGCTGTAAAGCGCTTTGGGACACCCTGAGCTTGTGAAAAGCACTCTATAGATTAAAATCCAGCTGTACCCTGTGCTCACTTGGAGTTCCCGACAAATGAATAAATGAACTTGAATTTAAACAGTACATTATAACATTAAGGCCTCAGCTGGCTTTAACACCAGAGACAGCTGCCTGACTCAAACAGAAGCCTCATGTATATCGGGGTCATGTGATGTCATTAGGACACTGATTCAATTTTAAAGGCTTCGAGCTCAGTAAAGCCTGGCGGACACCCAGCTGTGGCTCTGTCAGGTACGTTTAAAACCAGAGTGCTCCTCCAGTCCTCACAAAGGAAGTTACGGCACTGTCGCACCAGGCTTCCCATCTTCCAACCTGCAAAACCATCTCGAACCTTCTCCTCCGTGACTTACCTGACGGCCGGCCTCTAACAGCCCGATCGTCAGAGGGCCAAAGCTGGCAAGCTATCTCTGGACACCTATTTCAGATGGACAGCTGGCCGTCGGAATGTTAATGAGGCCTGGCTATTAAAATGGACTGGGCCTCCCATTGCAGCACTCGGACGCTCCGCTGGGAGTTAAAGTTACCCCGGGGCCTCGGTTTAACATCTCATCTGAAAGACGGCACCTTCGACATTGCAGCAGTCCCTCAGTACTGCACTGGATTGTCAGTCTAGATTATGTGCTCAAGTCTCTGCAGTGGGCCTTGAACCCACAACCTTCTGACTCAGAGGTGAGAGCTACTACTGAACCAAGGCTCACACCAATTAGTTAATTATTTTATCATTTCATTTTTAAAAAATAACTAATTGATATTACAAGTACAATACATAGGGCATGGGATTGCAGTGGTTATGTTACTGGGCAAGTAATTTAGAGAACGTGACGGTGAGAAACATGGCATTTTGGGAATTTGAGTTCAGTTTACAAATATCTAGAAATAAAGTCAGTATCAGTAAAAGTACCCATGAAGTTGTCGGATTGTCGTAAAAACCCAACTGGTTCACTGATGTCCTGTAGAGAAGGAAACCCGCCGTCCTTACCCGGTCTGGTGTATAAGTGACTCCAGTCTCACACCAAATTGGTTGATTCTGAACTACCCTGTGAAAGTGGCTCAGCAAGCCACTCAATTGTATCATACTGCTACAAAGGACTGCAGCGGTTCGAGAAGGTGGCCTACCACCACCTTCTCAGGGCAAGTAGCAATGTGCAATAAAAGTTGGCCTTGCCAGTGACACCTGCATCTCGATAATGATAAAATAAAATTATAGGGAAGGAGATGTGTCTAATTTGATTGGAGATCGCTGGCTTGTGCTGCCATTCAGTTGTCATGTAGACTTCTTCACTCAGAGGGTTGTGAATATTTGGAATTCTCTACCCCAGAGGGCTGTGGATGCTGAGTCGTTGAGCATATTCAAGATTGAGATCGATAGATTTTTGGACTCTAGGGGAATCAAGGGATATGGGGATCGGGCGGGAAAGTGGAGCTGAGGGCGAAGATCAGCCATGATCTGATTGAATGGCGGAGCAGGCTCGAGGGGCCGTATGGCCTACACCTGCTCCTATTTCTTATGTCCTTATATCATATATAGTGAGCAAACACACAGAATCCTTTTCCACTTCCTGGTCGATACTTTCAAAGTCAAGTTCTTAGCCTCAATTCTATTAACCTGGAAGAACTCTAGTTTTCTCTTTGTTGGAAATCTGAGGTGTTAAATGACTTAGAATCATAGTATCATAGAAAGGATACAGCAGGGAAGGAGGCCATTCAGCCCATCGAGTCTATGCCTGCTCTATGCAAGAGCAATCCAGCTAGTCCTACTCCCCCGCCCTATCACCGTAGCCCTGAAAATTGTTTCCTTTCAAGTACTTATCCAGTTCCCTTTTGAAGGCCACGATTGAATCTGCCTCCACCACCCCCTCGGGCAGTGCATTCCAGATCCTAACCACTCACTGTGTAAAAAAGTTTTTCCTCATGTCACCTTTGGTTCTTTTGCCAATCACCTTAAATCTATGCCCTCTGGTTCTTGACCCTTCCGCCAATGGGAACAGTTTCTCTCTCTAGACCCTGCATGATTTTGAATACCACGAACAAATCTCCTCTCAACCTTCTCTGTTCCAAGGACAACAACCCCAGATTCTCCAGTCTATCCACGAAACTGAAGTCCCTCATCCCTGGAATCATTCTAGTAAATCTCTTCTGCACTCTCGCACAGGCCTTCACATCTTTCCTAAAGTCCGGTGCCCAGAATAGGACACAATACTCCAGTTGTGGCCGAACCAATGTTTTATAAAGGTTCATCATGAGATGTTAAACCGAGGCCCCGGGGTAACTTTAACTCCCAGCGGAGCGTCCGAGTGCTGCAATAGGAGGCCCAGTCCATTTTAATGGCCAGGCCTCATTAACATTCCGACGGCCAGCTGTCCATCTGAAATAGGTGTCCAGAGACAGCTTGCCAGCTTTGGCCCTCTGACGATCGGGCTGTTAGAGGCCGGCCGTCAGGTAAGTCACGGAGGAGAAGGTTCGAGATGGTTTTGCAGGTTGGAAGATGGGAAGCCCGGTGCGACAGTGCCGTAACTTCCTTTGTGAGGACTGGAGGAGCACTCTGGTTTTAAACGTATTTATCTAATTCCCTTTTGAAAGCCACAAATGAATCTGCCTCCACCACCCCCTCAGGCAGTACATTCCCGATCATAACCACTCACTGTGTAAAAGAGTTTTTCCTCATGTCACCTTTGGTTCTTTTGCCAATCACCTTAAATCTATGTCTTCTGGTCCTTGACCCTTCCGCCAATGGGAAGTTTCTCTCTATCTACCCTGTCTAGATACTTCATGATTTTGAATACCTCTATCAAATCTCCTCTCAACCGTTTCTGTTCTAAGGAGAACAACCCCAGCTTCTCCAGTCTATCCATGTAACTAAAGTCCCTCATCCCTGGAATCATTCTAGTAAATCTCTTCTGCACCCTCTCTAAGGCCTTCACATCTTTCCTGAAATGCAGTGCCCAGAACTGGACACAATACTCCAGTTGTGGCCGAACCAGTGTTTGATAAAGGTTCATCATGACTTCCTTGCTTTTGTACTCTATGCCTCTATTTATAAAGCTCAGGATCCCGTATGCTTTTTTAACCACTTTTTCAACCTGCTCCGCCACCTTCAACGATTTGTGCACATCTACCCCCAGATCACTCTGTTCCTGTACTCCTTTTACAATTGTGCCCTTTACTTTATACTGTCTCTCCTCATTCTTCCTAACAAAATGTATCACTTTGCATTTTTCTGCATTAAATTTTCATCTGCCATGTGTCCGCCAATTTCACCAGCCTGTCTATATCCTCTTGAAATCTCTTACTATCCTCCTCACTGTTCACTAAACTTCCAAATTTTGTGTCATCTGAAAATGTTGAAATTGTGCCTTGTACTCCCAAGTGCAAGTCATTAATATATATTAAGAAAAGCAGTGGTCCCAGCACCGACAGAGGAACACCACTGTACACCTCCCTCAAGTCCGAAAAACAACCATTCACGACTACTCTCTGTTTGATGGCCCTTAGCCAATTCTGTATTCATGTTGCTACTGCCCCCTTTATTTCATGGGCCACAATCTTGATGATAAGCCTACCGTTCGGCACTTTATCAAATGTCTTTTGAAAGTCCATATACACCACGTCAACTGCATTGCCCTCATCTACACTCTCTGTTACCTCATCAAAAAACTCTATCAGGTTAGTTAAACACGATTTGTCTTTAACAAATCCGTGCTGGCTTTCCCTAATCAATCCACACTCGTCCAAGTGACTTAATTCTGTCCTAGATTATCGTTTTTAAAAGTTTCCCCACCACTGAGGTTAAACTGACTGGCCGATAGTTGCTGGGTTTATCCTTACACCCTTTTTTGAACAAGGGTGTATCATTTGCAATTCTTCAGTCCTCTGGCACCACCCCCCGTATCTAAGGATGTTTGGAAGATTATGTCCAGTATCTCTGCAATTTCCACCCTTACTTCCCTCAGCAACCTAGGATGAATCCTATCTGGATAGGGTAACTTATCTACTTTAAGTACAGCTAGTCTTTCAAGTACCTCTTCTTTATCAATTTTTAGCCCACCCAGTATCTCAACTATATTTTCCTTTACTGAGACTGTGGCAGCATCTTCTTCCTTGGTAAAGACAGATGCAAAGTATTCATTTAGTACCTCAGCCTCTACTCATGAGGTACTAAATGAGTACTTTGCATCTGTCTTTACCAAGGAAGAAGATGCTGCCACAGAAGATCCATGAGTAGATCTCCTTTATGGTCCCTAATCGGCCCCACCCCTCCTTTTTCTACCTGTTTGCTGTTTACAGCCCTATAGAAGACTTTTGGATTCCCTTTTACGTTGGAACTTCCAACCATTCTGTACCATAGTGCCTTGGAGAACCAGTGCTCCACTCTCCTTAAAGCAGTATGGGGTTAAATTCGATAACCCCTGAATCCAGGCATGGGGGTCGTGGTGCACAATTAACCCGCGCTCAGTTGTTGCGATGCTGACAGCACATGACTGGCTCATACCTCTTAAAGGCAGCCTGCACCTCCTATTTGCAAAATATAAGATACGGGTCCGCACGGAGTCTGGGCGGAGATCAGACATCGCACATATAAAACAAAGATGCAGGTCCCATCCCTATCTTTACAAACTGTTGAGTTATGTTAAAACATTGAATAAAGTTTGCGCACTACTAAATCGGGAGCCCGGAGTCCAGAGCGAGTGCAGACCTGCGAGAGACCGGGGGCTGGGAATCGAAGCATTGGAGCAGGTAAAAAGCAAGGCCCAGAGACTAGGCCTCAATCGGGAGCCCGGATCCAGGGCGAGCGTGGACCTGCTGGGAATCGAAGCATCAGAGCCAGTAAAAGGCGAGGCCCAAGGAGCGAGGAAAAAACTTAAAGTGATGTCAGCACAAGGAACGGAACTGATTGGTGAGTCGCTGATTGGTGAGTGTTTTTTTTAAGTTTTTAGTTTATTTCTGTTAAAAAGTTTAGTTAATAATCTAATAAATTGAGGCATGGCAGGGCACCTCAGACCCGTGGAATGCACATCCTGTGCCATGTGGGAACTCCAGGACACCTCCCGCGTCCTGGACAACCACAGGTGCAGGAAGTGTCGTCAGCTGGAGGAGCTCGAGCTCCGGATTTCAGACCTTGAGCAGCAGCTGGCGTCACTGCAGTGCATCCGCGAGGGTGAGAGATTCGTGGATAGCATGTTTCAGGAGGTGGTCACCCTACAGCTTAAGAGAGTGCAGGCAGAGAGGGACTGGGTGACCGCCAGACAGACAAGGAGGACCAGGCAGGTAGTTCAGGAATCCCCTGAGGATATCGCGCTCTCTAACCAGTATTCAGTTCTGAATACTGGTAAGAGAGAGGGTTCCTCTGGGGAGTGCAGCCAGAGCTAAGACCACAGCACCATGGGTGGCTCAGCTGTACAGGGGGAGAGGAGAAAGGTCAGGAGAGCGATAGTGATGGGGGATTCAATAGACAGGCGTTTCTGCGGCTGCAGACGTGATTCCAGGATGGTATGTTGCCTTCTTGGTGCCAGGGACAAGGATGTCACCAAGCGGCTGTAGAACATTCTGGAGGGGGAGGGTGAACAGCCAGAGGTCGTGGTCCAAATCGATACCAACGATATAGGTAGAAAGAGGGATGAGGTCCCGCAGACACATTTTAAAGAGTTAGGAAAGAGATTAATAAGCAGTCTCTCAAAGGTAGTAATCTCCGGAATACTCCCAGTGCCACGCGCTGGTGAGTATAGAAATAGGAGGATAGAACAGATGAATGTGTGGCTGGAGAGATGGTGCAGGAAGGAGGACTTTAGATTGCAGGGCCATGAGGACCAGGTCTGGGGGAGGTGGGACCTGTGCAGGCCGGACGGGTTGCACCTCAACGGAGGAGGGACCAATGTCCTTGCGGGGAGGTTCGCTAGTGGGGTTTAAACGAGCTTGGCAGGGGGAAGGGAACCTGAGCGTTGATTCAGAAGGGAGAGAAGCAGAGCTGGAAATGGAAGGCAGGAAATTAGTAAGCGAGTTTGGAAGGCAGAGGAAACAAAGGTTAGAAATTGGACAACAAAGGAGTTTGGCAGTGCTTAATGGTATATATACCTAATGCAAGGAGTATAGTGAATCAGGCAGATGAGCTGAGGGCACAGATAGACACGTGGAAGTACAATATCTTAGCTATTACAGAAACATGGCTCAAACAGAGGCAGGAATGGCAGCTCAATGTTCCTGGTTATAGGGTTTTCAGATGAGACAGAGAGGGGGTTAAAAAAGGAGGGGGGAGGTGGCAATATTGGTTAAAGAAACAATTCCGGCTGTGAGGAGGGATGATATGTTCGAAGGATCATCAAATGAGGCCATAAGGGTTCAGCTAAAGAACAAAAAAGGGGCAGTCACACTTCTGGGAGTGTACTATAGGCCCCCAAACAGTCAGAGGGAGATAGAAGAGCAAATATGTAGGCAAATTTCTGAGAAATGCAAAAACAATTGGGCAGTAATAGTAGGGTTCAACCCGAATATTAACTAGGATACAATCAGTGCATAAGGTATAGAGGGTTCAGAATTCTTAAATTTCATTCAGGAGAACTTTGTTTGCCAGTACAGCAAGCCCAAGACAGGGGGCAGTTCTGGGTTTAGTTTTAGGGAATGAAGCTGGGCAGGTGGAAGAAGTATGAGTGGGAGAGCATTTTGGTGGTAGTGATCATAATTCAGTTAGATTTAGCATAGTTATGGAAAAGGACAAAAATAGAACAGGAGTTAAAGTTCTCAATTGGGGAAAGGCCAATTTTACTAAGCTGAGAAGTGATTCAGCAAAAGTGGACTGGAAACAGCTACTTGAAGGTAAATCAGTGTCAGAGCAGTGGGAGGCATTCAAGGGGGAGATTCAAGGGGTTCAGAGTAAACATGTTCCCACAAAGAAAAAGGATGGGGCTGCCAAATCTATTGCAAAAAAGGGAAACTTATGTCAGACACCAAGAGCTGCAGAAAGCCTAGATGAGTATAGAAAGTGCAGGAGTGAAATTAAAAAGGAAATTAGGAAAGCAAAGAGGGGGCGTAAAAAAATACTGGTAAGTAAAATCAAGGAAAACCCAAAAATCTTTTATAAATATATAAACAGAATAACTAAGGAAAGAGTAGGGCTTATTAAAGACCAAAAAGGTGACCTATGTGTGGAGACGGAAGATGTGGGTATGGTTCTTAATGAATACATTGCGTCTGTCTTCACAAAAGGGGAGGACAAAGCAGAGATTGTAGTGAAGGAGGAGGAGTGTGAAATATTGGATGGGATAAATATAGTGAGGGAGGAAGTATTAAGGGGTTTAACATCTTTGAAAGTAGATAAATCACCAGGCCCGGATGAAATGTATCCCAGGATTTTAAAAGAAGCAAGGGAGGAAATAGCGGAGGCTCTGACCATCATTTTCCAATCCTCCCTGGCTACAGGCGTGGTGCTGGAGGATTGGAGGACTGCTAACATTGAACCGTTGTTTAAAAAGGGAGAAAAGAATAGACCGATTAATTACAGGCCAGTCAGATTAACCTCGGTGGTGGGCAAATTATTGGACTCAATTCTGAGGAACAATATTAATTTTCATTTAGAAAGGTAAGGATTAATCAAGGACAGTAAACATGGATTTGTTAAGGGAAAGTCATGTCTGACTAACTTGATTGAATTTTTTGAGGAGGTAACAGGGAAGGTCGATTAGGGTAGTGGGTTTCATAAAGTTTACATGGATTTTAGCAAGGCTTTTGACAAGGTCCCACATGCCAGACTGGTCAAAAAGGTAAAAGCCCATGGGATCCAATGGAAAGTAGCAAATTGGATCCAAAATTGGCTCAGTGGCAGGAAGCAAAGGGTAATGGTCAATGGGTGTTTTTGTGACTGGAAGGCTGTTTCCAGTGGGGTTCCACAGGGCTCAGTACTAGGTCCCTTGATTTTTGTGGTACGTATTAATGACTTAGACTTAAATGTAGGGGCATTATTAAGAAGTTTGCAGATGATACAAAAATTGGCCATGTGGTTGATAGTGAGGAGGAAAGCTGTAGACTGCAGGAAGATATCAATGGACTGGTCAGGTGGACAGAAAAGTGGCAAATGGAATTCAATCTGGAGAAGTGTGAGGTAATGCATTTGCGGAGGGCAAACAAGGCAAGGGAATACACAATAAATGGGAGGATACTGAGAGGTGTAGAGGAAGAGAGGGACCCAATACCGTATGTCCACAGATCCCTGAAGGTAGCAGGACAGGTAGGTAAGGTGGTTAAGAAGGCACACGGGATACTTTCATTTTTTGCCAAGGCATAAAATATAAGAGGAGGGAGGCTCTGCTAGAACTGTATAAAACACTAGTCAGGCCACAGCTTGAGTACTGTGTACAGTTCTAGTCTCCACAGTACAGGAAAGATGTGACTGCACTAGAGAGGGTACAGCGGAGATTTACAAGGATGTTGCCAGGACTGGAGAACTTCAGCTCGAAGGAAAGATTGGATAGGCTGGGGCTGTTTTATTTGGAACAGAGACTGAAGGGTGATATAATTGAGGTGTATAAAATTATGAGGGGCCTCGATAGAGTGGACAGGAAGGACCTATTTCCCTTGGCAGAGAGGTCAATAACCAGAGGGCATAGATTTAAGGAAGGATTAGAGGGGAGCTGCGGAAAACTTTTTTCACCCAGAGGGTGGTGGGGGTCTGGAACTCACTGCCTGAAAGGGTGGTAGAGGCAGAAACCCTCATCACATTTAAAAGGTACTTGGATATACACTTGAAGCACCGTAACCTACAGGGCTACGGACCAAGTGTTGAAAAGTGGGATTAGGCTGAGTAGCTCTATTTCCACTGGTGCAGACACGATGGGCCGAATGGCCTCCATCTGTGTCGTAAATTTTCTATGTTTCTATGTTTCTAAATCGCATATCCTCCAATCTGCACGCCAGACCTGGCCAACCTGCCAATCTGAGTTTGTACCAGGCCTGTGAGAGTGCGTGCACCAAGGTTCTCTGCTAATGTACTAGAGACCTTGGTGTAAGATGTAGACAAAAGGAGGGGCATCCTATATCCGCATGGGTATCCTATATCCAGACGTATGCTCAAGAGGCAGTCGGTGGCAGTAGGGGTCGAAGTCAATGCCAGGCGTGTAGCACCACGAACATGGATGCAGTGCAGAAAGAAGTTCAATGCTTTGACACAAGTGAACAAGGTGAGTGAGGTCAACTATCAAATGGCGTCTCCTACCAACTGCACCACGCACTTACACCCCCCATCACCCACGTACCAAAGAACTCTTTCAATCAGTACTCAACTCTTCCAATTAGATGTTTCCTCTCACCTTCACACATTACCACTGTTGCAAGCCACATTCCCACAACTCACAGGTCACACACACTGGCAACCATGACTGACACATCACCCAAACGTCTTGCAGGACACTCACCGACACACGTCCTACTTTCTTGCAGGAGAAGGTGGCGCATAAGAGGCAGTAAGTGGCAGTGGCTCCGTGGAATATGAACCTGCTGTCCTCTCTCAGGGTGTCAGTTTTCCGGTCCCATCCCTGCCACTCCGCCAGTGCCCTTGCTGTTGCCTGTCAGCAAGCCAGCCCACTCCCTTTAGCATATTGAAACTTTATTGTAGGAACATAGGAAGATAGGAACAGGAGTAGGCCAGTTAGCCCCTCAAGCCTGTTCTGCCATTCAATGAGATCATGTTTGATCTGTGACCTAACTCCATATACCCACCTTAGCCCCATATCCCTTAATGCCTTTGGTTAACAGAAATCTATCAATCTCAGATTTAACAATTGAGCTCGCATCAACTGCCGTTTGCAGAAGAGAGTTCCAAACTTCTACCACCCTCTGCGTGTAGAAGCATTTCCTAACTTCCCTCCTGCAAGTCCTGGCTCTAATTTTTAGGCTATGTCCCCTAAGCCTAGTATTCAAGTATAGAAGACCTCCAAAAACAGATACAAATGTATCAGCAGCCAGAAGCAATAATCCAGCAACCAACCTGTAAATCCTGCATGATCCCTTTAAATAGCGCTGGTAGGGGGTCCTCCAGGTCGTCTACGACCTGTTCAGCTGTGCGTGGTTAAGACAGTGCGTTAGCTGGTGTGGAGTTCCAAAATCGTATCTGTCCCTTTAAATCAGTCACTGACCAATGCATATTCTCCTTACTTTATTTGGTACCAGCGTTCGTTATCGGCACGTACGCAAATGCCTTTACCAAAATGGCCTCAGCTGCATGACGTCCGTGCGTTTTCTGGACGCCATTTTGGGACCTTAGGCGGCTACGTAGCGCTGAATTTATAGCCCTACATGTTTTGCAAAGAGGTTCCCACTGTACTTCAATTTAAGCCTTTCCTAAATAAACAACTTACCAGTTCTTCTTCTAAAATTGGGGTTTGCTCTTTGCCCTGCAACGCTCCATGCCAGATCATCAGCAAAATGGCCTTCACCTATAGATATATATATATATATATATATTTATATTTATATTTATTTGTAAGTAGTTGCTAACATTAATCAGAAAATAGAGGCACTCAATCACAATTCACATATTAAAGAACTGGCTAATTATTTAGTGTCATCAAAACACAATTATAATAATATTGGACAATTATTCAGTTATATCAATGATTATATGAACTACTTTCAGAAGTAGAAATTTGTTGGTTGTCATTCAAGTTACCTACACGTTAAATTAGCAATTTGAAAATATGGCCTGCAAGTTTTTGAAGATATTAAATATAAGAGGTTCCAAAACAGACTCCTGTGGGGCCCGACTGCTAACATTCTCCTAGGCTGGTAACAATCCCTGTACTACCATCCTCACGGTCAACCAATTATGTATTCATTTGTGAAATACTTCCTCTGGTTCCCGCTTTCTTTATTTTCAGCCTTTCCAGGGGAACTGTATCAAGGGTCTATTGAAATCCAAGTACACCACACAAAAATATCAGATGGGATGTTAAGGGGAACTTCTAGAGGGCATGCTTGTGCTATGTGAGATCTTCGTGCTGCATTTGCCATAAGGTCAGTTGTACAGAGGAGGTCACTACTGATGACAGCACTACACGAAGCTACTCGCTGACAGGTGACTATTGGACAGAAAACAGAGGCACTCAATTCAAGCTTTGCAGGCCAAAACATGTTAGTACCAATTGCTGCTATAAAATAAAAATACAGTAGTATTATTGAAGAGATCCATATTTAGTCGCAGATCACTGTCAAAGCAATCCTTTGTAGAAGTAAACACCACACTATACTACATCAATTATGTGAACTGTTCATCAGATTTGATGGCCAATTTCATACAACTCTGGAAAGCGAATCCAGTCATTTTGCTCTTCCTGGTTATTCTTTCAAAGCCAGTGCCGAATACGTATACATGGATGTTAAATTTCTATTCTTGTTTTCTTGTATGATTTCTTTTTACCAATCTATCACTGTTGTCACAAAAGCTACTCATTATAAGTATCACAACAACGCTATGAATGTGGTAATGTTACTGTCAGTTTTATATATCATTATAAATAGGCGACTCCTCTTAAAAACAATCTTGATTAGAATAAGTTCAACTTCAGAGCAGGTGTTTCATTATAGATTTTTCCACAAGGTTGAGAAGCAATTTGTCAGGGATCACTTAGTTACAATAGAAATATTATCAGAGAACAGATAACTAAGTACATACCAGTGATGCCACATGTCATAACCTACAAGACCACGGACCAAGAGCTGGAAAGTGGGATTAGGCTGGATGGGTCTTTTTCGGCCGGCACAGGCTCGATGAGCCGAATGGTTTTCTTCTGCGCCGTAAATTTCTATGATTCCAGAGTTACCATGTGTTTAGCTAACAAGGTCGCCTGACAATAAGTTACCAACTATAATGCAAGCCATTTTCCTATGACATGTCCATTTTGGAGTAGGACCACACATCCTGATAACTGAAAATGGCTCATGTTAGGCAATCAGTTTGGCTAATAGAATCATAGAATCATAGAATGGTTACAACACAGAAGGAGGCCATTGGGCCCAACGAGCCAAGCAGTCCCATTCTCCCGCTCTTTCCTTGCAGTCCTGGGGAAATTTTTCCACTTCAAGTATTTATCCAATTCCTTTGTGAAAGCCATGATTAAATCTGCTTCCACCACCCTTTCAGGCAGCACATTCCAGCTCATAACTGCACACTGCATAAAAAAGTTTATCCTCATGTCGCCCTTGGTTCTTTTGCCAATTACCTTAAATCTGTGCCCTCTAGTTCTTGACCCTTCTGCCAATGAGAACAGTTTCTCTTTATTCATTTTATCTAAACCCTTCATGATTTTGGATACTTCTATCAAGGGGGGCAAAGATTTAAAGTAATTGGTAGAAGGATTAGAGTGGAATTGAGAAGACATTTTTTCACCCAGAGAATGATGGGGATCTGGAACTCACTGCCTGAAAGGGTGGTTAAGGCAGAAAGTCTCATTGCATTTAAAAAGTACTTGGATGTGCACTTGAAGTGTCGTAACCTACAAGGCTACAGACCAAGAGCTGGAAAGTGGGATTAGGCTGGGCCGGAAGAGACACGATGAAACGAATTGCCTCCTTCTGTGCCGTAAATTTCGATGATTCTATGACCAAACCTCCTCTTAACCTTCCCTGCTCTAAGGAGAACAACCCCAGCTTCTCCAGTTTATCCACGTAACTGAAGTCCCTCATCCATAGAACCATTCTAGTAAATCTTTTCTGCACCCTCTCTAAGGCCTTCACATCCTTCCTACAGTGTGGTGCCCAGAATTGCACACAATACTCCAGTTGCGGCCGAACCAGTGTTTTATAAAGGTTCATTATAATCACCTTGCTTTGTCGTCTGAAGCCCAGAATCCTGTGTGCTTTTTAACTGCTTTCTCAACCTGTCCTGTCACTTTCAAAGATTTGTGCACAAATATTCCTGGGTCTCTCTGTTCCTGCGCCCTCTTTAGGATTGTACCATTTAGTTTATATTGCCTCTCCTCATTATCCTGTCAAAATGTATCAATTCGCACTTCTCTGCGTTAAAATCCATCTGCCACGTGTCCACCCATTACACCTGCCTGTCTATAACCATCTTGAAGTTTATCACGATCTTCCTCACTGTTTACTACTGCTAAGGGAAATAGGTCCTTCCTATCCACTCTATCTAGGCCCCTCATAATTTTATACACCTCAATCAAATCTCCCCTCAGCCTCCTCTGTTCCAAAGAAAACAACCCCAGCCGATCCAATCTTTCCTCAAAGCTAAAATTCTCCATCCCCGGCAACATTCTCGTAAATCTCCTCTGCACCTTCTCTAGTGCAATCACATCTTTCCTGTAATGTGGTGACCAGAACTGTACGCAATGTTCAAGCTACGGCCTAACGAGTGTTTTATGCAGTTCTAACATAACCTCCCTGCTCTTATATTCTATGCCTCGGCTAATAAAGGGAAGTATCCCGTATGTAACCAGAACTGTACGCAGTACTCAAGCTGAGGCCTAACTAGTGTTTTATACAGTTCCAGCAGAACCTCCCTGCTCTTATACCCTGTGCCTCGGTTAATAAAGGAAAGTATCCCGTATGCCTTTTTAACCACCTTATCTACCTGTCCTGCTACATTCAGGGATCTGTGGACATGCACTCCAAGGTCCCTCACTTCCTCTACACCTCTCAGTATCCTCCCATTTACTGTGTACTCCCTTGCCTTGTTTGGTCTCCACAAATGCATTACCTCACACTTCGCCGGATTGAATTCCATTTGCCACTTTTCTGCTCACCTGACCAGTCCATTGATATCTTCCTGCAGTCGACAGATTTCTTCCTCACTATCAACCACATGGCCAATTTTTGTACCATCTGCAAACTTCTTAATCATGCCCCCTACATTTAAGTCTAAATCATTAATGTATACCACATGAAGCAAGGGACCTAGTACTGAGCCCTGTGGAACCCCACTGGAAACAGCCTTCCAGTCACAGAAACACCCGTTGACCATTACCCTTTGCTTCCTGCCACTGAGCCAATTTTGGATCCAACTTGCCACTTTCCCTTAGATCCCATGGGCTTTTACATTTCTGACCAGTCTGCCATCTGGGACCTTGTTAAAAGCCTTGCTAAAATCCATGTAGACTACATCAAATGCACAATGCTCAATGGCCCTCCTTGTTACCTCCTCAAAAAATTAAATCAAGTTAGTCAGACACGACCTTCCCTTAACAAATCCATGCTGACTGTCCTTGCTTAATCCGTGCCTTTCTAAATGACAATTAATACAGTACCTCAGAATTGTTTCCAATAATTTGCCCACAACCGAGGTCAGACTGACTGGCCTTTAATTACTTGATCTATCCTTTTCTCCCTTTTTAAATAACGGTACAACGTTAGCAGTTCTCCAATCCTCTGGCACCAGGCCCGTAGCCAGAGATGATTGGGAAATGTTGGTCAGAGCCTCCATTATTACCTCCCTTGCTTCTCTTAATAGCTTGGGATAAATTTCATCCGGGCCTGGTGATTTATCTACTTTTAAAGATGCTAATCCCCTTAATACTTCCTCCCTTACTATGATTATCCCATCCAATATTTCACACTCCTCCTCAACTACAATGTCTGCATCGTCCCTCTCTTTTGTGAAGAAAGACGCAAAGTATTCATTAAGAACCATACCAACATCTTCCAACTCCACACATAGGTTACCTTTTTGGTCTCTAATAGGCCCTACTCTTTCCTTAGTTATCCTCTTGCTTTTTATGTATTTATAAAACATCTTTAAGTTTTCCTTAATTTTATTTGCCAGTATTTTTTTATGCCCTCTCTTTGCTTTCCTAATTTCCTTTTTAATTTCACCCCTGCACTTTCTATACTCCTCTAGGCTTTCTGCAGTATTGAGCTCTCGGAATCTGACATAAGCTTCCCATTTTTGCCATATCCTATCCTGTATGCTCCTTGACATCCAGGGGGCTCTAGATTTGGGAGTCCCACCCTTTTTTTTTGTGGGAACATATTTGCTCTGAACCTTCACTATCTCCTCCTTGAACGCCTCCCACTGCTCTGATGCTGATTTGCCTTCAAGTAGCTGTTTCCAGTCCACTTTTGCTAAATCACATCTCAGCTTAGTAAAATTGGCCTTTCCCCAATTTAGAACTTTAACTCCTGTTCTATCTTTGTCCTTTTCCACAACTATACTAAATTTAACTGAATTATGATCACTACCAGCAAAATGCTCTCCCACTGATACTCCTTCCACCTGCAGAGCTTCATTCACTAAAACTAAGTCCAGAACTGTCCCTCTCTTGTTGGGCTTGCCACATACTGGCTAAAAAGTTCTCCTGAATGCATTTTAAGAATTCTGCGTCCTCTATACCTTTTACACTGATTCTATCCCAGTTAATATTAGGGTGGTTGAAATCCCCTACTATTACTGCCCTATTGTTTTTACACTTCTTAGTGGGGGAACATTTAGGGAACAGAGATCATATTATCATAAGGTTTAGATTAGTTATAGAAAAGGACAAGGAACTTACTTCCCTCAGCAACCTGGGATGCATGATATCCGGACCGGGTGGCTTATCTACTTTAAGTACAGCCAGGCTTTCTAGTACCTCCTCTTTATCAATTTTTAGCCCATCCAGTATGTCAACTATCTCCTCTTTTACTGAGACTGTGGCAGCATCTTCTTCCTTGGTAAATACAGATGTAAAGTACTCATTCAGTACCTCAGCCATGCCCTCTGCCTCCATGCATAGATGTCCTTTTTGGTCCCTAATCGGTCCCACCCCTCCTCTTACTAACCATTTTCTATTTATATGCCTATAGAAGATTTTTGGATTCCTTTTATGTTTGCCACCAGTCTATTCTCATACTCTCATTACCCTCTTATTTCGTTTATTACTTCTACTCTGTATCAGTATCAACCTGACATCTGTCATACACCCCCTTATTCTGCTTCATCTTACTCTTTCATCATCCAGGAACTCTGGCTTTGGTTGCCCTACCATTCCCCCTTGTGGGAATGTACCTAGACTGTACCTGAACCATCTCCTCTTTAAAGGCCGCCCATTGCTCAATTACAGTTTTGCCTGCCAATCTTTGATTCCAATTTACCCGGGCCAGATCCATTCTCAACCCACTGAATTTGGCCCTCCTCCAATTAAGTATTTTTACTCTAGATTGCTCCTTGTCCTTTTCCATAATTAATCTAAACTTTATGATAATACGATCACTGTTCCCTAAATGTTCACCCACTGACACTTGCTCCACTTGATCCACTTCATTGCCCAGAAATAGATCCAACAATGCCTCCTTCCTCTTTATAGAATCATAGACTCATAGAAAGGTTACAGCATGGAAGGAGGCCATTCGGCCTCTCGAGTGATTGCCGGCTCTCTGTAAGAGCAATCCAGCTAGTTCCATTCCCCCGAGCTTTCCCTGTAGCCATGCAATTTTTTTCCCTTCAAGTACTTTTCCAATTCACTTTTGAAGGCCATGATTGAATCTGCCTCCACCACCCCCTCGGGCAGTGCATTCCAGATCATAACCACTCGCTGTGTAAAAAAGTTTTTCCTCATGTCACCTTTGGTTCTTTTGCCAATCACTTTAATCTGTGTCCTCTGGTTCTCGACCTTCCGCCAATGGGAACAGTTTCTCTCTATCTACTCTGACTAGACCCCTCATGATTTTGAATACCTCTATCAAATCTCCTCTCAACCTTGTCTGCTCTAAGGAGAACAACCCCAGCTTCTCCAGTCTATCCACGTAACTGAAGTTCCTCATCCCTGGAACCATTCTGGTAAATCTTTTCTGCACCTTCTCTAAGGCCTTCACATCCTTCCTGAAGTGCGGTGTCCAGAACTGGACACAATACTCCAGTTGTGGCTGAACCAATGTTTTATAAAGGTTCATTATAACCTCCTTGCTTTTGTACTCTATGCCTCTATTGATAAACCCCAGTATCCAGTATGCTTTTTTAACTGCGTTCTCGATCAGCCCTGCCACCTTCAATGACCTGTGCACATAGACACCCAGGTCTCTCTGTTCCTGCACCCACTTTGGAATTGTACCATTTAGTTTATATTGCTTTTCCTCATTCTTCCTACCAAAATGTATCACTTCGCACTTCTCTGCATTAAATTTCATCTGCCACGTGTCTGCCCATTCCATCAGCCTGTCTATATCCTCTTGAAGTCTATCACTATCCTCCTCACTGTTCACTTCCAAGTTTTTCATCATCTGCAAATTTTGAAATTGTGCCCTGTGCACCCAAGTCCAAGTCATTAATATATATCAAGAAAAGCAAAGGTCTTAGTACCAACCCATGGGGACACCACTGTATATGTTCTTATGTTCTTATGTTCTTATACCTCCCTCCAGTCCGAAAAACCACCGTTCACCGGTACTCTGTTTCCTGTCACTTAGCCAATTTCGTATCCATGCTGCCCCTTTATTCCATGGGCTTAAGCTTTGCTGACAAGCCTATTATATGGCACTTTATTAAAGGCCTTTTGGAAGTCCATATACACAACATCAGCAATACTACCCACATTGATCCTCTCTGTTACCTCACCAAAGAACTCAATCAAGTTAGTTAAACATGATTTGCCTTTAACAAATCCGTCCTGGCTTTCCTTAATTAATCCACACTTGTCCAAGTGACTATTAATTTTGTCCCGGATTATCGTTTCTAAAAGCTTCCCCACCACCAAGGTTAAACCAACTGTCTTTAGTTGCTGGGTTTATCCTTGCACCCTCTTTTGGCACCACCCCCATATCTAAGGATGTTTGTAAGATTATGGCCAGTACCTCTGCAATTTCCACCCTTACTTCCCTCAGCAACCTAGGATGCATCCCATCCAGACCTGGTGACTTATCCACTTTAAGTACAGCCAGCCTTTCTAGTACCACCTCTTTATCAATTTTTAGCCCATCCAGTATCTCAAATACCACCTCTTTTACTGTGACTTTGGCAGCATCTTCTTCCTTAGTAAAGACAGATGCAAAGTACTCATTTAGTACCTCAGCCATGCTGTCTGCTTCCATGAGTAAGTCTCCTTTTTGGTCCCTAATCAGCCCCAACCCTCCTCTTATTACCCGTTCACTATTTATATGCTTTTGGAAGACTTTTGGATTCCCTTTTATGTTAATTGCCAAACTATTCTCATACTCTCTCTTTGCCCCTCTTATTTCCTTTTTCACTTCCCCTCTGATCTTTCTATATTCAGCCTCATTCTCACTTGTATTATCAACGTATGACATACGGCCCGTTTTTCTGCTTCATCTTACTCTCTATCCCATTTGTCATTGTCATCCAGAGCGCTCTGGCTTTGCTTGCCCTACCATCCCCCTTCATGGGAATGTACCTAGTCTGTACCCAAACCCTATCCTCCTTAAAGGCCGCCCATTGTTCGATTACAGTTTTGCCTTCCAATCTTTGATCCCATTTTACCCGGGCCAAATCCGTTCTCAACCCACTGAAATTGGCTCTCCTCCGATTAAGTATTTTTACTCTAGCATGCTCCTTGACCTTTTCCATAGCTAATCTAATCCTTATGATACTATGATCACTATTTCCTAAATGTTCCCCCACTGACACTTGCTCCACTTGGCCCACCTCATTCCCCAGAACCAGATCCAGCAAAGCCTCCTTCCTCATTGGGCCAGAAACGTACTGATCAAGAAAGTTCTCCTGAACACACTTCAGAAATTTTTCCCGGTCTCTACCCTTTACACTATTACTATCCCAGTCTATATTAGGATAATTGAAGTCCCCCATCATCACTACTCTATGGTTCTTGCACCTCTCTGTAATTTCCCTGCAAATTTGTTCCTCTATATCCTTCCCACTAGTTGGTGACCTATAGAATACACCCAGTAGTGTAATGGCACCTCTATTGTTTCTTAACTCTAACCAAATAGATTCTGTCCTTGACCCCTCCAGGACATCCTCTCTCTCCAGCACTGCAATATTCTCATATAAAACATTGGTTAGGCCACAGCTTGAGTAATGCACACAGTTCTGGTGAGGGTGGTGGGGGTCTGGAACTCACTGCCTGAAAGGGTGGTAGAGGCAGAAACCCCTCAACTCATTTATAGAGTGCCTGGATGTGCACCTGATGTGCCGTAACCTACATGGCTATGGACCAAGTGCTGGAAAGTGGGATTAGGCTGGGTGGCTCGGACTCGATTGACCGAATGGCCTCCTTCTGTGCCGTAAATTTTCTATGATTCTGTGATTCTCCTTAATCAATACTGCCACATCCCCTCCATTCATTCCTTCCCTATCTTTCCTGGACACCTTGCATCCAGGACTATTTAGTACTCAATCCTGCCCTTTTTTGAGCTAGGTCTCTGTTATCGCCACAACATCATATTCCCATGTCGCTGTTTGCGCCTGCTGCTCACCAACCTTATTTACCATACTTCGTGCGTTAACACACTTGCACTGGAAACCTGTCTTAGACCTTCTGGTATTCTCTCCCAATCAGATCCCACCTAATGCTGTACTATTTCTTACCATAGTGCTACTTGTCTCTCCCAATCTTTTGTGCCTCTTGTTTCTCCTTTCCAATGCTACATCCAGGTGACCATCCCCCTGCCAAATTAGTTCAAACCCTCCCCCACAGCACTACTGAACCTCCCGATGAGGACATTGGTCCCAGCTCTATTGAGGTGCAACCCGTCAGGCCTGTACAGTTCCCACCTCTCCCACAACCGGTCCCAATGCCCCAGGAATCTAAAGCCCTCCCTCCTGCACCATCTGCTCTGTCCTGCTATTTCTATACTCAACAGCGCATGGCACCAGGAGTAACTCGGAGATTACCACTTTTGAGGTCCTGCTTATTAATCTCTTTTGTAGCTCCCTAAAATATGCCTGCAAGACCTCATCCCTCTTTCTACCTATGTCATTGGTACCGATATGGTCGTTGGACCGGTAACATATTGATCAAGAACATAAGAAATAGGAGCAGGAGTAGGCCATATGGCCCCTCAAGCCTGCTCCACCACTCAATAAGATGATGGCTGATCTTTGACCTCAACTCCACTTCCCTGCCCGATCCCCATATCCCTTGATTCTCTTAGAGTCCAAAAATCTATCTATCTCAGCCTTGAACATAGTCAACGATCAGCATCCACAGCCCTCTGGGGTAGAGAATTCCAAAGATTCACAACCCTATGACTGAAGAAATTCCTCCTCATCTCAGTCCTAAATGGCCGACTCCTTATCCTGAGACTATGCCCCCTAGTTCCAGACTCTCCAGCCAGGGGAAACAGCCTCTCATCATCTAACCTGTTAAGCCCTCTTAACATTTTATACATTTCAATGAGATCACCTCTCATTCTTCTAAATTCCAGAGAATATAGGCCCATTTTACTCATTCACTCCTCAGAGGACAACCCTCTCATCTCAGGAATCAATCTAGTGAACCTTTGTTGCACCACCTCCAAGGCAAGTATATCCTTCCTTAGGTAAGGAGAGCAAAACTGTACACAGTACTCCAGGTGTGGTCTCACTAAAGTCCTGTACAATTGTAGCAAGACTTCCTTACTCTTGAACTCCAAACCCCTTGCAATAAAGGCCAACATGCCATTTGCCTTCCTAATTGCTTGCTGTACCCGCATGCCTAACTTTTTGTGTTTCTTGCACGAGAATAAATCTCTCTGAACACCAAAATTTAATAGTTTCGCACCATTTAAAAAATATTCTGTTTTTCTATTCTTCCTACCAAACTGAATAACCTCACATTTCCCCACTTAATACTTCACCTGCCACCTTCTTGCCCACTCACCTAACCTATCTATATCCCTTTGCAGACTCTTTGGGGGCTCAATTTTGAAAAGGTGGTGGGATGGCAGCAGGGGGAATCAAGGTGAGCATGGCAAACAAGAATAAAAAAAACTTACCTTTTCCAACACGATCGCGAGGTAATTGATGATGATTAATGTTGTTTCTGGGTTTCGCGCCCGGTAGCCAGCTTGATTGACAGGCTGGCTGCCGACAGGAGCTGCAACACCAAGGGTCAGGGGAGGGAAGAGAGAGAGGGAGAGAGAGAGACCTCATCGGGTGGTGGAACAGAGTGTGGCAGGGGGACAAAGATCAGGGTGGGGGGAACATCAGATATCATCGGAGGGTGGGGGAGACATCAGGAGACATGAGGGACTGAGAGAGCATCGGGGGCTGAGACATCGGGGGCTGAGACATCGGGAGCTGAGACATCGGGAGCTGAGACATCAGAGAGGAGACACTGGACATCAGAGCAGCGGGTTGCAGGTGACATCGTTTGAAAGGTAGGTTTATTTTGTTTTTTAACTTGTGATATGTTTTTTATTTAATTTCTTTATTTTTGCCTGATCCAGCCCTTCACACCTGGTTTTTTGAATCAGAAGCTGTTAGAAAGCCACCCAGGTAAGTGCAAAATCGGTTTAACTACCTACTTTGTCAGAAATAAACTACCTTAAGTACCTCAATACTCCTTTAACTATCATCCCACTGGCTTTAATTGCAGGCGGGACTTCCGTGTTCGGGAACGACGCGCGCACACAGATGCATCTTTGTGAGATGCAGAAGTCGGCGTGTTGGAGCCGGGTTCCTTTCCCATTCCTCATTTCCGCGACTTTCAGAGCCCCCCCCGCCACCAACACACCCACATGGACATTTTCAAATTAAGCCCTTTGTGTCCTCCCCACAACTTACTTTCCCACCTAGCTTTGTATCATCAGCAAACTTGGATACATTGCACTCGGTCCCTTTATCCAAGTCATTAATATAGAATCATAGAAGTTACAACATGGAAACAGGCCCTTCGGCCCAACATGTCCATGTCGCCCAGTTTATACCACTAAGCTAGTCCCAATTGCCTGCACTTGGCCCATATCCCTCTATACCCATCTTACCCATGTAACTGTCCAAATGCTTTTTAAAAGACAAAATTGTACCCGCCTCTACTACTGCCTCTGGCAGCTCGTTCCAGACACTCACCACCCTTTGAGTGAAAAAATTGCCCCTCTGGACCCTTTTGTATCTCTCCCCTCTCACCTTAAATCTATGCCCCCTCGTTATAGACTCCCCTACCTTTGGGAAAAGATTTTGACTATCGACCTTATCTATGTCCCTCATTATTTTATAGACTTCTATAAGATCACCCCTTAACCTCCTACTCTCCAGGGAAAAAAGTCCCAGTCTGTCTAACCTCTCCCTGTAAGTCAAACCATCAAGTCTCGGTAGCATCCTAGTAAATCTTTTCTGCACTCTTTCTAGTTTAATAATATCCTTTCTATAATAGGGTGACCAGACTGTACACAGTACTCCAAGTGTGGCCTCACCAATGCCCTGTACAACTTCAACAAGACATCCCAACTCCTGCATTCAATGTTCTGACCAATGAAACCAAGCATGCTGAATGCCTTCTTCACCATCCTATCCACCTGTGACTCCACTTTCAAGGAGCTATGAATCTGTACTCCTAGATCTCTTTGTTCTATAACTCTCCCCAATGCCCTACCATTAACGGATTGTAAATAGCTGAGTTCACCTGAAAGTTCTCCTGAACACACTTCAGAAGTTTCTCCCCCTCTTTGTCCTTTGCACTATTACTATCCCACTCTATATTAGGATAGTTGAAGTCCCCCATTATCACTACTCTATAGTTCTTGCACATCTCTGCAAATTTGCTCCTCTATATCCTTCCCATTTCTTGATGGTCTATAGAGTACATCCAGTAGTGTAATGGCACCTCTATTGTTTCTTAACTGTAACCATATAGATTCTGTCCTTGACCCCTCAATGACATCCTCTCTCTCTAGCATTGCAATATTCTCCTTAATCAATACTGCCAACCCCCTCCTTTTTTCCTTCCCCATCTTTCCTGAACACCTTGTATCCAGGAATATTTAGTACCCAATCCTGCCCTTTTTGAGCCAGGTCTCCGTTATTGCGACTGTATCATATTCCCATGTGGCTATTTGCACCTGCAGCTCACCAACCTTATTTACCTTGCTTCACGCATTTACCCACATGCACTGTAAACCTAACTTAGACCTTCTCGTATTCTCCCTTAGTCTGATCCCACCTAGTACTGTACTATTTCTTACTCTAGTGCTGTCTGTCTCTCCCAATCCCTTGTGCACCTTGTTTCTCCTTTCTAATGCTACATCCTGGTGCTCGTCCCCCTGTCAAATTAGTTTAAACCCTTCCCCACAGCATACCTCCACCATACTTCTACGATATCCAACTGTACGATCCTGCAACATGTGCTCCCATGTTTATCGATGTAACAATCTACCAGACTGTTGTCCATTCACAAGCAAATAACTGGCTGAGTTTGGGCTACAATGCTACCAATGTTGTCCTGTTCCCAACCTCTTTATTGCGATAAATGTTAGGAAGCAGAAGTTTCTTGGAACAGTTTATCCTGCATTTCCAGTAATGATTTCTTTAAAAAGTCTTGAATTTGATACTACACAGATGGCTGATATTAATTATAGTTTTCTTTGGCAGCTTCTGCCCTGACTCTGCTGTCCAGCAAGAACTTTGAAACTTGGATCAGAATGTCCAGAAATCAATGTTCTTGTGGTTAATCTGCCCATAAGAAAACAATGTCCTGGAAAGATAAGGTCTCCAGGTTCCATGGTTGTGCCTGAGAGGCTGCACATTGGGTCATCCCTTGAGGGGTCCACCTCAGAGTACACATTCAATTAGGTAACTTCTTGAGGTCCAGTACTGCAGACAGCAACAAGAAATAATTCATAAATACTCTTGATGGAGTAATAATAGCTCAAATGGTAGCATTTATTTGCTGCTTGACAGTCTAAAATGTTCTCTGCTATTCTCTGACATCCATATGGGAACAGGTACGTTTGAACTTGATTGCTGTCAATCAGACTGTGGGGGACATGCCTGAATGACTGGGCATCTTGAACTATCTTCACAGATTCTGATGTACAGGGTGAAATCGTCCGGGTTTTTGGGGGACTGCAAATTAGTTAGAATAGAATTCACTGTTCTACCAGCCATGAGACACTTTGTTAATGGCTAGGGAATGTAACAAATTTGACACTTCTTTTAATAGTGTATCCTCTTGGTGGGAGGATATTTTACAAGGGGTTAGAGTTACCCTGGTTTCAACATGTAGCCAAATGATAAACATGTTCTTCCCTCATGATAACAAATTATTCCTTTGAATTTGGGGGAACTGGGGAAATTAAACCATGAAATGAGAACACATCCTGTGGTCAAAGTCACTTCCTTCACCCCACCATTGGCGGCCGTGCCTTCAGCCATCCAGGCACTAAGCTCTGGAATTCCGTCCCAAAACCTCTCCCCCTCTCGCTCCTCTTTTAAAGTGCAGTTTAAAATCTACCTCTTTGACCATTTGGTCACATGTCTTTGGCTCGATGTAAATTTTTGTTTGATTACGCTCCTGTGAAATGCCTTGGGACGTTATCCTGTGTTAAAGGCGCTATATAAATGCAAGTTGTTATTGTTAACCAAAGCTCCAGTGGTGATTTTATCTCGTAACGTTTTACAGGGTTCCCTAAATGCTGGACATCTAGATGGTCTGATGGTGCAGCTGATACACCGATGGACAGTCACCATCTGTTTTGAGACGAGACACTGGAACTTTCAGTCTCTGCCCCCCACGTTGGGAGATACACCAGATGTGTTCTGCAAAATGAACTATTTTGCACAGTAAAATAAATTATGAAGATTCCTATTTTGATATCAAACAAGATCCACTCTGAATTTTGCCCTATTTTATTGTTCATCCTCAATGAATCTCTGGAGTCAGTGGATGAAATTTCCCCTCTATTCATGATCGGTGAGGGAAAAGTTTACCTTATGTCTTTCTGTTCTTAAACAGTTTCACTAAAACCACTGTCCTCAAAATTATGGTTTAGAAGAACGCACTGGAGATTCTCATTGGTTATTGTGAAAGCTTCCCTGAAGCTAATGCAAAATTTAATAGCAAGAAACTGGGTTTAAATCAAAAATCAGTAAAACTGCAGAAGTTTTGAAAACAGAAAACTATGAGAATATCTTTCTGCAAACCCGACAACTCACACGGTGAGGCAAGAGGTTGTGATTATTGGAAGAAAAACATAATTATTACAACACAAAAACTTACTTGACAGGATACAATATGGTTCGTTGATGAGGATTCCAGTAATATGCATCATTGAGAAGGAATAAGCTTGCATTTACATTGTATCCTCAAGATGCCCAGTGAATTACTTTTGAAGTTCAATGACTGTTGTTATATAGACAAACATAGCAGTCAATTTGTACACAGTAAGTATCCACAAACAGCAAACAAGATGGATGACCAGTTAATCTACTTTTGCTGGTGTGTGTTGAGGGAATAATTTTGTTCAGCGTGCTGGGAAAACGCCCTACTCTTCTTATTATGGAATCTTTTATGTGCCACTTGAACAGACGGGGCATCTATTTAACATCTCATCCAGATGCTTCCCCAGGTGAGCAGATCGTCAGGTGGCCGATGATAATGGGCCGTATTTCTCTCTGAGTGGCGAACGAATGTCATCCGCCTCTCGTTAGACTTAGAACATTAGAACATAAGAAATAGGAGCAGGAGTAGGCCAATCGGCCCCTCGAGCCTACTCCGCTCGAGACTTGCCCATCGACTTTTCATGGGCTTTTGCACTGCAACTTCCTCTTATCGGGCCCTCAATCCAGCACACCGCCCTCTCCCGGGCATCTGCGACCTGTGTGAACGGAGCAAGCTGCTGTGTATCCCCTTAACCAAACAGATGTTAATAAGCAGGCAGACACAGAACCAGGAAGTGTAGGTTAGAATAATGAATTCAATGTTACATCAATTACAGAAAGCAAAATAAAGAGAAGGCAAGAAATATTGAATTAAAAGACAGGATAAGAGAGACAGAAAGAAAAAGTAAAAATTTTTTTTTTTAAATGTCCAACAACAATTAAAATGTGATGGAAAGAGACTTCACACCTGTAAAAGTAAATTTTCAGTGCCTGAGAGGTCGTTTAGCAGTCATTAAGATTTACCATGCTGTTAAAATTTTGCTCAGACATAAAAAAACTTGACGTACCTCTTTCTGGAGAGATTTTGTGGAAAGTGTAGAAAGTGCAGGGATGAAATTAAAAAGGAAATTAGAAAAGCAAAGTGAGGGCATTAAAAAATTCTGGTAAGTAAAATCGCCAGGCCCGGATGAAATGTAACCCAGGCTGTAAAGAGAAACAAGAGAGGAAATAGCGGAAGCTCTGACCATCATTTTCCAATCCTCCCTGGCTACAGGCATGGTGCCGGAGGATTGGTGGACTGCTAACGTTGTACCGTTTAAAAAGGGAGAAAAGGATAGACCGAGTAATTACAGGCCAGTCAGTCTAACCTCGGTGGTGGGCAAATTATTGGAATCAATTCTGAGGGGCAGTCAGTGTCGATTTGTTAAGGGAAGGTCGTGTCTTACCAACTTGATTGAATTTTTTGAGGAGGTAAAAAGGAGGGTAGACGAGGGTAGATGAGGGTAACACGTTTGATGTAGTCTACATGGATTTTAGCAAGTCTTTTGACAAGGTCCCACATGGCAGACTGGTCACAAAAGTAAATGCCCATGGGATCCAAGGGAAAGCGGCAATTTGGATCCAAAATTGGCTGAGTGGCAGGAAGCAAAGGGTAATGGTTGACGGGTGTTTTTGTGACTGGAAGGCTGTTTCCAGGGGGTTCAGCAGGGCTCAGTACTGGGTCCCTTGCATTTTGTGGTATATATTAATGATTTAGACTTGAATATAGGGGGCATGATCAAGAAGTTTGCAGATGATACAAAATTTAGCCGCATGGTTGATAGTGAGGAGTAAAGCTGTAGAATGCAAGATGATATGAATGGACTGCTCAGGTGGGCAGAAAAGTGGCAAATAAAGTTCAATCCAGAGAAGTGTGAGGTAATGCATTTGGGGATGGCAAACAAGGCAAGGGAATACACAATAAATGGAAGGATACTGAGAGGTGTAGAGGAACAGAGGGACCTTGGAGTGCATGTCCACAGATCCCTGAAGGTAGCAGGATAGGTAGATAAGGTAAATGTAAGCCCATTATTAAAAAAAGGAGGGAGAGAGAAAACAAGGAACTACAGACTGGTTAGCCTAACATCAGTAGTAGGGAAAATGCTAGAGTCTATTGTAAGGGATGTGATAACAGGACACTTAGAAGATATCAACAGGATTAGATAAAGTCAACATGGATTTATGAATGAGAAATCATGTTTGACAAACCTACTGGAGTTTTTTGAGGATGTAACTGGTGGAATAGATAAGGGAGAATCAGTGGATGTGGTTCATTTGGATTTTCAGAAGGCCTTTGATATAGTCCCACATAAGAGGTTAGTGTGCAAAATTAAACCACATGGGATTGGGGGCAATATACTGGCATGGATTGAAAATTAGTTAACAGACAGGAAATGGAGAGTAGGAATAAATGGGTCTTTTTCGGGGTGGCAGGCAGTGACCAGTGGAGTACCGCAGGGATCAGTGCTTGGGCCCCAGCTATTCACAATATATATCAATGATTTGGATGAGGGAACCAAATGTAATATTTCCAAGTTTGCTGACGAATACAAAACTAGGTGGGATCGTGAGTTGTGAGGAGGATGCAAAGAGGCTTCAAGGCAATTTAGACAAGTTGAGTGAGTGGGCAAATACATGGCAGATGCAGTATAATGTGGATAAATGTGAAGTTATCCACTTCGGAAGGAAAAACAGAAAGGCAGAGTATTATTTAAATGGTGATAGATTGGAAAATGTTGATGTACAAAGGGACCTGGGTGTCCTTTTACACCAGTCACTGAAAGCAAACATGCAGGTGCAGCAAGCAGTTAGGAAGGCAGATGGTATGTTGGCCTTCATTGCAAGAGGATTTGAGTACAGGAGCAAGGATGTCTTACTGCAGTTATACAGGGCCTTGGTGAGACCACACCTGGAATATTGTGTGCAGTTTTCGTCTCCTTACCTAAGAAAGGATATACTTGCCATAGAGGGAGTGCAGCGAAGGTTCACCAGACTGATTCCTGGGATGGCAGGACTGTCGTATGAGGAGAGACTGGGTCGACTCGGCCTGTATTCACTCAAGTTTAGAAGAATGAGAGGGTATCTCATTGAAACATATAAAATTCTGACAGGGCTAGACAGACTGGATGTAGGGAGGATGTTTCCCCTGGCTGGGGGGTCCAGAACGAGGAGTCACAGTCTCAGGATACGGGGTAGGACATTTAGGACTGAGATGAGGAGAAATTTCTTCATTCAGAGGGTGGTGAACCTGTGGAATTCTCTACCACAGAAGGCTGTGGAGGCCAAGTCACTGAATATATTTAAGAAGGAGCTAGATAGATTTCTAGACACAAAAGGCATCAAGGGGTATGAAGAGAGAACGGGAATATGGTATTGAGATAGAGGATCAGCCATGATCATATTGAATGGCGGAGCAGGCTCGAAGGGCCAAATGGCCTACTCCTGCTCCTATTTTCTATGTTTCTAAGTTTAAGAAGGCATACAGAATACTTTCGTTTATTAGCCAAGGCATAGAATATAAGAGCAGGGATGTTATGTTAGAACTGTATAAAACACTTTACACCACGGCTTGAGTGCTGCGTACAGTTCTGGTCACCGCATTACAGGAAAAATGTAATTGCACTAGAGAGGGTACAGAGGAGATTTACGAGGATGTTGCCAGGGCTGGAGAATTTTAGCAATGAGAAAAGATTGGATAGGCTGGGGTTATTTTCTTTGGAACAAAGGAGGCTGAGGGGAGATTTAATTGAGGTATATAAAATTATGAGGGGCCTAGGCAGAGTGGATAAGGAGGACCTATTTCCCTTAGCAGAGGGATCAGTGGCCAGGGGGCATAGATTTAAAGTAATTGGTAAATGAATTAGAGGGGAGCTGAGGAGAAATGTTCTCACCAGAGGGTGGTGGGGGTCTGGAACTCACTGCCTGAAAGGATAGGAAACATAGGAACATAGGAACAGGAGTAGGCCATCCAGCCCCTCGTGCCTGCTCCGCCATTTGATAAGATCATGGCTGATCTGTGATCTAACTCCATATACCTGCCTTTGGCCCATATCCCTTAATACCTTTGGTTGCCAAAAAGCTATCTATCTCACATTTAAATTTAGCAATTGAGCTAGTATCAATTGCCGTTTGCGGAAGAGAGTTCCAAACTTCTACCACCCTTTGTGTGTAGAAATGTTTTCTAATCTCACTCCTGAAAGGTCTGGCTCTAATTTTTAGACTGTGCCCCCTACTCCTAGAATCCCCAACCAACGGAAATAGTTTCTCTCTATCCACCCTATCTGTTCCCCTTAATATCTTATAAACTTCGATCAGATCACCCCTTAACCTTCGAAACTCTAGAGAATACAACCCCAATTTGTGTAATCTCTCCTCGTAACTTAACCCTTGAAGTCCGGGTATCATTCTAGTAAACCTACGCTGCATTCCCTCTAAGGCCAATATGTCCTTCCGAAGGTGCAGTGCCCAGAACTGCTCACAGTACTCCAGGTGCGGTCTGACCAGGGTTTTGTATAGCTGCAGCATAACTTCTGCCCCCTTGTACTCCAGTCCTCTCGATATAAAGGCCAGCATTCCATTTGCCTTCTTGATTATTTTCTGCACCTGTTCATGACACTTCAATGATCTGTGTACCTGAACCCCTAAGTCCCTTTGGACATCCACTGTTTTTAACTTTTTACCATTTAGAAAGTACCCTGTTCTATCCTTTTTTGATCCAAAGTGGATGACCTCACGTTTGTCTACATTGAATTCCATTTGCCACAGTTTTGCCCATTCACCTAATCGATCAATATCGCTTTGTAATTTCATGTTTTCATCTACACTGCTTACAATGCCACCAATCTTTGTGACATAGAGGATGGTAGAGGCAGAAAGTCTCAACTCATTTAAAAAGTACTTGGATGTGCACTTGAAGTGCCGTAACCTGCAGGGTTACGGACCAAGTGCTGGAAAGTGGGATTAAGCTGGATCGCTCTTTTCGACCGGCATGGACATGATGGGCCGAATGGCCTCCTCCTGTGCCGTAGCTTTCTATGATTACTTCGTTTCCATCAGGGCAGTAGAAGAACTTCATGCTGTTGCAGTCATTTCAATAGTGAGTCAGTCAGCAAGATCTCCTTCCCATGCAGCTTACCGAGGTGTAGGGTATTTGGTAGAGGAACTTCTGGATTTCCATGTTTCACTGCGCACGTGTGGTCAATGGAAAGTTGCTCTATCATTTGCACTGAAATAATGGTGAATGCTGTTAGGCTCGACATTATTTTTACCACAAAATCCGGGCCAATATATACCACAGATGAGGTTTTTCCAAAGGATGAGTGAATAAAATAGAGATTATTACTTCAAGTGTCAGCTTAGCTCAGCAGCAGCACTCTTGTTTCTGATTTGGAAAATTGTGGGTCCAAGCACTAGTTAAATACATACCTAGAATGACACCAGTGCAGTTTTGAGGGAGGGCTGCATTGTTGGGGATGTTTTCTTTTATTCGTTCATGGGATGTGGGCGTCGCTGGCGAGGCCGGCATTTATTGCCCATCCCTAATTGCCCTTGAGAAGGTGATGGTGAGCCGCCTTCTTGAACCGCTGCAGTCCGTGTGGTGAAGGTTCTCCCACAGTGCTGGTACGTAGGGAGTTCCAGGATTTTGACCCAGCAAAGATGAAGGAACGGCGATATATTTCCAAGTCGGGATGGTGTGGCACTTGGAGGGGAACGTGCAGGTGGTGTTGTTCCCATGTGCCTGCTGCCCTTGTCCTTCTAAGTAGTAGAGGGCATGGGTTTGGGAGGTGCTGTCGAAGAAACCTTGGCGAGTTGCTGCAGTGCATCCTGTGGATGGTATACACTGCAGCCACTGTGTGCCGGTGGTGAAGGGAGTGAATGTTTAGGGTGGTGGATGGGGCGCCAATCAAGCGGGCTGCTTTGTCATGGATGGTGTCAAGCTTCTTGACTGTTGTTGGAGCTGTACTTATCCAGGCAAGTGGAGAGTATTCCATCACAGATCTGACTTGTGCCTTGTGGATGGTGGAAAGGCTTTCGGGAGTCAGGAGGTGAGTCATTTGCCGCAGAATACCCAGCCTCTGACCTGCTCTTATAGCCACAGTATTTATGTGGCTGGTCCAGTTAAGTTTTTGGTCAATGGTGACCCCCAGGATGTTGATGGTGGGGGATTCGGCGATGGAAAAGCCATTGACTGTCAAGGGGAGGTGGTTAGACTCTCTCTTGTTGGAGATGGTCATTGCCTGGCACTTGTCTGGCGCGAATGTTACTTGCCACTTATCAGCCCAAGCCTGGATGTTGTCCAGGTCTCGCTGACTGCGGGCACGGACTGCTTCATTACCTGAGGGGTTGCAAATGGAACTGAACACTGTGCAGTCATCAGCGAACATCCCCATTTCTGACCTTATGATGGAGGGAAGGTCATTGATGAAGCAGCTGAAGATGTTGGGGGTTAAATTGCTTAACCCCCTGAAAACGGGTGCTGGGATAACCTGCGCCCAGTCGTTGCGACGTAGGCAGCACATTACCTTTGTGCTGTCTGGTGATTTCTGGTGATGGCACTACCTGCGCTTTTGATTGGCTGCACACACCGGCAGGGGGCCCTGATATCGGGACTGGCTAGCATCACTTAAAGGCAGCCTGCACCTCTTAAAGGGGAGGTGTACTGTGGCTGCAGCAAGTGCTGGAAGTCAATGGTGAAGTGAATCTATGCTGCAATATAGTGAAGCATGGTGACGATGGGAACTCTGGAATTTTTAAGGAACAACAATGTGGCTGCTCAAAGTTTGTGGCACTCTTACATTTTCAAAATATAAGATACGGGTCTGAACAGAGTTCAGGAAACGCACACGTAAAACGCAGATGCAGTTCTCGTCCTTATGTTTAAAAATTGTTGTTCTATTTTAAAACATGGAATAAAGGTTGATCAAAACTACATCCCACATTCTCCAATCTGCATGCCAGTGACCTTATTGTTGCCTGTCAGCTAGCCAGCCCACTCCCTGTACAGTATTGTAATTTTATTATAGGAACATAGGAACAAGAGTAGGCCATTTAGCCCCTTGAGACTGTTCCGCCATTCAAGGTAGTCATGGCTGATCTGTGACCTAACTCCATATACCCGCCTTAACCCCATATCCCTTATTACCTTTGGTTAATAACAATCTATCAGCCTCAGATTTAAAATTAACAATTGAGCTAGCATCAACAGCTGTTGCGGAAGAGAGTTCCAAACTTCTACCACCCTTTGCGTGTCGAGGTGTTTCCTAACTTCACTCCTGAAAGTCCCTGCTCTAATTTTTAGACTATGTCCCCCAGTCCTAGTATTCAAGCATAGGAGACCTCCAAAAACAGGTACAAATGCATCAGTGGCCAGAAGCAATAATCCAGCAATGGTCCTCCATGCCACTTAAGACCTGTTCAACTGTGCAAGGTTAAGACAGTACGTTGACTGGAGCATGGACTTCCAAAATAGCAGCGGTCCCTTCAAATCAGGATTGCACACTGATTTACATCATAATCTCCCTACTCTACATGCTGCTGCGTTCGTTAGGTACGCGTGCACAACCACCTTTACTAAGGCGGCGTCCTGCACACGTTGTGCTGGAAGTGTGCGCACATATCTCAGACATCGTTTTCGGGGCTTAGGTGCTCACGTAGCACCTACAGAACGGGCGATACGCAGCCCAATTTAGCCCCCCTAGTCTTTCTGACGAGATGTTAAACTGAGGCCCTGCCTATCTATTCAGGTGGACTTAGAAGATTCCATGGTACTTTTTTGAAGAAGAAAAACAGTAAGTTCCAATGATGTCACAAGCAACATCCAACACCATCAAAACAGATTAATTGGTCATTCATCTCATTGTTGATTGTTGAACCTTGCCTGCTGCATTTGCTTACAAAACAAGTGACTACACATCATTGGCTGGAAAGTGCTTTAGGACATCCTGAGGACGTGAAAGGTGCTACATAAATGTAAGTTATTTCATTCTTCTTAATATTTTTCTTTTTTATTCAGACTTCTATGATTAAGATGATTTTCTATGTGAGATTAGAACCTTGAAAAGAATCTGAAACCTTCACTCAACAATCTTGAAAAAGTTGCAGTGGGCAAAGACATCTGGTTCTACATCTCTTTTTCATGAGAAAAAATATCAATATAGGTTCTTAAAAGGATAATATCAGCATGATCAGTCAGTAAGATTATTTTGGTAATCAATTTTAGGAACATAGGCAAAGCAGTAGGCCATTCAGCTCTTCAAGCCTATTCTGTCATTCAGTTAGATCATGGCTGCTCTCTACCTCAATTACATTTACTCGCCTTTGCTCAATAGCCTTTGATACCCTTACCTAACAAAAATCTGTCGCTCTCAGTCTTGAAAATTTCAATTGACCCCCAGCATCCATAAATGTTTGGGCTGAAGTGTTACAGATTTCCAATAAGCTTTATGTAAAAAAAGTGCTTTCTGATTTAATTGCAAAATGGCCTACCTCTAATTTTAAGCTTGTGT
This sequence comes from Heptranchias perlo, assembly GCF_035084215.1. Classification (NCBI taxonomy): domain Eukaryota; kingdom Metazoa; phylum Chordata; class Chondrichthyes; order Hexanchiformes; family Hexanchidae; genus Heptranchias; species Heptranchias perlo. The sequence goes on along the minus strand of NC_090326.1, from coordinate 165,660,732 downwards.
CCCCTTGTTCTGGATTTCCCCATCAGAGTAAATCATTTCACTGTATCTACCTTATTGAATCCCTTTATCATTTTAAACACCTCAATTAGATCACCTGTCAACCTTCTAAACTTAAGAAAATACAAGCCAAGTTTACACAATCTGTCCTCATAATTTAATTCAATGTGGGGAAGTGTGAGGTCATCCACTTTGGATCTAAGAATGACAAATTGGAATATTTTCTCAATGTGAGAGACTATGAGCTGTGGAAGAGTAAAAGGATTTGGGTGTCAAGGTACACAAATCACTAAACACTAGAGCACAGGTACAAAAGATAATCAAAACGGCTAATATCTCAAGAGGGTTGGAATTCAAAAGTGAAGAAGTTATGCTTAAGTTGTACAGAGCCTTGGTCAGACCCCATCTGGAGTACTGCCTTCAGTTTTGGGCACCGAACCTCAGGAAAGATGCATTGGCTTTTGAGAGGGTACAAGAAAGATTAACAAGAATGATACCGGGGCTTAAAGGGTTAAATTATGAGGACAGGTTGTGGAAACTTCGTTTTTATTCTCTAGGGGAAGAATCATAGTTTCATATCTACACTAATCCATCTCTGGGTTGCATGAAAGATGATGTCTGAGGAGGACAACAAAGGCAATGACTAAAAGAAGTGGACCATGCAAAGGGTTTGGTACTGTGGAATGTCATTTTTTAATGGACATAACATTGCTGGCAGAACAGAAACCCTCTAGGGCAACAGCTCATTTCCAAGATCATCCACAGGCCCACCTCACAAAAGGAAGAGGCTGTTCATCATTGCACCTGGAAAATATGAGAAGAGAGACACATCAACTATATGGGTCAAGAGTTCATCCCCCTCCCCCCAATCACACACACAAACATACATTTAAATCACAGGCGTTCAGGGCACCCAATATGTTTCTCATACTGTGCAGTGATCTTTGTGGAGACATAATGTCCTTTAATCACAATTTGCACATTGGCTGGGTTCAATTGACTGAGCGGAGCAGGTCTTCCATCAATTTACTGACTGCATTATTCCGTCATTCACCACCCTACGCCATCATTAGCCAAACTTTAGTCAAATCCTTTGATCCCAGCCTTGGTTGGATTATTGGGACAGCCTTGAGTGCCACTGTGGCTTATACGCCACTCCTCTCAGAGCTTCATCCCACAGAAGATTCTAATTCTGATGGCACTTTAAGTGCTGTTTACAGTTTATTAACAAAGATAATCAGTAGTAACAAGTTAATTGCTAAACTGTTTTTTTCAGGTAAAAACGTCATTTACCTTTTCCACTGAAGACTTGTCGAGTAAAAACGCATTTTTCATCATGTATTCAGGTTCTTTTCGTCGGATGCTGGAAAACAGGTTACGATTTCAAAATAAAATGTTTTTTTTAAATGTTGTGAGGGAATTGTTGCAAGGTGACCTTGTGTCCTGCTCTTTCACTTTCTGTACTGTGCTGGAAAATGTATCATGCTGTCATCCTCTGGGTCCTCATTTCCTTAATATATGAGTGTAGAAGGTGGCTTGATTGTATAGGTAATACATAAACCACAGTTGGATAGAATACAATTCCAAATTTATATAATAGTTTTCACTATCCTCAAGCTCACTTTCTTTACAGAGAGTTGTGAGGATATGCAATTCACTTCCAGTGTTAGTGGTTGAGGCAGGCACTACGTCAACTTTCAAGTTTATATTGGATAGGTAGACAAAGGAAAAAAGTTTGAAGGGAAGTAGGAACAGGATGGGTGAATGTGATCAGAACTGTTTGCTCGCACGGAGGGTAATTGCTGACACAAAATGGTTGAGCCGAATGGCCTGTTTCCATGTTGTAACTTCTATGTATTTCTTCTATTATTGATCATAGTTAATAAACAAATCACAACAGTTGTAAAAGTCACATAAGTTTTAAAAGCAGCAGAATATTTGAAGTACAAGGAGCACAAGATTTGTAATTATGCATTTCTATTATGGACCGGGAGGTATTAAGTGAATTTCAAACATGCTTTACAGCATATATACTTAATGCATATAAAAATGGTGCAGACCAGTAGCTTGCTTATTTTAGTCAGTTCTGCCTCTAAATAATCATTCCTTGTGCATATGAATACAGAAATGAAGCAGGAGATTGCTGTCAGCCATGACACCCATAGCCGACAATAGTAAAAGATTCCCAAAGGTTGAATATAAGCACATGCTTGTTTTATAAAGAATATGATGGGCTGGAATGTTCTTCAAATTATGCAGTCCATCATTGCTGATTCACGCAAACTGCAGAACAGTTGAGGTGGAATTGTCTTCAGATTGAAGATGGTGCTGAGGTCTTCATCCAAGATCAATGACATTATACAGTCAGTGATGCTTAACCACAGAACTTTTCTTTTTGCAAAATAGCAAGTAGTCCATGGTCATTGAAATAATTTTAATGTCAAATTGTATTGTCATTCTCGCTTTAAAACGGTCAATGCAAAGCAATTCATCAAGTAAGAATAGTCCATTTAAATGTGTGATTAAGGCTTTGATAAAATATTAATGCTCCTAAATAAACAAGTAGATGTGACACCAAACCCAATGGTGCCTCACCCAGCCCAGTTTGGTATTCCCAGTCTCAGAAGCAGTCTCATTGCCCAAGCTTGGGCTGTACTGTCGCCGCAAGACTTTAATTTTTATGTATATATATATTGTTTAGTTAAAAACATCTGACCGTTAAACAGGTAAGATATTAGGTGTACTGACCACCAGAGGCCGATGCTGCCGCTGGGAATGGGCAGGTCCCATCTGGGCTGGTGCTTGAATCACATGGGGCGGTGCCACCCGCGCCTGACCTCGGTTGATCTCCTGGTCCCGCTGGCTGGTTGCCGGGTCTGTGGGGATCATCGGATGCGCTCCCATCGGATTTGTCGTTACTGTCCATAATCCTCCTCCTCCCCTGTTCACTTCTCACTGAGCTGCCTTCAGGGACACGGCTCACCTCTCCCTCCCCCCTCCCCCCGGGTACGTCAGGCTCAGAGCTCTGTGACGCGCCCTGAAACCCAGGGTGATGCAATAATTTGAACCTTTCTCCAGTCATCGCCTGAAATTTGTTTCATTTAATTAAAACGGCCACAGTGAGAGTAACAAAAACCATTTCAGGCCAGGTTTTCCGCTCCTGCGCTGCCCGGGCAGAAAATTCCACCCCGCGCACTAAAGTGAATGGACGGAGCGCAGAAGCAGAAAATCCCGGCCATGCCTGACATCTGTCACTAGGTTGATTCCAGATGTGGCATACGGCATTTTAAATACTGTTTTAAACCTGAAAGCATCAACCTTCCTTCGGGTGTATTCACCTCCCAGTTCAGTGTTTGTGTGAAGTGACTTTTGGCTTCCCGCTGACTATGGATTGGGGATTGTAAATCCAGATTCAAAGCCCAAATGACTCCATAGAATTGGAGTTTAGATTCCCCAGAGTGAGTATTTAACACCACTTCTGTGTGACACACGTGGAGTGTAAATTCAGCGGTGTGTCAAACCCGGTTTACGCTTTGTAAACCCAACTGACCTCAACTTAAATGTTCCTCCCCACTTTTTACACATTTCAATTTTTAATTTGGGAGACCAATGATTCCTGCTGTCTCACGCTGTAGCCAGCCGCGGGTTCCTTAGCCTGAACACCGAGTGGCCTTTTCTTCCTGCCGAGAGAGAGAGTTGTTGCTGCGAATCGCAACACCATCGACACTGTCACCACCAGTCCCACTGCTGCCACAGACATCAGCACCATGGAAAGCTCCAACGCTCACCGCCCCCACCCCTCGCCAGCCGCACTTTTTCCTGCTGCTCCCGTGCGATTAGATTGCATCCAGGAGACAGGGAAAGAGCAAGGTTGTTGCTTACTCTGCCTCTGCGTTTTAACAGACAGAAAGTAGCATATTTAAAGTGAAATAATCTGAAACGAACATGGACCACAGAAAGAAATTAGATAAAATAAACCAAAGAACCAAGTAAATTACTCAAAAAGGTTGAATAGAACCAAGGAAGAATAACGTAGAGAGTTAACAAGGACAGAACACCCAAATAGAGGGGAAAAAGAAAGAAAAGCATAAAACATGTGCCATGAAGTAAGAATTAATACGAAAACACCTGAAGATGTTTTTAATAAAGACAATTTCCCTGACAGCAACAATATATGAAATACACTGGTTTAATAGTGGTTTGTCTCCATCTCCCACATTGTCTTATGTACTGTTCCTCTTTCTGACATCTCTGTGTTAATGTGTTAGAAATCAGCAAAGGATGACCAAAAAATTGATAAAGAGGGAGAAAATTGAAATGAGAGTAAGCTAGCAAGAAATATAAAAACAGATTGTAAGAGCTTCTACAAGTATGTAGAAAGGAAGAGATTAGCAAAATTAAATGTGGATCCTTAGAAGCAGAGACAGGAGAAATTATAATGGGGAATAACGAAATGGCAGTCATGTTAAACAAATATTTTGTATCTGTCTTCACAGTAGAAGATACAAAATACATACTGGAAATAGTGGGGAACCAAGGGTCTAATGAGAGGGAGGAACTTAAAGTAATTTATAGTGGTAAAAAAAAAGTATTGGAGAAATTAATGAGATTAAAAGCCAACAAATCCCCTGGACCTGATGGCCTACATCCTAGGGTTTTAAAAGAGGTGGCTGCAGAGATAGTGGATGCATTGGTTTTGATCTTCCAAAATTCCCTAGATTCTAGAACAGTCCCCATAGATCCGAATGTAGCAAATGTAACCCCGCTATTCAAAAAAGGAGGGAGAGAAAAAACAGGGAATTATGGACCAGTTAGCCTGACACCAGTAGTCGGGAAAATGTTAGAATCTATTATTAAGGATGTAATAAGGAAAAACTTTTTTACCCAGAGGGTGGTGGGTGTATGGAATTCGCTGCCTGAATTGGTGGTAGCGGCAGGGACCCTCAACTCTTTTAAAAAGTACCTGGACCTGCACCTAAAGTGCTGTAAGCTGCAGGGCTACGGACCAGAGGCTGGAAGGTGGGATTAGAATGGGCACTTGGTTGTTCTTCGAGCCGGCGCGGATACGATGGGCCGAATGGCCCCCTTCTGTGCTGTATTTTTTCTACGGTTCTAATAACTGGGCATTAGAAAATCATAATATGATTAGGCAGAGTCAACACAGAGAGTTGTTGCTGAGTAAGAAATAAATTAGATAAAATAAACCAAAGAACCAAGTAAATTACTCAAAAAGGTTGAATAGAACCAAGGAAGAATAAAGCAGAGAGTTAACAAGGACAGAAAACCCAAATAGAGGGGAAAAAGAAAGAAAAGCATAAAACATGTCCCATGAAGTAAGAATCATAGAATCATAGAATCATAGAAGTTTACAACATGGAAACAGGCCCTTCGGCCCAACATGTCCATGTCGCCCAGTTTATACCACTAAGCTAGTCCCAATTGCCTGCACTTGGCCCATATCCCTCTATACCCATCTTACCCATGTAACTGTCCAAATGCTTTTTAAAAGACAAAATTGTACCCGCCTCTACTACTGCCTCTGGCAGCTCGTTCCAGACACTCACCACCCTTTGAGTGAAAAAATTGCCCCTCTGGACCCTTTTGTATCTCTCCCCTCTCACCTTAAATCTGTGCCCCCTCGTTATAGACTCCCCTACCTTTGGGAAAAGATTTTGACTATCGACCTTATCTATGCCCCTCATTATTTTATAGACTTCTATAAGATCACCCCTTAACCTCCTACTCTCCAGGGAAAAAAGTCCCAGTCTGTCTAACCTCTCCCTGTAAGTCAAACCATCAAGTCCCGGTAGCATCCTAGTAAATCTTTTCTGCACTCTTTCTAGTTTAATAATATCCTTTCTATAATAGGGTGACCAGAACTGTACACAGTACTCCAAGTGTGGCCTCACCAATGCCCTGTACAACTTCAACAAGACATCCCAACTCCTGCATTCAATGTTCTGACCAATGAAACCAAGCATGCTGAATGCCTTCTTCACCACCCTATCCACCTGTGACTCCACTTTCAAGGAGCTATGAATCTGTACTCCCAGATCTCTTTGTTCTATAACTCTCCCCAACGCCCTACCATTAACGGAGTAGGTCCTGGCCCGATTCGATCTACCAAAATGCATCACCTCACATTTATCTAAATTAAACTCCATCTGCCATTCAGTGGCAGCAGTGGTACTGGTGGTGATAGTGTCGATGGTGCTGCAATTAGCAGCAACAACTCTCTCTCTGGGTGCCCTTTGTGAAAGGGAAATCGTGTTTGACAAATCTATTAGAATTTTTTGAGGGTGTAACTAGCAGGGTAAATAAGGGGGAACCAGTGGATGTAGTATATTTGGATTTTCAAAAGGCATTTGATAAGGTGCCACACAAGAGATTGTTACACAAGATTAGAGCTCATGGGATTGGGGGCAATATATTAGCTTGGATTAAGGATTGATTAACGGACAGAAAACAGAGAATAGAAATAAATGGGTAATTTTCGGGTTGGCAGGTTGTAACTAGTGGAGTGCCGCAAGGATCGGTGCTTGGGCCTCAGCTGTTTACAATCTATATTAATGACTTAGATGGGGGACCAAGTGTAATGTTTCCAAGTTTGCTGATGATACAAAGCTAGGTGGGAAAGTAAGCTGTGAGGAGGACATAAAGAGACTGCAAAGAGATATTGACAGATTTAGTGAGTGGGCGAGAAGGTGGCAGATGGAGTATAATGTGGGGAAATGTGAAATTATCCACTTTGGTAGGCAGGTTAGAAATGCAGAATATTTTTTAAAAGGTGAGGGATTAAGAAATGTTGGTGTTCAGAGGGATTTGGGTGTCCTTGTACATGAATCACAGAACGTTAACATGCAGTTTCAGCAAGCAATTAGGAAGGCAAATGGTATGTTAGTCCTTATTGCAAGGGGGTTGGAGTATAAGAGTAAGGAGGTCTTGCTGCAATTGTATAGGGCTCTGATGAGACCACACCTGGAGTACTGTGTACAGTTTTGGACTCTTTACCTAAGGAAGGATAGATTTGCCTTGGAGGGGGGTGCAACGAAGGTTCACTAGATCAATTCCTAGGATGAGAGTGTTGTCCTATGAGGAGAGATTGAGTAGAATGGGCCTATACTCTCTGGAGTTTAGAAGAATGAGAGGTGATCTCACTGAAATGTATAAAATTCTCAGAGGGCTTGACAGGGTTGATGCTGAGAGGCTGTCTCCCCTGGCTGGAGAGTCTGGAACTAGGGTTCATAGTCTCAAGGTAAGGGGTTGGCCATTTAGGACCGAGGAAAAATGTCTTCATTCAGATGGTTGTGAATCTCTGGAATTCTCTACCCCAGAAGGCTGTGAATGCTCAGTCATTGAGTATATTCATGACTGAGATTGATGGATACTTGGATACTAAGGGAATCAAGAGATATGGGGATAGAGCGGGAAAATGGAGTTGAGGTAGAACATCAGCCATGATCTTATTGAATGGCGGAGCAGGCTCGAGGGGCCGTATGGCCCACTCCTGCTCCTATTTCTTTTGTTCTTATGTTCCTATGACTCACTGCAATAGCACTCAATCAGGCTTATTTTCTCCAGGGTCTCAAATCCATTGAGCTCTTTGTCTGCCTCAGTCTTTCCTCCCTCCTATTATCTATAGACTTGTAAAACCCAAGCTGGATATCACCCAACCATCACTTGGTTTGCCTCATTTTCTCTCCTACTCTTCAACCTCAATGGTGTTGCACATGATGGGCCTTGGCCCTTCACCTACCTCAACTAAAAATGAAATCACGGCCCATAATCCAAGGCACTGACTAAGTAATAGACCAATACCGTGTTTAATCCAATCAGCTTAGTCCAATCGGGTTCTACCTCTGCAACAGCACTGAAACAGCCCTAATCAAAGTCACAAATAAAAAAGAAAGACTTGCATTTCTATTGCGCCTTTCACGACCTTAGGATGTCCCAAAGCACTTTACAGTCAATGAAGTACTTTTTTGAAATGTAGTTACTGTTGTAATGTGGGAAAATGGCAGCAAATTTAACACAGCAAGGTCCCACAAACAGCAATGTGATAATGATCAGATAATGTGTTTTAGTGATGTTGGTTGAAGGATAAATATTGGACAGGACACCGGGGAGAACTCCCCTGCTCTTCTTCGAAATAGTGCCATGGGATCTTTTACAGCCACCTGAGAGGGCAGACAGGGCCTCAACGCCTCATCTGAAAGACGGCACCTCCGACAGTGCCGCACTCCCTCAGTACTACACTGAAGTGTCAGCCTAGATTATGTGCTCAAGTCTCTGGAGTGAGACTCGAGCCCCCGAATTTCTGACTCAGAGATGAGAGTGCTACCAATGAACCACAGCTGACACCATATGACATCTGCTGCAACTGTGACCATGGTGCATGATCCCTCTTCATCCTTCTCAACCTCTCTACAGGCTTTTGCACAGTTGACCCCACCATCCCCCTCTAATGCCTTTCCTTCACTGTTCAGCTCAATTGGACTGCCCACTCTTACCTATCTAATCATAGCCAAAGCATTCCCAGCAATGGCACCCCCAACCACCTCTGTTACCTCTGGAGACCCCAAGGATCTATCCTTAGTCATGCTGCCCCTTAGCAACATCATCTAAAAACATAGGGAGTCAGCTTCTGTCGCTATTGCAGACACTGAATTTATTTGCATTACACTGATGTTTTACAATTCAAGATAAAGGTGAATTTACCTGTATTATGTCTCCAATTGTTAAAATCATTTATTTTTCTTGCCCAGGTGTCCAGGGTCAACTTTGCCTCTTATTGGCGCTTTTCAGTCATCTGTTCTCTTCAACATGTTGGCCATTCATCCTTCTGACTATAACTGTTAGTGTTTAGGACATAGAAGGCAAAACATTATGGACTGAGTAAGGGTTATTTGGCACATCAAGTTTGTCTCTTCCACTATATTCCATCCATTTAGTTGTCCGAGGAAATGTTTCCCTCCCTCATCCGCACTAGAACCCTTCTGTCTAATTATTTGATCTCAGACAATACTTATCCTATAACCCCTGAACCCTGCCCTTAACTAGGTATTTATCCATCTATTTTTGAAGGGACTAATTGAAATAGCATCAAATGTTTTTGCTGGCAGTATAGAATGGAATGTTGCGCCCTTTTGTTCTATGAATACTGCTACCCCTAATATATTCAAAAACAGTGTGCTTTGACTTGTCTCAAGAAGCACAGGGAATTATTTCCTCCATGTTCTCTCTCATCATTTTGGAAACCTGTCGTGGATTGTCCTTTAACCTTCACTGCTCCAGTGAAAATCATTTTTTTAAGCCTTTCTTCGTAACTACAGCACCTTCAACCCTGGTATCATTCTAATGAATCCCCCATATACACTTTCTATGGCTCTGGTATTCTTTCTACAATGTGGTTGCAAGAAAAATGACCTAAAAAGTGGTGTTTTAAGTGATCCAAAAAGTGATGTTTTGAAATCCAAGAGGTTAATACTAGATAATTCTGAGAAAGTTCAGGCAACATTCTCAGAGCAAGAGACAAACAAAAGCTATTAGAACAAGCAGATTTTTAAAATTAATATGTAGAGCTAAGCAACCCAACACTGCAAAGGCCACTAAACAGGCCATGTTGTCTGAAGAGATAAGAAATACCTGGTAAAATGCATGAGGAAGAGCAGTCGTAGTCAATACTATCATGTTGTATAGTGATAGACCTGGGGAGTTGAACTTCCAAGCGGCTTTATCTTCGGCAACTATTTGGAGTTTGGCCAAGCCAAATTTCTGACATGTGTCAGTCAATAATGAATGACATTTACAATCAGATCCTTATGCCAAATGAATCATTGTGGTTGGTCCATCTAAAAAATAGGTGGGAAACGGGGTCTTACAATTTGATATGAATAAAAGATTGCAAAAAGATTGCAACACTGATGTCCAAACGTGAGAAGGTTCTGGGAATAATGCTAAAAAATAAGGTTTTATTTGGAAGATTGAGAAAGTTTAGTCTGATAGTCAGGCTTTTGAAGTGCACCATATTGTCTGGAATCATTCAAGTTTGAGAACTAGCAAGGCAGAAATGAGTAATTAATCATAGCCCAGGCACAGTGCCAATATTTTTAAAAGGGCAATAAATCAAAACTGGACAATTACAGGCCTCAGTTATTGGCAAGTTGATAAATAGAATTATTAGAGATAAACTGCATGATCACCTTGACAAAGAAGGGGTTATTAGAGATTCTCAACAGGTCACATCTCACCAACCTGGTTGAATACTTTGAGGAAGTTACTAGGTTGGTGGATGTAGCTACCCTGTTTGACATTGAATCCCTTGATTTTTAAAAAGTCTTTGAAGAGGTGCCACACAATATGCTTCATAAGATAGAGTCCTGTGGAATTAGCAGGCAGATTTTGGGTGGATAAGGAATTGCGTGTATTCTCAGACAGAAATTTGTTATTAATGGCAGTGGTTCTGCATGGGTCAGTTTTAGGGCTGTTTCTCTTCATCATTTTCCTCAATGGTCTGGATGAACGCATTGGGGAAATGGTCTGCAAGTTCACAGATGATGCAAAGATTTTTATGGTCTGAGGACCTTAGATGAGGAAAAATAGATTACAGATTTCGATCTGATGGTGGAATGGGCTCATGTCTAGTAGATGTCATTTAATATAGAAATGTAGCGTTGTGCACACGGTAGGGCCAATGCAAACAGTGTGTACACCATTCAGGGTTGCGAGCATAAGGCAGTTTAGCAGGAGAAATACTTATGAATTATAATACATGAATTCCTGCAGGTTCATGACCAGCACCATGAGGCTATTGCAAAAGCAACTTGAGTGCTACGATGTATTGCCAGGACGATTATATATGGGAAAAAATATTATACTGTCCTTGTATATCACCTTGGTTAGGTTTCATGTTGTATACTACGTTTAGTTTTGGTCCCATTACATGCTGAGTGATATAAAGGCCCTGGACAAAGGTTCAGAGGAGGGTCACTAGATTGATACCCAGTTTATAGGCCCTTAGTTATCATGATAGGCTTGGAGAGCTGGGGCTTTTTATTCTAGAAAAGCAAAGACTTCAAAGAGATTTGATTGAGGACTTTAAAATGATGAAAGATTAGATTCGGGCCACGTGGGCAGGCTATTTAAGCTAGATAGGTTTAGACCAGGGGGCATGAGATCAAGTTATGTAAGCCTAGAACTAGGTTAAATATCAGGAGATATTAAAGCCCATGAGATTAAAGGGACAATGGCAGCATGGATACAAAATTGGCTAAGGGACAGAAAACAGAGAGTAGTGGTGAACGGTTGTTTTTCAGACTGGAGGGAAGTATGCAGTGGTGTTCCCCAGGGGTCAGTATTAGGACTACTGCTCTTTTTGATATATATTAATGACCTGGACTTGGGTATACAGGGTATAATTTCAAAGTTTGCAAATGACACAAAACTCGGAAATGTAGTAAACAATGTGGAGGATAGTAACAGACTTCAGGAGGACACAGACAGATTGGTGCAATGGGCAGACACATGGCAGATGAAATTTAACGCAAAGAACTGTGAAGTGATATATTTTGGTAGGAAGAATGAGGAGAGGCAATATAAATTAATGGTACAATTCTAAAGGGGGTGCAAGAATAGAGAGATCTGGAGTATGTACACAAATCTTTGAAGGCGGCAGGACAAGTTGAGAAGGTTGTTAAAAAAGCATATAGGATCCTGGGCTTTATTAATAGAGGCATAGAGTACAAAAGCATGGCGTGCATGAACTACACCGTGATGGTATTGCACAGGATGGATGGATGAGCTGGTCTTTTTCTGTACTTTGCTTTTGTGTGTTCATATAACAGCCCGTGCAACACTGAATATACCAGGAGAAAAAGATGACTCAAGAGGGGAGGAGTACTACAATTATGGGCAGAGATTAATCCACAGATGTCCCCAGAATATGAGTGCTCCAGAAGAAGGCAGGTCGTTTCGACTCAGCTATGGCTGGCCTGGGAGGATGACGTTGTATGATGTTAGTAGCTTATAAGGAGTATTCTGAAATAGAGTTTAAAATACCTGGAAATACTTTTTATTTAGACTTGTTTAATCTGTCAGCTATACAAGGAATTTAACTGTAAAATAGTTTTGCCAGTTCTGTGTTAATTTTGTTTATTGAGTGTAACTTTATTCCGTATTCTGAGCCTGTAATAATTTAAACTCTGTCAGTTAACAATGTCTACCAAGTAGTTAATGCTTAGTTTTATAATAGTATTAATCATGTTATTATAGATGTGTTAATAAAGTTATATTATTTCACACATGCAGCACTCCCTCCATGCTGCTGTAGGAGTGTCAGCCTGGATTAAGGCCTCATCACTGGCATGGGCTCGATGGGCCGAATGGTCTCCTTCCGTGCTGTAACCGTTCTATTATTCTATAGTTCTGTACATGGCTCCATCTTTGATGACTTTGTAAAAATGAAAAATTCATTCAATGGTGTACTGGATCCCAAAAGCAGCTGGTTGGGTTTGTGTGACTGTAATTATACTTCAAACTGGTTAATGTAATACAGTTCGGAGGTGAGCTGAAATTCTAGGCATCCAATAACCCTTAGACATGGAGGTAAATCTTCAGCTAATTATCTAAAGTAGAACTGGAATTCTTCCAATACCCTATGATTAATATTCCTTTCAGGGTTTACAAATTTACCAACTGCATTATTAGGGTGCCCAGGACTGTATACTGTATAGCCATTACCATTACTCCAGCTATGCCCGAACAAATGTCTTGGTACAAATTCTTTGCTTTTATATTCAATATTGCCATGAATCCCATTTGCCTCTTATCTTTGAAAATCTGCGCATCTCAGTCTTATCGATCTCTCCATTCCTCCACTGTTACAGGTCTTACCATTTTGAGTATGCTTCCTTTCAATGTCCTTTCCCCCAACATGTATGTCTTCACATTTATCTGCATTAAACTGCATCTGCTACCCATTTGCCCACTTCTCTAACCTATCTATATCCTTTTCCATTAAACTGGATTCTTCCTCAGTTTGCATGCCCCACAATTTGGTATCATTGGGTAACTTCAATATTATTCCCCTTATGCCCATGCCCAAATCAGATAAATAAATGGAAAACAATAGGAGGTCTCAGCACTGATCTCTGGACCCCACCATTATCCAAATCCTGCCAATCAGAAAAACATGCATTTATTCCTACTCTGTGCTTTCTGTCCCCTTGCCATCTCTATCCATGCAGCTACATTCCTTCTAGTACCATGTGTAGCTGTATGGATAGAGAGACAGGAAGGAGACAGAAAGCAAAGAATTGGATATTATGCCTTATCAAATATCTCTTGAAAATATGGGCATACGACACTCATTCCATTCCTTTATTTATACATTCTGCGATCGCAAAACAAGCAAGACCTTACCTTTACAAATGCATGCTGACTGTCCCTGATTAGCATGCCTCTCAAAATGTGCAATAATTTCATTCCATAAAATTGAATGGACCATTCAGTTGTGACCAGGCATCAATCAGGACGTGACGAAGGCACACCCAATCATGCGAACACCATCACCTCCAAGTTCCCTTTCAAGTCACATACCATTCTGACTTGGGCATATATCGCCGTTCCTTCATTGTTGCTGGGTCAAAATCCTGGAACACCCTACTTAACAGCACTGTAGGAGTACCTTCACTGCACGGACTGCAGCGGTTCAAGAAAGAAGCCCACCATCACTTTCTCAAGGGCAATTACAGATGTGCATTAAATGCAGGTCTTGCCGGCGATGCCCAAATCTCGAGAATAAATGAAAATAACTGCTATTAGATCATAATAGGACTATAACTCCTGCGAAACCCCATAACCCCTCCCTCCTACAATTCCTAAACCCCACATACCTCCAACAGCAATTCGCATTCATACAGCTTCACAGGACTTAGTAAAAATGGACCCATATAAAGATAATGAAGGGCACTGATTGACTCCACAAAAATATGAACAGTCCAGGAATTAAGGCCTAGAAATCCGGCCACTAAATGGCCTGCTACTCTCCCAATATGGCGGGCAGGAAGCCCATGCATTTCCAGCCAGAAGTGTGCTGTCCACCTTATTGGATAAGGTCGATGCGTTCACAGCAGGAGCACATGTTGGCAACATTTAATGTGCAGAATCATTTATTTAAATTAGGGTCCTGTGCATCTTGCAGGACCTGTTTTCGGATTTCAAATGCCTTCACTTGCCACACACTGAACCCGCACAGCATAACGTGACACTCACCAGCATTATTTAAATGCATCTTGAAGTACTTACAGGTTAACTGCTGCTTTCTCACTTCAGGCTGCTGCTTGACTTTTAGGCATTTTCTGGCGTTTTTATCACTGGAAATTTTACTTTGTCTACACAGGGAAAGATTTTGCTGGTCTTGCACTGTTATTGTTGCAAGTCTAACTGCAGACATGGGTGGTCTCATAGGGCTGCCTTTGGGGCTGGAGGACCAGGGGGAGCAGCAAGGAGGACACCACAGAGCAGGAGCAGTTGCCAAAGGAGGGAAGAGAAGGAGGGCATTGCCCAGGAGACCATGTTCACGGCATTGACAGTGTTGATCATATCAGCAGTGACAAGTCACCCTTGTGCAAGCCTTTGATGCCTGTCTTGTGTGCTCGATTGCCTATCCTTGAGCTCCTACGAAGTGTTTCCCCAGTGGCTACAGCTTGGGAAGCAGAACGCTGCTGAGCTTCCATTGAGGATGGCCTTGGAGGATGACTTCAAGAAGCTCTGGACCTACATGGCCCCGCTGCAGACTATAGCATCTCGCCGTGGGCTGCAACAGACGGCTGGCTGAGTGGCACTGGCGGAGTGGCTGGCGGAGGGCAGGCATGCTGTCGTCCTGAGAGAGAACAGCAGGTGCCTCTCCAATGGAGCCGGGGCAGCGCCTCAGCACTCCTACGGCTCTGCGCGAGATCAAGAGTGATGTGACACTCTGGAAGTCTCTTTCAACAGCGGCTCCCAAAGCCATGATGAGTCATCTGAACTTCCATGACAGCAGTGTGAGCTATCATTGGAGTCTTATGAGCTTCCATGACAGCAGTATGTGCTGCCATGGATGCTGTCAGTGCTGTCATAAGAGGTTCCATCATGGTGGGTTCCACTGTGTTGTTGATGAATCTGACCCCTCGGTCCATGTAGGACAGAATGGTCTCCGTGCTCAGGACAAAGCCTTAAGTTGGAGTTGGACTTCTCCATGCTCCACGACATTGTGTGCAAGCTCTCTAGCAGGCTGCCCAGTGCACCTAATATTTCCTGATAGATACCAATCAGCTTTCTTCATTAGCCTGAGCCCTTAACGTCTGCACTGGAGTCCTCTGCAGTAGGGCTACTTTGCGACCTTGCCCTCTGGCAATCTAGAACCTGTGGCGCCCTATCCCCATGCCCTAGCTCCTGTGCACTTGTGCCCGGTGAGTCACCAGATACCTCCACTAATCTAGCTTCTAATGTCTGCTTGGTACCAGTATCTGAACTGGCGCATACCAGAGTCAGATCCAGTGACGGTGCATCTTCTGGAAGGCTGGGCTCATCTTCCTAAACTGGCTGACAGGCATTGACATTCTCAGCAACTGAAAGAGGGACGAGGGTTAGCTTGTGGTGTGAGGGGGAGCAGAGAGAAAGAAGTGGGTCCTGAAAGTATCTACAGCTTATCATGCAGAATGTGTGGGGTGAGGGAGAAGTCAGAAGAGACAAAGAGGATTCGGTATAAAGAAACCCTGTGCGTCATCTCCTCCAGTGCCTGCACCAGGGTCTCCATTGCAGCATCTGAGAACATTGGAACCGCTCAACACCTCCTTCAGCCTTTTCTTGAGGACTAGCTTCCTCCTTCACTGCAGCCAGAATGGACCTCCCCTTTAAGAAGTGCTGGCTGCCTTTGGGTGACGTCATGGATGCCCCATATCCAGTGCTACCCTCCCCCCGATAGGCGTGGCAGCCAATGAGTAATGCGGGTAGTGCAGGTTGCACAACTACATGATTATAATTAGCAGGCAGCACGAATGTTTTGTGATGCCTGAATCACTAGTAACAGGCGCCCACCGCCCCTTGCGTACCTGTTTTTGAACACGATAGGATTTCTAGGCCTCAAAAATCAGAGAAGACCATGTAATAAAAACAGAATTGAACCTATTCAGACACCGTAAATCTGGGTCCCTGTCCCGAAGGTGAGGTCGAATTCAAGTTTTGGGCAACCGCTCAGCCAGTCTCTCATATCTGCAACCAAAAGGTGGCCACAAGTTTGAGGCCACGGCCTCATTAATAGTGGACTGGCAAGTTGTAGGGGCCCAAACGGAGACAGTGATGCAGCTCGCCAGTTGAGGCCTCCAAAATAGGGCCGGGATGACCATCAGCAAGGTAAAATGAGGGGGGTGGAGATCACGATCATGAATGGTGGGGGGGGGGCCGGGTTGGCAGCAATCCAAACAATTTTTGTGGACCTGGGAGGAGCACTCCTCCAGAGCTCAGAAAAATAATTCTACCCATACGTTTGCTGGGACTCTTCGACTCCATCGTCCATGGAACGGCTCCGACCAGTTTTTACCTAAAATGGTAATCAGGGTCCTGTTTATGTCATAGGACCCAGATTTCCATATTAAAAGGGGCTCACCGTGTGATACAGGCAAGTGTTCTGGATGCCCGATGAAAGGCCCCTTTTAAAATGGAGCCGGCTGTAACGCTACCGACCGCATTTTGAGGTCTTTACTGCCCAGTAGTTGCCGGGCGAAGGCAGTGAAAATTGGGCCCAGTGTGTTCTGTGGCACAACACACATCGGGGGTAATTTTAACTTTGGGCAATGGATAAAACGAGGCATTTTGAATTTGCCAGCCATCATACACCCCGCCTCATTTTTCCTAAAATCATAGTCAATGGAACGGAAAATCGAGCGAGTTGTATAATGGGCGGTCAATTCAACATTGTCCATTTTACACCATCGGCCAAAGTTACAATAAGCCCCTACTGCTTTAAAACAGCATTCTTGTGATTGGTAGCAAGAGACCAGCCAATGACGCTGCCTGTATGAAGTGGAAGGAGGTGATAGTAACTGTCACTGGCACTTCCATAACCATAATGATTCCCCAGCAATGTGCGAAGGGGCAGGCAACATAGGAACAGGAGGAGGCCATTCACTCTTCGAGCCTGTTCCACCATTCAATTAGATCATGGCTGATCTGTACCTCAACTCCATTTAACCTCCTGTGCTCCATATCCGTTGATACCCTACCTAAAAACATCTTATCAATGTCAGTCTTGAAAGCTTCAATTGAACCCAGCGTTCACATATTTTTGGGGTAGAGAGTTCCAGATTTCCACTACTCTTTGTATGACAAAATGCTTTGTGATTTCACTCCTAAATGGCCTAGCTCTAATTTTACGATTACATCTCCTTGTTCTGCATTCGACCACCATAATTTCTCTGAACCTACCCTATTGAAACCTTTTATCATTTTAAAGACCACGATTAGATCATCCCCCAACCTTCTAATTTGATGGTTTTTTGATGAGGTAACAGAGAAGGTAGATAAGGGCAATGTAGTTGATGTGATGTATATGGACTTTCAAAAGGCGTTTGATGAAGTGCCACACGGTAGGCTTATCATCAAGATTGCAGCCCATGGAATAAAGGGGGCAGTAGCAAACATGGATACAGAATTAGCTATGTGACAGGAAATAGAGAGTAGTGGTGAATGGTTGTTTCTCGGACTGGAGGGAGGTGTACAGTGGTGTTCCCCAGGGGTCGGTGCTGGAACCACTGCTTTTCTTGATATTTATTAATGACTTGGACTTGGGTGTACAGGGCACAATTTCTAAATCTGCAGTTGACACAAAACTTGGAAGGGTAGTAAACAGTGAGGAGGATAGTGATGGACTTCAAAAGGATACAGACAAGCTGGTGGCATGGGTGGACACGTGGCAGATGAAATTTAACACAGAAAAATGCAAAGTGATACATTTCGGTAGGAAGAACGAGAAGTGGCAATATAAGCTAAAGGGCACAACTCTAAAAGGGGTACAGGATTAGAGAGATCTGGGGGTATATGTGCACAAATCGTTGAAGGTGGCAGGGCTGGTTGAGAAAGCAGTTAAAAAAGCATATGGGATCCCGGGCTTTTGCAATAGAGACACAGAGTACAAAAGTATGGACGTCATGACGAACCTTTATAAAACACTGGTTCAGCCACAACTGGAGTATTGTGTCCAGTTCTGGGCACCGCACTTTAGGTAAGATGTGAAGGCCTTAGAGAGGGTACAGAAGAGATTTATTCGAACGATTCCAAGGATGAGGGATTTTAGTTACGTGGATAGACTGGAGAAGCTGGGGTTGTTCTCCTTGGAATAGAGAAGGTTGCGAGGAGATTTGATAGAGGTGTTCAAAATCATGAATGGTCTAGACAGAGTAGATAGAGAGAAACTGTTCCCATTGGCGGAAGGGTCAAGAACCAGAGGATTTAAGGTGATTGGCAAAAGAACCAAAGGTGACATGAGGAAAACATTTTTTACACAGCGAGTGGTTAGGATCTGGAATGCAGTGCCCGAGGGGGTGGTGGAGGCAGATTCAATCATGGCCTTCAAAAGGGAACTGGATAAGTACTTGAAAGGAAAAAATTTGCAGGGCTACGGGGAAAGGGCGGGGAAGTGGGACTAACTGGATTGCTTTTGCATAGAATCAGCGCAGACTCGATGGGCCGAATGGCCTCTTTCCGTGCGGTAGTCTTTCTATGATTCTATGATTCTAAACTCAAGGGAATACAAGCCGAGTTTATGTAACCTGTCCTTATACTTTAACCTTCCAGTCTATCCCTCGCTCCCTTTTTAAACAATGGTACAACGTTAGCAGTCCTCCAATCCTCCGGCACCACTCCTGGAGCCAGGGAGGATTGGAAAATGATGGTCAGAGCCTCCGCTATTTCCTCCCTTGCTTCTTTTAACAGCCTGGGATAGATTTCATCCGGCCCTGGTGATTTATCTACTTTCAAAGATGGTAATCCCCTTAATACTTCCTCTCTCACTATGTTTATCCCATCCAATCTTTCACATTCCTCCTCCTTAACTATAACGTCTGCATCATCCCCCTCTTTTGTGAAGACAGATGCAAAGTATTCATTAAGAACCATACCAACATCGTCCGCCTCCATACATAGGTTACCTTTTTGGTCTCCAATAGGGTTTGTGCACCGATATAAAACTGTGTGCGCCACCGTAAAAAAAGATCACAACTTTGAATAAAAGATCTTTTTAGAAAACATTATTCAGGCTATATAACAAACAGAACAAATGTACAAAATAATGGATAATTGTAACAAGGCAAGCTGTCAAGGATTTTTAATTAAACAAAACTGATTATAGAAATTTCAGAAGCAAACACTGCCACCAGAGGAAAGGGGACATCCTGATTGAGACCCAGAGTCTGTAGATGACAGCCCAGATGATGATAAAGAGGGTGACTGTCTCTGGTTCTGATGTTTTTCTCTGTCTCTCCCTCTCTTCCAGTGTTTATACACTTTGTCCAGGTTTACTTCCTTACCACTTGACAGATAAGATTTGATCAGCATAAGCATATCAAGCTGATTCTCTTTCAAACCATTTAGTGATTTTGTTTTTATATTATTCATAAGGCTGAAGCCACGCTCACAATCAGCACTTGAAGCTTGAAACATGAAATTATCCACTTTGGTAGGAAGAATAGAAAAGCAGAATTTTTTTAAAAGGTGAGAGACGAAGAGATGTTGGTATTCAGAGGGATTTAGGTGTCCTTGTGCAAGTTAACATGCAGGTACAACAAGCAATTAGGAAGACAAATGGTATGTTAATCTTTATTGTATGGGGATGGGAGTATAAGAACAAGGACATCTTGCTGCAATTATATAGGGCTCTGGTGAGACCACATCTGCTCGAGGGGCTGTATGGCCCACTCCTTCTCCTATTTCTTATGTTCTTATGAGTCCTAAGTAATCAAGCAGTATATAACTTACTGTAAATCAGTGGTACTGATAATAATACATTCCAACATCCCTATCGTTATTTAAAGATACTATAGCGGGAATCCTTAAAAATACACTTGCTTCTTGAATGAAAAAAAGTGAAATCACTCAAGTTGTTTGACAGCTTTAAAAAGGAGTCTCAAATAAGGATGTTGTGCCTTTTAAAGAGAGGTGTTTTTTTGTTTGCAGAGATTTGCACATGTGCAACCCTGTGAGCATTGCCCCTTTAATTAGCAGCTTTGCGGCAGCTGAAGGAGATGGGGGGGAGGAGGGGGGAGGGGGAGTTTTGGAGCTGGAACGAGGCCAACGAGCACGTGCCCCGGGCTAGCGTGCTCGTGGCTCTTTCTGCAGAAATACAGAGTGCCGCCTCTCTCAAACAGCTGAAATTGTTTAATGTTTTATTTGATTTTTAAAAAATCAAACATAGAATTTTCCCATTATGTGCAGACTTGGACCTGTTGGCTATTACTGCTGTCCCGCTGTGAAGCAGACACAGTACCTACAAGTATGCAATCCGTCCCGGGTCGCCGAGCACCCTTTGCTCGATATACAATGATTCCAACTCAGTCTTTTTATCGGGTTCTCACCACTATTTGCACCCTCCATTTTTACGTTTTAATGTGTATATAATTCAGATTGTACAGAACCACCCCCCTGACCCCCTAATACCAGCCACGCCCCCCGCCCCCAACTTCTTTCCAGCTGGGACTCCTCAGGACTGCGGACTGAATAAAACAATATCACATCCCTCCAAACGGAAGAGGACTTTGTGTTTATAGTAAAAAAGTAGAAGGAAAAGCTGCTCAATTAGATTGGAGAGGGTTCAAGTAAACCACGTGTTAGGTCCTGAGCTTCAAAATGTCTGCAAAAGTCAAAAAAAGATATGCTGAGAGCAATAACGGAACACACAGGCGCCAGGACAACACGGTCAGAATGAGGAAGTGCACAGCACACAACAGACTGCCTCCAACAACCTGTGTGTCAGGTGTGACTTCAGCCAGTGAACCTCTTTCACCTTAATATGTGTAATCCCTTCTCTGTAATAACTTCCTGGTTTGTTTCATAGAAACATAGAAAATAGGAGCAGGAGTAGGCCATTCGGCCCCTTGAGCCTGCTCCGCCATTCAGTATGATCATGGCTGATCCTCTATCTCAATACCATATTCTCGCTCTCTCATTTCAAGTCATTAATATTGTTAATGAAGCCTAACATGTGATTATTGGGCACAGGCACAGGTGTTTGCATGGATTCTGTGTGAGTGATTACATCAGCAAGTGCACTGGTTGCATCCTGAAGGAAAAACCATGCCTTGCATTTATTTCAGTTCTATTAAATGTCAGCACTGAGCAGATTTGAATGATGAATGTAATAATTTAGGTTGGAGATGAAGTTTGATGAAGCTGCCAATGAAGACTAGTTCCACTGTATAATTAAACCTAAAAGGATGTACACAGGTATCATCTATTGCCTCACATTGCTTTATTGACTCAACGTTGACAATCCTTCATGTACATTTGGACCCTTCCCCCTTACCCAATGATAGCGACAAAATAAACACTGGATGCCTGTTGCTTGCCAAGACATTTCTCAAGTCGATGAACCTCATGAGCATAGCCCTCAGTAAGCTCGATGGAACAGAATCATATTCCGCAGGTGGTTTGGATCTTTGTAATTCACTAACATTACTGCACAAGGCGGTTGCTTCGTACAGATGCTCCATGAATTCAGAGACTCTGGAATGGGCAAGTGGGTCATTCCCTATACCTAACTGTTGTCCATTCAACATAACTTTGTCCATTTTCCAGAACCTGGAGAACAAGTTGATATTTTCATGAGTTAATATCTCTGTTAAACAGACAAACAAAGATTATAAGATACACACTTCTGCTCAAATTTGTTTCTGTTTGACCTAAATCTGGTCTGTGTCTGAGCCAGGCAGTGGGATAGGCAGGTAAACAGGGTCTCTGTTTGTTACAAGATTAAATGTTTGGCGATAAAACATAGGGATGACTTACCAATTTTCCCACTTAGACCCTCCATCCTAGCACTCTATTGACAGCACAGTGGACCAAGTATGGGCTAAGTCATCCTTAAAGTACTTTAAAAAAATTGTTCAAATCAATTTTTTCTTCTTTCCAGAACTCAGGTGTGAAAGCTTAAAATATGTTATGTTGGCTCAAACTATGGCTTCTGGCAGCATAGAGGAATTGGAGTAAGGAGGGATTGAGGGGAACAACTCACCTGTCTTCCAGAAGAGCCTGCCTTTAAATTAACACCTACCCTTAATTCTTGGCACATTGCCATGGATCAGCAAGGTGCTGCATCATCAGACTATCTTAAACACATTCCAATTTTTAAAGTACCCTGAACTGTCTTTCAGTTGCTTTCTTCATTTTTGCACTCACATGATTAAGGTTTTCGTCTCTGAGGAATTTTGCAAACGTTCGGTCCAATGGATCTTCTTCGCTGGCCGCTTGGTGCTGTTATCAATGAGAGAACAGAAAAGTACTTTAGTACTTAGCTCAAATCTCACACATTAAAGGAAAAACAAAATATTAAAACTGACCCAGTTAATGAGTCACAAGTCAAATTATGTTGAACAACTCATTCATTATTCAAGTCCTCCCTTGCATTTGTCCAAACACAAGTATATTCTTCTCACTTTTTGAAATTCAATCTTCAATCACAGGGCCATCAACTCACAGGGGGAGAAAAGTACTTTTATAAATTCGATCCCTGTGCACTCCTATGCCCCCACTCCAATTATTCTGAACCACAAACTTAGTGCTTTGTCCAGAAAAGGCAGTATTCAGATCTCAAGTAACAGCAAGAACACTAAAACATTAAATGGTAAAACAACAACAACTTTCATTTATATCATGCTTTTAATGTAGTAAAATGTCCCAAGATGCTTCATAGGAATGATTATTAAACAAAATGTGACTCCGAGCCACATTAGGAGATATCAGGACAGTTGACCAAAAGCTTTGTCAAAGAGGTAGGTTTTAAGGAGCATCGTAAAAGAGGAGAAGGAGAGGCAGAGAGGTTTAGAGAGGGAATTCCAGAGCTTAGGGCCTAGACAGCTGAAGGCACGGCCACCAATAGTGGAACGATTAAAATCGGAGATGCGCAAGAGGCAAGAATTGGAGGAGTGCAGAGATCTCAGAGAGTTGTGGGGCAGGAGGAGGTTATAGAAGTAGGGAGGTATCTGTGAGCTATACAAAGTTGGGAATGAGAGTAAGGAGAAACTGTTTCCATTGGCAGGTGGGCCAAACCCCCTCATAATTTTGAACACCTCTATTAAACCTTCTCTCTTCTAAGGAGAACAACCCGAGCCTCTCTAGTCTCTCCATATAGCTGAAGTCCCTCATCCCTGATACCATTCTTGTAAATCTCTGCACCCTCTCCAAGGCTTTGACATCCTTCCTAAGTACTCCAGCTGAGGCCTAAACAGTGATATAAAGGTTTAGCATAATTTCCTTGCTTTTGTACTCTATGCCTCTATTTATAATTGTAAACAATTTTACAACACCAAGTTATAGTCCAGCAATTTTATTTTAAATTCACAAGCTTTCGGAGATTTTCTCCTTCCTCAGGCAAATGTTTCAAGAGCTCCTTGAAGCCTACGCATTTATACATATTGAACAATACATGGTGTTTACAGACTGCCCCTGCAACTGCCCGTTGCCAAGGCAATCACCGTGTTCAGACAGAGAGGTGTCACCTGCAGAACCCCCGAATACACATTCAACAAAAAAACAAACAGGGAAAAAAAACAGAGAAAAAAAAACAGAGAGAGGCAGAAACATCCGGAAGGCAGAGAGAGCCAGCAAATGACCCATTATATTAAAAACAGATAACATTTGTTCGCTGGTGGGGTAACGTGTAGCGTGACATGAACCCAAGATCCCGGTTGAGGCCGTCCTCATGGGTGCGGAACTTGGCTATCAATTTCTGCTCGACGATTTTGCGTTGTCGTGTGTCTCGAAGGCCGCCTTGGAGTACGCTTACCCGAAGGTCGGTGGATGAATGTCCATGACTGCTGAAGTGTTCCCCGACTGGGAGGGAACCCTCCTGTTTGGCGATTGTTGCGCGGTGTCCGTTCATCCGTTGTCGCAGCGTCTGCATGGTCTCGCCAATGTACCATGCTCTGGGGCATCCTTTCCTGCAACGTATGAGGTAGACAACGTTGGCCGAGTCACAGGAGTATGAACCATGCACCTGGTGGGTGGCGTCATCTCGTGTGATGGTGGTATCTGTGTCGATGATCTGGCATGTCTTGCAGAGGTTACCGTGGCAGGGTTGTGTGGCGTCGTGGACGCTGTTCTCTTGAAAGCTAGGTAGTTTGCTGCGAACGATGGTCTGTTTGAGGTTGGGTGGCTGTTTAAAGGCGAGTAGTGGAGGTGTGGGGATGGCCATAGCGAGGTGTTTGTCCTCATTGATGACATGTTGAAGGCTGCGGAGAACATGGCGTAGTTTCTCCGCTCCGGGGAAGTACTGGACGACAAAGGGTCTCTATTTATAAAGCCAAGGATCCCATATGCTTTTTTAACAGACTTATCAACTTGTTCTGCCACCTTCAAAGGTTTGTGCACGTAAACCCCAGGGTCTCTGTTCCTGCTCCCCTTTTAAAATTGTACCATTTAGTTTATATTGCATCTCTTCATTCTTCCTTCCAAAATGCATCAATTCACACTTCTCTGCATTAAATTTCATCTGCCCGCTTCATGCGTCTGCCCATTTCACCAGTCTGTCTATGTCCTCCTGAAGTCTGTTACTATCCTCCTCACTGGTTATTACATTTCCGAGTTTCGTGTCATCTGCAAGCTTTGAAATTATTCCCTGCGTACTCAAGTCCAGGTCATTAACATATTTCTTTGGCTGAGTACATTTATCTCTGATTACACCCCTGTGAAGCTCCTTGGGATGATTTTCTACATTAATGATGCAATACAAATGTAAACTATTGTTGATTATTCCTCCCCCCACCCCCACCAGACAAATATCATCTGCCAGTTTCAGCTTTCCTAAAAGATCTGTTGGAAATGCAGCAAAACTGTCATAAGGAGCCTGAAAACCCTGGAACCTTTATAAAAATCTTTTATCTCCCACCACGTTTTATAATGGGACACTTTGCGAAACTGAAAACCAACTATGAGTCTACCCTTTGATCTTCTCAGTGAAGAAAGTAACAAAACCAAATAAATATTTCACTTCAGAATCATAGTCGATATGTGGTAGTATTTATGGTATAAATGTTTAGCACAACTTCCTTGCTTTTGTACTTCAGAAGCAGTATATGCTTCTGAAAGGGCTCAAAACCAGGTTTCGATCTCAGGGGATGTTAAAGTGCTCAAGCTGCAGTCTTGTGGATCAATACTCAGACCAGCATCTACCCATTCTTGGACATAATGGGGTGAATTTTCACTTTTACTGACTTCAATGGATATGAAAATGGGGTGGGCTGTAAGACTACTACTACTGATCCACTACTGCCCGTTTCCTGCCTGATGGTAAAAGGGAAAATTTACCCCGCTGCCTTGGATCAGGTATTCTGTGCACTAGTGAGACGACCTTAAACTGCTGCATTTCTCAAAAATGCCTTACAGGTCCTTTTGTTCAAGTGTTTTCCTGTACTTACGCAGTCCAAATTGTTGCTGCATTGGTTGAGGTATCCCCCTGCTGCTCATGGCTCTTGGTCTTACATTCATCAGGGTGTCGTAGGGTGCAGGTCCAGCCATCATCATAGCTGTTATTCACACAGAATAAAGTATTGAGTATAATTTTTGTATGTAAAAATATTAAAAATGTGCAGATACCATGATGCCGAACAAGTTGTTATGCACAGCTATGAACGATTAAAGGGCTCCCTTGCAGCAGTAAAACTTTGCTTATCGTCAGTTAGTTTTTGTCACCAGGTCTCTCCCCAATGAAGCACCACTTTATGCAAAGTTATTTTTACCTCATGCAATGTCTCTTAGTATGTTCAGGTAAACATCATTGACTGAATAGAAACTGAGAGATTGAAAGCAAGGCATGCAGAGTGTGCATATGTGAAAGAGAGAGAGAGGAGAAAGAGGGAGAAAGAAAGTGGGAATGGAATACGAGTGACTGAACAACTTTATCCATGTTTGCTTGTGCCTGGCTTGTAACTGTAAAGGAGGATAAGGTAGTTCCTATGCCAATCTTGGAAATTTGTGTTTAAACCACCCAAAGAGCATGACAGGTTGACATCTGCAGCATACCCTGTGCATATAATTTTCTGTCATGCAGCAAGGTGTTATGACTCTTTCTCAGGGCACAAATAGACAGTTTCCTAGAAGTAAAGGGAATTAGGGGTTACGGGGAGCGGGCAGGAAATTGGACATGATTTTAGATTTGAGGTTAGGATCAGATCAGCCATGATCTTATTAAATGGCGGAGCAGGCTCGAAGGGCCGATTGGCCTACTCCTGCTCCTATTTCTTATGTTCTTATCTTATGTTCTTAAGTATTTTATGTTATGATAATAATTTTCCAAAATTTGTGTGTGGGAACCAGCTGGGTAAGTGTGAAACCGACCATGGACACAAAGGCCTAAAAACGTGGCTGTGCAGTGCATGTTTCCCAGGTGCTAACTGGCCTACTAAGGTCCCAATATTGCTGGCAGGAAGCGCACGCACATTTCCAGTCGGAAGTGCGCTGCCTGCCATATTGGTTAAGGTGGGTGCACTGGCATCAGGAGCACACATCCAGATTATTTAAAGGGAAGAATATTTCATTTCAATTTTTGAATGCCCCAGCACTTCACTCGCCACATTGTGACCTTGCACAACACAACATGGCACTAACTGGCAGGAAGGCCCCATCACCAGCGATATTTAAAGGGATCTTACAGTACTTACAAGTTACGGGTATTCCAGAGGCTTGGACTAAGTTTAGTTGCTGGTTTCTT
The DNA here is from genome assembly GCF_035084215.1 of Heptranchias perlo. NCBI lineage: Eukaryota > Metazoa > Chordata > Chondrichthyes > Hexanchiformes > Hexanchidae > Heptranchias > Heptranchias perlo. Next base: position 165,633,782 of record NC_090326.1, on the reverse strand, counting down.
GTTTCAGGCTGCTGGTTAAATTCTGGATGTGTTTTGGTGTTTTTTATCACTCTGGCAAGTTCACTTTGTCTGCTGACAGCAAGATTTTGCTGGAGCCCCACCTTCGTTGGCTGCCTCACAGATAGTTTGACTGCAGTCATGGGTGGTCTCTTAGGACTGCCTTCGGGGCTGGAGGATAAGGGGCAGCAACAAGGATGACAGCAAAGAGCAGGAGCAGCTGTCAGAAGAGGGAGGAGGAGGGGAAGGACACAATGTAGGAGGCCAATATCCACACCATGTAGTCAGGGAGCACTTATCCTACCTCAACTTAACTGAAGGTGAACTTTGCTTCCCCAAGGAGACTGTCACTGAGCTATGTTGCCTGCTGCAGCCACAACTTGAGCCTCAACCAGGGCGTGGACAGCACTGCCTGTGGCTATCAAGGTCACCATGACCATCAACTTTTATGCCACAAGCTCCTTTCAGGCTGCAACGAGTGACATTATCTCCTTGTTTGCAGTACGCCGATATATCAGGGAGGTCACCAAGGCTCTCTATGCCAGATGGAACATCTACATCTCTTTCCCTATGGACAGATTGAAGCAGGACGAGACAGCACTAGGCTTCGCCCAGATGGCGGGCTTCCCCGAGGTGCAAGGTGCCTTGTATACTCCCTATCACCAACCTGGCATCTTTATCAATTGAAAGGGATTCCATGCCCTCAATGTACAGCTGGTTTGCGACCATAGGCAGCGCATCATGCAGGTCTGTGCCCACTAACCTGGCGGCAGTCATGGCTCTTTCATCCTACGCCAGCCCCTGTGCCGCTTTTATTCCAACCAGGTTGGCAAGTTACAGTCTGGCTACTGGGCAACAAGGACATGGCTTATGACTCCGGTCAGGAAGCCACGCCCAGCTGCAGAGCATGTCTACAACGATAGCCGTGCTGCCAGAAGAAACATCATCCAGCAAAAAATTGGCATGCTCAAGCAACACTTCCGCTGCCTGGGCCGTTTTGGAGGAGCTTTGCAGTACAGCTCTGGGCAGGGATCAAGATTTGTGGTCGTCTGATGCATGTTGCACAACTTCGCCACCATGAGAGTCGAGCCTTTACCACCACCTGGGCAGCAATAAATGCAGGAGCAGAAGCAGGAGCGGGAAGAGGGGGAGGAGGAGCAAGAAAAGAAGGAGGTGGAGATGAGCTCATCGAGGAGCGCTTCATCTAAATCAGCCCTCCCGTCCCCAACACACCAACAGTCTCACAATTCTTACCACTATCCTCACAACCACCATTCAATTGCCTACCTTCAGTTGAGATTTATGGGTCTTGCCCTTCAAAGATAATCACCAACACCAAATCCAGGACGAAAATCAAATTTATCAATCAATTCAATTACATCTTTAAAAGTTAACAGCAATAATTAAGAATCACTCTTGTGCTAGCCCTTAGTACCTGTCTGTGTGCTCCTTTTCCAATCCTCGTGCTCCTAAGAGGTGTTTCCCCAATGGCTATAGCTTGGGAGGTCGAAAGCTGCTGAGCTTTCATTCAGGACACTTCAGATGGCTGTGGAGGGTGACCTCAAGCACCTCTGGGCCTAGAGGGCCTGGCTGCTGAATTCAGCATCTCGGCATGGGCTGGAACAGTCTGGCCTGGCTGGCTCTGCGTTGCTATCAAGGGCACCGGCAGAGTGGCTGGCAGGGGAACAGGCATGCTGTCATCTTGAGAGAATACAGCAGGCGCCTCTCCCATGCAGCCAAGGCTACTCTCCTGGGATGGCACCTCACACTCCTATGGCTCTGCGCAAGAACAGAGTGCAGGATTGCTGTGACGCTCTGGAGACCCCCGTCAACATTGGTCCCTAAAGTCAAGATGGCAGGTGTCTGATCTTCCATGGCAGCAGTTTGTGCTGCCATGGAGGATGTCAGAGCTGTCAGCGGAGGCTCCATCATGGTGAGTGTCACGGCCATGTTAATGGAGCAGACCACTCAGTCCACAGTGGACAGAATGGTCTCCATGCTCAGCATGAAGCCTTGAGACAAGTTGGAGTTGGACTTCTCCATGTTCCGCGACATTGTGCACAAGCTGTCTGGCAGTTCACCTAGCATTTCCTGGTAGATACACACGAGCCTTCTTTAGTAGCCTGGGCCCTCGAAGTCAGTATCTGGGTCTTTCTGCAGAAGAAATAGTATGCAACTTCGTCTTCTGGAGAGCTGGCACCTATGGTGTCCGATCAACCTGCCCTAGTTCCTGCGTCTGATGTGTCACTTGTAGACACCTCCTCTCACCGAGCCCCTAAAGTATGCATTTTGCCAATATCTGAGCTGGTGTTTGCGAGAGTCAGATTGAGTGACAGTGCATCTTCAGGAAGGCTCGCCTCCTCTTCCTCCACTGGCACAGGGGCTTCCACATTCTCAGCAACTGAAACAAAAGAGGACAAGGGTTAGCTTGTGCTTGTAAAGGGAGAGCAGAGAGAGAGAGAGAGAAATGGGTGCTAAAAGCATCTGCAGCTTGTCGTGCAGAGTCTGTGGGGTGAAATAGAAGTTGGAAGGGACAAAGATGATTTTAGGTATGAAGAAACCCTGCATGATGTCTTCTCCAGCATTGCCAGTCGCCAAGGCCTCGGCTCTGCCCCTGCCCATGATATCCAGCACACTTTCTTTGAGGGAAGAGATGGTGTGCAGTCGGGCACTTCCACCTTCGGTGCCAACCTGAAGTCTTGAGTTGTATGCGACCTTCTCCTGAAAGAAAGAAGGGAGTGTGTTAGTGAGAATCTTGTGAGGTAATATGCCTATCATGGTAGAACAGCTGATAGTCAATGTGTAAGATGTGAGTTGTGGGTAAGTGAGGTTTGTAATAGTGGTGAGTGTGTGAGTATGAAGAGAAGGAGGTGCGATGAAGTATGGTACAGTGATTGCAGCAGAGAGAAGGGAAGCGGGGGAGGGGAGTCTTGTGCATGCGGTGTGTCTTGTGATTAATCACAGAATCATAAAATGGTTACAGCACGGAAGGAGGCCGTTCGGCCCTTCGAGTCCATGCTGACTCTCTACAAGGGCAATCCAGCTAGTCCCACTCCCCTGCCTTTCCCCCTAGCCCTACAAATTTTTTCCCTTCAACTACTTATCCCGTTCCCTTTTGAAGGGCACGATTGAATCTGCCTCCACCCCGTCAGGCATTGCATTCCAGTTCATAACCACTCGCTGTGTAAAGAAGTTTTTCCGCATGTCGCCTTTGGTTCTTTTGCCAATCACCTTAAATCTATATTCCTTGGGTCTTGACCCTTCCGTCAATAGGAACTGTTTCTCTCTATCTAATCTGTCTAAACCCTTCATGATTTTGTACACCTCTATCAAATCTCCACTCAACCTTCTCTACTCTAAGGAGAACAAGCCCAGTTTCTCCACGTAACTGAAGTCCCTTCATCCCTGGGAACCATTCTAGTAAATCTCTTCTGCACCCTCTCTAAGGCCTTCACATCCTTTCTAAAGTGCAGTGCCCAGAATTGGACAGAATTCTCCAGTTGTGGCCAAACCAGTGTTTTGTAAAGGATTGTCATGACTTCCTTGCTTTTGTACTCTATGCCTCTATTCAAAAAGCCCAGGATCCCAGATGTTTTTTTAACCGATTTCTCAACCTGCCTTGCCACCTTCAATGATTTTTGCACATATACCTCCAGATCTCTCTGATCCTGTACCCCCTTTAGAATTGTAACCTTTAGTTTATATTGCCTCTCCTCGTTCTTCCTACCAAAATGTATCGCTTTGCACTTCTCTGCGTTAAATTTCATCTGCCACGTGTCCGCCCATTCCACCAGCCTGTCTATGTCCCCTTGAAGTCAATCACTATCCTCCTCGCTGTTTACTATACTTCCAAGTTTTGTGTCATCTGCAAATTTTGAAATTGTGCCCTGTACACCCAAGTCCAAGTCATTAATATATATCAAGAAAAGCAGTGGTCCTAGTACTGACCCCTGGGGAACACCCTCGATACCTCCCTCCAGTCCGAAAAACAACTGTTCACCACTACTCTCTGTTTTCTGTCACTTAGCCAATTTTGTATCCTTGCTGCCACTGCCCCTTTTATTCAATGAGCTTCAACTTTAATGACAAGCCTAGTTTGCGGCACTCTTATCAAACAACTTTTGGAAGTCCATATACACTCCCGGATTACTATTTCTAAATTCCCCACCACCAAAGTTAAACTGACTGGCCTGTAGTTGTTGGGTGTAACTTTACACCCTTTTTTGAACAAGGGTGTAATGTTTGCAATTCTCCAGTCCTCTGGCACCACTCCCGAATCTAAGGATGATTGGAAGATTATGGCCAGTACCTCTGCAATTTCCACCCTTACTTTCCTCAGCAACCAAGGATGCATCCCATCCAGACCTGGTGACTTATCTACTTTAAGTACAGCCAGCCTTTCTAGTACCTCCTCTTTATTAATTTTTAGCCCATCCAGTATCTCTACTACCTCTTCTTTTACTTTGACTTTGGCAGCATCTTTTTCCTTGGTAAAGGCAGATGCAAATTATTCATTTAGTACCTCAGCCATGCCTCCTGCCTCCATGTGTAGATCTGCTTTTTGGTCCCTAATCGGTCCCACCCCTCCTCTTATTACCCATATACTGTCTACTGTAGAAGACTTTTGGATTCCCTTTTATGTTAGCCCCCAGTCTATTCTCATACTCCCTCTTTGCCCCTCTTATTTCCTTTTTCACTTCCCCTCTGAACTTTCTATATTCTGCCTGGTTCTCACTTGTGTTATCAACCTGACATCTGTCATACGACTCCTTTTTCTGCTTCATCTTACTCTCTATCTCTTTTGTCATCCAGGGAGCTCTGGCTTTGGTTGTCCGACCTTTTCCCCTCATGGGACTGTGCCTAGACTACCCAAACCATAAGACCATAAGAGATAGGAGCAGGAGTAGGCCATTTGGCCCTTTGAGCCTGCTCCGCCATTTAATGAGATCATGGCTGATCTGATTTTTACCTCAACTCCACTTTCCCACCTTTTCCCCAAATCCTTTGTCTCCCTTGCTGATCAAAAATTTGTCTAACTCAGCCTTGAATGCATTCAATGAATCAGCCTCCACCGCTCTTCGGGGTAAAGAATTCCAAAGATTTACTACCCTCTGGGAGAAGAAATTCCTCCTCATTTCCTTCTTAAACGGGCGACCCCTTATTCCGAGACTATGTCCCCTAGTTTTAGATTTCCCCTCTTTAAAGGCCGCCCATTGTTCAATTACAGTTTTGCCTGCCAATCTTTGATTCCAATTTACCCGGGCCAGATCCATTCTCAACCCACTGAAATTGGCTCTCCTCCAATTAAGCGTTTTTACTCTAGATTGCTCCTTGTCCTTTTCCATAGCTAATCTAAACCTTATGATACTATGATCGCTGTTCCCCCTCTGACACTTGCTCTACTTGGCCCACCTCATTCCCCAGAACCAGATCCAGCAATGCCTCCTTCCTCGCTGTGCTCGAAATGTACTGGTCAAGAAAGTTCTCCGGAACACACTTCAAAAATTCCTCCCCCTCTTTGCCCCTTACACTATTACTATCCCTGTCTATATTAGGATAATTGAAGTCTCCCATTATCACTACTCTATGACTCTTGCACCTCTCTGTAATTTCCCTGCAAATTTGTTCCTCTATATCCTTCCCACTAGTTGGTGGCCTATAGAATACACCCAGTAGTGTAATGGCACCTCTATTGTTTCTTAACTCGAACCAAATAGATTCTGTCCTTGAGCCCTCCAGGACATCCTCTCTCTCCAGCACTGCAATATTCTCCTTAATCAATACTGACTTTCTTTCCTTCCCTATCTTTCCTGAATACTTTGTATCCAGAAATATTTAGTACCCAATCCTGCCCTTTTTTGAGCCAGGTCTCCAATATCACGACAACATCATATTACCAGGTGGCTAATTGTGCCTGCAGCTCAACAACCTTATTTACCATGCTTCGTGCATTTACACACCTGCATTGTAAACCTATCTTAGACCTTCTTATATTCTCTCTTAGTCTGGTCCCACCTCATACCGTACTATTTCTTACTCTAGTGCTATCTGTCTCTCCCAATCCTTTATGCACCTTGGGCTAGAAATTGGGCCGTTTAGTGCCCGTTGTTTCGGCACTACACAGCCTCTTTAAGTGCCAAGGTGGCGTCTTGGCTGAGCACACACGTTTCTAACGTGATGTGCTCCAGACGCCATCTTGGTATAGGTATTAGCGCATGTGCAAATACCGAACGCCAGCAAGATGTAAAGGAGAAAATGGATACAATCAGTGTGCAACAATGATTTAAAGTGACAGACACCATTTTGGGACATAACGCTCCATTCAACCACAGTCTTAACCACGACCATTTGAACATGTCTTAAACGGCATGGAGGACCCTCCCTATTTAAAAGGACCATGCAGGATTTACAGGTTAGTTGCTGGATTATTGCTTCTGGCTGCTCATGCATTTGTAACTGTTTTTGGAGGTCTCCTATACTTGATTACTAGGACGAGGGGACATAGCCTAATATTTAGAGCCAGGACGTGCAGGAGTGAAGTTAGGAAACACTGCTACACGCAAAGGGTGGGAGAGGTTTGGGAAGCTCTTCTGCAAACGGCAGTTGATGCTAGCTCAATTGTGAATTTTAAATCTGAGATTGATAGATATCTGTGAACCAAGGGTATTAAGGGATACGGGGCTAAGGTGGGTATATAGAGTTAGGTCACAGATCAGCCATGATCTCAATGAATGGCGGAAAAGGCTCAAGGGGCTAAATGCCACTGCCACTTGCTGCCTCCTGATATGTGCCACCTTCTCTCTCAGGCCTGGTACAAACTCAGATCGGCAGATTGGTGAGGTGTGGCGTGTAGATTGGAGGATGAGGGATTTTAGTAGTGAGCAACCTTTATTCAATGTTTTAACATAACTCATCAGTTTGTAGACATAGGGACGGGACTTGCATCTGTGTTTTACGTGTGCGATGTCTGATCTCCGTTCAGACTCCGTGCAGCCAGCAAACTTATTTTAAGGAGGTACTAGAAAGGCTGCCTGTACTTAAAGCAGATAAGTCACCCGGTCCGGTTGGGATGCATCCTAGGTTGCTGAGGGAAGTAAGGGTGGAAATTGCTTAGATACGGGGGTGGTGCCAGAGGACTGGAAAATTGCAAATGTTACACCCTTGTTCAATAGAGGGTGTAAGGATAAACCTGGCAACTACAGGCCAGTCAGTTTAACCTCGGTGGTGGGGAAGCTTTTAGCAACGATAATCCAGGACAAAATTAATAGTCACTTGGACAAGTGTGGATTAACAAAGGAAAGCCATGATGGATTTGTTAAAGGCAAATCACGTTTAATTAACTTGATTGAGTTATTTGATGAGGTAACAGAGAGGGTTGATGACGGCAATGCGGTTGATGTTGTGTATATGGACTTCCAAAAGGCGTTTGATAAAGTGCCACATAACAGGCTTATCATCAAAATTGAAGCCCATGGAATAAAAGGGGCAGTGGCAGCATAGATACAAAATTGGCTAAGTGACAGGAAACAGAGAGTAGTGGTGAAGCTATACAGTGGTGTTCCCCAGGGGTCGGTACTCGGACCACTTTTTAAAATATATATTAATGACTTGGACTTGGGTGTAGAGGGCAAACTTTGTAGATGGCACAAAACTTGGAAGTGTAGTAAACAGTGAGTAGGATAGTAATAGCCTTCAAGAGGACATAGAAAGGCTGATGGAATGGGCGGACACATGGCAGGTGAAATTTAACGCAGAGAAGTGCGAAGTGATACATTTTGACAGGAAGAACAAGGAGAGGCAATATAAACTAAATGGTACAATTCTAAAGGGGGTGCAGGAATAGAGAGACCTGGGGGGTATATGTGCACAAATCTTTGAAGGTGGCAGGACAGGTTGAGAAAGTGGTTAATAAAGCATACGGGATCATGGGCTTTATAATTGGTGGAAAGAGTACAAAAACAAGGAAGTTATGTTGAACCTTCACAGAACACTGGTTCGGCCACAGCTGAAGTATTGTGTCCAATTCAGGGCACCGCTCTTTAGGAAGGATATGAAGGCCTTGGAGAGGGTGCAGAAAAGATTTACTCGAATGGTTCCAGGGATGAGGGACTTCAGTTATGTGGATAGACTGGAGAAGCTGGGGTTGTTCTCCTTAGAGCAGAGAAGATTGAGAGGAGATTTGATAGAAGTTTTTAAAATCATGATGGGTTTAGATAAAGTAAATAAAGAGAAACTGTTCCCATTGGTGGAAGGTTTGAGAACCAGAGGACACAGATTTAAGGTGATTGGTAAAAGAACCAAAGGCGGCATGAGGAAAAACTTTTTTACGCAGCGAGTAGTTTTCAGGAATCCGCTGCCTGAAAGGGTGGTGGAAACAGATTCAATCGTGACTTTCAAAAAGGATTTGGATAAATACTTGAAGGGAAGAAATTTGCAGAACTACGAGGGACGAGCGGGGGAATGGGACTAACTGGATTGCTCTTACAAGGAGCCGGCATGGACACGATGGGCTGAATGGTCTCCTTCTGTGATGTCACCATTCTATCATTCTGTGATTCTGGAAGAAATCCAATCTAATCAGCCCTGAGGCAAAACAATATGATTTAATGATGGGTAGAGAAAATTCATACTCACATAGAATCATAGAATCATAGAAGTTTACAACATGGAAACAGGCCCTTCGGCCCAACATGTTCATGTCGCCCAGTTTATACCACTAAGCTAGTCCCAATTGCCTGCACTTGGCCCATATCCCTCTATACCCATCTTACCCATGTAACTGTCCAAATGCTTTTTAAAAGACAAAATTGTACCCGCCTCTACTACTGCCTCTGGCAGCTCGTTCCAGACACTCACCACCCTTTGAGTGAAAAAATTGCCCCTCTGGACCCTTTTGTATCTCTCCCCTCTCACCTTAAATCTATGCCCCCTCGTTATAGACTCCCCTACCTTTGGGAAAAGATTTTGACTATCTACCTTATCTATGCCCCTCATTATTTTATAGACTTCTATAAGATCATCCCTAAACCTCCTACTCTCCAGGGAAAAAAGTCTCAGTCGATCCAACCTCTCCCAATAAGTCGAACCATCAAGTCCCGGTAGCATCCTAGTAAATCTTTTCTGCACTCTTTCTAGTTTAATAATATCCTTTCTATAATAGGGTGACCAGAACTGTACACAGTAGAATTACATAGAATGTACAGCACAGAATCGGGCCATTCGGCCCAACAGATCCATGTGCTATATGAGCCTCCTTCCTCCTTACTTCATCTAACCCTATCAACATATCCTTCTATTCCTTTCTCTTTCATGCTTTTATCTAGCTTCCCCTTAAATGCTAGTCACCTCAACTACTCCTTGTGGTAGCGAGTTCCACATTCTAACCACTCTCTGGGTAAAGAAGTCTCTCCTGAATTCCCTATTGGATTTATTGGCGCCTATCTTATATTTATGGCCCCTAGTTCTGTTCTCCCCGCAAGTGGAAACATCTTCTCCACATCTACCCTCTAAAATCCTTTCATAATCTTAAAGACCTCTATCGGGTCACCCCTCAGTCTTCTCTTTTCTAGAGAAAAGTGCCCCAGCCTGTTCATTCTTTCCTGATAGGTATAACCTCTCAGTTATGGTATCTTCTTAGTAAATCTTTTTTGTATCTTTTGCAGCGCCTCTATATCCTTTTTATAATATGGAGACCGGAAGTATTCAAAGTATTCCAAGTGCAGTCTAATTAAGGTTCTGTACACATTTAACATAACTTCTCTGTTTTTCAATTCTATCCATCTAGAAATGAACCCAGTGCTTTGTTTGCTTTTTTAATGGCCTTATTAACCTGCATCTCTACTTTTAGCAATTTGTGCATCTCTAGTCCCAGATCCCTCTGCTCCTCTACTCCATTTAGACTCTTAATTTCCAAGGAGTATGTGGCCTCTTTATTCTTTCTACCATAAGATTGTAGCTAGTGCCTCTGCAATTTCCATTCTTACAGTAACCTAGGATACATCCCATCCGGACCGGATGACTTTTCTAGTTTGAGTACTGCCAATCTTTTAAGTACCTCCTCTTTATCTATTTTTATCCTATCCAATATCGCTTTATCTCTTCCTTTACTGCTATCTTGGCAACATCCTCTTTAGTGAAAACTGGTGCAAAGTATTCATTTAGTACCTCAGCCATGCCCTCTGCCTCCATAAGAAGATCTCCTTTTATGTCCCTAATCGGCCTCACGCTTCCTTTGACTACCTTTTTACTATTTATATGTTTATAAAAGACTTCTGGGTTCCCTTTTATGTTAGCCACTAATCTATTCTCATACTCTCTCTTTGCCCCTTTTATTTCCTTTTTTTAGATCTCTTCTGTACTTTCTGTATTTAGCCTGGCTCTCCACTGTATTATAAAGCTTTCATTGTCATAAGCCTCCTTTTTCTGTTTCATTTTAATCTCTATATCTTTAGTTATCCAGGAAGGTCTAGCTTTAGACGCCCTTCCTTTCCCCCTCATGGGAATGTGTCTACTCTGTACCCGAACCATCTTCTCCTTGAAGGCCTCCCATTGTTCAATTACTGTTTTGCCTAACAATTTCTGATTCTAAGTCATCAGGGCAAGATCCCTCTTTAACTCACTGAAATTAGCCCTCCTCCAGTTCAATATTTTTATGCTTGATTGTTCCTTTTTCTTTTCCGTAACTATTCTAAACCTGATGATATTCATGATCATTGTTTCCCAAATGCCCCCTTACTGAAACATGCTCCACTTGCCCCACTTTATTCCCCCGATCTAGATCCAGCATTTTTCCTCCCTCGTTGGGCGGAAACAAACTGTTAAAGAAAGTTCTCTTGTACACATTCAGGAATTCCTCCCCCTCTTTGCCCTTTACACTGTTATTATCCCACTCAATATTGGGATAATTGAAGCCCCCATTATCACTACTCTACAGTTCTTGCATCTTTCTGTAATTTGCCTGCAAGTTTGCTCCTCTATCTCCTTCCCACTATTTGGTGGCTTATAGTATACACCCTGTAGCATATTCGCTCCTCTATTGATCCTTAATTCCAACCAAAAACATTATGTCTTTGACCACTCAACCACATCATCCTTATCCAGTGATGTAATAATTTCTTTGATCAATACATCCATCCACCTCCTTTCTTTCCTTCCCTATCTTTCCTGAATACCTTGTAGCCAGGAATATTAAGTTCCTAATCCTCCCCTTCTTTGAGCCAGGTCTCTGTTATTGCCACTATATCATAGTCCCATGTTGTGACTTGTGCCTGTAGCTCACCAACCTTATTTACCACGCTACACACATTTATGCACATGCACTTCCAAAGGTTATGATCTTCCAAAATTCTCTAGATTCTGGAACGGTCCCAGCGGATTGGAAGGTAGCAAATGTCACCCCGCTATTCAAGAAGGAAGGGAGAGAGAAAACAGGGAACTACAGGCCAGTTAGCCTGACATCAGTCATCAGGAAAATGGTAGAGTCTATTATAAAAGATGTGATAACAGAACACTTGGAGGGCATTAACGGGATTGGACAAAGTCAGCATGGGTTTATGAAAGGGAAATTATGTTTAACAAATCTACTGGAGTTTTTTGAGGATGTAACTAGTAGAATAGATAGGGGAGAACCAGTGGATGTGGTGCATTTGGATTTTCAGAAGGCTTTTGATAAGGTCCCACACAAGAGGTTAGTGTGCAAAATTAAAGCACATGGGATTGGGGGGAATATACTGGCATGGATTGAGAATTGGTTGACAGAAATAGGAGAGATTAGAATGGCGGAGCAGGCTCGAGGGGCGTATGGCCTACTTCTGCTCCTACTTCTTATGTTCTTATGTTCACTCCAAACTCAACTTAGACTGTCTTGCATTTGCCCCTGTCTAATCTCTCCTATTTCTGAACTATTCTTTACTCTAGTGCTATTTGTCTCTCCCAGTCCTCTGTTCACTTTGTTTCTTCTCTCTAATTTAACAACCTAGTGCCCACCCTCCTGCCAAATTAGTTTAAACCCTCCCCCACAGCACTAGTTAACCTCCCCATGAGGACATTGGTCCCAGCTCTGTTGAGGTGCAACCATTCCATCTTGTACAGATCCCTCCTGCCCCAGATCTGGCCCAATGCCCCGGGAATCTGAAGCCCTCCCTCCTGCACCATTTCTGCAGCCACGCATTAATCTTTTTTATCTTACTATTCCTATATTCACTTGTACGTGGCACTGGGAGTAATGCAGAGATTATTGAGGTCCTGCTTTTTAACTTCCTCCCTAGTTCCTGAATCTCTGACTGCAGGACCTCAACCCTTTTCCTTCCTATGTAATTGGTTCCCGCATGGACCACAACTTCTGGCTGTTCCCCTTCCCCCCTCAAAATGTTCTACATTCGCTCAGTGAATGAGATTGAACACTTTAAATTGTTTCTTTTCTGGGCCAGAGAGATTGATTGGCGTTGCATCAACAATTATCAAGTTGCTAAAAGATACTTATGCTCTTAATCATCAGTCCTAACTTTGTGTAGCGAGTTTAATGGGCAATTAATGTGAAAATCCAACAAGTTCTTATCAGATTGCAAGAAGCAAACAGTGGAGCAACCTAAATCGACCAGCAAGGTCTGGAGAATCGCAAGTCACGGTCTATGTCTTAATTCCCCGAATTTGCTGGCCGATTTGTGCGTTAATAACAGCATGAGTCATTAACACACCATTATTTTCCAGCAAGGTTCAGGCCTATAGAGACATATACATCTGGGTAAATGGGAACACACGGTTGATAAAGACAATTAGCATTGATCACCATCAATTGTTTATACGTCTGTCCTTGGATTTTGTAATTGCTCCATTCGGGGCTTTTTGCAAGCAAGGGTCTCACTGTCAAGTTATATCCTGAAGGGCTATGGATTGCTTGACTAGTATCCATCAGACAATCTGTGTGCCTTTGAAATCTAATTATGATTGAAAGCATTATTTAATTGTGAAAGACAATATTTTGTTTTAGTACAAACCTCAAAGTGATGAGAGAGATGTAACTGTGGCCAGCATTAATTGTTCTTTGGTGTATTTCTACGTTGCCATTTGGCCAATGAGTTGGGGCTGCTGGAGCCCTCTGTGAGCATCCAGTCTTACATAAAACTTCTCAACCGCAGACACTTGGTCTAAACTAAGAATGTTACCTCAGATATACTGGAGATTCAAAACATTTATTACTTTGAAACAGGAACTGTGAGTAAAACATTGCAATCTAGTAAATCTGTTGTTTCCTGTTTCTGTTTCAATTTTTACTTCAGTAATAAACTTGATTTGTAGTTGTAACTTCAGGTTTCAGGTATATGGTCTGTTATTTGTCTGTCACTCAAGGAGATTGGGGGAGAAATGTAACCTAACCCATCCATAGGGAAACTGACAGTATCGGATACAACGCTAGTTTTAATCCCGCCCGATTTCACTGTCCATCAAAGTCAATGCAAAGTAATATCGAGTGGGATGTAAAATTGGCATTCTGCCTGATCCCGTGGGTCACCCATCCAGGGAGCTGTTAAAATTACCCTCTAGGAGTATATGGTGAGATCCTTTACCATTTCCAGTGCATACTTAATGGTAAAAAGTATTCATTGTTTACCCTGAAGCCTCATATCCCAGATTACTTCACACGTAATATTAGATTTTGGTTCATATGGGGCGTACTTTTGCATTAGGTATGAGAAAAGTATTTGGATGAGCTTCAATCACTAGCAATGCTGTTCACCACTGAGCCATCCTTAAACTGCAGCACTTCTATAAAATGTCTTAAATGTCCCTCAGTCCAAGACTCCTTTTTCAGTACTTACGAGACATAGGTTGACGCAGCCCTGAAGTAGTCTGCTGGACACCCATTCGGGCCTGTTGGTATCCTGACATGGCTGATATAAAGCATAGAACAGAAGTAGTCAGTAAGAGTCTTCAACATCAAAACAAATCTAAGAGCTGAGTGTTGTTAACAAAATGTGGATCCAATAATGTTGCACTAGCCATTATTCCCTGATTTAAATAATTAAAGTTGAGTTTAAGATCCACACTTGGATTTTGATCACATAATCTAGACTGACACTTAACTTCAATACTGAAGGAATGCTGTATTGTTACAGTTGTTATCCCTTAGATGAGACGTTGAAACTGTTTCAGACAGTTCGGACGGATGTTAAAGATCCCACAGCACTATTCAAAGAATTTTCCCTCAGTCAGCACCACCAAAAACAGATTAACTGGTCATTTATCTCATTGTTGGGGTTTGTCTTGTGTGAGAAATCAATGCTCTATTCACCTACATAACAACAAACTGTGCCTCAAAGTTATTCATTCCATGTGAAACATTCTGGGATGTTTTGAGATGTGTGATGTGGTGGTATACAAATACATGTTCTTTCTTTTTAAAATGTCCGCGTGGTTCAGTTGTGGGCACTCTGAGTCAGTAGATAGTGGGTTTCAGCTCCATACCAGGACTTCAGTGCATAATCTAGGCTGATGGTCCAGTGCAGTACTGAGGAATGCTGTATTGTTAGAGATGCAATCTTTAGATGAGACATTAAACCATATCTCCATCTATCTGGTCAATTGGATGTTAAAAACTGTAATGGAAAGATAGTATAGTCGGTATTCTCAAAGGTTGAGTGGAAATTTATGTGGTGGTCTATTGGCTGCTAGTCATTAGGTCTCATCAGATCTCTCTCCAAATGAAGGTCAGAGGTGGGGATGTTCGATGAAGATTGCACAGTGTTCAGTTCCATTCGCAACCCCTCAAATAATGAAGCAGTCTGTGCCCGCATGCAGCAAGACCTGGACAACATCCAGGCTTGGGCTGATAAGTGGCAAGTAACATTCGCGTCAGACAAGTGCCAGGCAATGACCATCTCCAACAAGAGAGTCTAACCATCTCCCCTTGATGTTCAACAGCATTACCATCGCCAAATCCCCCACCAGCAACATCCTGGGGATCACCATTGACCAGAACCTTAACTGGACCAGTCACGTAAATACTGTGACTACAAGAGCAGGTCAGAGGCTGGGTATTCTGCAGCAAGTGACTCACCTCCTGACTCCCCAAAGCCTTTCCACCATCTACAAGGCACAAGTCAAGAGTACGATGGAATACCCTTCACTTGCCTGGAAAAGTGCAGCTCCAACAACACTCAAGAAGCTCGACACCATCCAGGACAAAGTAGCCCACTTGATTGGTACTCCATCCACCACCTTAAACATTCACTCCCTCCATCACCGGCGCACCGTGGCTGCAGTGTGTACCACCTACAAGATGCATAGCAGCAACTCACCAAGGCTTCTTTGATGGCACCTCCCAAATCCGTGACCTCTACCACCTAAAAGGACAAGGGCAGCAGGCACATGGGAACAACACCACCTGCACGTTCCCCTCCAAGTCACACACCATACCATCCTGACTTGGAAATATATCATCGTTCCTTCATCATCGCTGGGTCAAAATCCCGGAACATAAGAACATAAGAACATAAGAAATTGGAGCAGGAGTAGGCCAATCGGCCCCTCGAGCCTGCTCCGCCATTCAATAAGATCATGGCTGATCTGATCCCAACCACAAATCTAAAGAACACAAGAAGTCGGAGCAGGACCCGGCCACATAGCCCCTGGGCCCTCTCCGCCACCCACAGGGCATTGACCGATCCGAACTCAGCTTCATGTCCAATTTCCTGCCCGCTCCCCATAACCCCTAATTCCCTTTACTTCTAGGAAACTGTCTATTTCTGTTTTAAATTTATCTAATGATGTAGCTTCCACAGCTTCCTGGGGCAGCAAATTCCACAGACCTACCACCCTCTGAGTGAAGAAGTTTCTCCTCATCTCAGTTTTGAAAGAGCAGCCCCTTATTCTAAGATTATGCCCCCTAGTTCTAGTTTCACCCATCTTTGGGAACATCCTTACCGCATCCACCCGATCAAGACCCTTCACAATCTTATATGTTTCAATAAGATCGCCTCTCATTCTTCTGAACTCCAATGAGTAGAGTCCCAATCTACTCAACCTCTCCTCATATGTCCGCCCCCTCATCCCCGGGATTAACCGAGTGAACCTTCTTTGTACTGCCTCGAGAGCAAGTATGTCTTTTCTTAAGTATGGAGACCAAAACTGTATGCAGTATTCCAGGTGCGGTCTCACCAATACCTTATATAACTTCAGCAATACCTCCTTGTTTTTATATTCTATCCCCCTAGCAATAAAAGCCAACATTCCGTTGGCTTTCTTGATCACCTGCTGCACCTGCATACCAACTTTTTGATTTTCTTGCACTAGGACCCCCAGATCCCTTTGTACTGCAGTACTTTCCAGTCTCTCGCCATTAAGAAAATAACTTGCTCTCTGATTTTTCCTGCCAAAGTGCATAACCTCACATTTTCCAATATTATATTGCATCTGCCAAATCTCCGCCCACTCACCCAGCCTATCTATATCCCCTTGCAGGTTTTTTATGTCCTCCTCACTCTCTACTTTCCCTCCCATCTTTGTATCATCTGCAAATTTTGATATGTTGCACTCGGTCCCCTCCTCCAAATCGTTAATATAGATTGTAAAGAGTTGGGGACCCAGCACCGACCCCTGTGGAACACCACTGGTTACTGGTTGCCAGTCCGAAAATGAACCATTTATCCCAACTCTCTGCTTCCTGTTCGATAACCAATCCTCCACCCATGCCAGAATATTACCCCCAATCCCGTGATTTTTTATCTTAAGTAATAATCTTTTATGTGGCACCTTGTCGAATGCCTTCTGGAAGTCTAAATACACTATGTCCACTGGTTCCCCTTTATCCACCCTATACGTTATATCCTCGAAGAACTCAAGAAAATTTGTCAGACATGACTTCCCCTTCATAAAGCCATGCTGACTTTGTCCTATTAAATTATGCTTATCTAAATGTTCCGTTACTGTCTCCTTAATAATAGACTCCAAAATTTTACCCACCACAGATGTTAAGCTAACTGGCCTATAATTTCCAGCCTTCTGCCTACTACCCTTTTTAAATAACGGTGTTACATTAGCAGTTTTCCAATCTGCCGGGACCTCTCCTGAGTCCAGGGAATTTTGGAAAACTATCACCAAAGCATCCACAATCCCTACTGCCACTTCCCTCAAGACCCTAGGATGGAAGCCATCAGGTCCAGGGGATTTATCCGCCTTGAGTCCCATTATTTTACTGAGTACCATCTCTTGAGTGATTTTAATCGTATTTAGCTCCTCCCCCCCGAGAGTCCCCTGTTTGTCCAGTGTTGGGATATTCTTAGTGTCCTCTACTGTAAAGACTGAAACAAAATATTTGTTCAGCATTTTTGCCATCTCCATGTTTCCCACCATTAATTTCCCGGTCTCATCCTCTAAGGGACCTATGTTTGCCTTAGCCACCCTTTTTCTTTTTATATAACTATAGAAACTCTTGCTATCTGTTTTTATATTTTTTGCTAATTTCTTTTCATAATCTAACTTCCCTTTCTTAATCAATCCTTTAGTTACTTTTTGCTGTCTTTTGAAGAATTCCCAATCTTCTATCCTCCCACTAAGTTTGGCTACCTTATATGTCCTTGTTTTTAGTCGGATACTATCCTTGATTTCTTTACTTAGCCACGGGTGGCTGTCATTTCTTTTACACCCTTTTTTCCTCAGTGGAATATATTTATTTTGAAAGTTGTAAAATAACTCCCTCAATGAACACCACTGCTCATGTACCGTCTTACCCTTTAATCTATTTTCCCAGTCCACTTTAATCAATTCCGCTCTCATACCATCATAGTCTCCTTTATTCAAGCTCAGTACGCTTGTTTGAGAATCAACCTTCTCACCCTCTAATTGGATATGGAATTCAACCATGTTGTGGTCGCTCGTTCCAAGGGGATCCTTAACTAGGACATTATTAATTAATCCTGACTCATTACACAGGACCAGGTCCAAGGTTGCCTGCCCCCTTGTAGGATCAGTTACATACTGCTCAAGAAATCCATCCCTGATGCACTCAATGAACTCGTCCTCAAGGCTGCTCTGCCCAATTTGATTTGTCCAGTTAATATGATAATTAAAATCCCCCATAATTATGGCTGTTCCCTTATTACATGCCCCGACTATCTCCTGATTAATACTTCTTCCAGCAGAGTTGCAACTATTAGGAGGCCTATATACTACGCCCACTAATGTTTTTTTCCCCTTATTATTCCTTATCTCCACCCAAACTGTTTCATTATCTTGATGCTTTGTCCCAATATCATTTCTCTGTATTACAGTGATTCCTTCCTTTATTAACATAGCCACCCCACCTCCCCTTCCTTCCTGCCTGTCCTTCCTGATTGTTAAATACCCTGGCATATTTAATTCCCAGTCGTTGTCACCCTGCAGCCATGTTTCTGTAATGGCCACAAGATCATACCCATACGTAGTTATTTGTGCCGTTAACTCGTCCATTTTATTACGAATGCTACGTGCATTCAGATAAAGAACTTTCAAATCTGTTTTGTGACGCTTAGTTCCTGCTTTTTCCTTTTTTAACACTTTACCTATTACTCCATACCTTCTGTCCCTTCCTGTTACGCTTTCCTCTCTCTCCCTGCTCAGGTTCCCAACCCCCTGCCACTTTAGTTTAAACCCTCCCCAACAGCACTAGCAAACACTCCTCCTAGGACAGCGGTCCCGGCCCTGCCCAGGTGCAGACCGTCCGGTTTGTACTGGTCCCACCTCCCCCAGAACCGTTTCCAGTGTCCCAGGAATTTGAATCCCTCCCCCTTGCACCATTCCTCTAGCCACGTATTCATTTGAAATATCCTCCTATTTCTACTCTGACTAGCACGTGGCACTGGCTGCAATCCTGAGATTACTACCTTTGAGGTCCTATTTTTAATTTACCTCCTAACTCCCTATATTCTGCTTTTAGGACCTCATCCCCTTTTTTACCTATATCGTTGGTGCCTATGTGCACCACGACAGCTGGCTGTTCGCCCTCCCCCTCCAAAATGTTCTGTAGCCGCTCCGAGACATCCTTGATCCTTGCACCAGGGAGGCAACACACCATCCTGGAGTCTCGGTTGCGGCCGCAGAAACTCCCTACCTAACAGCACTGTGGGAGTACCTTCACCTCACGGACTGCAGCGGTTCAAGAAGGCAGCTCACCACAACCTTCTCAAGGGCATTTAGGGATGGGCAATAAATGCTGGCCTTGCCAGCGACGCCCACATCCCATGAACGAATAAAAAAAATCTCCAAATGAAGCACACACTGTTGAAAAGTTATATTTACTTCTTCAACATCCTTTAGGATGACTTTCAGCAGTCAGTTTCACCAACCTTTTAGGATCTGTCACAAAGTCACCACAAAGAATTTCATAGATCAGCTGAAAATAACATGACTGGTTGCATTCCTGCACCTTGACTAAAATGAGATCAAATATATCCATGGAACATAAAGGGTCCTGTGTTCCTAAAGTTGAGGGTGGGTATTCTTTTCTGTGGAGGGCAGGAGGGTTGAGATTTGGGGCATGAACAATCACTCAGGAATTTTACTTGACTAACTTTGGGGACTGGTGAATATTTATGCAAAAGATTCCCTCTGGAGATTAATTAATTTCGGTAGTGTAGTCTCCTGCCTGAGAGACCAGCTGTTGTACTCCTGGCTGCTGGCAAAAGGGCCTTCTGGCTGCTGAAGAACAGCAGTAGACAGAAGATCGTTAGGCCAAAAGATCATCCTGAAAATACAAGGAAGAACCTTATGTTTCTGTCTGATTTGATCTGATATGCTGGGCACTCCCAGGACCCTGAAAATTATACGGTCTTCATAGAAATGGGGTGTAAAATGAAGTGGGGAGGAACTCCCCCTACGCCTTATTAGCATCCTTATGCTAGGCTTGCACCTACTGCAGGCAGAGGCCCAGTTACAATTTTTTTGGGGTTCCCACCCCCCAGAAATCCTGCGGCAGTGTAGTGGGACATTGACCTGACCCAGGTCTCCACCCACATGTCCCTTCACTATTCCCAGAAACTGAGCATTTCCCAGGTGTAATGAAGAGGGCATGCTATCCGAAAGAGTAAGATAATACCAGGAGTGAAAGGCTTTAGTTATGATGAGAATTGGAGAAACTTAGGCTCCCTTAACAAGAACAGAGAAGGTTCAGAAAGGATCTGATGGAGGTGTTTATTTTATATTCTCACTGTTTATTTTCCTTTACTAATTTCATTACTTTACATTTGTCTACATTAAGCATCATTTGCCAACCGTCTGCTCCTCTTCCCAACCTAGGGTGTCAACCTTGGCTCAGTGATAGCTTTCTCAATTCGGAATCAGAAGGTTGCAGGTTCAAGCCCCACTCCAGACACTTGAGTACATAATCTAGGCTGACACTCCAGTGCAGTACTAAGGGAGTGCTGCACTGTCAGAGGGGCTGTCTTTCAGATGAGATGTTAAACTGAGGCCATGTCTGCCCTCTGAGGTGGGCATAAAAGATTCCATGGCACTATTTGAAGAGGAGCAGGTGAGTTCTGCTGGTATCCTGACCAACATTTATCCCTCAACCAACCTAACTAAAATATGATGGGGCAGAAATCGCTTGCGAAATAACAGAGCTCAACAGCACTATCCGTTGTTAGTGGTGAAATGGAGGAGCAAGTTCCTGTGTACGCACAAGTGCAGTAAAACGCGGAAATCTGGAACTTGCTCCTACTGATTCGCCGGCGATATGACAGCTTCAAATTAAAGGTATATCGCTCGCTGCAATCAGAGAAATCATTCAAAAAGTTCAAACTTGCTTATCTGCCCAGCTGGAAAGTAACTCATTACACCACCAAACAGGTACAGTTAAAAATACAGGTTTAAACTAAGTTTTAACAGTGTAGTAAGTCTTAATGACTGCCAAACAACTAAAAATTAACTTTTAAAAGTGGGGAGTCTCATTTCTCATTATTTTAATAGTTTTTAGTCATAAAAAAAATTTAAATTAAAAAATTATTTTTTTTTACTTTTCCCTTGTCTCTTTTATTTAATTCAATTATTTCTTTCCTACTATTTTTTTCGCTGTCTATAACTGACGTAAGAACGTCTTTAATTTTTTTTGTAACTTTCCTGCCCGACAGGACATCCAGATTGATAGGCTGGCCATCAGTCGGACGGGAGAACAGCCAGGGAGCAGATGCCAACATGTAAATCTTAGATGGAGGAGGCCGGTAATCGGGGGGGGGGGGGGGGGGGGGCGGAGATCATGGAGGGGGGGTCAGAGATCATGGGGGGGTCAAAGATCGAGGTGGGGTCAGAGATCATGGGGGCCATCGGCGATCATGGGGGGGCGGGGTCGGAGATCGTGGGGGTCGGCCGATCGTGTGTGTGGGATTGCGGCAGGTAGGCTTGTTGGGCCTGGAGGAAACACTCCTGCTCCTCTGGGCCCACAAGCAGTGCAATAAAGGCACTTACCTGCTGATCTGGGCCTTCCAGCCTCCTCTTACATGGCGTGAAGCAGAAGGCCCAGGAATCCTGGCCCCCAGGAGTTAAAAATAATAAAACCTGTCAAAATAGAGGCCCGCGGCCTCCTTAATAGCTTTCACTGACTGGCCCACCTCCTGAGAGCGGATTGGTGGCCTGCCCTTGACCTGCCTCCATTAAAAGTGGGCAAGTTGGAGGTGGGTTTTAATTTCTTACAATTTTTACCATCCCACCCGTCCCCAACCCACCCATTCATGGGGTTAAAATTTACCCCCTGGTTTCTAAACTCGAATCAATTAAACACATTAATTTCAAAGGAAATAGGAGTGACATCAGTGACGTAGGGGTTTGAAGGTGCACGTGGTCTACAACAACTACAACAATTTGCATTTAGATAGCGCCTTTAATGTAGTAAAACATCCCAAGATGCATCACAGGAGTGTAGTCAGAGAAAAATTGACTCAGAGCCAATGAAGGAGATACTAGGATGGGTGATGTAATGCTTTGTCATAGGGGTAGGTTTTAAGGAGCGCCTTAAAGAAGGAGTTAGAGGTAGAGAGGTGAAGAGGTTTAAAGAGGAAATTAGAGATCTGAGGGCCTAGACGGCTGAAGGCACAGCCACCTGTTAGAATTTGCTTTGTGTCCCATCAAAGTTAATCACATCTCAA